>NW_027122237.1:0-1200000 GCF_030686945.1 Centruroides vittatus | reverse complement strand
TTTTAATGTAAGCATACTGGAATTTAGCTTTTAGGTCCATTATTTTGGTCCACAGTTGAAATTTAGTTGCCAGTATTGATGTGAAGCATTTTCTTAGGACTGAAAGTAAAGCTATGGGTCTATAGTTACTTGGAGAAAGTTTGTCACCCTGTTTGTATATCATTGTAAGAATAACAGAGTTCCAAGAATCTGGGTATTTAGTTGCATTATACATTGAGTTAACCAAGTGCAATAGTTTTGTTTCAGTGAGATATGGAAGTGTCTTCAGGAATTTGGCGGAGAATATAGTCACTTCTGGGGGTTGTGTTGCTTCAAGTTTTATTTATGGCGTCTTCTAATTTTTTAAATGTAAGTTTAGAATCTAAGTATTCATTGTTAAAGTCAGTATTAGATGTTAAGGCAGGAATTGGTTGAACATCAGGAAATCACTGGTAGAAGTTTTTTTCTTGTTTCAAAGTTTATTATTGATGTGTTTTCACTTAGGTCGGTTTTATAACAGAATTTTCATATTATAGTCTAGTATGCTATTCACGCCAAGTAATATCAATAAGTAGTAGAACTCACTGTGTGCGGTGTTACCAAATATTTTCCTTTCGAGCGCTTTCAATGAATGACGAATTTTCGTATTGTAGATCAAAATGATTTACTGTTCTTGCTGTGATTTATCAGAGTAGATTGAAGGTTGCCAAAATAGTTTTTCTTACTGGCCTTCAATAAATTGTTATAGATCTGTTTGGCCTTTCTATAATTAATAAAATTTAAGTTGTTTGAATTTTTTCAAAATAGTTTTAAGTTGGTTTGTTTTATCTTTTTCATTTTATAACAGTCACTCATACCATGATTTTTTGAATTTACTTTGAATGGTACTTTTAATAAATTTGATTTGAATATATTCATTCATTATATAAATCATAAGATTATAGATTTTTGCTGTTAAGGTCAGTTATTTCTGGGATGTTATTAAATCTGTTTTCTATTTTGGCTAGATATCTTGGCTTATTGTAGTTGTTTGTTGCTTATTGGTCAGACTAGATGATTTTCTTTGCAAAAACAATAGGATTTTTGTTATTGTTGGGAAATGGTCAGATATATCAAACGTTATATTGAATTCTGAACAGTAATCTAACAGGAATTCAGAACATATATTGAGGTCTATAGTGGAATTACCATTATGTTCAGTACAGGTAAATTCTGCTGGATAATCAGATTGAATGTGTCCATTTAGAATGTACATTTTATTCTCAGTTATAAATTTTATTAAGTTCATTCCCAGTTTGTTAGCATGTTTATCTTTTGAATGGTGGATGTTATTAATTAAAGGATTTGGTCCAATGTAGTGAGAGTCCATCAGTTCAGAAATTCATGAGTTAAAGTCTCCAAGTAGTAGAATATACAGAGTGATGTACTGCCATGCATCAATTATTTTGAAGATTTCATTGAGTTTTGCTAAACAGTTGGGAGGAATATAGGCAATTATCACTAGTAATAAAAATGAACAACCGCACATCGGAGTTTACTAAAGAAAACGTACCTCAGAAACCTTTAACGGATGTGAATCAAAATTTAACATTACGAATGTTTTTAGACCCCTCCTGGGTCCTTCCTCAGGTAAAAACCATTAGAAACAATTTTTTAGACAAAAAAAATAGTTCTTTGGAATGATTTTTAAAATATGAGAGAAAGAACTGAATCGCATGTTCAACAGTTCCGAATGTAAAAGCTTCTACGTAATATAGAATGTCATTTAAAAGTTTTTTTATCCATATATCGGTCATAGAACTTTGATGTCCAGCAAAAAAAAGGGGGGGCAATTATCACTATTATTAACTTGCTGTCATTATTTTTGAATATAAATTTGTTTGTTGAAAGTAGTAGTAATATAAAATTGTCAGATTTCTTGATTTGCAGTATTTTAAATTGATGGTTTTTTTTTCTTAAGATGCAAAGACCGCTACTCTGTGGTTTGTGTGCTAAAACTCTGTCAGTTATGAATTCATTAAAGATAGTTGATTTGTAAAACGATTCAAGTGTAATCCATGTTTCGGTTATTCCTATTATGTCTGCTTTAAATTTTGATTGTAAGGAATTGAGTGATGATAATTTATTTTTAAGATCCTGGCTATTCCAGTTCATGACAGATAATGGTTGACTATTTATGATATCCTTTTCTTGGTAAGGTTTATTTTGATGAATTGTATATCAACTCGTCGTTTCAAAAGGCACGGGAAAAGGCAAAAAAGTATCCACATAATCCAGTTTATCTGTATTGATACTGTAAGTTATTTCAGTGATTCTCAAAGTGGGGGTCATGAAAAATATTTGGGGGATTGCTGAAAAATTGATGCCAGATCAATTTTTTTCAAATATTTTATAAATTTGCTATGGATTCATGTTTAGAAATAATAGAAATAAAAAATTGATAAAATAATTTTTACTTAAATAAATTGCACATATAAATAATAAAAACAATACAGATATTTTAATACGAGCCTAATATTCATAAATTTGTGCGCTATTGGGGAATCCCCGAGTTCTACTCTCAGCCTAAACTATGATAGAACAACATTGTCATTTGGAACGGTGTTCACTAGCAGCGTTGGGTCTGTAGGCAAGTCAAGTTAGAAATACAGTAGGGAGTCGATTATCTGAAAACCGATCAACTGAAAGCCTTTCAGTCAGCAAATTTAAATTTCCACTAGTGCTGTGACACTGCAATATTTGGCTATGTCTTGGGCTACTCCAATATTATTTTAGTTGGTATGCGTTTTTAGCTGGCAGCACTGGAGCGACCGTGAGACGGTACTTAACCCCCTTCCTCTGGGATGTTTTCCTACATATAGTCATTCTTTGGGGATCCTTTGAAATTTTTAAGTGCAAAAGGGGGGTTGCAGACCAAAAAGTTTGAGAAACACTGAGTTATTCTGTTACAACCTATTAATAAAGTATCATTGTATAGTTTTATTTGATGATGATGTTTCCTCAATTCATAATAAGAAGGAAGTAGGTGTTTTCTTCTTATCCATGGTGCTTTGGTTAGATCTGGTGAGATTTGCAAGCCTTTCCAGTCTTCTAGTACATTTTGTTGTTTCCTTGTTATAAAGGTGATAAAAAAACTGGTCACGATTTTTTTCCAATTGCTAATCTGACTGGATTATCATCATCATCATTTATTTGCAAAGGGAAAATTTCCCTCTAAGGGGGTGGTACAAATACAAGTATTACACAAAGAATTAATTTACATGATAAAATTACATAAAACATACTTTTGTAACAATTATTAATTAACATAATTTATTACAAGGCACTGTTTTTACCTTTGGGTTGTATTGTTATAAAGAATTTGCCTAAATAAACAACAACAAATAATTAGTTATTATCGGGAATTTTTTCAGTGATTTTTGCAAAGTAGTTATAAATTTTATAGGCGTCATTTCTGCTGATGAAGTTTAGGTTAATTTTAAAGTCAAGAAGTGATCCAACGTTGCATATTCTTATTATGTCATATTGTTCACGCAATTTAGTTAGTGCTTTACAGTTTTGGAGTAGGTGGATCATAGAAAAGCCATCAGATTGGCATAATTGGCAGTAATTGGTCGAAAAATTTATATATATTCTATTAATAAAAAGAGAGTATTTATTGAGACGTAGCTGCATTATTAGACGTTTTACGTTTAGGTCAATTGGTTGCCACATATAGGGTTGAAAAGAGGGAATATTGAGTATGTTAATATACCAAGGATGGTAGTTGCTTTGATTTAAGGAGAGCTGGTCTTTATTAATTGATTGGGATACAGCCGAATTTAGTAGGAGAGTATAGGCGAATTTCCAGTCTTGAATCGTGTCGGTGAACAGTAATTCTGATATACCAAAAGAGTTTAATAATCTTCGAAATTTATACTGCCAAAGGTGGTTGTTTTTCTCGTTATTGCTCTGCTTTATCATTTCTTGATATAAAAAATCGGTATTGTCATCACTTTTGTATTTAAGTCTGTAGTAAAATTTTATAATTCGTTTTAATATATGGGGAAAAACCCAAGTACGACTAGTCTCGTGTCGGATGGCATATCCAGGTATTGTGTTTTCAAGATGAAATAACTTTCGAAGGAAGTAGATATGTAGAGTTTCAAGGTTATATAGATAATCCAGTCCCCATATTGGGCTTGCGTAATAAATGATAGGATTTACAATGGTGTTGTAGAGTTTGAGATGGATATTCAAATTTGATGTTTTCATTGTTGCACATAGAAATAATAGATTATCAATTGCATGTTTAACTTTGATGCTTAATTTTGAAATTTGAGTTTTGAAAGTCAGGTTCCAGTTAAATACGACTCCTAGGTAAGTAACTTCGTTGACTATTTGCAGTGGAGTATTTTCATGATAAATTTGTGTCTCTTTATTAGATAATTTATTGTTCTTACGAAAAATTACTATATTAGTTTTAGTTGGGTTTATTTCCAAGTAGATTGAGTTAAGATAACAGTTGAGTTGATTAATCTTGCGTTGAAGTGATATTTTATTTGGGGCTAATATGACTAGATCGTCGGCGAAGAGGATATAATGAAATATTCGATTATTTATATCAATGCCTTCGGAAGAATTATTAAAAAGATGGTCAATGCCCAATAAATAAAAATTGAATAGGTAGGGTGACAAGGGGTCACCCTGGAGCACTCCACGGGAAAGAATCAATGGAGGAGAAATCGTATTGCCTTGTTTAATTTTAACAGAGTAATTTGAGTAAAGCTTATTTATGGTAGCTGTAAATTTATTGCTAGCACCACAAGCTTTTAAGTTATTTATTAGTAATGGAGTATAGACTGAGTCGAAGGCCTTTTTTATATCGATGAATGCAGCATAAACTTTCCTGTGTTTTTTTGTAAGATAAAGCTGAATTATCATTAGTAGAATGAAAATAGCAGATTCAGTACCTTTATTTTTAGAGAAGGCGTATTGGAATTTGGCTTCTAAGTCGTTGACTTTGGTCCATTGTTGAAATTTGGTTGTTAACATTGAAGTAAAGCATTTTCTTATTGTAGATAGCAGTGCTATAGGTCTATAGTTGTTAGGGGAAGACTTGTCGCCCCTTTTGTATATCATAGTGAGAATAACAGTGTTCCAAGAGTCAGGAAAGGAGGTTGCTTTATACATAATATTAAAGATATTAAGTAGTTTTAATCTGGAACTATTAGGTAGCATTTTTAGGAATTTATTGGGAATGTTATCATGACCTGGGGTTGAATTGATTTTTATTTTTTGAATTGCTTCATTTAGATCATCAAGTGAAAAGTCAACATCCAGGTGTTCGTTGTATGCCTGTGTATTTAATATTGTTGGTGAGTCCAGATGAATTATTGAGAAGCGTTGGTAGAAGTTTTTCCAAGTATCGAAGTCGATGATTAGTGAATTTTCGCTTATGCTAGGTTTGAATCGGTATCTTCTTACTGTATTCCAAAATAATTTGTTGTCCTTATTATATTTAATTAAGTTTAATTCAAGCTTCTTGAAGTAATTTTTCTTTTTTGTCTTAATTAAGTTATTATAAGTTCGTTTAACGTCTTTATAGTTGTTGAAGTTGATGTCATTAGAGTTTAATCTGAATATTTTTAATTTAGTCTTTTTTTCCATTTTCTTTTTATAGCAGTCAAAGTCGAACCAGCCTTGTCCAAATCCGTTATTAGATTTTCTTTTACCATTATTTAGAACAATATAATCATTCATTATATCAATCATTAACCTGTATATTTCTTCGCTATTGTTCTCTTTTGCAATCGGGATGTCGCCAAAACGGTTTTCAATTTCTTTGGAATATCTGTGAGATTTATATTGTGCTCGTTGTTTTTTGACTGTTAATTTGTCAAAGTTTTTTGTCGAGAATAATAGAAATTTTACCATTGTGGGGAAATGATCAGAAATATCAAAGTCGATAACGTTAAAGTCCATGCAGCAATCTAGTAATAATTCAGAACAGATCGTGAGGTCAATAGTTGATTTTCCTGTGTGTGTTAAACAGGTGAATTCTGCTGGTGTATCAGTTTCAATGCGACCGTTGATTATATACATTTTAAGATTCGTTATTATTTCTATTAATTTTTGCCCCAGTTTGTTTAGGCATTTATCTTTCGAGTAGCGAATATTTTGTATTAAAGGGTTAGTACCTTTATATTTGGAGTCCATTCTATTGGCTATTCTTGCATTAAAGTCGCCCAGTATTATGGAGTAAGGAGTCATATAATGCCAAGTCTCGATGTGTTTAGATATTTCATTCAAAGTTGATATATCATCTGGTGGAATATAAGCAAGTATTAAAGTTATTAGATTATTTTTGATATTTGCAAGAATAGGTTTATTGATTTGGATGAGAAGCAAAATGAAATTCTTAGATTTTTTTGTTTGTAGTATTTTACCGACACCTTTTTTTAATAATAAGCAAAGGCCTCCACTTGGACGGCCTGGGCCAGTTTGTTTGTTTGCCATTACTGATTCGATTATAAATTTCTCGAAAAAATTCGACTTGTAAACCAGTTCTGAAGTTATCCAGGTTTCAGTGATAGCCAAGATATCTGGTTCATATTTAGTAAAGACATCAAGTTGAGGAATTTTATATTTGAGGCCCTGACTATTCCAATTAATAACAATAAGGCATTGGTTATTAGAAAAAGATTTACGGACTTGAAAATCGTCATGTTTGTTAGTTTGTCATTTAGTTATATCTGTTCTTGACGAAGGAAGAAAGGTGTCTGCTTGTACCAGTTTTCCAGTGGTTAAACTATAGGTTAGCTTTTCGTGGTTGATTATTAAGATATCGTTACGCAGTTTAACCTGAGGATATTGTTTACGTAGTTCGTAAAAAGTTGGTAGTAAGAATTTCCGTCTAGCTCTTGAATTGGTAGTTAAGTCCGGAGAAATTTGTAAATTATTCCATTCTTCTAACAAATTTTGTTGTTTTTTCCGTATAATAGTAGTAAAAATTCGATCTCTAATTTGTTTATTACTGAGAGTGATTCTTATTGTTATATTAGGCGTTTTAGACAGTTGTACTATCTCTAGTATATCCTCTTGAGCTATATTTTGTAGATTTAAAAGAGAAGTAACAAAATTATGTATTTCTGCTCTTGAGGTGGTTTTTTGATTTGGATAATTATACATGATAATATTATTATAGCGATGTTCATTAATTAACGAGTCCAATTTGAATTGAATGCAATCCTTGTCAGTTTGTAACTTTTCTACTTGTTGTTTTAAGTCAATTATTTGTTCCTCCATTTTTACCTGGTGATCCCTCGTTTCCCGGATGTTTTCGTGAATAATTTCTAGATCTTGTTTTATCGTAACCATTTGTCTAAAAAGTTTGTCATTAGCAGTATTAATCAAGTCCGAGATTTTATTCCATAACTCTGAAGTAGAAGTGTCTGGAAGGTTGTCAGATTTAGTAGGAAAATGTTGGTCTGACTTAGTTGACTCACCTGAAATGCTGTTTGCACTTATCTGCGATGGATTTAAGTTGGGATTCGTTTCATCACTAAGTTCTTCATGAAGGTTTTTTCCAGAATTGAAATTAAAGTCCATTATCGTCCTAGGGTTTGACAAATGAGGTTGGTTCTTCTTGGTATCCGATTTGGCACGATTTAGTGGAGGTCTTCCTCTCTTAGGTGGAGAACGTTGCATATTTATTAATAATGTTATTATTGAAGTACTTTATGTTAGTAAACCACAAATTTAAACTTTTAACGAAATAAAAAGTCAAAAACGTTTGTTTCTTAGGCTTAGTATGAGCGAACAGGAGCACAAGAAAAAACGCCAGCAGCCTCGACGGAAGAACACGCCCCCCTCATCTGACTGGATTATTTGATTTAGTTATTTGGGTTATATCTAAAACATCATCTTGTGATATGTTATGTAAATTTAGAGAGGATTGGATGAAATTATAAATTTATAATCCAGAAATATTTTTTGAAGTAGGATAATTATACAGTATTATATTATTATATTGAGGTTCATTAGTTAATGCATCCATTTTGTATTGCATCAGTTCTTTGTCTGTTTTTAAGTTGTCAATTTGCTGTTTTAGGTTATCCATTTGACCTTCCATTTTTTGGAATTGTACTTTGATTTCACGTATACTACTATGAATTAAGTCCAAGTCATTCTTTATGGAAATTGTTTGGTTAGAGAGTTTTTCATTTGAGGTATTTATTAATTCTGAGATTTTAAACCATAAAGCTGTTGTTGGGATGTTTGTTGAGTCACTCGAGTTAGTCAGATAAATTGGACAAGATACTTTGGACTCACCTGGAGAATTCTATTGACTTTGTGGTGGTGTTTCCATATGAAGATCATTAATTACTGAGGATGGTTCTTGTAAGTTTTTGACAGCATATAGATTAAAGTCAGTAATAAACTTAGAATTAGACAAACTTAGTTGATTCTTTTTACTTTCTGGTTTGATTCAATATAATGGAAGTCTTCCCTTTGATGGAGAATGTTGCATATTAGTCGTTATTAAGTATAACTTTAAGAGATATCAATTTGTATTTAGTTTTAAACACTTTATCAAATTAGTTTAATTAAAATTGATAAATACGCTAACCTCAATTCCTTATCCAAGTGCGAAGAAAAAGTCCAAAGTTTTACTATAATAACAACAATAATTAATTGTTATTTATGTTAACAGTTTTCAGCTTCTAATATGTTGAAAAAGTAGATTTAAGTATTAGATGAATTAAATTAATCAAAAATAAATTACTTATCATTTTATGCTTATATTGTCAATATTGTATTATTTTCATGTAATACTAATATAAAATATTTAATATAAATATATGTAAATTCAAAATTTTAAGATGTATTTTATATTTTATAAAATGAAAATATATAATATCAAGCATTTAAAGTATTTTTTAAGTTTTTAATAATTTTTATTTTTTTTTTCTCTGCTAGAAAATGTTGAAATTCATCAGAGGAAAAGGTCATCATATCAGTGCAGAACGACAAAAGTTGCAGAAAGAATTGTTTACCTATAGAAAAGTAATATATTATTTTGGATTTGATACTTATAAAATGTGTTGATAAAGATTTACTCTGTTTTATAAATTTCTGTTACATAAGCCTCAATTTATGTTTAACAACAATAAATGTATTTTTATGGAGAAAATACTGTAAGATGCTTGGAAAAATGCATTATTACAGTGAATTCTTCCAGCAAATATTACGTATTTAATTCAGATACATCAAAAAATGGCTAAAAATAGAATCTCTAACATTTGGTGAAGTTTGACACTTGATGAAGGTCCCTAAAAGTGGTTGAAAATGTTTTGATTTTTGTATTTAATTCAAATATGTATTATTTGCTGGAAATTTTGTATGCATGGTAGGTTGTTTTTAACTTTAAGCATATATATTTTAAAATTAAAACAAATTTTAAAAAATAATAATAATTTAAAGAGCAAAAAGAGCAAATTTGGATTTTCTGATATGAAAAGAACTTAAATTTGTATAAAAAAGAGAGTGATGCGTAGGATACAAATTTTTTTCAATAGTGGCAGTTAATGTGTTAAGCTAAAATAACTAAGTGTTTTAATTAATGTATAAAACAATGAAAATAATAAATAATGCAATAAAATTTAGGAGATGAACCAAGTGCAGCTGGGTTTGTTCAATATGCATCCCAAACTCATCAATGAATTTAGAAAAGTAATAGATTTTCATTATTTGTAGCCCAAAATAAAAATTAACTCAGTCTGGCAACACAGCCACATCAGGCATACTAGTACAGATATCATACACTGCATAGTATGACTATTTTTGTTTGTGTTTGAGTTCCAAGAAAGATTTGACTTTTGAGGCAAAATTTCTTTTGAAAAGTGTTTGGATTCCAAGTTGTTCAACATCTGGAGCATTCATGTTCTGTGTTACTGCTGTACTAAACATTCATGTTATTGCTGTTACTGCTGAATTTTTTAAACTTAAAGACAAAATCAATGTTTATGAAATGATAGTAAATGTTTTATTTAAATCTGAATTCTACTGTTAAAATACAGTAAGTCATTAGATCCAGAAATGTCCAAGTGTTGGAGAAAAGTGTTAATTATTAAACTAGTTTTTACGTCAGATTCGTTGATAGTTTTCTTTGTTGAGTGTTGCAAATGAAATATCAATAATGTAGATCATTCATTGCTGATTTATGTAATTATATTTTTACAAAATATAGTAATGTTGAAAATCCAGTTTGTCAAAAATCTGGGTTTGATCATTGAAAAATAGATATTTATCAAATAAAGATTGCCAAGCAGTAGGCAATGAAGCACATCCTTATAATTAATTTACTTTCCTCTCATATTTACTTTAAAAATCTCCAAAGTTTCTAATGTTCATAAACAGTTCTTTTCAAATACTAGCTTTAAGAGAGTTATTTTGTTGAACATCACCGTATGTCCCTGGCTTGCTGGCATATTGTACTGAGGTGGTACCGGTACATGTTTTATTTGTATTAATGTCACACTGATGCTCTTTTAATCTTCTGTGATAAGGATCTGTTTGTGGATCCTATGTATGTTAGCTGGCAGTTAAACCTAGTATCAACTATAGGATAGAATAAACCTCTGTAGCCTTGTCTATATCACTTCTATCTGTACCATCATTTAGTAATCATAAGTATGGCATTTCAACTAAGTTATATCATCATTGCGGAATTTAGCTATTAGTTTATATGTGGAAGTTAATCTATAATCATAGTGTGACACTATGCCTGCCTTAGACTGCCTCTGTTCATTTGCTAATTTTGTAGGATTATTGAGAGCCCTTCCATTCTTCATACCATGTTGGTTATAAGTTCCCTATTATATCCATGTTTTTAGAAACATCATGATTAGGCATGCAACAATGTGTAATAAAATGCTGAAAGGACTAAATTACAGAGAAAAGGTTACCATTATACTTGTTATCATGGAGGGTGCATGGTACAGAATTATCATGAAAGATGCGGGAGTTTGTGTCATAAGATTGTTCTTTGACTATTGGAATTAGTTCAATAGATAAGATATTTCTATACCTTTATGCATTTACATACTCCTTTATAAAGTGTGATCTGCCAATAGTAGCTACAGTGTGCAGTTTTACTAGATAGAAATCCCCACATTTAACTCATCAAAAACTTTACTGTCTACATCAAGTAATCCATTATAGGGCTTGTCTTTTCTACACCTAACACATGGATCTGAAGACAAACTACAGGTTAAATTTGGATTCATCAGAAGACATAACAGAATCCCATATGTCATTGCTTCTGTCTAGCTCAGATAAGTTGCTGTTTGCATGTTTTACTTATTGGTAATGGCTTCCTGTAGGGATGGGGGCTTTTAAATTCATGTTGCATAGTCAGCATCATACAGTCCATGTATTCTCTTTTATGCCTGTCTGCTGTTCCACTTTACTTTCAGTTTGGAAGAATTGGTGGTACATTTTCACAGGTTGTGACACTTTGGCATCCTATCCTAACATTGTTTACTCACATGTTTAACACCTAGTTCAGGTTTCTTTCAATGTTACCATGTTTACATCTTTGTTGCAAATGCATAATTGAAAAACTAAAAACTGGATGTATCAATTACAATTAATATAAAAAAACCTTAAATCCTGTAAGAAATAGAATGCTTATTAACAGAACAAACATGAAATTAATAAATATACTTGAAAATTTCATTATAGGCCATTCATTATGGTCAAAAACATTCATTTTGTTGATAAATGTTCTATTTTTACTGGATTTAAGGTTTTTTTTTCCATATAAAATGTAAATGCATAATTGTTGATTGATGACAATGCACTCTACTTCATGAGAAGATAAACCTTTAACATTCAAAGCAATTATGGACTTTTTATGTAGTGTTAAATGTCAAAAACTATCCATTTTGTTTATAAAAGCACACTGCCTTTGCAAAATCGTTGATACAGTCACTGGAAACGTTGCTGCAGTAGATTTTGTCAATCATGAAAAGTGTTTTCATTTTTTTTTTTTCATTGGGATCACAAGCTATTTCAATTAGATAATTCTTGAAAATTTGTAATCCTTCATCTGCAGATTACGAATTTTCAAGAATTATCTAATTAGCATTTTCATGTTTATGATGTCATGGAGAATGAAATGTTTACAGTTTCTTACAAGTCTTCAGTAAAATGATACTGTGACAATGTGCAAAGGGCCCCTGTGCTTCCGCGCTACTTAACTGAAGGGTCGACATTGCTTCGGCGATGACTACATTAGGATAGAAGACACCACACAGCAACTAGGGCTGTTTTTGTTTAATGTCCATGTTGTTGTTGCTAGGTCACATGAGCAGTCGCATGTGCAGGTGATCAGATTTGGGATGGAGGAGATCTGAGAGACAGCGAGTCACGTGGAGGAAGTCGGAAGTGAATTACTCAAATGCCAATTTTACTAATAACCATTTATTTGAAAAGAAAAAAGGATTACGTGATATATACATTTTACTATGTCAAAATTCTAATTGCTTTCCTCAGGCATATGATTCATAACTTAGGTAGTAAAAATTCACATCCAGGGGACAATATGATACAAAAGATAGACATTGGATATACTCGATATTCTGTACATTCAATCAGAAAGTCAAGTTTAGAGCTAGGACAAGTTTCCTATATGTTTTAGCCAGTGTGGCCATTCCAATAAAATCTATCCAATAAACAAAGTGTTATTTATAAATTCACTGAAATAACCTTATAATGCTTTGCAATTATTTTGGAATGTAACACAAATGTTTTCAGTCCACCCTACGACCTTCTAAAAAAATCTTTTCTGATATGATTCATTCCTAGACCGAAAACATTTTTCTTATGTTCCAAAACACACTACAGCCTGTTAATGTTAAGGCAGTCACCGCTTGTTCCTCTGATGGTTACAATTGTCATTAGCTCTTTAACCCATCACATTTGTGCTGTGCCTCTTAGTTGGATTAACTTTGTTGCCAAATGGACCTCTTAAGTGCCTCTTGCAAAAATTAATGTCTTTGCTGAAATGGAATACTTAGTTGCCTCCTAATAGGACTAACTTCATTGCTGAAACTTGGGACAATCCTAGATTTCACCTCTATTTCCATGACAAGGTGTTTACTATGTCTACTAGCCAATCAGTCAAACTTCAGGTATTTATGTCTTCAAAGATTCACATCCATTGATGTATTAAAGTCAGTGGCATACAGCTGGGAGGCCAAAAGGTCACAGGAAAGTGTTGATTTCAGTGTCAAGAACATGTAAAATGAGATGTTCTCAGGTAATAGTTCACAATTATCGAACAACATTTATAAATTATATATACGACAAAATTGTATTATAACAAAATGACCTACTTGAACCTTTAACCAGTGCGTACAAAGTTTAATCATCCAAAACAAACGTTTTCCTAACCCCTTCTGAGTTCTTCTTCAAGTAAATCAGCTGGATCAAACTCGAATACGAAAATTTGAACTAAGCCGAATGATCTTATGTTTTGAATGTCCAGTTCGTTTGCTTATTCTGTCACGTGACGTGTTTGAATTTAACCATCAACCTCCAAACGGTAGTGAATGTTAAGTCAAAATACATAAAATACGTGTGTGAGATGAATCATCGATAATAATCGCGTGAGATTATTCCCAAAGTTTTTTCTTTACCAAAAAATTAAGAGTAGAATGCTATCTCTCCGTATGTAGTAAGGCCTGCCATGCCATAGAAAGTCCAATCTCGTCCCTTGTACTAATGCATGTGGATGCACTATAAGCCTTAAAAAATTTCAATCTCCTCTAACTATTTTAAGGTGGTCAATGTGTGGTGTGGTAACAATTAATTGTGCTCTTGTGAAGTCCGCCACAATTTCGGGGTCGGTGGCGTAAGTGGAGAGTGAGGTGGTACATCTACTGCATTGTATATCGGATATATGCTCCTTTAACCTAACCCCCAATGAACGTTTTGTCGATCCTATGTATATCAAATCTCTATTAAACCGGTTATCCCTAAGTGGGACGCTATAGACGCCTGGTAGTCTCTCCATACTGGATCGGTCTTTTCTGTTACGTAAGATGTCAAACAGATTAGGGCATCCCCTGTAGGCAAGGGTAACATTACGTTTCTTTGCAATGCTACTGTATAAAGACCTGAAGAGGGGGTTGAAAGTAAAAGGTATCCTCACAATATCCATCCTCTGGTTACCGCTTTGTGTTACTGCAGTAATGCTAGAAGAAGCCTGCGTCTGTCTGTGGCGCTCAGAGATTTTCCGTATGATATTGCGGTAACCATGGATCCTGGCAATTTATTCCATGTGTTTTAATTCTTTTGCGAGCATCTGTTGCATGTGTAGGCTCTTTTAACCAATGCCCTAATCTTGTATTGGAATGGATCACAAGAGCTTATTGGTATGTATGTGGATATACTAGACCAGTGTTTCCCAACCTTTTTTTCCTCGCGAACCAAAAGAAAGGTCCGAAAAATTTGACGAACCCCCTATGTAGTCGTTAATGACAGGTAAAAAAAAAGCAATAAAATTTGATAGAATATATATTTTACATATTGCAGAATAATATTGATTATATTAATCGTGAAACATTTAAATAAAACGTTAATAAGACTAAAATGATGGCTATAAAAGTTGAAAACAAGATAAATTTAACAAACTGGTTCTTATGTTTTACATTTGGAAAAACTCTTAATGGGATATTTGTGGCTGTTTGATAGAACAAAGCAATTCAAAGTTAGGCTCAATATCTGACAATTTCAGTCTTAGATCGGGTTCTGCATTTAACCTGTTTCTGTATTTATCTTTCAGATAAGTATATGTTGAAAATCCTTTCTCGCATAGATATGTTGTGCAAAATGGTAATAGAACTTCAATGGCTTTTTTTGACAGAACAGGATATTCATTTTGTATACTGAGCTAGAAGTCAATTAAAGATTGATCTTTAAAAATTGCTTCTAGAGAACTGTCACAAGATAACTCTATGAGTTTTTCTTTTTCCAGTATATTTAGAGAGGTTTCTGAACTTACATTTCCTTGAAATGGATTACGTATCCAGTTGTTTGAGATGGATATATTGCATCTGTTGGGAAAATAGTCATCGAAAGTTAATCGAAGATAGTTCAGATGTTCACATATACTCCTTTTAATGTTTTCGTCAAGTTTAATTGAATTTTCTGATAAAAAAAAGTGCTGACAGAATCGAAACATCCATACTCATTCATCTGCAGGCATTGAATCCAAAAATTGATCTTTTTCAACATAGCCTCAATTCTATCATGTACACTGAAAATGGTGACGCCCTCGCCTTGTAAAGACATATTTAATTCATTCAGTTTACAAAAAATGTCAGCTAAATACGCAAGCTTTTGCAGCCAAAGAACATCGGATATACAAGAAGACAAATGAAATGGATGATCAATAAAAAATGCTTGAACTTCAGACTTCAAACAAACGCGTCAAAACTTTACCACTGGAAAGCCATCTAACTTCTGTGTGAAGTAGTAAAGAAAGTGGAAACTTCCAAAATCCTCACAAAGCGTACGGAATAGACGGCAATTTGTAGCACGCGATTTTATAAAGTTCACAATTTTCACAGCATTACTTAAAGTAGTAGATAACTCTGCAGGAATACGCTTACATACTAAAGCTTGTCTATGAATACAACAATGAGTCCATTGAATTTTCTCGTTGATCTTCTTCACCCGTGCCACAAAACCAGAAAATTTTCCTGTCATTGATTTTGCACCATCTGTACACACACCCACACAATAAGACCAGCTTATTCCATTCTTTTCAAAATACCCATTGATCATATCGAAAATCGCTTCTCCAGTTGTGTAGGTTTTCAAAGGTTTTGCAAATAGTACATCTTCTTGAACAATATTCGTAAAAAGATATCTAACGTAGACAAGCAAGACTGCGGCATTTGTTACATCCGTCGATTCGTCAAGTTGAATTGCAAAATAATTCAATTTTATTCTTTTTAGAAGTTCGTTCTCCACATAATTAGCCAAGTCATTAATTCTACGCGACACCGTGTTGTTTGATAAGGGAACTAGCTCAATTTTCTTTGCTGCCTTTTCCCCGAGCATACATTTGGCGATATCTTTCGCACATGGTCCAATTAAATTTTCTGCTATTGTATGCGCTTGTCCAGATCTTGTAATTCTATAGCTTACTCGAAATGATGCTTCAAGGGCCATTTTACTATCTTCGTTTGAAGTCAAGAAAGAAGAAAGACTACACTTTTTGATATCTGCTAATTTTCTTTTGAAATATTCCAGAGGTTTATCTTTGTGTGTCGGATGTTTTGTTTCAATATGTCTACGAAGAAGTGATGGTTTTAAACTGCTGTTGGCAAGAACTTCGTTACATATAACACAAAGCGGTTTAGGTTCCGACTCATCCCCAGTAAAATGAAAACCCAATTGTAGATAGTCGCTGTCATATTTTCGCTTTTTCTCTTTTCTATCATCATTTCCTTTGTTTTTCGTCTGGTGAAACGGTACCTCACTACAGCTTTCAGTACTATCATCTCGATTATCATGTCTCGTTTCTAAACGACCCGTTTTTAACCATCGATCCATAATAAAAATAAGCTATAATAATAATTAAATTAATAATTATTAAATCATTTACACGAGAACTTGACAGTCACAGTATCACTATCACTCAAGCTTTACAAGTGCTAAGCCTGTGTATGAACGTCGGTTAATACAACACTACTCTCCCAGTTTCCGGTTGTGAACAAGTATCTAATTCTAAAATCTGTAGTAAACTGCCTTAATTTGATATTTATTTCCAATTGTATTGTAAAAAAAAATATTACATAGAAGGGAAAACTGCTGCAATGATTTTAAATATAAAGCAGAACACGATACTAATCACATTGATAAAATGTTTTAAATATAAATAAATGTTTGTAATAAAAAGAGAATAGTATTTGATTACTTGAATAAGAGGAATAAATTATAAGGTATAAAATTGTTGATATAATTTGATATTGATGAAGTAATTTTGAAAAACAAATAAGGAAAAAAGAAATGAAAATATTGAAATTTATTATAGATTTCTTAACAAACAGGCAGCGAACAATCTGTTTTACAGTGGGTATGTTCTTTAATTTTTGTGTTTTTGTTTTGTTTTTTTTTTTGCTTTTGATTTTAATGGCGTTTTAAAAAATCCGCCATTACAATATTATTTTTGCGAACCCCCTCTGCAAACACTGCGAACCCCCAGGGGTTCGCGAACCACCGGTTGGGAATCACTGTACTAGACAGTTTACGATATACGGACATGTAGATGCTGGAATCCTCAATTCTGATATCCAAGTCAAGGAAATGGACCCTGCTGCTGCTATGTTGCTCCATCTCCAGGGATAGCCCATAAGGAATTGTCATTCATTTTGTCTAGAAAGCGGGTTGAGTTGAGCGTTGTCCTCCATAAAATAATAATGTCATCAACATATCTTTTGTAAAGGATAATGTCTTAGAGGAAGTTCGGAAGGGTCCTGCTTTCCAGTTGCCTAATAATCAATTCACAGAAACCCCCGGAGACCGAACTGCCCATGGAAACACCTCTAGTTTGTGTACACACCACCCCCGGAATTGAAATACTGAGTTGTAACAAATTAAGTGGGCCAATTCTAGTACCTGTTGGTGTAATTCAATGCTGTCCACTCTTGTAAAGAGAAAGTCCCTGAGGGTGCAGAAATATGGAGGTAGCTCAATTGATGGGTACAAGGATCTAAAATCCAAGACAGTAACATAACTAGGGGAGGTAGTTACCTTGAGCTGTTTGATTAAATCCACTG
The DNA here is from genome assembly GCF_030686945.1 of Centruroides vittatus. NCBI lineage: Eukaryota > Metazoa > Arthropoda > Arachnida > Scorpiones > Buthidae > Centruroides > Centruroides vittatus. Next base: position 1,182,184 of record NW_027122237.1, on the reverse strand, counting down.
GGTTGGAGATGGTAAATTGGTAACCTTCAAGATGCAGAGTAAGGATGTTATGTATAGCTTCTTCCAATTTGCATGTGGGGGCTTTGGCCTTATCCACCACTGGGCGTAATTGTTGTCCTTCTTGGGAGTTTTAACAAAGGCAAACAATTTAGGGACATCAGGTGCGTCCATTACAATGTTCTTCATATTTAACCTAGTAGCCAATTTTGTATTAGAGAAACATTTAATTCTTGACTTCAGCTTATCAGTCATGTTATTTCAACCTCAGTGCACTGTAGGCCCCTTTCTTATGTTTCATAATCACTAATAGTTTGGCTTTATCTGCCCTAACTGATGGACGCAGGCTTCTTCCAGCATTACTGCAGTAACACAAAGCGGTGACCAGAGGATGGATATTGTGAGGATACCTTTTACTTTCAACCCCCTCTTCAGGTCTTTATACAGTAGCATTGCAAAGAAACGTAATGTTACCCTTGCCTACAGGGGATGCCCTAATCTGTTTGACATCTTACGTAACAGAAAAGACCGATCCAGTATGGAGAGACTACCAGGCGTCTATAGCGTCCCACTTAGGGATAACCGGTTTAATAGAGATTTGATATACATAGGATCGACAAAACGTTCATTGGGGGTTAGGTTAAAGGAGCATATATCCGATATACAATGCAGTAGATGTACCACCTCACTCTCCACTTACGCCACCGACCCCGAAATTGTGGCGGACTTCACAAGAGCACAATTAATTGTTACCACACCACACATTGACCACCTTAAAATAGTTAGAGGAGATTGAAATTTTTTAAGGCTTATAGTGCATCCACATGCATTAGTACAAGGGACGAGATTGGACTTTCTATGGCATGGCAGGCCTTACTACATACGGAGAGATAGCATTCTACTCTTAATTTTTTGGTAAAGAAAAAACTTTGGGAATAATCTCACGCGATTATTATCGATGATTCATCTCACACACGTATTTTATGTATTTTGACTTAACATTCACTACCGTTTGGAGGTTGATGGTTAAATTCAAACACGTCACGTGACAGAATAAGCAAACGAACTGGACATTCAAAACATAAGATCATTCGGCTTAGTTCAAATTTTCGTATTCGAGTTTGATCCAGCTGATTTACTTGAAGAAGAACTCAGAAGGGGTTAGGAAAACGTTTGTTTTGGATGATTAAACTTTGTACGCACTGGTTAAAGGTTCAAGTAGGTCATATTTTGTTATATACAACCCAGTGTGCAGTTTCTGTTTTATAAAATTGTATTATTTTCAGTTGAAGTCCTGGTTCCCACATTACTTTAATTTTAAAAATTAACAGATTTTTATAGGATTTTGTAATGCAATTTCTGTGGCTGCTATTGTATTTTATCTTTTTAATGATATCATTTTACTGCGAGAAACTAAAGATTTCATTCTTCATGACAACATAAACATGAAAATGCTTTTCATTGACTGACAGTCAACTGCATCAATGATTTTAGTGATTGTATTATGCATTATTTGTGTTTGATATTTGTGTTTGATATTTTAACGATATAAATTGGACCTGAATGGGAAAATGAGGGGAAAAGTGGACTACAAAGGGTTAAATTACCTACCTTAACAATATAAATTATTATTCTTTTCTTATAATTTCAACCTGAATGTTTATATTTCTAAAAAAGTTATATAACAATATACACAAAATCCCAATACACATGTAATACCAAATAAGCCACTGGATTTTTATCGGGGTATATTAAGGCTAATTAGGAATAAGATACAAAGCAATTGGCTAGAGATAGAAGGCTTAACTGCCTATCTGTAGCAAAACTGCTTTGTATATAGTGCCAATTCACTTTGTTGCTTTGTATACATCTGTATGGTAAGCAGGAGTTGTGGGTTTCAGTCCTGCTCCAAGCTAATCTTTTCTTCTTCCGGAATATTCTAAAGTAATAATTAAGAATTGAAAATTAAGTTATTTCTAATTATTAAATTTATCATGAAATGATGGCTTAATCACCTACCTCTAGCCAAATTATTTTGTATCTAATTCAGAGCCATAGCTACAGGGGGCTATAAGATGGCTAAGCACTCTCAGCAATGCCCATATGCAGCATATATCAATATAATATAGGCTTTTGGTTTAATTACATAAACTTAGACTACTGTTGCATTTTTTACAGTTAGACTGTAGTTAATAGGCCTAGTGCAGACTAGGGGAAAAAATATATCAACCAAAATTTTTCCAGCTTGCCTCTATTCTCACCCAATAATTTATTCCTAGCTATGAAAGTATTCTGATTATTAATTAATTACTCTTAATACAGTCTGATAAAAATCCAGCATATTGTTTTATTTAAAAACAACTATTCATAACTTAAATTTCTTTAATAATTTTTTATAATATCATCTCTATTGTGCATCCTTGTTAAAATTATAAATATAGTGATAATGATTACACTAATTTATACAAGAGTTATGTCAAAGTTTCTCTTAAAATAAACTATATAATAATCATACTAAATTATATAGCAATATAAAATAAATTGGATATTACATTCATTCACATATAGGTATAACAGTACAAAAAGATAAAACATTTATCTATATCAATTACTTCTAGATAAAAAAAGGACAATGTCAAAAATAAGATAGGTCATATCATTGTTCTAAAAGTAGCATAAACAGACATATTGTAGACAGTAGAATATTAGTAGGAAGTTTAAAATGTAAAATTATAGGTTAGCAATATGAAATTTTGATAAGAAAGAAAATTAAAAAATAAAGTTTTAAAAAATATTAAAATCAAATAACGTACTTATGGTGATTACTAAAAAATAACTGCTAATTTTAATACTTAAGAATTTACTTAGATTATATAAATAATACAATGAAAATTAAAAATATTCGAAGACGTTAATGACGTTTTTTCATTTTTTGTTTCCAACACTGGTAAGTGGTTCCTGTACGTGTGGTTTACATCCCCAGTGTTCCATAAATATAGAAGCTTAAAAATATTTTGTTGAATTTTCAGAATATTTGATTAATACAGTTAAAAGCAGAAGAGAATCTGAATTCTAAAAGTTAAATATATAAAACTAATAATTTGTTAACTAATTATCAAATGAAGTATTTAAAACAATACAGATAACTGAACTGTCTATGATCAAGTTAGTACATATAATTAATTTAATAAAAAAACCACTATAAAAGTTGATATTAGTTGCTAATCTATCATGTTGAAATGTTTTGAATTTTGAAGTAGAATTTTCTTGATAAGGCATCTAAACTTGGTACCTACCTTCACTACAGTTATCACGTTAGAAAATTCTAATAATTAAAAAAATCTTAATGATAATGTCAATTGAAGCATTACTATTAAGAGTACTTTGAACTTGACTTTTTCCAGGAAAGAAATTATAGGCCTGTGTAAAGTTTGTCACTAAAAGTACTAAATCTTTTATGAACGGAGAAAATTATTTTAAAATTAGAAAAATTGGGTCTACAAAAGAATCTCAATATATAATAAGTTATTACATTGGGATAATTATTTCATTTTTCATTAATAAATTAATATTTTAAAGTGTTACTAAAATGATAATTACACTTGATTCAAAATTATAAGTGGTTTTTTTTTTATTACTTTGTCTTTCAGTATAATTCAAACAAAATAGATACATGAGTACCTTTGCATTAATATCATCTTCAGGCAATGAAGAGCATATTTAAAATACAGTTGATTCTGTTTAATTGGGCTACCGGTTAATCAGGGCAGCTACTTTATTGGGCCAAATCCCAAAGAATGGAAACCAGACTAATAAATTAATACATAATTAAATTACTTAATTGGGACAACGTTTCGCTTAATTGGGACAGTAGCAGAAAAGGAATTTATCAAGTTTTGATATATTTTAGGATTGTTCTGAAAATATGTAGATGCTACGTACACTAAAGTCGTGTAGGCCAAACAATTGGCAGAGATAAAGCAAATTTGTCTTTCACTGGGCAGTTCAGTTTTTCCGGAGGGGGTCACCTTAGTGGGACGTATCACATGGGAATCCCGTCTGAGATGGACCTGAATCTGAGCTACTGACCCTGCTCCGGATTGGACTGGACGATCCCTTTAAAAGCAAAGGAACAGATCCCCAGACAATTTTTCAAGGTCTCTCGACTGATTTGGAAGACAGCTAGAATTTCCTTTGAAGGTATTGTGTGCATAATTACATCTAGTTTCAAACAGCAGCCATCCGATTGTTGAGACCAGCATCTGGAGCTGATGGATTCTACAGACACTTGTGCCGAAATGGCCCATCTCCAAGTAAAGGAAATTGTGCTCAAAGGAAGACCGTAAGGTGACTTTTGGACAAACCTGTTCCTTTTTCCCTTTTAAGTTAGAACATGTTCTAACTAAAAAGGGAGAAAGGAAAAATCGTCCGATTCCCTAACACCTCCAAAAACCTTTAACCGGTGAAAGTCTGCTCAAAGTCCCTCAGCAAACGTTTTCAGACACCTCACTGTACCCTTTCTCAAGCTATGTTCTCTTCTTAAAATGATTTTTGAATTAGCGAACACCTATTTCCGTAATGCACATGTGCACATGCCAACTGAAAATTCAAAATGTTCAAATAGCTTCCATAGAAACTCCAAATGAATAAAACTTCAACTGAAACACTTAAATAGTGAGGTGTCTGTAAACGTTTGCTGAGGGACTTTGAGCAGACTTTTACCGGTTAAAGGTTTTTGGAGGTGTTAGTGATTCAACCCAGTGCTTTAGGTGATTATTTATCATCCGATTCGTTCCTGATCGAATGGTCAGCCCTTGTGTACTGTACATCACTACTAATACTGTATTTGGCAGCACTAGCGTGATGTGAATCAGTTATCTATTGTGAGTCTGGCAAATTTATAGTACAAATATTTTCTGTATTTTGGTTTAATAAAGCATTAAAATAGGTACTTAAGTATTATTTTTACCTACTTATTTATTTACCTACGTAATACATATTTTATTTTAGAATTTATTATTAGTTTGTTTAATTGGGGCAGCCACTTAATTGGGCTAAAATGAATTAGTTCCAACGTGTCCCAATTAAGCGGAATCGACTGTACATACAAAAATTGAACAGATATGTCAACATATTCCAAAACTCACTACTCACCACACCAGAATTACTTCAAAAAATTACATACACAGAACCTTTTACGGTGTGATAATGCATTAATATTGACAACAAACATTTTCAAACCCCTTCTGAGCTCTGCATCAGGTTCCAAACTGTTTTTAGATGGATGTTCGATTGCTGTTAAATATCAGTTCAATTCACATGTCGTTTAAATATCCTCCATGGCCCTTATTTTGGATTAATTTGAATTAAACCTAGTAATAAAAATTTTTATTATGCAATAATGGTTTTACTGTAAAAAATAATCTGTGTGAATTTATTTGGTTTAGTTGATAGATAAAAAAGAAAAAAACTAAAACTTGTTCAAAATGGAAACCTGACAAAACCATAAAAATATTTGTACTGTACAATTCTGGTTCACACAAGTTTTACTGTATAACTTATATTTATATATACAGTCAAACCTGTTTTTATGCGGTCTTTTTTTGTGTGATTTGTTTTTTTTTGTGCGGTATAGTTGGCGACTAGTCTCGTGCAATTTGTCATGTCTCATGTTGACTTATTATAGCTAAATAAACTTATTATAGCATAAATGAACTTATTATAGTAATATTATTGCATGAATATGCAAAAAATTAAATAATTTATTTTTTAAGTCAACAAAACACCACCTGGACAAAAATATGTAAAACAGACTATAGACGACACGATGCAGTCAAGTGCTGACATCTGTTGTCAATAAATTCTATTTCGTACAGTTTTGAGTTATTTTCTATGTGAGACTTTTTCTATGCGGTCCCTATTGACCGCATAAAAAAATATTTTTTAAATTGTGTTGCGAAAACTATTTTTTATAGCCACTCGTGAAGTTTCGTGCGATTTTTTTTTTTTTTTTTTTTTTTTTTTTTTTTGGTGCGGTCCCTATCTGCCGCATAAAAACAGGTTTGACAGTATAATAAAAATCATAACTAGAAAATCAAAAGAAGTAACTTGTTAGCATAAACAATAAATATTCTACACAGCTCTCCAGGAATGTATTAGAAAGTAATTTCGTGCCTTTATGGCCGAAAGCTTTACTATCAAAAAATTATTAATATATGGATTGCAGAACCTTCACGGCCCTTGCTACTTATGTAACCGATCTGGACATAGTAGCAGATTTCACCCAGGCAAATCTGCTCCACAATGTTCCTCTCATTGAACACCTCAAATTGTTGGAGGCTACGCACATCTTTAAATCCTCCGTCACCAGCACGTGCATAAATTTTAAAGAGATGGTTTTGTCATTGGCCTGGCAAGAGTTAATTCACAGCACACTCTAGTCACCCATTATATATGGATGGGCTGACTTCTTGCACATGCACGACGTGGTTTTTTGTAAATCCTTTTGAACCTACAATTGAACTGATATTTAAACAACATGCGAATCAAACTGAAATTTAATGGCAATCGAACATCCATCTAGAAATGGTCTGGAACCTGATGCAGCGCCCAGAAGGGGTTCAAAAACATTTTTTTGTCAATATTTGTGTGTTATCACACCATAAAAGGTTCTGTGTATGTAATTTACAAATTTCTGTTCCTGTCAAAAATGAAGATTTTTGAACAAATTTTCAAAGCTTAGATTGAATGCTAATGGAAACATAATGACAATGAACAAGTTTTAAATGTACAAAACAATATAATATAAGATTTATGGTCATTGGATGCTTACAGCAACTGTATGAAATTTAGGAGTTGCTTAGGAAAATTTTAAAAAAATTGCTAACCATTTCACCAGTTCTGAATTATTTTTGCCACTTCAAATTATTTATTGCCATCAATTTACTTACTAATTAATGCAGGTGTTGGTAGCCTTATGAGTTTGGAGTCTGGAAAGTAAAAGTAACATGTAAGCTGTTGCTTAAAAATAAGAATCATTTAGAATAATTTTTTTAATGAATAATTTCAAATAATATATGTGATTACAATGCTTAAACAGTGTTCCACAGGTTCTGTCATGCCAAAATTTTTGTGCTTTTGTGCTCTACTGAAAAAAAAAGATCAAAGTAAAAAAAGTCACCCCAAAACATTTTCCAGATTTTTTTTTATCAGTCAATGAAAAAAGATTCCTCAATCTTCAAATAGACAGCATTGCATGAAAACAGCCTTTGGTTCTCAACTTCCTGCTTTCCTATTTGAAGTTGCTGTGTGACATCAAGACATTGCTAGGTATGTGGTACATGGGATTCCCGTCATACAAGAGCATGACAGTTGGCTGTTTTTTTTTTTTTTTTAAATGTACTTTGTGATTCAATTTTATGCTGAATGTTGAAATAAGCAGACTAGGATTTTTATTGCCACTTAATAAAAATATTGTGGAATTGGCAATTTTGGGGATATGTAGCATGACCCCTGAAAATTTACATCATTTTTTTTTTGTTTGTTTTTATTTTTGAGAATATATGATACCACTAAAATATAAACTAAGTTTTTTAAAAGTAAAAAAAAATGGCATCCATAGTTCTGAGAACTGAATCATAGGATTTCACTGTTATAAAGAAAGACTTCCAGACAAAAATAGTTCTGCAATCCATATATTAATAATTTTTCGATAGTAAAGCTTTTGGCCATAAAGGCACGAAATCACTTTCTAATACATTTCTGGAGAGCTCTGTAGAATATTTATTGTTTATGATGAAAATCAAAAAAAGTAACTTGTTGTCCTGGTGCTCCTCTGAGAAGCACCAGGATAACAAGTTATTACTTTTGATTTTCTAGTTATGATTTTTATTATATATATAAATATAAGTTATATGATAAAACTTGTGCGAACCAGAATTGCACAGTATGAATATTTTTATGGTTTTGTCAGGTTTTCATTTTGAACAAGTTTTAGTTTTTTTTTTCTTTTTTTTCTTTTTCTTTTTTTGTCTATCAACTAAACCAGATAAATTCACACAGATTATTTTTTACAGTAAAACCTTTATTGCATAATAAAAATTTTTATTACTAGGTTTAATTCAAATTAATCCAAAATGATTTGAACTAAAGATAGGAATATACCGTATTTTACGGACTATAAGACGCTACGGAGTATAAGACGCACCTGAATTTTGGAGGCAATTTTTCGAAGAAAAAAGTGCGTCTTATAGTCCGTAAAATACGGTATATATTCAAGAGTTTAAAACTATTCAATTGCAAAAAGTTCTTGTTTCCAAAAATTTGTGTTATGTATTTGAATACTTGTATGCAGTCCTTATTTGCTGTTGTGTGAGTTAATAAACAAATTTGATTTTGAAAAACTAGTTTCTTCTCTTACTGTCAAAAATTATAATCACATGCAGTAATACAGAGACCAAGATATTTTATGATCTATCTAACTTCTCAAGAAATTTTAATATTTTCTAATCATATTTATTTAAATTCTGTAATTATCATAATCAATCTTTATTAGCAAAAAGGAAGATTTCCCTGTTGCAGGAGGTATACATAAGTTAAATAAATAAGAATTTGCAAAAGTTCTGGAACAACTTTCAAATTATCAAACCTATACAATTATTTTACGGTTGATTTCATATAAATGGTTTTATCAGAGGTGATAGTACAGAGACAGTTAACTTTTGTACTATAATAATACATGTTGTGTTTCTTTAATTTAGTTTTTTAGTGATCCTACGATCTTGGTAAAGTGATTATATAATTTATAAAGTTCTTTTTTTATTGAGATTGTTTAAATTCTTTTTGAGTTCAAGAGATGAACTGCAATGGAGTATTCACATAATGTCACATGAATCACATATGCTTGCAAGGCCTTGGCAATTTTGCATTAGATGATATGTTGAGAAAGCTTCAGATTTACACCAAATACATTGAGTGTTTGAGAAGTTAATATAAATGTTACTAATAAAAAGTGAATATTTGTTGAGACATAATTGAGCTATTAATCTTTTTACATTGAGGTTTATTGATTTAGTCATGTACAGTTGAAGAGATGGAATTTGTTGTAAATTTATATACCAAGAGTGATAATTGCTTTGATTTAGGTTAATTTGGTCTTTATTTATAGATTGCGATACTGCAGATTCTATTAGTAGTGTATAACTATATTTCCAGTCCTAAAGGTTATCTTTAAATAACAAGTCTGACACTCCAAATGTATTCAAAATTCTATAGAACTTGGTTTGCCACAGTTGCTCTGTTCTTAAATTTTTACTTTTTTTGATTATTTCCTGATGTAAAAAAGTTATGATTGTTATCACTAAACAAATATCATCACTAAACCCGATATATTTTAAAGCTATACACCAACCAATGCCAAATACATCCCCAATTGGCATTGTAATAACCATCGATGGTTATAATGTAAATAATCAATCAATCAGTCAATCTTTATTATTTGATATAACTTTTGTTATTACAAAGGGGGTTAAAAGAACATTATTGTTTTAAGGTAGCTACATGAACAAAGAAATTGTATAATTTATACAAAGTTAGCTTTGAAAAATTATCGAGTATAATTTGATAACAAAAATCAGATGGCAGTGTAGCAGCTCGGGTATCCAAAAAGAAGTTACAAAAATCGAGAAGGTGTTTTCTCATATCCATCACTACTGATCCACAAAAGAAACACTGAGTCGTTCGAGATATTAATTGATTTGCCATTTAGGTTTATGGAGAACCTATTTAGTCTAAACTGTGCACCAAATGACTTTAGTTTATAACTCAAATCAGACAATAAATAAGGCATTGGACTCCACTTTCCATTAAGGAAGATTTCACAGCCTTTTTCAGTCAAATATTGAACATCCTTAAACCAATACAGGTCTCTCAATCGTTGATCACAGTCCAGAAAGAACTGATTCTCACTTAAACACATATAGCTATATGACAATCCTATATTATTTAATAATCCTTTAGCGATAACAGGCCATGGCTTCAAAAAAGAATTACCATCCATCTTTGAAAGTCTTGTATATGCCAATTTTCGATAATCGTCTTCCGGTAGGTCAACTAGTTTCCTCCAAAATCTAAACAATTTTATCACCAATCCAATTGCGAGGGGAGGTCTTCCCAATTCCATTCTCAATGCAGACCTCGAGACAGAACTGTTAATATGGAACACCCGCTTAAAGTAGAATAACTGTATCGGTTCAAACTTATCCACTAAAAGACCGCCCCAAACCGGGAAAGCATAAAACATACTTGGTCCAATCAAAGAATCAAATAGTTTAAAGTAGTTATTTAATGACAACGTTTTGATTTTAATAAGTAACGTGATGAAATTGGAGATCCTAGATTGTGCAGCAGGTAACACCTTGTTTAAATGATAGGAGAATGTACCGTGTGAAGAGAAATAAATACCCAGATATTTAAAGTTAGATGCAATTTCAAATCTATGGTTTTCTAAACTGAAATTATCTGTTTTTTTTTAAGTTTTTTTTTTTTAAAGTTTTCCACCTCTACGAAACATCATTAGTTTTGTCTTTTTCAAATTAATTGCCAATCGATTATCTTCACAGTATTTCCAAGTAAGATTAAGTCTTTCTCTAAGTGAAGAAGCCGAATTAGCTAAGAGAAGGATATCATCAGCATAAAGAAGACAGTTAATTTCAACATGAGAAGATAATGGTATCATGGAACTTTGACTTCTCAGAAGTTTAGGGAGATCATTCAAAAACAAAACAAAAAGGATAGGACTCAGTGGTTCTCCTTGAGGTAGCCCTCTATTGGACTCAACATAATCAGTGCTTAATGAAAAAGTTTCTATAAAATATCTAGTATTGGAGAAGAGACTCTTAAGTAAGTTGACAAAAAACGAAGAAAGACCAATGCTTCTAAGCTTATACCATAACAAATCATGATCAACTGTGTCGAAAGCTTTCTTGAGGTCAATAAATGCAGTATATAATTTCCCTTGTTTCCTCGATAGTGATATTTGAATAAGACCAGTCAAAATAAACAAATTATATTCGACACCTCTATTTTTAACAAATGGTCCTTGAACAGGTGTAAAAATATCAAATTCGTTCATCCAAATCCGGAGCCAATTTGCAATAATAGTTGAAAAGACCTTTCTAAATACATTAATTAAAGCGATTGGTCTATAATTAGTTGGCGTCTGCCTACATCCCTTCTTATATATCATTCTCAAAGCAATTTGTTTCCAAGATAGTGGAAAGGAGCGCCTAGACCAAAAGGAATTAAACATATCCAATAGTATTTCTGTAGAAGGGCATTTTATCATTTCATTCCTTATATTATCAGAACCTGAGGCCTTGGATGATCTTAGTTTTCTGATTACAGCATCTAATTCGCTCAGAGTAATAAAGTCATCCAAAAGAGGTACAGTATTATTAAGACTTACATCAATATAAATTACTGTATCTGGTCCAGCAAAATACTCTTGCAAATCGTTTAACCAATCCGAGGGAGATATAGCATTTTCACACGGTTTCTTAATTCGAAACTTATTGACTAGTAACCAAAAATCTCTAGTATTTTTTGTCTTCAATAATAGTGAATTTATTTTAGCCAAAAAGATCTTTTTCTTCGCCTTACATAGCGACTTGTAGCTTTTATTTAATTTACAATATTCGTCCAAGAGGTTTCTACTTTTGTTTCTTCGAAACATTTGTAGTATTTGGTTCTTAGATTTCTTTAAATGTAGACACTGTGGATCAAACCATTGCTTCTCAAATGATAACAAGGAAATGTTCTTCTTGACCATCCCACATCGTAAAGCCGAAGTCAACAAAATGTTTAATAGTTCATCATAGTAACTCTGCGCATCCAGAGAAAAAGTTGTCTTAAACGAGGTATACAGCGAGCTAACCAAAGATAAATAGTCATCCGATCTATCTTGTTTCCATACGTAACGAATTTTTGGGAGTTTCAGAGTCTGTACGCTATCCGTCGTAAATTCAAATAAAATTGAGATTGGAAAGTGATCAGAATTGAAAATATCAAGAACTCTAAAATCCAATAATCAATCTATCTAGTAAATAAACATTTACTGTTATTAGATCTATAACAGATAGACCAACTGTTGAAAGAAAAGTGAATTTAGCCGGATTGTCTGAGGCACATCGACCATTTAAAATATATAATCTGCGCGACTTAATCAGTTGTAAAAAACTTTTTCCTTCTTGGTTCAATGTTAAGTCATTAGATCTTCGGGAATTTAGAACATTGATATTACTCCCAGCATAGAAATTATCTAGTTCCTCGCCTATTCTGGCATTCGTGTCACCTAAAATAACTATATCGTCGTCAGGGAAATTCATCAACAAGTCTTCCATTTTTTTAAACAGAAAATCATAAAGATCTATTCTCATATAAACAAGAACAATAATCAAGCTTTGACTAAGTGAACAAAAAAATCTTCCATAATTTAATTTAATCACCATAAGATTATCGGAGTTAAACAACATTTCCGAGGAGCCCAATTTCTGGGAAACTGCAAGAATAAGACCGCCATAAGGATGACCGGGACCAATTGGTTTTTTAGCAAGTTGTTCGTATAGAAACAAATCTGGGTTCAACATAGAGAGAACCGGTTTGAAATACTTAGTTAACCATGTCTCAGTTAAAGCAACTAAATCATAATTTTGCAATATATAAATGAACTCCTGGTCATTCACTGATAAGTCCAGCGTTCCTTGGCAATTCCAAGACAATATCCTCATTTCCAAAGTTTTATTTGTTTTGTTAGCAGTTGTTCCACTTAACCTTTTTGGCTGGGTTTGTCTAAAAAAGTATCGATCTTCTGTAGTTCATTCGTATCCAAATTAAAAGTAAATCTGTCACCATCGACAGTCAGGCAGTCGGCTTTCAGAAATACTTTTTTTTTTCAAAGATTTTGCTTCCGCAAAAAAAGGCAACAGTTTTCTACGCCTTAATCTTGATCTGTATGACAAATCGTCAAAGACTCTAATGCGCGAGAATGACGGCGACACCTGAATTTTCTTTAAATTTTTAAAGACAACTCTTTTGTCATCTTGACTACAGAGTTTAAACAAAAAAAGTCGAGTTCCCGATATTCGATAACTATTAACTAAAGGAATAGACTCTCTGCTCTGTCTTTTAAATAATTCAATAAAGCGATTAGCATTATTAACTATTTCCTCGTCATTATCACTCAAACCAGAAACAATGATATTATCCTTCTTCGAATTGTTATGAACCGAGTCTATATAATAATTTTGAAGAGAAAGTTTATCCATACATACAGTTTTAAAGGACGAAAGTTCAGCAATTTCTTCTTCCAGGCGAGACAGACGTTTGTTGTATTCCTTATGTAAATTAGACAGCCAGTCAAATTTCGACGACAATTCCTCCAGTTTCGATAGAATAGTATCGAAACGTTCCTCGAGGAGAGACAGAATCTTCTGAGGTAGTTGAGAAGGTATATCCTGCGATGCAAAATAGTCCTCCAATTGAGATGATTTCAACGTTGGTTCGCTTGGAGATCGACGGCGTTTACCGGCGGAAGACGAAGCTTTATTGCGAGGTGAAGAAGGTGGTGTACGAGACATTGGGCCTGGGTTAAGTTCGACTCCTCCAATAACAAGCAAAAAGAACAAAATTAAAAAAGAAAGTATCACAGTAGAAAAAGACATCATCTATAAAATCAATTAGTGGCAGACAACAAATTGTAGTTCGAAACAGTAACTCGCAGAAAAAACACGCCAGCAGCCAGCACTGTCAACAGCGCCCCCCATTATAATGTAAATACAACATACTTAGAACCAGGGTTGGCATGATTTAAAAAAAATGTTTTAAAACATTTAAAACATGGGTTTTTTTTTGGGAAAATAAAACACTGGGATCTATGAGTAGTAAAATATAAAAATAAATCAGAAAAACTTCAGTGTAAGACTCAGGAATGTACAGAATGTTTTATTTAATATAAAATACAGCATTTTTAAATGTTTCTTTACGAAATGGCATTTTTAAGATTTGCATGTACAAAAGCAAAACAAGATTGACAATAGTGGCTTCTTCAGCTTGAAGAATTTCTTATTTTCAGAAATGTATAACGCTCAGTAGTGTTGTTTAGGTGAATGAAAACTTTAACCTCTTTAATGTTGATATCTTGAGCCAGTAAGTTTAAAATATGAGCAGAGCATCCATAAGTGACAATATCTAAATTTTCTGTCATTGCTAATGTTTCTCTCATTTTTTTCATATTGCTTGCATTGTCACTTACCAGGCTTCTTACTTTACAGCCATACTTTTGATTGCATTTTTTTATTGCTGCAGTTGCAATAATTTCTAAGAAGTTTGATGTGTGCTTTCTGCACCTGTATGAACTGAGTCAATCAAATGAACTGCTTTAGTAGGATCAGTTACACAGACACAAATCACTTGTTCATTATGGATATTACTCCACCCATTAATGGCCATACAGACTAATATCTTTTAACTCATCAGCTGATTCATTCTCAATGGAATTGTGTACAGTGTCCAGCAAGGGTCCCCCAATTTCCTTTCTGTGTGGAGGGTCATATCCAGGTCGCAACAGCTGACAAAATTTTATAAATTCGGGGTGTTATACACGAGTAAAGGCTGAATTGGTGGTATATATAAATTTTGTGCATTGGACATCCAATTGCATTTTTTGATTAGTTGACGTTTTTATAATAAATGAATCAATGCGTTGCAATTTTACTTTGCTTTGGGATGCAGTGCCAGTGCCACTAGTGGAGCCAGAAGTGGTGGCAGAGCACTTCCCACTCATCTCAGACTCAGGCTCCTGACTTTTTGACTTCTGCTAATCTAAATAATAAATATAGAAACAATAAATTAATTACTAATTAGGTGTATGTTTTTAAAATTACTACTGCATACAGACGTGTGAAAATTATTAGACTCAAGTCAGACAAGTGCAATATAAAATGATACATTTTAGGATAAGAACCAAAAATAATACACTTTATACATGAGTCTAATAATTTACACACTTCTGTGAGATCTGGAAATCCCCTTGAACGTAAAATTATAATAAATTATATCCGAATTAATAATTACCCCTTTCTTATATCCGGATATAATCCGAATTATAATAAATTGTTCCCTATATTGAATTGAAAATTTTCCTATTATAAACATCCTGCCTAAAAAAGGTTCTGGACGAGAAAATATGTGTCCCCGGCCATATAACTGTCAACTATCCATTGTTCTTACGCTGAGTACAGATCATCTTGCAACTTAAGTTTATAGTTAGCGCCCGAATTCACCGTATTGTTTCCAATCCCGGGAACACCTGTGACCTAATCACATTCACGTGACCAACTTTTCCAGCAGAAAGCTATATAAGAGGCTTCCTTCCTTCTGGAGGAGGGAGTCAATCATCATCCTAGATCGCGTCACAATCTAGTCCATCTTATCCTTGTGCCTAACGAAGAATTTTACTTTTGTGCCTGGAGAGTTACAGACTCTTGTCCTTTTGAGGAAGTACTGATTTTTGTGACCAACGGAATAATTGAAATATGGATGTTCTAAGAGCCGCCGCAAACTACAGGAAGCGAGAGCTAGCGTATGTTCGGTCGCGCTCCCAAGCCCCGCCTTTTTTCCCATGATGCTCTGGGCCATTTTTGCTAGGTAAGCTACTCGGGCACGAAGCAGCCGCAAACTACACAACATTTGCTTGCGTAACTAGTCCACATGACGTGGAATCCACAGATGTGGATTGGCTATAGAACAAAGATTTTATTATAACCTATACTTGTCAGTTTTCGTTTTGAACTTTGAAACAGGATGGGAAAAATATGCCTACTAGTTAAGCCTATTTATAAATAACTATTTACTATTTTAATATACAACGTTTATACCATTTTCTTTTCAATACTGAATGTATTAATCATGTAATTTACGTACATCGATAAAATTCTATTATTTCTTTTTCGACGTGTGGCATGTTTATGTAATCATCCATTTTCCGCTGCTCTCTCTTGCTAGCATAATGCTCCCGTTGTTGAATTCTGTGAACAGCGAGAGTACTCTCATATTGCTGCTCTAGCAAAGGAAAAACCACGTGAGCAAGAAGAGAGGGGCGGAATCTTTGACGTCATCGGTTGTGCTAGGGCACGTTTGCTAGCATTTTGCTCTCGAAAAGTGCTAGTTTGTGGCGGCTCTAAGAGGTATGGAACCCATCTATGTGAGCTCTCTCTCTCTCTCTTTGTGTGGTAGGGATATATAGCTTTTTATATATGTCACTCCTGTAATGTCAGATTTTTGTAATGTATTTTTTTTCATTAAATCGTTGTTATTCTGTTTACATGGTGTCTCATTTGCTCAAATATTCGCTTATCGCCTTACCACGACTCCACCTTCCCTCCTACACGCGACTGGATGAAACGTAGTCCCCTCCCTACGGGATTCCTACTGACAAATAAGCCTTCTCTGACACGTGGGCAAGTCCCTCCGACTTGTTAGCCGAAATTAGACAGAGGTCTGACCTCGTCATCCCTCCTCGGTACCCACACTTCTGTATGTTCAGTTCACAATGATTACGATATATAATTGTATACTATTGACTTTAGTTTCCAAAGTCTAATTAATTTCTGCTCAGAAAATTTTTAATCTATTGATTTTTTTATATTAAATAATTATTTCCATGTAAAAGCGAATCTGACAGCCAAAATAATTGCCGGGGAATAAATACCCTCAAAAAATGAGTTTTTATAGAAAAACTATATGAAAAATTTAAGATAACCAAAAAATGCTTTTATTTGATAAATATAGCTGCAGGGATTGTTATTCTTTCATTTGACAGGCTGAAAATTCACAGCGTGCAGTCTACATTGTTTACAAACCAGTTGACAGTATAACACAAAATTTCTGATTTTTATGCTATTAAAATAGGGAAGAAACTGAAAAAAGGTATATATAAAAAATTCTACTGAATAAAAAACAAAAAAAACACCTGCTGATGTCATAAAAATAATCCAATAGTATTTTTTAAAAATTTTATCGAAGTAAAAACGGTCCTATAAAAGTTTAGAACAATTTAATTAATTTGATTTTAAAAAAAACTCTCATAAAAACGATGAGGCAATTAATATGCTAATTAATAAAATGTTGTTAAAATACTTTTGTGGCAAAAGTAATTAATAAAATTTTCGTAGGTCATAGATAACGATGTATATGTACTAGCCCATACATTTTTGGAAAAGGACCATTTTTTTCATAATGCTATGTAAACTGCCTGAGAGGGCAGAACTATGTAACTCGGGCAAAGAACTTAAGAATATCTATATAGGTACAAATTGAATTATGACCCAGGTAAAACTTTATAGCAAGCTATAGAAAAAATTAAAACTTATAATGGTTCAAAATACTCACCCAGCTGTTGCAATTCCTGTATATCATCCTGTAGGTGGTTATCTTCCATATGTTTTCTCATACAAGCGACTAATCCGGCCATTTCTTTCCTACGTAGTTTTCATACACCAGTTTTCCTGGATTTCCACAAATTAGTTTGTACTGGTTCCAGATATTACCAAGTCTTTTTCCTGCACTCATTTTTTACTTAACAAGTAACAACAATAATAATAATGTTTTTTACCATCCAAGTAATATTACAATACATTAGCTGTATTGCTAACAGTCCTGGCATGTGGTCAGGAAATCTCTTAGTGATAAAAGGCGTGTCATGTGCTTTTATAACCCATGACAGTGAAAAAATTTCCCATTCCCACATTCATATTTAGCTCACAAGTCAGAAAAAGTTTATTTACTAAATTTATGTAATAAAACATTTTTTTAAAATTTAAAACATTGTTTTAAAACAGTATTTTATAACATAATATAAAACTGTTTTAAAATAAAAGAAAACAAAGGTTTCTAAATAAAACGTGTATTATTGTTTTATTTCAAAAAAAAAACATAAATTTGCCAACCCTGCTTAGAACACCTTGTAAATTTGCAGCCGTATTTATTCGCAGCATTCAGAGCGTTTGCTGCACGAACACACACACACACACACACACACACACATTGTAGTAGTACCCAAGACAAAAACAAAGAGATGAATTACATCACGAAACTAGCTAAGAATTATGAGATCATTCCTAAGGCTTTTACTAGCCAGGTTAAGACACACAATAAGGGGTGAAATTTACAAAATACAGAGTTCACACTGATGGGTTATTGAGCGTCACTGAGCAGCATCTATAGACGTATAGGAACCGCTACAAACAAAAGAATAATATGTAAAAGGAATCCTCCTTTATACCAGCTGCTAAAGACGGATAAAGATGCTATGGATATGAACTCTCTTCCAGGAGTTTATAGAATTCCTATTACGGACACACGGAGGCAGAATAAAATGTTTTATATTGGAGCTACCAGAAAATCACTCAAGGAAAGGCTGTCGGAACACCAGAGAAACATAAGAAGTGAACAGCCTTGCACAGTGCTGGCGACTTACGTCCTAGCAAATACCCAAGAAGTCCAAGTTGAATGGGCCCACGCAAGATTAATACAAACAGTTTGCGACATAAAGCACCTCTGATACGCAGAAGCATGGCATATGTGCAAAGCCAGCCAGAAAGGACAATCTATCGACTTTTGAGAAGCTAGTAAAGTATCTGCTGCTTGGCGTTCAAGCGTTATGTAAGCGTCAGAAAAGTGGATAAGCGGAAGCTTATCCACTTTTCTGACGCTTACATAACGCTTAAGGACAGAACCCATTAGTTATTGTCTCCGTCCAGCTCGTTTCCTTCTCTATGTTTCTTGCGTATTTCGGTTAGCACTTTATTATTTTTGTATTTTATTTTTATTTTTATTGTTTTGCTGGAGCCTATGATTTTTTTAATGTGATTTTATTAATTTTGTTATTTAATGTTAGCCATTGAAGAGAGGGCACATGTAATTTTCTCTAGAATATCTTTTAAAAACGTTCCAAAATGCTTGTTTGTTACTGAAAATGTTTTAAGTGTTTGATTTTTTGCTGTTTTTTCCTGAAGACGGTTGTTAAATACGACCAAAAACGTTAGTATTTAATAAATACGGCTGCAAATTTACAAGGTGTTCTGAGTATGTTGTATTGATAAGTTATGCAGTCTACGATGAGTTATAATGTAAATTTATATATACTGGAAGAGGAGATTGGACTGGAGGTCTGGGTAGCATAATTGGCAACACATCTGCACAGTAAGCAGGAGTTGCGGGTTTGAGCCCTGCTCTGGGCCAATTCTTTTCTTCCAGTAGTTCTAAATTATTTGATTAAAAATTATAATTATTAAAATTTATCAAGAGATGGTACATAACACCTAACTCTAGTGCCAAATTGTCTTATAAATTATTAATAATATAGCCATTTCTAGCCCGATAATATTTGGCATTGGTTGGTGTATAGTTATCGTTACTTTTGAATTTCAATCGATAATAGAATTTAATTATTCATTTTATGAAAAAAGGTAAAGACCAAATATGATTAGTTTCACGGCATATGGCATAATCAGGAACAGACCTTTCGAAATGTAGTAGTTTACAGAGGAAGTAGATATGGAAGCATTCAAGTTTGTACAGTTAGTCTAGACCCCAGATTGGACTTGAATAATAAATGATGAGATTGATTATTGAATTATAAAGTTTCATATGAATGTACAAGTTTGATGTTTTCAAAGTTGAACATAAACAACAGATTGTCAATTTGCTGCTTTACTTTGTTGTTTATACTAGAGATGTTTGCTTTAAATGTGGTGTTGCAATCGAATGTTTACTTCTTTTACTGTTTGTAGAGAGGTATTATCCAGATATAACTTACTTGTTAGATTCTTTGTCGGAAATTTTATTATTGTTGCAAAATATGATAACTTTTGTTGTTTTTGCATGATTTATCATTAAGTAGATCGATTTAAAGTATGAGTTTAGTTGATTAAGTTTTCTTTGCAGAAGGATTTTGGTTGGAGCTAAAATTACCAGATCATCTGCAAATTGAACATAATGAAAGACTATTACCAACTTCAATGCTATCTATAGATTTGTAGAAAAGTTGATCTATTCCAAGTAAATAAAAATTAAATAAATAATGTGAAAGAGGGTCTCCTTGGAGAACACCATGTGATAGATCTAATGGAGGGGAAATGGTCTTACCCTGTTTAATTTTTATATTGTATTTCGAAAATAATTTTAATGTTGTTGATGAGAATTGTTCACCTGCACCTGTAGCTTTCAAACTGTATACCAGTAAGGAAACATAGACTGATTTGAATGCTTTCTGAATTATCTATGAATGATGCATATACTTTTCTATGCTTTTTGTTAAGTGTAATTGTATTATCGATAACAGTAGGAAAATTGCAGATTTTGTTCCATTACTTTTGATATAGGTATATTGAAATTTGGCTTCTAGGTTCGTTACTTTAGTCCATAGTTGGAATTTGGCAACTAATATTGTTGTGAAGCATTTTCTGAGTTGAAAGCTGAGCTATAGGTCTATAATTGTTTGGAGAAAGTCGATCATCCTTTTTATAAATCATTGTAAGTATAACAGAGTTTCAAGAATCTGGGTTGCTTTATACATTGAGTTAAATAAATTTAATAGTAGTCTCTACCCAGGGGTTGAATTACTTCTAGTTTTATTAATGGTGTCTTCTAATTCATCAATTGTGTGTTTGGAGTCTAAATATTTGTTGTGGGGATCAGTATTGGACATTAGTGACAGAATTGGTTGAATATCTGGAAATCGCTGGTAAAAAATTCTCAGTGTATCATAATTTATTATTGAGGAGTTTTCATTTAGATTTATATTGAAACAAAATTTATGTATTGTAGTCCAGAACAATTTACTGTCTTTGCTGTTATTGATTAAGGTTGATTCAAGATTTCCAAAATAATTTTTTTTTTTTGGCCTTGAGTAGATTGTTATAGATTTGTTTAGCTTTCCTGTAGTTATTAAAATTTGCATTGTTTGAATCTTTTCTGAATAGTTTTAGGTTGGTTTGCTTTATCTTTTTCATTTTACAACAGTCAGAGTCATATCAGTGTTTATTGAATCTATTATGAATATTACCTTTGTGAGTTTTAATTTGTATATAGTTGTTCATTATGTGAACCAAAAGTGCTGAAATCTCTTTGCTGTTAAGATTGGTTATTTCTGGGATGTTATTGAATCGGTTTTCAATTTCAGCGAAATATCTTGGAATATTATAGCTTATCCTTTGATGTCTTTTATGCAAATGAGTTGGTTTCTTTTGCGGAAACAATAAAAGTTTTGTTACAATGGGAAAGTGATCGGATGCATCGAATGTTGTTGTAGTAAATTCGAAACAGCAATTTAGTAGAAGTTCTGAACATATTGTAAGATCAATAGTAGATTTTCCATTGTGTTCCAAACAAGTATATTCTGCAGGGTAATCAGGTTTAATGCATCCATTTAAAATATACATTTTATTATCAGTTATTATTTCTATTAAATTTGCTCCCAGTCTATTGGCATGTTTATCTTTAGATTGATGGATATTTTGAATTAGGGAATTGGGGCTGCCATACTAGGAGTCCATCAATTTGGTGATACGTGAGTTGAAGTCCCCCAGTAATAGAATATATGGAGTGATATGTTGTCATAATTCTAATATTTTGAAAGTTTTGTTTAGTTTTGCAAGGCAGTCGGGAGGAATATGGCAATCATCATCATCATTAATTTGTTGTTTATATTTCTGAGTATAGGTTTGTTCATTGAGATTAGTAATAGTATAAAGTTATCAGATTTTTCGATTTGAGGTGTTTTGCAGAGATCCTTATTTAATAAAATACATAAACCACCACTTGGATGTCCTGGACCTAATGGCTTGTGTGCTGAAACTGTTTCTATTGTAAATTCATTGAAAAAATTTTGATTTATAAAACAGGTCAAATGTTATCCATGTTTCAGTTATACCAATAATATCTGGTTTAAATTTCAATTGGAGGGAGTTGAATAATGGTATTTTGTGTTTAAGACCTTGGCTGTTTCAATTCATAACCGAAAGTAATTGGTTGTTTATGATAGCTTTATCTTGATGAGGTTTATTTTGTATCATTGAATATCAACTTGCTGTAACTGCTGACATGGAAAAAGGCAAGAAAGTCTCCACATAAAACAGCTTTCCTAAACCAGTACTATAAGTAAGTCTATCTCAGCATTTCTCAAAGTGGGTGATAATGCTCCTTTGTGAGTATATCTGGGGGGTGCTGGAGTCCGGGTACTGAATGGTGACCAAAGGCAAAAGTTGGGGTCACTGACAGCCATTCCCTTTTCTCTGTTAAACGGATAAGAGGAAACATTGCATTTAATGGTTTCCAGATGTTGAGAACAATGTACAAAGTGGGAGATTCATAGAAAAGTTTTCCTAAGAATATTTCTAATCCTTTCTCACACAAGAGAAAATGGGCTAAGGGGTGTTAGGTATAACTTTATGGAGCAAAGGGGGCGGTGGATCGAAAAAGTTTGGGAATCACTGGTCTATCTCAACCCATTAATAAAGTGTCATTACTTAGTTTAGTTTGATAATTGTGTTTTCTTATTTCATAAAAAGATGGGAGTAAGTGTTTTTGTCTATTTCTTTATTCCTTTCTTAGGTCTGGTAAAATTTGCATCTTCTTCCAATCTTCCAGTAGATTTTGTTGTTTCTTTTTTATGAAAGCAGTGAAAATACGATTTCAAATCTGATTATTTCTAAGTGTTAGTCTTATAACTGGGTTCATTGACTTGGTTAATTGAGTTATTTCTAAAACATCTTTCTGTGACACATTTTATAAATTAGTGATGAATTAATAAAATTATGAATTACTGGTTTAGAGATATTTTTCGAACTGGGATAATTATACAGTATTATATTATTATGACGGAGTTTGTTAACTAAAGCATCCGTTTTATATTGCATGAGTTCTTTTTCCATTTTTAAAATTTTTATAATTGTCGATTTGTTGTTTTAAACTATTAATTTGTTCTTCCATTTTTTGATATTGTTCTTTAGTTTCACAAATGAGATCCAGGTGACTGTCCATTTTTTCAGCTTTATATAGTAGATCCTAATAAGAGAATTGACTTAAACTGTAAAATTGGTTAATGTTACCTATGGTTCCAAAATGGCAGCTCATCTCTGATTCCAGCAAATAGAAGAAAGGAAACAGTGAGGATGCATGTTCTAACCTAACCTAACCTATTCTAATAAATTACATAATTATTGCCAACAAAATTATTAGAATAGGTTAGGTTAGGTTAGAACGTACGTCCCCACTGTTTCCTTTCTTCTATTTGCTGGAATCGGAGATGAGCTGCCATTTTTGAACAGTAGATAACATTAACTGTAAAATTTAATATGTTTTATGCATATACTACATAACTTTCACTATAAGACATTATCTGCAAATAATGTAGGCTTATAAATTCTGTTTTAAATTGTTTTTATTGAATTCATCATTAGATTGATAATTTTTTTGATCTTGTTTTCTATCAATCTTTTTGGTTCATTTTCATAATTACATTAAAAAATTTTATCACTAAACTATAAAACATTTTATATTTTATCATTGAATTTGTGCACTTTTATCATTTTTAAACAGTAATAAATTATTTTAGAAACAAAATAAGTCTGTTGATATTTTACATAAATTTATTGTTAATTTTATCTAAGTGATTTGAATTTTAGATTGACTGTATGTTATGTAAGTAAATACTATAGTTATGCAGTTATATTTTTATTATTCATTTTGATTGTGTTTTGAATAAAAAAATTTAAATAAAAATATTCTTATTTTTATTATGTACATACTTTATTAATAATAATAATTGTTATTTTCTAGACTATTGCTCATGGCTTCCCTCATAGACCTAGTGCACTTAGTTGGGATCCTAAGCTTCATCTTATGGCTGTTGGCACAAGGACTGGTTCAGTTAGAATGTATCCTTATTATTTTTGAATGTTTTAAAAAATCAGTTTTTTTAAATTTAAAATTTAGAAAGACAATTTCAAAAATATTTGTAAAATTTATACAATAATTATTAATTTTCTATTAACAAAATTTAGCATCCAAAGGTGTTATTCTTTATTTTATTTACAAGTTTTGGTGCATATTATCACTATATATTAAGTTTTATTAAAATCATAGAATTTGTTATAAAATAGACATTTATTCTGAAAAATAAACACTTATGCAAATAATAACTTTGTTAAGAAGTTCATAAATTCCTCTTTTATAAAATTATATATTTTTAGAAGCAAAAAACTTATTCATTTCCTTTTCTAATTCCTCTTGATTTTATAATTGTTGGTTTTGTGTATGATTGTCAAGTGACTAGAAAAAGTGAAAATCATATGATGAAAGTCTGGTATATAGGGAGTATGGAATAAAATTTTCTAAGAAAGGCCATGGAGCTTTTTTAAGTTATTCTTGAAGAGTGAGATTTTGCAATATCTTGAAAGAAACAGAACACCTTTGTAATTAATTAGCACTGGCTGTTTTTGGAAAGCTTCTAAAGCATAGGGAAAGTTTACTCTGCAGCTGAGCAGAGTAAACTCTCCCCATGATTGTTTGGCCTGAGAATAGAGGTTGATTTACAGTCCAATAGTAGCATGATGGTGCATTAATGTAATTCTGTTATGTTCACTGTCATCTCCAGTAGATATAGAATTATAAACACAAGCTTCTGGTTGAACACAGTCAACTTGATGAGAGAAATTATAATTAAAACATTTATGTAAAATTACTTCATGAATAACCACAATTTTCTTGTAATTTATGACAATAATTAGTCTAAGAGGCATATGAAATTATTACATTTCATTAATAATTAAAATTTTTTAGCTTTTCAAATTTAATTTTGCACTTTTATCTTTTTAATATCTGAAATTTAATTGAAAAATATCATGCATATAAAAGAAAAAATTTTGTTATACCTTTTTCAGTTTGGATATGTTTACAAAATGTACAATTTTGATAAATTTAAAAATCTCTACATATCAGTGGCTTTTAAACATTCTAAAGTAGATATTTATATTTAATTAAGGTGGAAATTCCTATCAGAAAAGATAGACATTCATTACTTTTCCTACTTTATATCAAATTCACATCAAGTGTGAAATTTGCAAAGATTACATAAAATTTGTAAATTTTTAATGCCATACTGTAATTAATATTTTTTTAGTACTTGGGCATGATGATTTGATTAATTAATATGAGTTTATAAACATATTGAAATTGAATGAAAAGTTCCAGTTAATAATGTTTAACTCCAAAAAATACCATAATCTGGAATATCATTTTTGAAATTATATTTGTCAGTGAGTTGTCATGTACTGATTCTGTATATCTAAACAACTTCAAAGTTGAACTATGTCATTTTTGCCTTTTGCTGCCAATGTTGTGCTATAATGAATTAGCTACTAGCCAGAGTTCAACTATAAATTGATAATATTTTTGTCAACTCTAGTGATGGCTAGTGATCTTGAAATTCCATGCTGCCATTGGACTATAAACCGATCTTAAAAGCTTATAATGAACAATATATATTACATTCCATCAAATATGGAACAACTTCTGTTGATGAACTGTTGGTTTTGATGTGGGAGATGCAGGTTCTTCAGAAGATAATCAATGATAAGGCTACTTAATATCACGTAATCCATTTTTCATTCCACATTAGTAGTGTCTACAAAATGGCTCATTCTTATGACGAGAAAGAAGAGGTAAACAAATTGAAAATCTCTGGAGTTTGTTTTCTTCTATGAGTTCATGTGGAACTCATTCACTTAACTTGTATAATTTTTCCAGTTGATACAAGTGCAGACAAATGGCTTTATCACCCTCACCAAATTTTTCTGCAAGCTCTCTGCATGTTTGATTTGAATGTGAATTAAAGAATGTTGTTGGGTTTGCCATCCTTCACAGGGTGCTTCTTCAAGAAATTCACTTGATGCAAATTTTATATATATATATCAGTTTTTAACTGTTCATTCACTAACTGACTTCTTCAAATGCTGTGCATATCTTTTGGGAAGCTTGTGTAGCATTTGTTCCAAGTTTAAATTCATGAAATTAACACACTTGAATAACTATATTTGAAACTGATGTTTTGAAGTCTATTTTTGCATGTATTGTTAACAATTACACAGTTAAAATTTTTAAAACAAATTGCTATGAAAGTTTAAATTTAGAACAGTAATAAAAATGACATGCCATCTACAACAAATACTACATAATTAATGTTTAAACTACTAACTTTATAAAACTTCAACTTTTTTTGGTTGCCTGGTATTTATTTAGAAGCTTTAAACAGATTATCATATTTTTGTGAATATAACTCACATGTTGTCTGTGTTTATAAAAGACAATTTGAAAAGAATTTGGGTTAGGCAATGTGGGTATATGCTAGTTTTAAAATGCAATTTACAAAATCTTGCGTATGAAGCAATGGCTGCTTCCAAAGATGAGAGAAGGTTACATGAAAATTTTATTTATGTTCTATCAATTTTATGCAGGTTACAAGCATAAAAATAGAGTAATTTGAATTGAGTGTGATAGAATCTATTAACAACATAGTTTGTTAACATTACTATCTATCTAATAATTAGTCTAGAACAAAAGTCACCAAACTTTTTTGATCGTCGATCCCCTACAAGTTTTCGAAATCTCACATCAACCCCCACCAAAAAATTTGTGTTACAAGCAAAACAAAGCATTTACTATTTTCATACATTTCTTTTAATTTTGCATTTTTTTCATTTATTGTATATTTGTTGTTGTTAATTTTTGTAACTGACAATCAATGAGCCAGATAAGCTTGATCCTTAGCTCCCCTTTATCCTTAGCGTAAGCTTGATAATTGACCTCCCCCAATAATGTTATATCGACCCCTGGGGGTCAATATTGACCACTTTGGCGACCCCTGGTCTAGAAAAATGGAACAACAGATGTAAACAACAAAAACTATTGTAGTAGTAACAACATAGCAATTACAAACAAAAGTGAAAATAAATTTTAAATTTTACTTTTGAACCATGTATATTCTGTTATGAGACTTGTTAGACTCAATATTTGACAATATTTTTATCTTAAATGACAACTTATAAAATTAATATATATATATATATAATTAAGCACAACTTAACATATAAAAGTTATTACTAGTGAGAAATGCAATGCTGAATGGTAAAACCACTCCAAAAAACCTTAAAAAGGTTGTTAATGTAAGTTTTTAGGTTTTTTTGGAGTGTTTTTATAAACGTTATTGCTGCTGTTACAAAAATGGGAGAAAAAACTGAACAAAACAGGTTTAAATTAAATGAAGTTTCGATTAGTGAGCATACACTAGTTATAAATGATGTTTTTTAAATAATTAAAGAGAAATATCTTTACTTGTAAAGAAATTAATTTATTCTTTTTTGTGCTTTTTGTCTGTATATATGTTTATATAATTATTAAATTGGCCTATTGTAATAAATTAATTTATATTTAAATTTAGCAAATATGTTATATTGCTATTTTATTATGATTTATTTACTAAATTTATATATTTTTAATTAAATTTTACAAGCTATTCATTATTTTCCAATTTTGACTATATTGTTTAACATAAAAATTTGCTAAATTAAAAATTTTCATTTTGTTTAAATTATTATTCTAAAGAATATCCTTATAAACATGGGTATGTTTAATTTGAAACTTTGCTAAATATATTTTTAATGTAATAAATATTAAATTGGTAGCAAGAATTTAATTATTTATCCTTCACCATAAGACAGTTATGGAACACCTGGAGTAGAATTTTATGGAGAACATCAAAATGAATGCTGCGTTATCCAATTATTTTTTCTTCCTAATCAGGTAATTATCATTTCAATGACATTTTAAGCTATAGATTTATATATAATAACTGAATTATCAAGAAATACAATGTATTTATCTGTAAAATAAATTTTATGTGATTTGCAAACTTCATCATTCAATATTATTGAAAAGAATGCATTCATAAATATTGATATTTTAAATTTTGTTGTTGATTGATATGATATTAAGTATTAGAAATTTTTTCTTATTTGAAACATTACACTTAAATTTTTCCAATAATATCTGTGCATACTATATAGTAAGTAACGTGATTAGTATTCTATGTTTAAAATTGTATAATTAAATATTTAATATACAGTGATTTTAAATAGCTTATTTATTGTGTGTAATCTTTAAATACATACATAGAATATTCTATTTGGCTCATTTTAAATTTTCTAAAACTTCTAATGAGTAGTTCTGGAGAAATTAGAATATGACAAACAGATGAAAATTGCAAATATTTGAATGTTATGACTTTGAAATGGTTTTATAGCTTAAAGACTTGCACTGTTATAAAACATGATAATGATGTAATGATTCATTTTTATTAGTGAATGTTGACATTTAAATTATGTGTAAATATTCTTGAGTGATGGAGAGGTACCTGTGAGTGTTGGTATCTAAATTGTATAAATATGAAATGTATAATAGTTCACAGGACTACTAAGGTTAAAAACAATAAAATATTAGATTTTATGAGAAGATGCCATGTAATCTGCTGAAAGAGAAAACAAAACATTGCAGTCTAAGTAGTAACTTACATTTCCAGAGAGAGGAAATGGCATAAGACAACTTTAGCAAACAATTTAGCAATGTGATATTTTCCAAAAAGATTTCTGTGGCAAAAAGTTTTTCTTATGATCCAAACATATTGTCACTTTCAAGTTGATATCCCAAAAGCTATATGTTTGTATAATTTCCAAACAAACTTCTGGATTATTATCAGGTGGTAAATAATTATAAGACTATTAAATAATTAGATATAATTTAATTTTGCCAGAGGTAAGTGGGTATGATGCCATCTCATGAGGTAAATTTAGTAATTAGAAATAAATTAATTTTAAATTTAGAATATTCTGGAAGAAAAGATTTTGCCCTGACCAGGACTCAAACCTGTAACTCCTGCTTGTCATGCAAATTGTGTTGCCAATTACTCTACTGCAACCTTTGTCTAATCTTCTAATCTCTGCTTTCAGCATTATTAATTCAGCAGTTTATTTGGAAGCTTTAATGTATTGAGTTGGTGGTTGTTGTTATGTGTGTGTATATATATATATATATATATATATATATATATACAAACACACAAACTGTGCTGAGGTAAGATGTAAGTTGATTGAGTGCCATTAAAGATTGTAGACACTGTCACCCCAGTTAGCACCTTGGGTAAACTATATCGTTATGTCTAAATTAACTGTGATATATAAAGACAGTAAACACGCCATACATACTAAGATACGCTTCTTGTCTAGTCTTGTATATATTTGTGACTTAAGGTCCAAAATGCATTCTTTTTGGAAAAATAAAGTGATTTTCTAACGTTGGTTTTGTGTCCAGTGACGGTGTAATAAGTGTTGCAATAAAAAAAGATCAACATAGGACTCACAAGTATACACCTTACATAGTTTTCCAGCAACTAAATTTAATAAAAAACAAAATTCATCATTTTTTTAACCCTAACATTTCACAATGTTGCTATTTCAACTATTAAAGACAACTCATAGAAAATGAATTGATAGAATGAAACAATATGCATTTGGTTAGTGATAGATTAAAAATTGAAATGTAAAATGTGATTATAATGCAATAAAATATTGTGAAAAATACTAAACTAGTGATTGAAAAATTGATTTCATTCTTGAATTTCAATTAATGAATAATATGACGATAAGAAACAGAAAATATAGCTTGGTTACACTTTCCACAAGTAAGCACAGTCATCACTTATTAATTTTCAGATAATCAGAGATGATTTGTATAATCATTAATTATGATTGGCTATCAATAAATGAAACTCCTTCATCAGAGAGAGATTTATTTGCACTGTAACATTTGTGTTATTTTTTTTATTTATAATTCAATATTTTTAGTCAGCTGACTGTTCCTTTACTTAAACTAATTCAAAATTATCAATCCTTTAATCATTATACTTAAATATATAATATTAATGAAATAAACTGATGCAATGCTGTAATTCATGGGTCTTCAACCTTTTACACTTTTAGGAACCCTTCAAGCTCATGGTTTTCTTGAAGGAACCTCATGTTTAAGTAGCAGATAAAATAGTTTATCAAAGCTTTTTTCTACTCAAATTCACAAAATTATTCTTGTATCTTTATTTAATCTTAATACAAACATCTTAATAAGACAATGAATAGTGTGGTAGCGAATCAGATTTTATTTTATTTATTTTTTAGAATACATTTTATGAATAATTAACAAAAGGAACAATATATTATATTATAACTAATTAATAAAAAGAAAATTCTTTTAATGTCTTGACTGTGCTTGTTTTTTATTGCAATGCATTTTTATGTCGGGAATGATAGTTGAAATCTGCAACCTAATGTCATCTTCAGCATCCAATCTATTTTTGTATTTTGTTTTTGTGGCAGCATACAAAGAGGGAGTTTTTTTGCATATATAGGTTGATACAAATGACATTAGATGTTTCACAGCTCTTTCTTAGAATTTCAGGATATTCATTTCTAATGTCAATCCAAGAATGCATAATATCAAATTAATATGCCTCAATGTCCTTAATTTATTATAATATATTATTATTTCTGTCTACTAGTACGTATTTTCTATTAGCAGGACTTATTAGATTGGCTTTAAGGATACTGCAACACAGTTTCACAGATCAGAAATTTGTTTTATTTGATTTACCTGGACACATACATTTTAATATTGCGTTTTGGACTGGTTCGTCCCTCCTCAGCAGGTGATATTGTTGTGATACATTTTATATAAATTAAAAACAATATCACCTGCTGAGGAGGGACGAACCAGTCCAAAACGCAATATTAAAATGTATGTGTCCAGGTAAATCAAATAAAACAAATTTCTGATCTGTGAAACTGTGTTGCAGTATCTTTAAAGCCAGTCTAATAAGTCCTGCTAATAGAAAGTACATACTAGTAGACGAAAATAATAATATATTATGCATAATATCAATTTGTTGTTTTCTTTCTTTTATTGGGAGTTCATAGGTGTCACAGTCAGTGATTCAAAGGATTTTGAATCCAAGATTTTTTTTTATTTTTATTTTTTTTTATTTATTTATTTATTTTTTTTTTTTGAAGAGAAAAATATTCAAGAAATGTTTTTTGCAGATCCGATAAATGTTGGACCAAATTATTTTTTACATTTTTATTGAGATTAGCATTACTGTCTACAAAAATATTGTGCAAATTAGGAAAGCATTCAATATTTCCTTTCAAAATGCAATCTGCTCAAAATTTCAATTTAAAAAAAGTAACGTCAATTTTTCTTTGTACCTTGAAATTATTGATATTTGTTCTGTGGAGCGATGTGTTAAGCTCATTTAAATAGGTAAAAACATCTGTTAGACATACCATTTTCTGAATCCAAACTGCATTATTTAATTTTTGAGCTAATTGAGGTGCATGTTCAGATAAGAAAATTCTTATTTCATCTTTTAATTCACAAAATCTTGCTAACACTTTTCCATGAGATAACCAATGGACGTCTGTGTGCAACAGTAGTGTTTTATGTAAACTTCCCATACTTTCACACAATAAATTGAAAACTCTCGAATGGCCTTGATTTGATAAAATTTATAATTTTAACACAGTCATTTTAACTTTATATTTTACTAAATTCTTATACATAATAGTGTATTGTATTAAAAGAAATTGAGATTAATTATATGTTTTGGTTATTTTAACAGGGTTCTTTGATAAGTCTTTGTGATGATAATTCTCTTCATTTGTGGGAATTAAATTTAAAAGATGGAAAATGGATAATGGAAGAAGTGAAATCATGTTCATTAGAAGGAAGGTATGAAATTTTTTAAATAATAGCAAAAAGTTTTTTCTATCCATTTTAATTTTTATACATATAAATTTTATGTTCAGATAATTAATACAAAATCTTGCTTAAAAATATAGTTTATAGACAAATATTAAAATATAGTTAAACATTATATCCAAAAAATTTACTTAAAAACTGGAAAATATATCTCTAAAAGACATAACAATCATTAAAAATTGCAGCAAATGTTTAATGAAAGTTGAAGAACTGTTAATATGCCTGCTTCAGATAATTTAACAGGTTTAAGGTTTATGATCTGAAACAGATCATAAACCTTACACCTGAGACTGAAAACATTTGTCAATTTTCATTAAGTTTGTTGGAATTTATTACAGTTGTCTTTCTGTTTTCTACATTACATCAGTAATGTTTTTAACTTATTTCAGTTAACAAATAAGTCAGATTTTAAGTTAATTTCTTCAGCATTGCTTTTGTTATGCAAAAATGACACAAAATACAATATATTATATAACTGAAACTGCTTTCTTCAGGAAGTCAAATTTATTTATCATGAAGTAACATTTTTGACTTATTTTAGGTCTTCATCAGCCTGAAATTGCAACTGCTTAAAAATGGAATTTATTACTTATATTTATTTTTTATAACTGCAATTAAATTTATATCTTTTCTTTTAATTCTGTTTAATTACATTTATATTAATATTTTCAGATTTAAAAAGATTTCATCTTGTTGCCTTCAGTCAAGTGGAGAACATTTGTTGATAGGTACCGAAGGAGGAAACATATATCTTTTGGATGTGAAATCATTTGAAATGACAGACCATATTATTTATCAAGATGTTGTAATGCAAAAGTAAGTTCTATGTATTAATATTTGTTTATAAATATATAAAAGTTTTTAAAAACCGGATATCCATTTTTTAAGGAAGTATCATATCTATAATTAGTTGCAATACATTATCAATATTCTTATCCAGTAATTAATTATCAGTGAAGTACAGAAATTCAAGAATTTTTTTATTTCTGATTAGAAATATTTAATTTAAGTGAATTAAATACTTAAAATTATCTTTTTTACATTAAATTTTATGATTCCATTTAGGTTGATTGCATCTTTAAAAATTAATTTTTTTTATATTATTTATTTGAATACAGTCAACTTGCATTAATATGAATAGAATCATTAGGGAAGCAGTAGTTAGTTTATGGAAAATTCATATTAGCAATTTTCAGGGTCAAGATCAAGACTGTATAATTTACAAAGTTTAAGGATTAATAAGAAATTGAAATCTCTAAATTATAATATTTTGAATTAATTTACTAAATAAAGTTAAATAAAATTAAATTCTTTTACAAAAATAAATTAACAATCTAAATGATTTTCAAATCAAACAAAATGAGAAGACAGTTGTTTGAATGGATCAGAGTGGTTAAACAAAACAAAGTTAAAAGAAATCTGATTTTTTTTTTCTGTGAAGATTGTTTCAAAAAGTAGAAAATATATTTTTGCTCCAACAGAGTGGAAAATGAGCCAAACCTGGCATCACTGTATGCACCCTGATATGCAAACTAGCACATGTTTGCAAGGGACTGCATCTATTTAAAGGTCTGGGTGTCCTTAAACTTTAACCCCTATTTTCTAATTACAGTAGAATGGTCTGCTAAAACCAAATGTTTGAATTGCTCTACACTCGAGGTTGAACTCATCTTTGCTTAGTAAGAGAAAATTATTTTACTCGAAATAGAACATTTATTATAGTACCACTTTGCTTTTTTTGCTTTTTGATGTGAATAATAAAATCATTATTGGAAATAGGTTTATTTCTTGAGGATTGGGAAGATAATTTACAATTCGGTTTAATGAATTCTGGTAAAATTTTTGTTTGCTTTATCACATGAAAACTAACATTGTGACAATAGCATTTGCCAGGGCAATGGCAAAATTTACTTTAATGCAAGATTTTGCTTTATCGGTGTTTGTTTTAAGGTGAGTTGACTGTATAGTTAATTTAAAGTAAATTTTTATTCTTTTAGTGTCCCTGATGATTATAAAATAAATCCAGGAGCAGTTGAAGCAATTGCTGAGCATCCAACAAATGCAGATAAAATTTTAATAGGTTATAACAGAGGTCTTATGGTTCTCTGGGATAACAAAGCTTTAAATGCAGAAAACACTTATGTTGGTAGTCAGGTAAGGAAAATATAAATTTTGATGTAAGTTACCAAAATAGAATTTACTTAATGTCATTTAAATTATTCACATTATAAAGAAAATATCAATCCAGTTTGAAGCTTTTTCAACCTTTTACCTTTTATATATATATATATATAAGGTAAAAGGTTGAATGAAAGAGCATTGTTTAAAATGTTTGTTTAGTTTGTTTTATTCTTAAAGAATTCATTAATATAAAAGAAATATTTATTGTTTCTGTAAACAGTTTTAATTTTCAGTTCTTTATTACTCTCTTGTATTCATGAAGAATATGAAAATAAGAGTGATCTTCTTTGATATGACATTATGCATGTGCATATATCAGGATTGACAACACAAGTGGGTAATGTGTATTCAAATAACTGCTTTGTAATATCATCCAACAAATTTCTGGGAAACATCAGCATTCATGTCCTGCTGTATACTGAAATTACCTTTAATTAATGACTTTCTCTCATTTTTGAAGTAGGTCTCAATAAAAATTATTCCTAAGTCAGAAAAATTAATGGATTGTTATTGTGATCTATCAATGATTTAGTGGATGTACAAGAACATAGTAATTTTAAATTTTGTGTTACATTATTATAATTCAGTTTTTTATGAATTGCTGAAATTAATCTATATGGAGAATAGCAATGGGATGCTTACATCATACAGGCCTTTGTTTATCCAGAATTGTCTTATGTTGTATCCTAACATTTTTATTTATATTTAAAGAGTATTGTCAAATATTTATTTATATTTATTAATTTTGCTGTAAGAAATTAAAATAATAATTCATAATCTTTGTATTTAGATTTATAGATGGTCTTCAACATACAATAGCATTTCTTTTCAGGCCTCCTATCATAAGTCAAACATAAGTAATGGTGATAATGGGATACTGTTTGAGGCTGCCCATAAGTCTACGTAATATCATATGTACTGTACATGCATTGCATTTTTATTCAACATTTTATGATTTTGATTAATTAATTAATTATATCATTTTATTGACAAAGTTCAAACAAACTTTTCATCAAACAAACCAGTCAATCATTTTCAAAAGAATCAAAAATTATTTCAAGAGAGCATTGCAATTTTCTTATGGAAATGATTTATTTTTATTATTAATTCATTTTAACTTTTTAAAATTGAAATTAAAATGATAATTGTGGACCAAATAACTTTATAGAAAGTTAGTTTCGTTATCACTTTTGACGACTTAATGATACAAACCCAAGTTATAGTTAAGTATGAATAAACTTCTAGTAACTGTTTATTATCTACTGAATATTACATTTAACAATTAATTATTGTATCACATCACTAGTAAGTAAGAATAATTGTGTGGACTTGAAAATAACTTTTTTTAATACATTAGTCTGACATTGTACATATTCATGTTCATAACTCTGACTAATTAAGAAGTTTGAAGGGAGAAAATTTAACTTTGCTGTTCATTGATTATGGACCATATTATTGTTAGAATTTCTATCTGGATTTTAGATATTTAATGTGATGTAATACATGCTCTGTGGTGTATTACATATTAGTATTTTATTTGTATTATATGAGAATCTAAAATAACTTTAAAAATT
The DNA here is from genome assembly GCF_030686945.1 of Centruroides vittatus. Classification (NCBI taxonomy): domain Eukaryota; kingdom Metazoa; phylum Arthropoda; class Arachnida; order Scorpiones; family Buthidae; genus Centruroides; species Centruroides vittatus. Next base: position 1,146,458 of record NW_027122237.1, on the reverse strand, counting down.
TCTTTCAGCAACTTGAGTCCATTGCTTGGCATCACGATGGAACTCAGTTCATGAGTGCTCACAATGATGGCAGCTATATAATATGGAATAAATCTGATTCAACTAAACCTTCTCAAGCACCTCATACGCCTTATGGTAAAACTTAACTTTATTCATTTTATGTAAAACTTAATGTTAGGCATGTCTCCAGTTTAGTTTATTACAATCTAGTACAGTATAACTTGGTTATAACGTCATCGGATATAACGACAACCCTAATGTAACGTGAACTTTTTATCAGTCCCACGACTTTACTATACTAGATAATGTATATACTAGATAATTTAGCAAAGTTTAAAAAACCCGCTTGTAACGACATAAAACCCTGTTTCAACGTCATATTTGAAGCACTCCCAAATTTACAAAATTAGATTACAAATTTTATTTCACAAAGAAAATACTACGTGTTTAGTCCTAGGGTCAGAATCCACTTTCTAGAACGACTGTGGGTGGTACTCTTACCACCTGACTTCGGTGGGGTGAGGTTTGCTACACTTTTAACGACATGACGATCGGTGATTATGTACTCATTCTTAAATTACTTTATGCTAAATTGTTAAATATTCTATTATTTTTAATATAACATATTACATTAAATAGTTTATAAAGAAATAATTGAATGATTTTTAATTGGCATACATTAGTTTAACCTTTTGTTGCCTTTTGATTCGACATTATTCTCAAAACCGCAAGTTCCGCCATTATTGAAACTTATGACAAATAGAAATTTCTTATAATAGGTAATTTTTGAAATTTTTAATTACATCAATGTAAACTTAGACATAATAATGTAAATAAAGTTGATTTAAACAAGTAGTTAGCATTTTTATACATATGATAATAAATTTATTATGATAATAATAGACTTCGCAGATAAAGACACTTGGTTATAACGTCAAAAAATAGCTGGTCCCATGGATGACGACATAAACGAGTTAGACTGTATATAAAAAATATTCTAAGTTGTTATTAGCAAAGTTTATTTTTCATAAAAGTATAAATTGTTAGAATTTTAATTGTGATTTAGCTTTTGATTTGTGAAGAATTAGAAAATGATTTATTTGTAATAAAATTCTTTAACTTCATAATGTAAAATAAAGCAAATAATCAAATTAAAGTATTTTTGTATAATTTTCGTAATAATATTGAATTATCAGTAGATGGTATTATGAGTCAAATTGATTTAATTGACTCATTTAAAATTAATCTAGTAATAGTCTCTTTAATCTGAAAACTTGACAGTAGACTGTCTCACAGTTTAACCGGTTCAAACTCCTTTATTGCCTTTTTACAAATGCATTTCGGATCAGAATTATTTTCTCTGACCCCTCTGATTAAAGAGACTATTACTAGATCAACATATAATACAGCTACCATAGAAAATATAATATAAATAAATAACGACTAACCCGTTACAAAGCTACACATCCACAAGAGCCGAATTATCGGGCTAGAGTTGGCTATAATAAATAAATAATTAATAAGACAATTTCGCACTAGAGCTCGACGTTAGGCGCCATCTCTTATTAAACTTAATAATTATAATTAAATTAAATAATTTTAATAATTTGGAACTGGAGGAAAAGAAATCGGCCCGAAGCGGGACTCGAACCCGCAACTTCTGCTATCCGTGCAGACACGTTACCAGTTATGCTACCTGGACCTTTGGTCCGATCGCCTCCTCCAGTATATATAAGCTAACACGACGACCATCGACGGTCATTACAATGCCGGCTGGGGACACATCAAGTGCCCACGTCCTCCCAAGGCACTCAACCGGCCATCGCAACCCCGGCAAGGCGTATAAATATAAATAAATAACGACTAACCCGTTACAAAGCTACACATCCACAAGAGCCGAATTATCGGGCTAGAGTTGGCTATAATAAATAAATAATTAATAAGACAATTTGGCACTAGAGCTCGGCGTTAGGCGCCATCTCTTACTAAACTTAATAATTATAATTAAATTAAATAAATAATTTTAATAAATAATTTAAGAATTTAATAATTAAATAATTTAATAAATAATAATAATAATTTTAATAAATAATTTTACGCTACCCGGACCGAAGGTCCGGGTAGCATAACTGGTAACGTGTCTGCACGGATAGCAGAAGTTGCGGGTTCGAGTCCCGCTTCGGGCCGATTTCTTTTCCTCCAGTTCCAAATTATTAAAATTATTTATTTAATTTAATTATAATTATTAAGTTTAGTAAGAGATGGCGCCTAACGTCGAGCTCTAGTGCGAAATTGTCTTATTAATTATTTATTTATTATAGTCAACTCTAGCCCGATAATTCGGCTCTTGTGGATGTGTAGAAAATATAATAATCATTTAAAATTAGTTCAAAAAAGAGTGTTCTCTCAGGTACCCATTAGAAAAAGTATTACTACTGCTGCAACTACATTGTTTTTCTAAATTCATTTATGAAATACAATATTACTTCTCTTTGTTAAATAATACATTTATCCACGTTTTGAAAACGTTTTGAATTTTTTTAATACCTTTGTAATTAAGTTAAACAATAATATAGTCCTATTTTATTATGTTTAATCAATAATAATCACTAATCTTAGCATGGATTTTTGGGAGATTAATTTTTCAACTAGTTTATAAATTAATTAACTGTTTAAGAACAGAAGCTAAAGCTTCTGAAAAGCTTTAAAAGAGAAGTGCTTTTTTTTAAATCTCCTAAAAAGTTGAGTGATGATTACAAAATAGGAGATAGAAAAAGTGTTTTATCAATCAGTAATAATTGAAATCTATACCAACTAGATTCTTCAAAATTTCTCATTAGAATATCAGTATTCTTTTCAGAAATTTTTACTAGCTGGATGGAATGGTGTTTTCAGATGGACAAAATATTCTGTGCAGTATTATTTTTACTTCTGTATATTTTGCATTAGTTTCTGGAATATGATGTCTCCTTCTGATCTTCAGACAGATTTTTCCACACTGTTCTGCTAATACATATTTCTTCCTTGATATCTCATTTTTCATTATTTTTGATTTATTTTTTTTCCAGATCTTCCTAGATCTGTCTTTGTATTCTTCTATGATTTTTCACTTTCTGTACCATGACTTTCTTTGGCAATTTGGATTCTGTAATTCTTAAATTACCATATCATATTACCCAGTATTTCTATAAGCTGCACCAAAACCTTATTTTAACACCAACAGTTTATTGTCATTCATGTGGATGTGGACAAATGTTCTCAACCCAATTATAGGTTTTCAGGAAAGAACAAAAGGTTTAAGACTTATAATTAGTTTGAAAACATTTGTTCATGTCTACATGAATGATGATAAACTCCTGTTAATGTTAAAATAAGGTTTTTGGTGACTTGCTCATATTATATTAACCAACTTTAATTAATTTATTGTTTGTCTGTCACTTTTTTTACTTATAATATATATAACATATATATATTATAAGTCAAAAATTAATTATAATTAATTATTATTATTATTATATTATTTATTCATTTGAAATATAATTGATACTAATATATTGGCATATCAGAATTGGTTCATTTTACAAACTGAAGTTTTTCTTTTTCAATATACATACTCTACATTGTTTTGCCATGACATGCATTATAACATTGCAATAAACACATCAGGCTGTAAAACTAACCCATGGTATACATTGTTCATGTTGTGTTTAGTGTATTCTCTGCATGTAATTCATCACCAATGACTACATGATATATGGTGGTTGTCACTTTTCAGAGTGCCAACTTAGTAGGGACACTGCATAGCAATTCATAGGAATGTGCAAGCAACCTTGCTAGATCTGGTGAGTTATCACCAGATTTGGCAATATTTCAAGCTAGCTGGCAATTTGGCAATGATTTCTTCAATCTGATGATTTTTTTCCCTGTACTATTACATAATTTATTCAAAATTTTATTTTATAAATATACCACTATAATTGCTTGAGAGGAGAAATCGTACAGGAACATACAATGAAGATTGATATACAGGCTTTATTGATTCCACAGGATATGCATTTTAGACTTCTCTCTCATCTGTCCTCTTTTAATGTTACATCATTCTGGTCAAAAAAAATTAAAAGAGGACTGATGAGGGACTTGCTGTCTTAAATGCATGTTCTCTGGAATCAATAAAGCCTGTATATCTATATTTGTTGTGTGTTCTTGTATGATTCATTCTCTCAAGCAATTTTATGCTTGCTTCTAACAATTAAAATGAAAACGAGAGGCAATCAAGTACAAACTTAAGTTACAAAATACTACTATAAATTTATTCAAAGCGTTAAATGTTTTCCTAAAACAAGACTGGAGTTATGTCTAGGCAAACAAGATATTTACAATTGCCTAGGACCCATAAATTGATTTGTAAACAAAATGAATATTCTTTAAACCAAATGATAAATATTCTTTTTGAGGTTTTAGCCTGTCATCATATTCCATTCAGCTTCTTAAACTGTTTTACCTTATTTTTTCCATACTCCAATTTGTAACCATTACAAATATTAAAGTTGTATATTATCCATATATTCCACACACACACCTTTTTTCATAGATAATCCAAACACACACACTTACCTAGTGAAGTGCATTTAAAAGAGATTGTGCAGGAATTAATTTGTGATGTGGGGAACCAAATGTAACAAACCAAAGCTATTGCAACATCTCTTATCAATAATTGATGATTATATTATTGATTTTATGTCTTATCTGCTATGTTTATCAGTTTTGTATTTCTTAAATTAATTAAATATTATTTTCTGGCTTAAGTTTAAAGCAGAGTTTATAAATACAAAATATTGTTGTTTTTAAATTTAATACGAACAGATCAGTAATTTGTTGTTGTTTTTGTTTGTTTGTGGACAAATACAAGAGAAAATAAAAGTTTCCTTTTCCAAGCAGCAAAACAGCTAATGAGGAACTTGTTTTATTGAAAAAGAAATCATTTAAGAGAAGTTAAGAAAACAATGAAAAAAATAAGAGAGAATTTTATGTACATATCTGTTTTGTATTTCAAAAACAATGTCTAAAATAATAATTATGAAATAGGTGCCAAAAATTTCTGGCCTAACTATATTAGAGACTTGATAGGAATAAAAATAATGACAATATCAGATTGTGCCATCTGTGTGTGGACTAATAAAATAAATTTTTAAAAACCGCAATTTGCATAAGTCACTTGGAAATGTTCATTTTAGTTAAGACTTGTTACATTAATTTGCTACATGCTTGTCTCTTGTAAGACAATGCACAAGTGCACACAGCTGTCATTTCCAATGCTGCTGTGAAGAAGTGTAGGTTTAAGGAGCTTGACTATCCACTCTACAGCTCAGACCTGGCTCATAGTGATTATTATCTGTTTCCAAAACTCAAAAAAGACTTTTGAAAAAAGTGATGAAAAGTTGCAGGAGGTAGTTTATGAGCATTTTGCAGATAAAACTGCAGACTTATTTTTTAAGGGGTATTGAAATACTAATTCCAAGATGTAATAAGTGTTTTGAACTGCAAGGAGACTATATTGAGAAATGACATAGTTGTTTTATACCTATAACATCTGAAACATAGGGTACGTTCGTTAAGTCAAACGAGTTAAACGAGAATGACATCATCATTATTCTTGTTTCGTTAGACTTTTCAAATGATTCGTTATAACTAAATGGCTGTTTCTAAAATCGAATATATGAATGTTGCTAGTGCAGCCTTATCCAAAATATTTTTCTTAGGTTGCTTCAGATGGACAGTTATTTCAATCATTTCACCTTTTAATTCACAATTTAAACACTCAAGTAGATCTAGAAACATCAATATCGTCGGGCGCCATTTTCTTAACGAAGTAAACTAACTCTTTCCTTCGTGAGCTTCGTTAGAGTTTCGTTCAATACGTCATCATCGCGGAGCATGCGCACTGAGCGAGACTACTACTTTTCGAACGATTCGTTACTAACGCGTTTAACTCGTTCGACTTAACGAACGTACCCATAGTTAGGCCGGAAACTTTGGCACCTACCACAAAATTCTAGCATCACTCCAATGGCACCATAGTGCCATTGAAGTGATGCTAGAATTTGAAGATGGATGATAGCAAATTATTTATCAGTTATACAATATTTCATGCTCAATTTCTAACCATTTGTTTTGAAAGTTATTGGTGAATATCTAAAAGCCTTCTAATATAGCAGTATGTTTACATTTCCTTGTAAGTGATCAGCATTACATTTTGTTGTCTTCCATGTTAATTTATTAATGTCACAATCATCCTCATTTTCTATTGGTTATTAATGTTATTGACTTTCTGCTCCTACTTAACACAACAAAAGTTAAGGTACTTTATTTTCCTGGCTCTGATGTATGGTGATCGCCCTTGAGATTTTTACATTTTTGGACTCAGTATCTTGAAATGTTGAGAAATGCAAAAAAAATTTTTTTATACATATCGATATTAGTGTGTGGGGGGCACAATTTTCTTCACCCTCTTCAAAGTTTAATAACTCCTGTGATTTTTGTTGAAAATTTCTGAAATTTTGCAGGGAGGTTTATGTATTAGGGGAGTTGATGCTATTAAATTTTGGTGGTTAAAGGGGGATCATGCTACATCTTGAGTAGGGTTGGACTTAATGATGATTTTACTTGTTAGTATTTACAGTTTTTTTCATAAAACCCTTCCCTACCTTGAAAGTTAAGCTTTTTGTCAGTTTATAATAATTAAAAATATAAAAAGTTTTTAAAAATAAAATAATGTAACAGATGGCACCACACATGCAGTTTTAATGTTGCCAGGAAAGTTAAGCAACGTGTTGCTGTGTTTTTAACTTGACTCATTTAATGCTAAAGAAACTATGTCTTTTGGCACATCAGATCAGATTAAATGGCTGGGTGAGCAGTCATTAAATTCATCCAGGCAGAATATCCATCCAAAAGGGTATGGGGAGAACACTGAGATATCCAGTTCTCAGAATCATTAAAGAAAGGATATTTTAATGTAAAATGTTTTAAAAAATAAAATTTTTGTTGTATCTTTTAGACTGCTTTAATATTTACCATATTTTACGGACTATAAGATGCACTTTTTTTTCGAAAAATTGCCTCCAAAATTCAGGTGCGTCTTATAGTCTGTAGCGTCTTATAGGTATTTTTTTTTTTCTTTAAATTGCTGAAAAATTAAGGTGCATCTTATAGTCCGTAAAATACGGTAACAAAATAAATATGTTATCATTGTAAAATAATTATAATAAATTATATTATAAAAGTAAAGATAAATTTTGTGCATATTTCTTAAATTAAATTTTTATTTTATATAGGTCCTTTCCCTTGTAAAGCTATTAATAAAATTGTATGGAAGACAGCAAAGGCTGAGTATGTATATCTTTAACTCTATATTGTAATTGTTAGATTATATTATAAAATATCATCTATTTAACATTCAATTTGAATCATAATTTATTAGTCAGTATGATATTAAAAAAAAATAGCAATTAAAATTTAAATTCTATTTGGTATTTCAAAAATAACTGTACTGAAATTTACATTATATAATGAAATACACCAAACAAAACCTTGCTAATCTCAGTAAATAAATTTAATATAAACTTGGCAAATGTTTTCAATCTTAAACAAGATCTGCTTCAGGTCAATAACATTCTAAATTGGAATGCACAAAAGAACAACATGAATTTCAAATACTATCAAACTTGGTTAATTTGAATTCTATAAATTTCTTTGAGTTTCTGAACTATAACAGTAGTGTAAAAATTACCTGTTTAATTCAGATTTTTTTCCTCCTAATTTTTGGATAATTTGAACCTGGAGTAGCTTAGTTTACACTGAGCAAAGAGCAGAAAACAAATGAAAAATTGGTCTGGACTGCAAAAAGTGATTTTGAAATTTGAGCAGTCAATCATTTATAAGCAAGAGATAACTGTCATCAATAAAAATAAAACACTTCCAACATTCTGTTTTTAATCATTGTTGCATATTTTTTACAATAAATGAAAAATATTTTAAAAAGAAAAGAATGTTGGGTGAGAGAAATATTTAATAAGTGAATTGCAAGAATATCATGCCAATCTTGACATCTATTCTGTTGTGTGATGATTTTGTAACCATCTTAAAAACTACAAGAAACACCTGACAACAAAGTGACAAAATTTTTTTGCTAACAAAAAAGTTCAACAGTTCCAAACTTCTGAGCAATTAGCGAAATGGTAAAATTAAAATTTGCCAGAAATGATGTCATATATAACATGTTATTTACTCTGTTTTTTTACTTTTGCCAGCGAATTGTCTTTGGTATGAATTAAGCTTAACAGGAAAATGTGACAACCAAATTAATTACATTTTATCTGTAATACTTAATTATCATCAATAAAATTGTTTGATTCTAATTATTTTGCATTCCTTTTGAGCTTTGAATTAATCCAGTTTACCTGTATTTGGATTAAAATATAAAGATATAAAAATACAAAATAAATTAATAAATAAAGATTAGGTTGTCAATCTACAATGAGTTAATTAACATGTACAAGATAAAAATTGATACAAGTATAAGAATTAATTATACATATACAGGGTTCCTACGCACCTGGAAAGTCAGGGAAAATCAGGGAAAGTCAGGGATTTTCAATAGTTTCGGAAAAAGTCATGGAATGTCAGGGAATTTGTCAAAAATTGTCAAAAAGTCAGGGAATTTATTGAAAATTGTCAAAAAGTCAGGGAATCTGTCTCCTTAGCTGCTTCGTTGATTTCGTTTGCTGAATATGGCTGACCAAGCGTAGACATCTGCAGGTGGCAAGAAGTAATGCTGCAATCTTTAAGAAGAAAATATACCAGAATCCGAAATGGCTTTTTCACCGTTCTGAAGCCATATAATTTTACAGTTGTGGATTAACAACAGGATAAACTACTATTATGTAATAGTTTTTAATTTTAATAATTCAGCGATTATAAAAAGATAAATTTGTTAATTAGAATAAAAATAATTAAAATTAGTTTATAAACTTTTAAAACTTGAAATCGTAATTTATTAGAATATTCACTTCAAAATAGCTAAATAGATCAGTAAAAATCGGTAATTTAATTGTTTTTCACATTTAAAACATTAGTGTACAACATAAAAAAATTATAAATAGCTACCCGACATTTACAGTAAAATGCTGGCGCTGATTAGTAGTTTTTTACATCTGTTGTTACAATTTTCCTTGAAAGTACTGTACTGCAAGCATATTTTTCCCCCTCTCCCATTAATTTCTGCAACTTCGATACATAGTTTAATAATTAGTTTAACAGAAATGATGTTGGGTAACATAGCCACTGATTTTGGCAAATTTAGGGATCATACCTGTAATAGATATACTGTAGTTATAGTTTTGAAAATCAACTGGATCAGCGTTTCTCAACCTTTTTTGGCTCGCGGACCGATAAAATTTGTGAAAAAAATTTTGCGGACCGGTGGTGTTTTAACAAAAAACTTTACTATATATTAAAGAATTACTACAGAAGTAAATTGTAAAATTATTATTATCATTTATACATTATAAAATTTTTATTTATTAAATTATCATTATTTTTTTCAATAAGAAAATTTTTAATGCAGAGCGGTAAAAATTCTCTGCGGACCGATCAAGAATGTCCACGGACCGGTGGTTGAGAAACAGTGAACTAGATAATCCAATAGTTTAACCAATGTTAACTTGCTTATAATTAATTATAAATTTAAAAAGCTGGTAAATTTAAAAAAAAATTAATCAAATGTATTTTAATTTTTTAGTATCTTAGTGCGAAACAACACCAAAACTATTTTTATAGTTATGTTGCAAAAGAATGAGATTTTATAGTTAGGATTCTATGCACTGAACTTCTATATTTTATTAATGTATAATTGTAATTTCGTTTGATGTTTATTTCTGTATTTATTTTATTTTATTTAAATTCTATAATATTAGTTCATTTAATTAAAATTTGCTATAAAAGTGAGAAAGATGGTTTGTGATATGATTTGCAATAATTATAAGAATTGTAATTAAGGGTTAAAATAAATAAATTTTGTCTGAATTATTAAAAAAATTTTATGAAAAGATGAAATTTAATGCAAAATTAAATAAATAATAAATAAAAATTATTAAAAATAATTATTAAAACTCTGGCTTTACATAAAAACCGAAATCAAAATGGCGGCAATGGAACATTTTTCTTTTCTTTTAATGAGTTGCCAATTCAGCTAATTTAGTGGATTTATGAACAATCTAGCTAAAAAAACCAAACAGTTCTAATGGAAACAGTATGATTTGAGTATTTTTATTAAAAAATGTCTAGCTGTAAATTTGAATTTTGAGTTGGTTGGCAACACTACTTTTAATTAATAGAATGTTGTACTTAGTATTGTGACAAAACAAGTCTTTACACATTGCTATCTGATCTGGTTCATCTGTCTTTTAATAATATTGTTCGAGGTTTGTGTTTTTCTACATTCTTAAATTATAATGGCACGGAAACAAACGAGGTTTAATCTCCAAAGGCTAGATCCAGCTATTCATCCAGAATTCAATTCCTGGTTAGGAACTGTAAAAGATGACACAAAAGCATTTTGCCGCATTTGTTGTAAAGTTTTCTCGTTAAGTAATATGGGAAAGCGTGCATTAATATCTCATGCAAATAGTTCTAGTCATGTTGAAATAAAAGATCGAAGTCGGAACAAACTTCGCTGGTAAGGTTTTTAACCCCAACAAATTCAAACTCTTCTAATAGTCAACAAAATGTGTGTGAAACGGCTTCTGTTGTGGAAGAAAAATCTAAGATCATTAATGAACAGTCTCTCATCAAATCAACATTTCTTCGCAGCACATTGACACCTTTTGTGATAAAAGATGATGTAATAAAAGCAGAGATAACTTGGGCATTGGCAGTTGTAAAGAAAAAGATGTCACTCAATTCATACGCTGATATTAAAAACATTTTCAAAAAAATGTTTCCTGTTCTATAGCCACACAGTTTTAATTGGGTCCAGATAAAGCTTCCTATATAATAAATTATGGCCTAGCCCGTTATTTCAGAGAAAAATTGATTGATGGTGTTAAAAGTTGTGATAATATTACTATCTCCTTTGACGAATCACTAAACAAAGTTGCTCAAAGAACTCAAATGGATCTTGTGATAAAACACTGGGATGAGAGTAAAGATAAGGTTATGACCAGATATTTAAATAGTGTCTTTCTGGATCATAGTACAGCAGATGATCTTCTCTCTGCATTTCTCAATTGCCTTTCAGACACTCATCTTGATCTAGCAAAAATTCTTCATATCTGTATGGACGGACCAAATGTAAACATAAGTTTTCTGAATAAATTAGAAGATCACATGGAGACACAGAATGTTGGTAAATCATTTGTGAGAATGGAAACATGTGGTTTACATGTAGTCCATGGTGCTGTAAAAGCTGGTTTTAAAGTAGTAGATTGGAATTTGTTACCACTGCTACGGAATTTGTACTATTTGCTAAAAGACTCACCCACTCGGCGTGCTGAATACATTGCTATAAGTGGAAGCAGATTGTTTCCCAAAAAGTTTGGTTCAACAAGGTGGTTGGAGAATGGAGAGTGCTTAGAACGTGCAGCAGAAGTTATTGAATCTGTGAAGACATACATAAACAACAGTACAAAGTTGAAAGACAGCAAGGTGGCTACATTCTTGAGACAGGCACTCAATGACCCCTTTATTAAAGTTAAACTTTTATTTTTTCAGTCAATATGTACACAAAGTGAGAGCTTTCTCACCCGATTTCAGAGCAACAAACCTCTTGCACCTTATCTTTATAAAGCAGTTGTTCAATTATTAATGAATCTGATGAGAAAGTTTGTGAAAAATGACAGGGTCACCGACAAGCAGTTTCTAAAAATAGATTTAAATGCTAATGAAAACTTGGTACATCTTAAGAATTTGGATATTGGTTTTGGAGTAAAAAAGGTTTTAAAAGAATTGAAAGTAAGCGATAAAGATATTCTGTGTTTTATAAGAGATTGTCATAAAGTGCTGAAAGTGATGACACAGAAGATTATTGAGAAGGGACCTGTCAAGTACAAATGTGTGAAGGCTTTGAGCAGCTTAGACCCAGAAATTATTAAAATGCAATCAAATGTTGGAAAATTGTATTTCAATGCTTTACTGGAGATTCTACATGATACAAACAGGATTGATGAAAGATGTGCTGTCAAAGCAAAAGAACAATATAATATACTCTGCAATAAAGTATCCATAAAACCCTATTCTACAAAGTTTGAGGACTTCATATCTGAAAGGAGTGATGATGATGGTCTGGACACATTTTATTGTGAAATTATGAAGGATGATAGGCAACTGCAAGATCTATGGTCTATTATCAAAATTTCTCTTTCTTTCTCACATGGGAATGCAAGTGTTGAGAGTGGTTTTTCAGTTAACAAATCACTGTTGAGTGAAAATCTTAAGGAAGAAAGTTTAGTTGCTCAATGCTTAGTTTATGATGGGATCCATTTTGCCAGTGGTGTTGATCAAATAAATATAGACCAGAAAATGTTGTTAACAGTCAGAGGATCTAGACAGCTATATACTGCATCTCTGCAACAGAAAAAAGATATTCAGAAGCAGCAGGCATTGAGGGCTGAAGAAAAAAGAAAACTTACACAACAACTTAAGGATTTAAAACAACACAAGAAAATGTTAAGAAAAGATCATGAAAAGGAAGAAAAAGAGATTGAAATGAAAATAAATACACTTGAGGAGAAAAAGTTAAAACTACATTAATAGTTCTTCTATTTTGTGAATTGTAATTAATTTTTTATTTTCTAATTATCTGTATTTTGAAAAAAAGAGAATTAATACTAAGAAGTTTCTCTGTATTTTGATTGTCCATTTTGTAAAAATAAAAAGATTTTACAATAAATTAGATACATTTGTTAGAGAAGCTATACTGTAAACTTATACCTATCCCTCTTTATTTTAAAATTGTGTAAAAATAGATTGTATATAATGTGGTTGACAAAAGAAAACTAATTCTTTTTTTACATGATCAATTTTTTTGAGGGAAAAAATGCTTTATTTGAAAATTTTTAAATTTAACTTTTTGTTAAAATTATGTTGCTGTTTAAAAAAAAGTTACTCTTTTTGTTGAAAGATTGGTTTTAAAATTACGTGTTTCTAAGTCAAGAGTTCATTTTAAGCACAGTACAGTACTATTTGTACTGTATATCAAATACCATTTGTTAATTTTATGCTATCTTGTATTTACTAGATTTACATACAAATAATAATGATAAGTAATGATAAAATAAAAAGCTCGTGTTTCATTTGTTGCTTATTTTTTCATTACATTAAAGTTTTGGATTCTATCAAACATTTTTCTACAAGATATACCGGTATGTACTGTATTTTTTTAATGTGGCAGTCTTTGAAACATATCAACTGTGCAAAAAAGAGGGATAGATATACTCAATCAATGTTCATGGTAAATAAAATGCTGTTTCATTATGTCGATATTCCACACTGTAAGAAATGTGAGGGTCAGCGAATTTGGACAAAGTTGGTCAGGGAAAGTCAGGGAATTCAAAACAAGAATTTGAGTAGGAACCCTGCATATACCACAAAAATAATATATTGGGTTGTTCGGAAAGTTCGTAGCGATTTTTAAGAGAAATAAAAGAAATTGTTTTAATACTAAAAATATACTTTTATTCCATTATGCATGCGCCATTGTTTTTAATGACGTGTTGCCATCTATGGGGCAGCTTCATGATACCCTCTTCGTAGAACTTTCCAGTTTTTTCCGCAAAAAACTGATCCACGTGGTTTTTGCAAGCTTCCAAAGTATCAAAGTTTTTATCATGAAGGGAATTTTGTAGAGAACGGAACAAATGGTAGTCCGACGAGGCAAGGTCGGGTGAGTAAGGGGGGTGGGGTAAAACATCCCAGCCTAGTTCCAATAATTTTTGGCGTGTTCGTAAAGACGTGCGAGGTCTGGCATTATCTTGGTGAAACACAATGCCTTTTCTATTGGCCAGTTCCGGACGTTTTTCTTTAATTGCCATGTTCAGCTTATCCAATTGGGAACAATACTTATCAGAATCAATTGTTTGATTCTGTGGAAGCAGCTTGTAGTACAGGATTCCTTTTCAATCCCACCAGATAGTGAGCATGACCTTCTTTGGATGAAGACCGGCCTTTGGAGTTTTTAATGGTGATTCATTTTTTTTACCCCACGATCGTTTTCGGCTGATGTTGTTATAAATGATCCACTTTTCATCACCTGTCACTAAACGCTTCAGAAAAGGGTCATTTTCATTTCGTCTTTCAAGAGAATCACAAATGGAGATGCGATCCAGTAAGTTTTTTTCCATTAAGTCGTGAGGTATCCAAATGTCATAACGATTCACGTATTCGAGCTTCTTTAGATGTTGAAATACAGTACTGTTTGATGACTTCACTATGTCTGCAATCTCTCGAGTTGTGTAATGAGGGTTTTCATCCAATAATGCTTTGATTTGGTCCTCTTCAATAACAGGAGGTCTTCCTGAGCGAGGAGCATCTTCAAGGCTGAAATTACCCGTTTTAAATTTTGCAAACCACTTTCGAACAGTTGATTCTGATACAGCACTCCCACCATAAACATCACATATCTTTTTTGCTGTTTGTACAGCATTTTTGCATTTACGAAAAAAGAAAAGAAACAAGTGTCGATAATGCATGTTGTTCGCATCCATTTTTGCAATGAGCCAAATTAAACGCTATTTGAATAATCTTAACGGTTTTTTTGTAACGGACGCGTCTCAAGGTCATTTATCGTAATATTCATTGGTTTGTACAATTCTAATCATTTTTGCGTCAATCGGTGTCTCAACTGTCGGCTATCAAAAATCGCTACGAACTTTCCGAACAACCCAATATAATGTGTGTTGGTATTGCTTGGTTTATCATAAAAGTATTGCCAAGCATTTTACATGTTTTTTCATCTGAAGTTAATGCAATTGCCCATCAAGTTAGCTTTGTAGATTTCTAAAGCTTCAAAAGCCCTGCTATGGTTATTTTACATGGATTGTCTGATCAGAGTCACATTTTGAATGTCAAGTTGCACATCATTTTCTGTAGCGTAAATAAATAGGGTGGTGGTGTGTTTTTTTTTTTTTTTTTTTTTTTTTTATACATTGTACAGGGTGCAGCAGAAAGAATGTTCTGATTTGGCAGAAGCGTTGCTTCGCTCATAATAGGGGTACAGCAGTAGGCGTGGTCTCTTTTGATCTGTTTGTGCATGCCATTTGTAGTTATCGTCATGGCGTGGAGTGGAGAGCATCATGCTTTTGTTGTTGAAGAGTTTGTTACGAACGGTGAATCTGTGATAATGACGCAACGGGCCTTCCGAATACGCTTTCAGCTTGGGTATCATGATCCGGTTCCGGCTGCACCAACAATTTGTTGTTGGTTTCAAATTTTAGACGAACAGGTTCAGCTTTAAAAAGAAAGAGTCTTGGTCGTTCTAGAAGCGTAACAAGACCAGAAGATGTGGAAGTTGCTAGAGCTTCCATACAGCAGTCTCCCAAGCAATCTGCACGCAAACATGCAGCTGCATGAAACATGTCTGATCGAAGTCTCCGCAGACTTTTACACAGCTCGCTCCACATGCATCCCTACAAAATAATGGTCGTTCAAGGAGTTGAATGATAGGGACTATGCAATCCGTAAAACTTTGTGTCAGGATATTCTGCAGAGCATTCCCCCCACAACGGTACTGATCTTTAGTGACGAAGCCCATTTTCATTTATCGGGGATGGTCAACAAACAGAACTTTAGGTACTGGTTTGACAGTAATCCTTGAGAACTCCACCAGTGACCACTTCATAGTCTAAAAGTTAGTTTGGTGTGCCTTAGGTGATTTCGGTGTGGGGTCCTTATTTCTTTGAAGAGGGCTGTGTTACAGTGACAGTAATGTCAGAGTGCTATTGTCAATTGCTTGAAAATTTTCTTCGTCCATTAGTTAACGGTTTACTTGACGATCATGATCCGGAAGATGTATGGTTTCAGCAAGATGGTGCCACGTCGCATACCTCTAGAAGGTCACTTGGAATTTTCAGAAACTTGTTTCTGGGCCATCTTTTCTCTTTACAGGGTGATATTGGTTGGCCACTGCGTTTGCCAGATTTGACCCCATGTGATTTTTTTTCTGTGGGGCTATCTCAAATCAAAAGTGTACCAACACCGACCAACAAATTTGCAAGAAATCAAGGTGATTCCGCTGGACCTGGTCCACAGATCAATGCAAAATTTCCGAAAAAGACTTCAAAACTGCATCGACATTGATGGTCGCCATTTAACTGATGTATTCTTCAAAACCTAATGGATGACAATGACATACTGTGTACTTATCATGTATAAAAGATTTTTTTCTCTATCTTGCTTTGTATTTTTTTTTTATTGTTGTTCCAAATCAGAATGTTTTTTCGGCCGCACCCTGTATTATATCGATGCTCTTGTAATCTTTTATGTACCAAATGTTCCATACAGAGGATAAATTTATAGGGTTGATGAAGATAATTATTTCAAATATATAACAAATATAAAGAAAGAAATAATGAGTGTTGTTTTATAATCTGCTGTTTATTTTTATCATTATTAAATTAATTTTAATATATATAAAATTAATTAATCTAAAAATTATAATTCATGTAATTTTTTATTTGTAAAACGAATTAAAATATTTTATGTCATGCCAGAGTTACTAATGTGTTATATTTATAGTGTTATAATCTGGATGATTTAAAATTGGTATTTATTTTTTGCAGAGATGATTTTATAATATTTTCTGGTGGCATGCCTCGTGCTACTTTTGGTGAAAGAAATACAGTTACTGTTATGCATGGAGATCGTCATCAAGTGCTAGATTTCACTTCAAAAGTCATTGATTTTTTTACCATATCTAATATGGGTGAAAATTCAGGTAATTAAAAATATATGCTTTTCATATTAATTAAAATATGAAATTCATTAATTAAGATTAAAAATAACAATAATTAAATAATTTAATTTCAAAATAAAATATTTAATGATCTTATTTTTACAAGTGATTGATTGGTATAGAAATTATCTGATCCAATATATATTCAATAACACTTTGTGAATCTAGATTTATTTCATTATATTTGAATTTTAATTTGTTGCATGACACAAAACTGATAATATCAACATCATTTTTACATTGAATGAATGCTTTACCTTAGCCTATTTCATGTTGAAATATTTTTCATTGCATGTCACTCCAGGTTGAATTTTTGTTGATGTTATGCCTAACAAAAATTTCACGTTTTAGAAAAAGATAATCGCTATTGTATCGTCCAAAATATTTTTTTTATTTTGCACAAACAAAATAGACATATTAATAAATGTAAAAACAAAAAGAAAATTATATTTCAGAAGTTAGTTTTAATATAAAAATTATGCCACCTAACAACATCTAGTGTCAAAAATGTTCTGATGCAGAAATGAGATATCAACATGATGACTTGACAGGTCAAGGTAATCATGTTTTGACCCAAGATATGTTGCTTAACCTATTCCCTGGTATTCCCATGTGTTATCATAGGGTAGCATTCCTCACTTACATGGATGTTGTTGATACATGTGAGTGAAGAACAGAAGATAATTAATTCTCGTATGTAAAAAAGTTTTCTGGCTTGTCTAGGAAGAACCACTGAACAGTTGTTCATTCATATGGATTTTAGCTTAAAACAATGGCTGCCAATAAGCCCATTTACATCACTACAGAAGACAAGATTATCATCCATTTTAAAAAATGACAGTAAAAAATGGGTATCACTGATATGTCTTCTTTCAAGAGTTTCCATTGCTTTGACCTGCTGGAAACTAGCAGCTCAGCTTTATTTTTAGGCCCCTCGATGTGGGTTCCTGTCCGTGGTGAGGGGACCTCCCAGAGATGGTTTAGTAACCCTTCTTTACTATCCCTGGGATCTGAACGCCCACCCACGTGTTTGCCGTGCGTGGTGTCCCGTATGCCGGAAAGGGGGATCTTGGTAGTTGAGGGGCAACATAACGTCCCCAACACACTGCTTTGGCCCCTGCTTCGGATAAACGGGAGGCTCAAATCAGACTTCGTTTGAGTCAATCGGCTGGTCGTTGAGTCATTGTTGACCTCGGCTTGGAGTCAACCGATCGATGCAGACCGGGCGGACACGTCAGGCAAGATGTGCTCTTCCTGACTGCATTGTGAGGCTATAGCTCCTGGGAAACCCTGGTGTGACGGTCTATGGGAGTCTCCCATGTGACGGCATCCCCTTGTTGGGCCCCATGGTGGGTGGGGTCACTAGGAGCTGAATAGTTATTTTTAAACATGGATTCAACAAAATCAAAAATCACAAGGACTGATGTATTATCAGCAAAGGAGGTCAGTTCATCTAACCAACCAACCTACCTAATAGTACATAGTACTACTGAAAAATCTATGTCCAAGTGTTCCCCTTTCCTAATTCAAAAAGTTGAGGTCAGGGGACTTACTGATAGAAGCAGCCTCCTCTCAACAGTCAGCAAAGCTTTTAAAAATGACATCTCTAGGAGACATAACAGTCACCATCACACCACACGCAAATTTGAACTCATCACGTGGTGTGATATCTGAGATCGATCTGATGTCTGAAGATGAATCAGATATCCAGATCGGTCTTGCAGATCAAGGTGTCATTGCTGTCCGACGCATCTCCATCCGTCGTGATGGCAAGTTGATACCAACTAAACATCTTATTCTCACTTTCGGAAAGCCGACATTGCCATCATTCGTGACTGCGGGATATCTTCGATGCCCAGTTCGACCATATGTTCCAAACCCACTGCGCTGCTTCAAATGCCAGCGGTTTGGACATTCTCAAACATCCTGCCGAGGAAAGAACATATGTGCACAGTGTGGAACTGAAGGTCACCAGAGCACTGAGTGTACCAATACTCCATGCTGTGTGAATTGCAAAGATGCCCATCCTGCCTACTCTCGGAAATGCCCTGCATGGCAGATAGAGAAAGAAATCCAATGAGTAAAAACAGTTAGCAACATACCTTACCCAGAGGCTCGGCGCATGGTCACTTCAAGTGCACCATTGAAACAAAAAACATTTGCAGCTGTTTTGAAATCCACAAAGACATGTGAAGTCCAAACGGATATTTCAGTTTCCCCAACAGAATCTCTTACTCGCCATGCGAAATGTCTATTGATCCCAATAAAAGAAACACCAGAAAAAGAGAATGTAAAAGCAAAAACACCCCTACCTAAAACAGGGGTCACAACAAGAAACCTGGGTTCTAAAAAGGCTGCTAAGAACCCACTAAACAAACAGAGAGTAAAAGTAGCTCTCTCTAAATCTAAAAAACCAGAGGCTCAATCTATGAGTGAGTTCTCTGATATCTCTGATGAAGAGAATAATATGGAGGTGACACAACCAACGTCACCTTCAAAAGGAAAATCATCTGTGAAGTTAAAGAGGGATACCTTCACAAAAAATGCTGCCTCAACAAACACATAATGGATTACAAAATAATCCAATGGAACTGTCGTGGTCTTCGCAACAACTTCTCTGACGTTAAACACCTGACATACTCTACCTCATCTCTCTGCGTGGCACTCCAGGAAACACATTTGAAATCTGGAGAAAGAATTTCTTTAAAAGGATTCGATCTCTACCGTAAGGATGACAACAGCCACAACCGCGCCAGTGGAGGTGTGGCTGTACTGGTTTCAAACCGTATCCCGTCCTTACCGGTACAAATTACAACAGAGCTGCAAGCTGTGGCAGTCAGAATTTCAATTGGTGTTACTGTCACAGTTTGTTCCATATACTTGCCGCCAGATGTCGGAGTCAATGAAAATGAATTGGATGACTTGGTTGAACAGCTGCCAACTCCATTTCTTTTACTCGGTGATTTTAATGGCCACAATCCAATGTGGGGCAGCCCCGACATCAATCGTCGTGGCAGGGCCATTGAGAGATTTATAGGCAATCACCAACTGTATATATTTAATACCGGAGAAGTGATATACTTCCATGCCCCAACAAGAACATTCACTGCCATTGATTTATCATTAGCTAGTCCAAACTTGTTTTCAGCGTTTACATGGGAGGTTGGATCTAATCCACTTTCCAGCGACCACTTCCCAATATTTTTAAAATATCGAGGTAGAGAAAGCTGTGAAACAGCCCGTCCACCACGCTGGAAACTTGAAACGGCAGATTGGCCTGCATTTTCCTCTTTGGCTAACATCACTGAGGAAATGGTCAATACTGCTGATATCAATGATGCAGTCGAAGTTGTCACTTCCAGTATTATTCAGGCAGCTGAAAAAACAATGGGAAAAACATCAACCAGTTATCCAAAGCATCCGAAACCATGGTGGAATCAGAATTGCAAGGCAGCATTTACAAAGCAAAAGAAAGCATGGGGTATTTTTAGAAGATACCCCACTGCTAGCAATTTGATTGCTTTTAATAAAGCAAAGGCCAATGCCAGGAAAATAAGGAGGCAAAGCCAAAGGGATTCTTGGAGGAAGTATGTTTCTAGCATAACATCTTCCACTAGCTCAAAAGCAGTCTGGGATAAAATCAATAAAATTAATGGGAAATATGCTTCCCACACACTGTCCATGCTGGAAAATAATGGCACAATAATCAGTGATATACAGGGTATTGCTGATTTGTTGGGTGAAACGTTTTCTTCGTCATCTAGCAATACAATGTACACAAGGAATTTTCAAGCTTATAAAGCTCAAAGAGAAAAACAAAGTTTAAATTTCTTTTCCTCATCTAACGAAGAATATAATGTGCCATTCTCCAGAGTTGAATTACATACAGCGATCTCTCGCTCGGGGAGTACTGCTGTAGGCCCGGATAAAATCCATTACAGCATGATTAAAAATCTGTCAGAAAACTCCCTTAGTAATCTTCTAAATCTGTTTAACAGAATATGGACAGAACATACTTTCTCTGACTCTTGGAGGCTATCAATTATTATTCCCATTCCCAAACCAGGCAAAGATTACAAGAATCCCTCTAATTACAGACCAATCTCCCTTACGAGTTGCTTCTGTAAACTTTTCGAAAGAATGATAAACAGACGTCTGATGTTTCTCTTAGAGGAAAAGAGCTACTTTTCTTTACATCAGAGCGGATTTCGTAGGAACAGAAGTACCACAGACAATTTAGTAAGCCTTGAAACATCTATACGCGAAGCGTTCATTAGACGACAGCACTTAGTGTCTGTGTTTTTCGATATAGAGAAGGCCTATGATCGCTGCTGGCGATACGGAATACTCCGTGATCTGCATGAATTTGGACTGCGGGGTAATTTGCCAATTTTTATAAGAAAACTTCCTACAGAATCGAAGATTCCAAGTCAGGATGGGCAACACTTTGTCTAGGCCTTTCACACAAGAAGAGGGTGTTCCTCAAGGTTCTATTTTGAGTGTAACTCTGTTCCTAATTAAAATTAATAGCATAGCTAAGTGTCTCCCTCCCAGTGTGAAACACTCTCTGTATGTGGATGACTTTCAGATCTCCTGCCAGTCTAGTAATATGGGTTTCATCGAGAGACAACTGCAAACCTCCCTAAATCGCATCGACAATTGGTCCAAGACCAATGGTTTCTAGTTTTAATGTAGAGAAGACCTCGTGTATCCATTTTTGCCGAAGGCGTGGTTTGCACCTGGATCCGGAAATACACCTAAATGGGGTTAAAATCCCAATGGTCAACGAGGCGAAATTTTTGGGTGTTGTGTTTGACCATAAATTGACATTTTTGCTTCACTTGCGCAATCTGAAGAGTAGATGTCTAAAAGCTCTGAACCTTTTAAAGGTTCTTTGCTGCTCATTTTGGGGAGCAGACAAATGTTCAATGCTCAGGATATATAGGGCTTTTGTTCGCTCTAAGCTAGACTATGGATGTGTTGTGTATGGCTCTGCGCGAGAATCTACTCTTCGGATGCTGGATCCAATCCACCATCAAGCATTGCGTTTGTGCAGTGGTGCATTTCGAACTTCTCTGTTCAAAGTTTGTATGTGGATGCTCATGAGCCTCCACTATCTCTTAGGAGAGAACAGTTGTCTCTTTTTTATTACATTAAACAGAGATCTCAAAATAAACTTTTAGCTGATTGTTCAGATAGTCAGCTGAAAAGATTATTTGCAGCTCGCCCAAGTAGTGTCCCTACATTCGACATAAGAATGGAGAATGTAAGCAGCACGATTGACCTGGACACAAGCAACATTTCACAGGTTGAGGTTAATAGTATTTCCCCTTGGTTAATCCCAGTGATAAATGTTGATTTAAGCTTAAAGCAGTTTCCAAAAGAAACCACCCCAGACTATGTCTATAGACAGCACTTCGCAGAAATTCAACATCGTGACAGGAATTTAATTCCTATATACACAGATGGATCTAAATCGGATGACTATGTTGGCTTAGCCTTTGTCTGCCAAGACGAAATTGTGGCAGAACAAATAGCTTCGATTTCTTCCATCTTTACTGCGGAGTTGCAGGCTATTTATTTAGCCCTAAAGTATATAAATAGGAAAGGTCATCATTGCTGCGTGATTTACACTGACTCAGTTAGTGCACTTCAGGCTTTGATCTCGTATGAACCTAGTTCTCACTCCATAGTGATTAAAATTCGTAAGCTGATTTGCCATCTTTTTGCGAGGAATTTCTTTATAAAATTTTGTTAAGTCCCAGGCCATGTAGGTATAAGAGGGAATGAAGAAGCTGATGCAGCTGCAAAGTCAGCAAGTCCTTCTCAGCATACAATGTTTATTGAAGGAGGTGACTTGAAGCTGGTCGTTAAAAAACGACTAGCAGAGAGATGGCAAAATGTGTGGAATGAACAAGTCCACAATAAACTTTACGAGATCAAACCTATACTAGAAAATTGGACACACAACAAACGGTATGATAGGAGATCTGAAGTCATTCTTACTCGTTTGAGAATTGGACATACTCGACTGACTCATCAATACCTTTTAAAGGGTGATGACCAGCCTGTATGTCAGTATTGCAACTGTAATGTAAGTGTTAAGCACATACTGAGCAATTGCATCGCCTCTGAACGGATTCGTAGGCAGCATTTTGGAAATGCAAGTTTTAAAGAGATTTTGGGCCAGAGGCCAAATGTTGATAAATTATTGAACTTTCTAAAAGTTACAAATATTTATAGAGAGATTTAATTATTTATTTATTCATATCTATATACATCTTGTTGTTATACACAGTTTAACTGTTGTACATTTTTGTTATTAGTTTTTTGTTTTGTTCATTTTTATTGTTATTTATGTACTTATATATACCATAAGTCGTGGCGCAGCTTGGCCCGTGTGGCCCTTGTGCCAATAAACCTTAACTAACTAACTAACTAACTTTATTTTTAGGCAGTTCTAGGTTTCATTCTATTGATAGATCATTAAGTTCATTCTGGCTTATGAGGAAACTTTATCTGTACTCAACAAGAAATCTAGATTTATATTTGTTGATAGCTCAGCATCAAGTTACAGATGAAATATTGTTATAATTTATGATTTATATTTTCTTCTCAGAAGACCTTTATTGAATGGAGATGCCATCCAAAAATAACAGTTGTCTGACCTTTGGGTTCCTTCCCTACAGTGATAACAGCAACTGTTGCATAGTTGGACTCAATCAGTTGCAACAACTGTTTGAGCCAATTTCTTATCATGTTGTCTCCACTTTGGTTGTATGATTGGTGATCTTATAATCAAAATAGAAATATGTCATACATACCAGTGGAGTGATATTTTTGTAAAGTAAATGTCAGTTCTTCTTTACAAATATAACAAAAATTATCCACATTATTCATGCTGTTACAAGATATTTTTCTAAAACTATGCTCACTTATGGACAAACTGAAGGGAACCAATGTAAACCAGAATGTTTAAATGTGCAAATTGACTGATTCTACAAAGGAAACATCATGATAATTAAGCTGTTGCCATACAAAAATCATCCAGTAAACTCATCAGAAATTGTCAAACATTAGTCAACCAGTTTAGAAAATGTGGATGAATCAGAGTTCTTCAGTTTATATTTTCATATTAAAATTTCACTGAATGCTTTTTCTTTTATATAGTTTTATTTTAAGATTCTCTAATGTCAAACAACTGATGTTTTGTCCAATTTTATTAAATTTATACATTTCATTGAGGGAACTTTTCAACCTATCTTTTGTTAGTTTCAAATTTTCAGTGCTGACTGTTCAGTATAGGAATGTTATTAGTTTATTAGTTACTTATTTCTGATTGTCTTATGGCATTAAACATGAAAGAATTTTATTAAATTCTTAAATGCCTGCACTTTTAGTGAGTGTATTTGTCATCTTTAGGTGAAAGAATTCTGAATGGAACACTGAACAGAACTTTTCAGAGTTTGAAATAAAGCCATGTTAAAAAAATTTTTAAAATAAGGGTAAATATTTTTGAACAACAATTACACATAACA
This sequence comes from Centruroides vittatus, assembly GCF_030686945.1. Lineage (NCBI taxonomy): Eukaryota > Metazoa > Arthropoda > Arachnida > Scorpiones > Buthidae > Centruroides > Centruroides vittatus. Next base: position 1,121,915 of record NW_027122237.1, on the reverse strand, counting down.
TAAATATACATTCAAAAAAATTATTAAAAATTAAAATTTTTCTGAAAAAATCAATATATTATAAAATATCAATCAATCAATCTTTATTATTTCATATAACTGTTGTTATTACAAAGGGGGTTAAAAGAACATTATTGTTTTAAGTTAGTTACATGAACAAAAAAATTGTATAATTTATACAAAGTTAGCATGGAAAAATTATCACCGAATATAATTTGATAACAAAAATCAGATGGCAGTGTAGCAGCTCAGGTATCCAAAAAAAGTTACAAGAATCAAGAAGGTGTTTTCTCATATCCATCACTGCTGATCCACAAAAAGAACATTCTGATTCGTCCGAGATATTAATTGATTTACCATTTAGGTTTATGGAGAACCTATTTAGTCTAAATTGGTCACCAAATGACTTTAGTTTATAACTCAAACCGGACAATAAATAAGGCACTGGACTCCACATTCCATTAAGGAAGATTTCACTGTTTCAACCTCTTTCAGTCAAATATTGAACATCCTGAACCAATATAGGTCTCTCAGTCGTTGATCACGATCCAGAAAGAACAGACTCTCACTTAAACACACACAGCTATATGACAATCCTATATTATTTAATAATCTTTTAGCAATAGCAGGCCATGGCTTCAAAAAGGAATTACCATCCATCTTTGAAAGTCTTGTATATGTCAATTTTCAATAAACGTCTTCCGGTAGGTCAAGTAGTTTTCTCCAAAATTTAAACAATTTTATCACCAATCCAATTGCGAGGGGAGGTCTTCCCAATTCCATTCTCAATGCAGACCCCGAGACAGATCTGTTAATATGGAACACCCGCTTAAAGTAGAATAACTGTATCGGTTTAAACTTGTCCACTAAAAGACCACCCCAAACTGGGAAAGCATAAAATATACTTGGTCCAATCAAAGAATCAAATACAGCAGAGAGTCGTTAATCCGAATCAGTTGGTTACAGGGGTTGTTTGGATTAGTGATTTGTTCGGATAACCGATTATGTATGAAAAAATATATTAAGCTGTCTGATGTTCAAATTTTTCTTTGTTACATATCGCTTCGTGTTGAATTTTTTTCCGTTGCGTGTCGCTTCATGTTGAATTTTCGTTGATTTTAAGCCTAACGAAAATTTTTATAATAATAGTCGAGGCTATTGTATCGTTAAAAATTATTTCTTTATTTTGTACAAACAAAATAAATATATTGAAGAATATAAAAACATGAAAATTATACTTTAGAAGTAAATCTAGTATCAAAAACGTTTGATTCAGCGTGACACAGTCCAACTGAAAATCGTTTGGATAACCGGTGATTCGGATTACTGGGGTTCAGATTAACGACTCTCTACTGTAGTTTAACGTAGTTATTTAATGAAGACGCCTTAATTTTAATAAGTAACATGACGAGATTGGAGATCCTAGATCTTGCAGCAAGTAACTCTTTGTTTAAATGATAGGAGAATGTACCATGTGAAGAAAAATAAATACCCAGATATTTAAAATTAGACACAATTTCCAATCTCTGGCTTTCTAAATGAAATTATCTGTTTTTTTTTTTTTTTAAGTTTTCCACCTCTACGGAAGAAGACAGTTAATTTCAACATGAGAAGATAATGGTATCATGGAACTTTGAATTCTCAGAAGTTTAGGGAGATCATTCAAAAACAAAACAAAAAGGATAGGACTCAGTGGTTCTCCTTGAGGTAGCTTTCTATTGGACTCAATATAATCAGTACAAAATGAAAAAGTTTCTATAAAATATCTAGTATTAGAGAAGAGACTCTTAAGTAAGTTGACAAAAAACGAAGAAAGACCAATGCTTCTAAGCTCATACCATAACAAATCATGATCAACTGTATCAAAAGCTTTCTTGAGATCAATAAATGCAGTATATAGTTTCCCTCATTTCCTCGAAAATGATAGTTGAATAAGACCAGTCAAAATAAACAAATTATATTCAACACCTCTATTTTTAACAAATGCTCCTTGAACAGGTGTAACAATATGAAATTCATTCATCCAATTCCAGAGCCAATTTGCAATAATAGTTGAAAAGACCTTTCTAAATACATTAATTAAAGCGATTGGTCTATAATTAGTTGGCGTCTGCCTACATCCCTTCTTATATATCATTCTCAAAGCAATTTGTTTCCAAGATAGTGGAAAGGAGCGCCTAGACCAAAAGGAATTAAACATATCCAATAGTATTTCTGTAGAAGGGCATTTTATCATTTCATTCCTTATATTATCAGAACCTGAGGCCTTGGATGATCTTAGTTTTCTGATTACAGCATCTAATTCGCTCAGAGTAATAAAGTCATCCAAAAGAGGTACATTATTATCAAGACTTAAATCAATATAAATTACTGTATCTGGTCCAGCGAAATACTCTTGTAAATAGTTTAACCAATCCGAGGGAGATATAGCATTTTCACATGGTTTCTTAATTTAAAACTTATTGACTAGTGACCAAAAATCTCGAGTATTTTTTGTCTTCAATAATAGTGAATTTATTTTAGCCAAAAAAATCTTTTTCTTTGCCTTACATAGGACTTGTAACTTTTATTTAATTTACAATATTCGTCCAAGAAGTTTCTAGTTTTGTTTCTTCGAAACATTTGTAGTATTTGGTTCTTTGATTTCTTTAAACGTAGACACTGTGGATCAAACCATTGCTTCTCAAATGGCAATAAGGAAATGTTCTTCTTAACCATCCCACATCATGAAACCGAAGTCAACAAAATCTTTAACAATTCATCATAGTAACTCTGCACATCCAGCAAAAAGGTTGTTTTAATCAAGGTATACAGCAAGCTTACCAAAGATAAATAGTCATCCGATTTATCTTGTTTCCATATGTAACGAATTTTTGGAAGTTTCAGAGTCCGTACGCTATCCGTCGTAAATTCGAATAAAATTGAGATTGGAAAATGATCAGAATTGAAAATATCAAGAATTCTAAAATCCAATAATCTATCTAGTAAATTAACATTTACTGTTATTAGATCTATAACAGATAGATCAACTGTCGAAAGAAAAGTAAATTTAGCCGGATTGTCTGAGGCACATCGACCATTTAAAATATATAATCTGTGCGATTTAATCAGTTATAAAAAGCTTTTTCCTCTTTGGTTCAATATTAAGTCATTAGATTTTCGGGAATTTAGGACATTAATATTACTCCCAGCAAAAAAGTTGTCTAGTTTTTCACCTATTCTGGCATTCGTGTCTCCTAAAATAACTATATCATCATCAGAGAAATTCATCAACAAGTCTTCCATTTTTTTAAACAGAATATCATAAAGATCTATTCTTATATAAACAAGAACAATAATCAAACTTTGACTAAGTGAACAAAAAAATCTTCCATAATTTAATTTAATCACCATAAGATTGTCGGAGTTAAAGAACATTTCCGAGGAGCCCAGTTTTTGGGAAACTGCAAGAATAAGACTGCCATAAGAACAACCGGGACCAGTTGGTTTTTTACCAAATTGTTCATATAGAAACAAATCTGGGTTGAACATAGAGAGAACTGGTTTGTAATAGTTAGTTAACCATGTCTCAGTTAAAGCAACTAAATCATAATTTTGCAATAAATAAATGAACTCTTGGTCATTTACTGTTAAGTCCAACGTTCCTTGGCAATTCCAAGACAGTATCCTCATTTTCAGTTTTATTTGTCTAGTTAGCAGTTGTTCTACTTAACCTTTTTGGCTGGGTTTGTCTAAAAATGTATCAATCTTCTGTAGTTCATTCGTTTCCAAATTAAAGGTGAATTTGTCACCATTGACCATCAGATAGTCGGCTTTCAGAAATGCTTTTTTGTTCAGAGATTTTGCTTTCGCAAAAGAAAGGCAACAGTTTTCTACACCTTAATCTTGATCTGTATGACAAATCGTCAAAGACTCTAATGTGCGAGTATGACTGTGACACCTGAATTTTCTTTAAATTTTTAAAGACAACTCTTTTGTCATTTTGACTACAGAGTTTAAACAAAAAAGCAGAGTTCCCAATATTTGATAACTATTAACTAAAGGAATAGACTCTCCGCTCTGTCTTTTAAATAATTCAATAAAGCGATTAGCATTATTAACTATTTCCTCATCATCACCACTCAAACCAGAAACGATAATAATATCCTTTTTTGAATTGTTATGTACCTAGTCTATATAATAATTTTGAAGAGAAAATTTATCCATACATACAGTTTTGAAGGATGAAAGTTCAGTAATTTTTCCTTCCAGGCGAGATAGACGTTCGTCATACTTCTTATGTGAATTAGACAGCCAGTCAGATTTCAATGACAATTCCTCCAGTTTTGATAGAATAGTATCGAAACATTCCTCAAGGAGACACAGAATGCTGAGGTAGTTGAGAAGAGGTATCCTGCAATGCAAAATAGTCGTCTAGTCGAGATGATTTCAATGTTAGTAAGCTTGGATGGCATTTACTGGCGGAAAACGAAGCTTTATTGCCAGGTGAAGAAGGTGGTGTGCGAGACATTGGACCTGGGTTAAGTTCAACTCCTCAAATAACAAGCAAAAAGAACAAAATTAAAAAAGAAAGTATCACAGTGGAAAAAGACATCTTCTGTAAAGTCAATTAATAGCAGACAATTAAATTGTAGTTCGAAACAGTAACTCGCAGAAAAAACACGCCAGCAACCAGCACTGTCAACAGCGCCCCCTATATTTTAAAATATATTAAATTCAAATAAAAGTTTAAGTGCAGATAGTTTAGAAAAAGCATTCATACAAGATTTAAAAATATATAAGTAATATACTTGTATAATGACAAATTCACATAAAATAACATTGAAAGATTTCAATAAAAATAGCACATTAAACCAATCAGCCTGTAAGATAATTTAAATTCTTCGAGCATGGTATAACCTAGTAACTTTATTTCACCCAAACAGAATAAATGGAAACCAATCTGGTAAGAACAGATTCAATAGCCAGTCAAACATGAGGTTGTATTTAACTACATCCTCTGTTTGTACATGGTGCCAACTACATATCTGTAATAATTTAACTATTTTTCTCAACTGTATATGATAGAATATCTGAGAAAAAATCAGAAAAGTTCCTCAGATACCAGAATTCTAAAAAAATTCTAAAAATTTTGATAAAATGTAGGGACAGTGTGTTCATGACAAGTAGCTTCATCATACCCAACAGTTGTGCAATTCTCCGTGATGCTTATTTGTGTTATTCACATTAAATCAATTAATGGAGTTTTGTTTAATTAAAAGTTTTAATGCCTGAAATATTTTGCAGTTATAAAATAGATATTTGTAAACATAATACTTCAATTTTCAGTTTTGGTTTTAGATAAAATCGATTACTTAAGATATATTGGAACTATCTCTTTACAGAATTTGACAATCCACATTCTTTAATTGTTCTTGCTGAAGAAGAATTAATTGCTGTTGACTTAGAATCAGAAGATTGGTTGCCATTTAGATTACCATACTTATCAAGTTTGCATTCTTCAGCTATCACATGTTGTCAACATTGTACTAATATTGGTCAAGATGTTTGGAACAAAATTGTTACAGCGGGAAATAAACAAGTTTCTGGGAAATATACAGAAAGGGTAAGATTTCTGACTCAGCTTTTTATAATTCATTTAAATTTAAAAAATTGTAATGAATGTATCTTGAATATCTATTTTTAATTGAGTTTTATACTATATAAATATCAGTTGGTTTTGTTTAATTTCAAGTAAAAATTTCATAGTTATGAATTATTATAAAATTAATCAAATTAATAAAAAAATATTAACTAGTTTTAATTGTGAGTTTACCAGATTCTTAAATAATGATCAGTATTTGGTAGAATTGTTCAAATTGCATCATGATTTTAAAAAAATTAATAATGAAATATTTTTATAGATATATATCAATTTACTTAATACGTGGTACGATTCAAAAGTTCGGGGACTGCAGTAATCTATGACAACAAAAGCATGTATTTGAAGTTACAGCGTATGAAATGGATTCTACTAAACCACCTCTACGTTAATTTCACCCATGTCATGTGATTAAACCACGAGCACTGCTGTTTTTTTTTCGGAGATAGTTACCTTTGTTCTGTGACATAATCAAAGTGGAGTTTCAAGAACAACCTCCAACATCTCGACTTTGCCATGGTAGAATCACCGTACACCTTTCTTAGCAATTTTAAAGTCTCCGTAGGTGTTTTACCTAAACGCTGACAAAATTTAAATGTTGGAGGTTGTTCTTGAAACTCCACTTTGATTACATCGCAGAACAAAGGTAACTATCTCCGGAAAAAACAGCAGCGCTCGCAGTTTAATCACATGACATGGGTGAAATTAACCTGAACATGTGGAAGTGGTTTGGTAGACTCCATTTCATACGCTGTAACTTCAAATACATGCTTTTGTTGTCATAGATTACTGCAGTCCCTGAACTTTTGGATCGTACCACATATATTTAATTTAAGCAATTAATTAAGAAAATTTTTTTATTTTATTGTAAGTTTTAAAATTTGAATAATTTGGAATGGTCATCTTTTGCCTTTTGTTATTATGTATATACAGTAGACTCTTGCTAATCTAGCCTGTCAATTATCCAGCCTTCAGCTGTGATATAAATGGAGTGGCTCACATGGATTTTTACACTACATTATTATTGGACTATTATAATGATGTGATATCTAGGGATTGCAATTGCTGGATCCCTTATCCAGCAATCCAGCTGGATCCAGTGCATTTTTCGGCCTGCTGGATCCAGCGCTGCGGATCCGCAAATACTCAATTACTTTCTAAATAATGCCGCAAAAGTCTACGTCGTCGCATTGCCGCTTTGCTAACTACTAGATTGCTACTAACTACTTACTCACTACTTTACTAACACTAATAAATAAATTACTTATAAATAAACTATACTTTAATCAATCCAGCAAAATTTAATAAAATAATAACGTATTCAATCGCTTTTAACGATCTTCCTCAGTTACAAAAAAAGACAACATTAACTATAGAACATAAAATGTGTTTGGAATAAATATAAAAAGAATAGTGCTTAATTACATCCCATTTTTTTAAACAAGATACATAGATGCACTGCCAGGTCTGATAATTTTCGTATTGTATACCGATGTAATCCCACTGTTTTCAAACTTTTAAGAAACGCTAAAGGGAAAGAGGATTGGAATTCAACAACGGGTATATATTCGGTGCCTTTACAGAACCAACATTTCAATTCCAAGCTTGTTTATGTGGGTGCAATGATGCGCAGTTTAAAACAAAGGCTCAAGAGCACAAATATACAATCAGTAAGAACCTTGACAACACTGCGCTGGCATCGTACGAAAGACAGAAGGATGTTAACGTCCAATGGGATCAAGCGGCAATTATAAAAACGACGACGAATAGGCAAACGGTCAAACATCTTGAGAGATTGGAAATGTGCAAGGCGCACATGACAACTGGGTGTATAAACCATAGAGATGTGGACTCATTGTCTACCATGTGGAGATCCTTTTACATTAATTAATGTTATTAATGGACAATGCTGGTTTCGTTGGATCTTATATACAGGGTGTTTTTTTTTAAACTGACGGTACTCAGAGACATCTGTAGAGCAATCTAACAGCCGGACTGTCGCCAAATTTGGGAGGGTGACTAAGGACGACATGTGAAAGAGATTCCGCGAAGAAAAAAGTAGTACCCAAATTTGCCGGTAGGGGTGGATTTGGCACTGTTGTAGCAAAACAGCTAAGAATCTGCATAAAATCCAGTTGCAAATAACAAACACACGAATAAATAATCAGACAGAGGTTTCAGTGTAATAACGAAAGTTTAATTAATCAGCAAATAACCTTCTCCCTTCTTCAATGTGATCACCGTCCTGCTGGACAACTCATTGCATCCTGAACACCGTGTTCTCTATGCCCAAACATAACATGTCCGCAGGAATGTTCCTCACAGTTTGAGAAATGTTGTCCTTCAAAGTCATCAAGTTTGGGACACTACCAAGATAGACCTTGGACTTTAAGTAACCCCACAGGAAATAGTAACATGGGGTTAGATCCGGGGAGCGAAGCGGCCATGTAAGTGGAAAAAAGCGACTGATGATCCTTTCTTCAGTGAAGTGCTGGTAACTTTTTTGCTACAACAGCGCCAAATCTTCATCTACCGGCGAATTTAGGTACTACTTTTCCATGTCATCCTTAGTCACTCTCCCAAATTTGGCGACAGTCCGGCTGTTAGATTGCTCTACAGATGTTTCTGAGTACCGTCAGTTAAAAAAAAAAAACACCCTGTATATATTTTTTCTGCTATTTATTTTGTTTATTTATCTATATTTTGTTCATTTGGGCATTTTCTGTTAAATTTTATATTTATTTCGAACACATTTTATATTCTAACTGGTATATTTACTGTTCTATTGTTTTGTAACCGAGGAAGATCGTTAAAAACGATTGAAAACGTTATTATTTTATTAAATTTTGCTGGATTGATAAAGGTGTAGTTTATTTAACTTATTCTACTTCCAGTTCATAGTTTTATATACTTATAAATAACTACAGACTAATATGTAGAGCCTATATATGAAAACTGGTAAGACTGATAGCCACTTAGCCACTGATTATCCGTCCTTACATTATTATAATATATTAATATAAATTAATCAGTAGAATTACCTTTGCTTTTATTTAACTTAAAGATTACATTATAATTATAATCTGACTAAACATTTGAAGTTAATTATCTCTATCTCAAGCGTTAAACCGAACCAAAGTTAAGTTTACTACCTAAATGTGTAAGTTTTACTGATTTATAGTGACCAGTCTAAATAATAAAAGTTTCTTAAGTATTTTTTTTTTAAATGTTTTATTTATTTCATTAAAAAAACATAAATTGCAGGATAGATAGATAGACAGATAACACTTTATTGCACCAAAAATACATTTGCGCTGGATCCAGCTGGAATGATTTCAATCCAGCAAAAATCCAGCTGGATTCAAAACACTGCTGGATTGCAATCCCTAGTGATATCCTATATCTGTAGAAAATTTCTTTTTAAAGTGAAATTTACTGCTGTTCATATTCAAATTTTTCTTAAAAAGTCCATTAAATCTTAACGATTAAGTGTTTGACTATTAAATTTTAATTGTTAACTTTTGAGTTTCAATTTAATTACAATTAAAAAAAATAAATTACTTTCAGTTTAAAATTGCTTTAATTTTTTTTTCCTGTAATTTTTGACAGGTTATAGTCTATACTGTATATATATTAATATTTATGACAATTATATAAATACTTAGATTTGGCCAATTGATGGAGGAAAAGACTTGATCGAAAAGTCTTCAACATTTGATATACTTCTGACTGGACATGAAGATGGATCAGTAAGATTTTGGGATGCATCTGGAATATCTTTATATCATTTATATACTCTGCAGACTTCTTACCTGTTTGTTAGTGAGGAACATGAACAAAATGCCTCTGAAGAGATGGAAGAATGGCCACCATTTCGTAAAGTAAAAATTTTATATTAAATATTATAGTATGTAAAATTATATTAAAAGAAATACATATTATAAGTACTTTATTTTTTATTGTTATTATATTTGAATTAAATTACAAATATACAGTATATTATAAAGAAATTTAAATTGTATAGCAAATGTAATTTATAGAAGTAAATATAGTCAAGTGAATATTACATGTTATTTTTAGTGCATAATAAATATTATAATTATATATTTATACTTTTAAAAACTTGAGTGCATTGTTTGTTCACTTAAGTTTTATTGTTATTTTCACAATAAAGAATATGAGTTTAATTTAATTAATAGTTTTGTATGTTTTTATTTATATATGTGAAATAAATCCCATAATTTATAATAATTTTATAGAAGTAAATGCTTATTTTACAGATTGGAACTTTTGATCCATACAGTGATGACCCACGTTTAGCTATTAAAAAAATTAATTTGTGTACTTTAAGTGGCATTCTAGTTATTGCAGGCACTGCTGGACAAGTGATTATTTTAGAATTACAGAGTGAAGAAGTAGAAAAAGAAATAACGGCATGTATATCTAATTTCTTATGTTTAGTCCACACAGAAATTTAGAAAATGATAGGATATAACAATAATAGTTATGAACCTTGCTGCAACAAAAATTACATTACAATAAATTTTTCATTTTTATTTTTAGTATGCACCAGCAAATATTGTAGGAGATAGAGATAATTTTGTATGGAAAGGACATAGTCAATTGAACAGAAAAACAGGTGCTCAAAAATTAGAAAATGGTTATCAACCAAAAGTGATATTGCAGCTATCACCACCTGCAGCAGTTACTGCTCTTGCTCTTCATTCTGATTGGTCATTGTAAGTGTTATGATTTTTTTTTATTGTATTTTTGATATGAAATTAGATATAAAATATTATTTAATCTTTTTATTATTTAAAATGTAAAATAAACTTGATGCTAGTAAATATCTTCAAAATGGATGCACAGTTTGAATATATTGCTAATTTAAATTTTTAATTGTGAAAAGTAATATATTATTATTATTGTTATTGGCACCTAAGTTATAATTTTAGTTATTGTGAATTATATCATTGTATGCAAAATAGTGCAAAGTTTAGAATTATCACACCTTTGATTGGATTTTTACTTACAATGATTCAAAAAAGGTTAATATGCATTTTGTACATTTACATACAGATATTTGATGCAACATTGTGTGCTATAAAGCAATTAGTTGAATTCAGTCAGAATCTAATTGAAACTATAAAAATATAAATCATTTAAACATTTCTTTAAAGATTATAAGTGAAACTGAAGCAAAATTTTCATAAATGGGGAAGAATGAGAAATATTTTGCATTACATTCAAAAGTTCAACCTCATTGTTACTGCTTCGGCAGTAGGCTGTCATTGTTTCTACTTTCTATGTGCACATATAGTTTGGTGACTGGATGAGTGGTCCATGAAATTTATGGCTTTGTTTTTGATTGTTGTAGTGATCAGTGTAAGAGATCAGGTAGCAAGCAAGAGAAGGGAGGTTGAGTAAGATGATGATGGAAGTGAGAAGTTGGGTTCTGCACTGAATGGAATAAAGTTATGTTTTCTAATTTGTGTGTCTTTTTGTGGAAGTAGTTTCAAATGATTTTCCACTGTTTTCCCAATGCCAAAAGTGCTATATTTCCTATACTGTCCATTTCAGTCTGTACAACATTGACCAGAAGAAAGTTGCACTGTTCTCATTAGAAGTTTTTTGCTGGATAGGAAATAAAAACTGCCATGCAGACTTTGATCATATAAATAACCTTATTCTACCTTGAACAAGTTTATTGTCAACAGATTTAAAATCTCCATTTGAAATTTATGGCCCTGTTCTTTTAGAATTGTTATCTTTATTTTGGCCACTTTCTTATCTGACTTCATGAAAGTTTATCTGTCAATTAGATTGTGGTGTAGATAGTTCGTAGACATTACTGGTTAATATTAATCTTTGATTTTATGTTGATTTAATTAATTTTATAATAATATGTTGGTTCTTCATTTTAAATAGATTCTTTTTATCTACTGTGAATAAAATAAATTTATATACCAAATTATTTAAAATTAAGTACATTATCTTGTCTAATATGCTTCTGATTATTCTGAACATGAGACAATTGAAAATAATTCATATATGTTATTTTCTGATATAGTTAGATTGTATTTCTTTAATAAATTAATATGTAACCAAAAAAAATTGTTTTTATTAAACATGTCATAATTTTCTAGTTGTGTTCACATTTTAAGTTAGTTGATATCATATATTTTTATATATGATAAAAATTCTATTAGTTTATTTAATTTAAAAAATGTGTATTATTCTTATTGTTAAATTAAACTATTATTTAACTTCATAGTCATGTGACTTATATTATTATTATTATTATTATTTTATCATATTAGAGTGGCAGCTGGAACAGCACATGGATTTACTTTATATGATTATATTCAAGACAAAGTTGTGATGTCAAAGTGTACTTTAAATCCAAATGGTAAGTTATAAGCTTAATTAACATAAAATTAAGTAATTTATAAGGAAAAGGCATTCATGTAAATATGTATACAGTGGTACCTCGTATAACGTACTTAATCCATTCCAGGTGCACATCTGTTAAGTGAAACGTTCGTTATACGAAACGCATTTTCCCATAGAAATACATGTTAAAACATCTAATTTGTTCCGCAGCATAAAATAACTGTACTGTATCATAAAAAAAATGAACATGGGGTGTGTTCTTTTATTCCTCCGCGTAACTCTGCGCGAGCGACACCTGTTAAAAAATTCCGGTGGGAGTGCACGCCGTCGAACGGCAAAAAGGCCGCTTGTAGCAGTAGTTTACGGTGGAAAGCAACATGGCGTTCTCCATGGCTCAGATAGATTAGTTTCCAGGTCCATTATGTGGTTTTATGAATGAGAATTTAGAAATTGTGAAAGCGTGAGTTAGCGCACGCGGTGATGTGTCTTTACGAATTTTTTTCGAGGCTATTTTGAATGCTCTTTCAACAAATAATCCGTTTTATGGTTAAATTGGGACCCTTCTTTTGTCTTTTAAAGCTCATAGTTCAGAATTATAGATTCCTCCATCATGATACTATCGATAGTGTGGGCGCCGCCATCTTTCTTTCTTTCACCGTCGTTCCTAAATGCCTACAAACAGCAGCGCACTCCTGTAGTAGCGGAGACGCAGAGCGACCGCTATTAAAGAACGCACCCATGGAGCAGTCACCAATTATGCCGGAAAGTCCGTTGCTGGAGTCACGTAACGGCCAAACAGAAAGTCCGTTGTTCACAGCGTCCGTTATTCGAGGCGTACATTATACGAGGTACCACTGTATTTATGAAAATATGTCATTTTTCATTAATATGAAAAACTTCATTCAATAATTTTTTCATCAAAATAAAAATATTTATTATATGCAAGAAAAACTGCATTAAATTAATTGTTAAAATTGATATACATTCATTGACATAAAAAAATTATGCACTCAGATAGAATTGTCTGATTACTCTAATCTCAAAAGGCCAAATCATTGAGCTGAGGGAACCCATGGTGTTTACAAATTCTTAGAATTTTTTTAAAAGTGTTTAATGTTTTTGTAGTGCTTAAAGTGCTTGATTTTCTAATTTATGAATTAAAAACAACCATGAAATAATATATTTTTTACATAAATCATTCTCTGCTGACTAATCAGAAACGAGATAACAGAATAGGTTATAGTCATGATTTCAAAGGTTTAGAGCTGGGATGATTTATTAGTGAGTTGTTCATTTGGATGAATTTTAAAAAAAAGAATTACCAGAATCCATTCTTATTGTCAATGATTCATTGATGATACAAGTCTCATGTAGAAATATTTCAATTGTGAATGTTTTGATTGATTTTAATTTTTAATAAATTTAATGAAAAATTCATTTTTATAAAAATAATTAAATAAACATTTTTTTTCCAAGTAAGACCCTATATTATAAATGCTTACTGATTTTCCAGTTTAAATATGCAATTACAGAGAGTTTGATTATTATTCAAAAATACATTGGATGATTGGTTAACGAACAGTTCGGACTATGAACAAATTGGATAACGAACATTTTTGCGAAAAATTTTTATGTTCAGATAACGAACACCTCACAGAACAAACGCAAGAAGAAGCAACATTAAATAATGAATACTGATTGGTCTTCCCTTGTCTTCAGACAACAATTCGAAACTTTTCAGAGCACGGGAGATGTCGACATTCAATGTGATATGTACTGATCGGATAGTATTCCTTCGAACGTTGAAACTCTTCCTTGTAATTCCAGCCTTTTATTTTTCTGACAGAAACAATTCTTTTATAGTGTTTGTGAGACTGTCAGACAGGTGCTTGTTAAGTTTTGCATCAGTTTTTATTTTCTAAAGGTGAGAGTATAATAGCAAAGGTAGAGAGTGGGTAGAAGATGTCTGATGTTGCCAGGCAGTATGGCTCAAATGGGTCTACAGTAGGCTGCAGTTCAATCTTATCTAAGAAAGATATTGTATTATCAAGAAAACTCAAGCAGCTAAATGAGTAACAAAAATCGCATCTGAGAAATAAAATCACTTTAAGGAGCTCATAATGGAAACTGATCTGACGACAGAAGAATGCCAAAAACTCTTGAATGAAGAACACTAAGAAACTTGGCGAGATATGTTTTCGGTTAATGTTACCCTAGGTATACAAAATGGCGGCGCTTCTGGTCGTCAACTTGTTTGCACATTTGCGTGTGCAAACAACATGGTGACTGTCGACAATAACCTAAACACACCTATATTTAAACTTTTTCTAAAACTAAAACATTTTTAAAACGTAAATTTGCTACTTAGTTTTCCCCTGCTTTTGGTTACTTTTCCTACTCTTGGACCAGAAACGAAAAATAAAAGAGTCATCATACTATCTATAAATTCAATCGACATATGGACAAAGTGAATTGCGAGATTCTATACATCAGTGGTTCGAACAAAATTTGCCTGTATTTTATTCTACATAAATTTTACTCCTCTTAAGAACTGCAGCCTTACGATTCACATCTCTCCCCTTTTCATCTATGATATGCAGCGTCTCCATAGAGGGTGGCACCTGTGATTCACAGCCACCTAACCTTCCATGTGTCGTTCATGTTGTTTTTCAGCATTGGAAATCACTATTACATATCCTTGGTTATGAAAAATTTAACACCTATTTACACACTTTTAAACACATTTAATAGATTTACACTTTAAACACACATTTAAACACATTTACAAAATTTTTACCTCATTTACACACTATTAACACACTTTTATCACATTTAACACACATTAAGGACACGTTTAACATGATATTTACCATTGAATTTTCGTCCGATGGAGAAAAATTTTTTAAAAATTAGAATAAAGACTAAGTCTGCCCAAAATTGGACGTTTATGTGATTTATGTAATTAGGACGTTTATGTGTTTTAAAAGGACTTTTTAATGACCTTCCGGCGACAAGTAACCTAAAAAGGAAGGTCAGTCGCCGAAAAGTGTTTGTCTTGGAACACAAAATAAAAAAGGTGATCCCATTTTGGGCAGACTTAGTCTTTATTCTAATTTTTAAATGATATTTACCATTGACAAACTTTCCTTTTCGATAACTTTAAAGACTTCGAGTAAATTGTACAAATTTTTAAAAATCACAGACACTGCAACTTGAACACAAACTATATGGTGTATTTTCTCGGACACTACACTACAATCACAGACACCTTTAAAAAATTAACAACGTGCATAATCCGTCTACATTGTAACCAAAATTTGAAATTCACATTATTCCTAATGTTTCCAGAATGGAATTTTTTGATGGATATTTGCATACGAAGGCGGCATTACTATCAGCACCATCTACATTTATTTTCTAAAAACACTTGCCATCGAGGTTACCGGAAGCGCTGCCATTTTGTATACCTAGGGTAACATTAACCATGTTTTCTTCTGAAAAAGAGGATTAATACCGATCTTTTGAAGAAGTGGGAGGATGTCAGAACAACGGTCTTAGAAATGGCATCCAAATCAGGTTGAGGTTAATAGGTGTACGGATCTCTACAATTACAATGCTATTAATTACTTCTGAAAAATCCTGAAGAAGAGAGAAAAGCAATTGACATTAGACAGATTCTTTAACCACCACAAACAGAAAAAAACGTGACTGATAAAAATACGACTGTGTATACATCTATTTTTATTATTACATATAAATGTTGTAAGAAAGTATATACAGTAGAACATCGATTATCCGAATACCGATCAACCAAAACATCAGGTAACTGAAAGCATTCCAGTCTGCAAATTCAAATTTCGGCTAGTGCTTTAGTGCTGCAGCACTCTCCTTTTCCCTGCCAACCTAAACTGTAGGCCTACTTTATGTAAGATGTGTAATACAAAATAAATACAGTACAGTTTTGTGTTTAATATATTTTTCCTAAATGATCAGTTATCTGAACAACCCCAATCCCAAATTGTTTTGGATAATCAATGCTATACTGTAATTTTTTATTTTTGGGGGTCTCCAGAATGGATTAATCAAATTCCTATAAAAATCTATTGTAAATTGATAATTGGTTAATGAACAATATGGATAGTGAACACAGTCTTGGAACAGATTATGTTCCTTAACCGATCGATCACTCACTATACTACAAAATAAATTTTAGAATTTTCATGAAATTATGTACAGTAGAATATATAGGAGCTTGCAGCAATTTTATTTGTTTTTTTTTTATTTATATTGATAGAACAAGTTATACCTAATGGGAAAACAGATTTTGCTGATGTTTTACTGTGAAATAGGTCATATTGAAAGATGATTATATGGCATATGAATTTAATGAAATTCTTTACTTTAAATAATAGACATTGAATTTTCATTAGCAGGGTTAGAAGGCATAGTTGAAATAGCTGTAAATAATGAACTAATGAGCTGTGGATCAAGTCTTGTATTATTTCTTTATTTTTTTCTTTTTCTTTTAATTTCCATTATTAGAAAACTTTAAAACACAAAATTTTAATTTTAATGTAGTTTTTTCTGAAATATTTATTACTTTATTTCATAAAATTCAAATATTTTCTTGCAAAGGGATGGCCAGTGCCACCTATTTTAGTTGTGAAATTATCTATCGATTGATCTATTTCTGTGATAAAATCTCAGCCAAATATTTTTTCCATTAGGTTTGACAGTATGAGTTGTAAACATTTAGCTTTCTCTTGTGTATAGAATTGTGGAATGATTCACTTATCTGAGTCAAGGACTGTTTGTTTTATTACAGAAGAAAATAGTGAACTGATTTGGGCATTAACTATTACCTGTAAAGTTATTTTTAATAATAATTTAAATTTTTTGTTAAAGAAATATTTTAATCCATAAGTAATGAATAAATTAATCACAAACCTAACAATAAAAAATGAAATTTTATGGTATGAGATCGTTTGCTTATTTGTTAAACATTGACCAGTTACAAGTCATTTATACCTGCCATAATTATAACAAAATGCTATGCTGTTCAATATGATTTAGATCTAATGTTAAATGGTTAAAAAGACTTATTATACTCAATTCTTTGGGTATATAGTATTCATTAATGTCTGATGATATATGGACTTAAAAATTTTTTTTGCAATCCTTCTCTTGTAATTCCTTAAAAATTACTTAAATTTTAAGAAAAGAAGCAAAAATCATGTAATAGATACATCAGGGCAAACATACATGGCAGAGAAGTTCTGGATGTCCCAGACAAACCACCAGAAATTTACAATTGTTTGATTGTGAGACCAGCACAAACATTCTGCAGCAGTATCTTTCACCACTATAAGGTGGAAGCTTTGTTACAGAACTCTCTCTTCTCATACCATTTGCAGAGGACTAACAGAGCGAAATTTGTATGCATGGTGATTGCAATGCACCATGCCATTAAAGTTTATATAACTTGAAAAACTTTTTATTATTATTATTTTAATGTTTTATTACTCCTTTTCTAACATGCTGCCCTTTTTTTTCTATAATTTCTGTCCAGTTTATCCTAAAAAATAAATTTATGGATAAATCCTTTGTTTAATCAGAAAATCCTACTTAAATTGGAATTTATTTAATACAGAATATGTTTATGAATATCATAATACATGAAAAATGTTATTGTATAAATTTATAAAATTTAAAAAAATAAAATATTATCTTCCTACTTTATTATTTGTAAGTAGTAATGATTTTCCAGTGTTTTATTATATTTGTTTATAAAAAATTTACTTTATGCTTAAAGATTTGTCGGCAACTGGAGATGCAGCTATGTCAAGGAGAAAATCTTTTAAGAAATCACTGAGAGAGTCATTTCGCAGACTACGTAAAAGACGTTCTCAGCGTAGTAAAGGAGATAAGACTCCAACAAGACCATCTAATGAAGAAGGAAAACAAAGGTATATAATTATTAAAGAAATTTTTGAAAATTATTGAAATTTTTTCTAATAGTGCATTATTGAGAAGTTAAATAAATAGATAATATATACTTTTTTTCCAAATGAGTTAAGATAAAATATAAGAATTTAAAGTTTTTTAAAATAAAAAGCATGTCTCTATATTTGCAAATATTCTTGTTTTAATAAAATCTGTCTTATAAACAAAACATTGACAATATATATATATATATATATATATATCACACTAACCTTATGAAGCTTTGCAAATATTTTTAACATAGCACAAACGTTTTCGATCCACCTTAGGACCTTCTTCAGGTGGAGTTCTATTAGAGAAAACCTTTTTCAGAGCAATTCCATTTCTGATGTATTCTAATTTCCTTTCAAATTTTAAATTCCTAACAATGTACGCCTGCGTCAGTGGCTATAACGCCTCGTCATACATAGCCTGCCACGCCCTCGAGAGTTGTTTTTCATCTTTAAAATTGATCGAAAGACCTTGGCATTCTGCTTTAAAATTTTCTAATGCCTCCAAATTTCTAAGTTGGTGTATATGATGAGTTTGCCAGATCACAATCACCTGGTGTAATTCGGGTTTCACTGGCACATATCACTAAGACAGTAGTGTTTTTCTTCTTTTCAGTATCGGTTTTATGCTCACAGAGGTGTTGTTTGTGCGATCTTCTTGTAGATCTGATATATACAAGATCCCTATTGAATCTGTCATCCTTGAGCGGAATTTTATACACTCCTGGTGCTCTTTCGATGTCTGCTTGATTTTTCTCATTCCTTAGCAATTGTGGTACATCTTTTGGAAGCCAAAATCTTCCCCAAATTGCTTTCCAATATTGAAATATATAAAAGATACATTGATGATGTATGCATCATCTGGAAAACAGAGCCAAACATTGAAGAATTTATGCACTGTATGAATAACAATGGATATGGTCTTATGATTGAATTAGAACAAATGAACAATAAAGAAGCTCATTTTTCGGACATTAATATCACCTTTAATTGCAGCAGATATGATACTAAGGTATACCGTAAACCGAGTGCCATCCCAATATACATCCCAGCTAGCTGTAATGATCCAGATGACTACAAAATGGCAGCCTTTGGAGCACTCATTAGAATAGCTCATATGCACTGTAACAAGGAACAAGACAAGCGGAGGGAAATAAAAAGAATAGCAGAAGTAGCTGAAAACCATGGCTATAACAAAAAGTTGGTGTTTAAAATAGCAGACAAACAAAAAAGCTGACTTGAGGATCAATTGGGTAAAGCTCCAGAAAATAGTCTGCAGCAGGATGCATCTCCCTATCATATGACTATAATGTATGAGCGTCATATGCAGTCCCTATATTGAGAGATTGGGACTTATACTAATTCAAAAATAGCCTACAGGCATAAACTGAATGTATTTGCCATGCTAAGAAATGAGAAAGATCGAGCGAACATTGAAAGAGCACTGGGAGTGTATAGAATTCCGCTCAAGGATGACAGATTCAATAGGGATCTTGTATATATCAGATCTACAAGAAGATCGCACAAACAACACCTCTGTGAGCATAAAACCGATACCAACTTAGGAATTTGGAGGCATTAGAAAATTTTAAAGCAGAATGCCAAGGTCTTTCGATCAATTTTAAAGATGAAAAACAACTCTCGAGGGCGTGGCAGGCTATGTATGACGAGGCGTTATAGCAACTGATGCAGGCGTACATTGTTAGGAATTTAAAATTTAAAAGGAAATTAGAACACATCAGAAATGGAATTGCTCTGAAAAAGGTTTTCTCTAATAGAACTCCACCTGAAGAAGGTCCTAAAGTGAACTGAAAATGTTTGTGGTACGTTGAAAATATTTGCAAAGCTTCATAAGGTTAGTGTGGTATGTATATATTATATTCTTGTTTTATTATATAAAAACGCTTTCTACAAACATGAATGTTGACAAAACATTAAAAGAGTTTTTAGTAACCTTTGCTTATACTGCTAGGGGTAAATACATTATATTTGAATAAAAATTTTCCAGACTATTATGTCATAATATGACAATTTATTCTTGCTACATCACAAGTCTATAAGAAACATAAAAGTCTCTAATAACTGGAATGTAGATAAATTAAAAACTACATACCATGCATACAATCTTCCAGCAAATATGTATTTGCATTAAATTTTATTTGTTTAATTTTTATTGTATAATAATAATTTGTAGAGTATATGTAAAATGTAACACATACATGTTGAACATTCAAAAATGAAAGAATTGACATCAAAAAGAAAACGATTTTTAAAAAGCTTTAAAATTTCAAATTCTAATTTTCTGTAAAGTTTGGATGCTTGATGCAGGCCCCTAAAAGAGGCCAAAAACATTGTTTTGTGTTTAATTCAAATCATTTTTGCTGGAAGATTGTATGCAAGGTTTGTAGTTTTTAGAGTATAAGAAAATATTAGTTGTTGTAGGATTTTGTGAATATGAAAAATTTGGAAAATTTTAATTTTTTGGTATTTTTAGATTTTTAAAAGTATATATACAATATTTTAGCTGTTGTTTCTTTTTCAATGTTGGCTGATTTATAATGTGGCTGTAATAAATTTTTTTTTTATCTTATACATTGAGAAAAATTGCTACTTGCTTTTTTTCATAATAAAATTGCAATTGATTCAATATATTACAGAATTAAAAATTGCTGACTCTGATATAGTTCCATTATATAAAATTTGAATTCAAATTTGAAAGTTGGTGAATGTTATATTGCTTCTCAGGCATTTCTATTAATTTCCAAATAAGCAAAAAAAAAAAAAAATGCTAGTTATTAATTAAAATGTTCTGTGACATTATTTATAACATGTCTTTTATGAAAACTAGTAGAACTAAATAGTATATTGTGCTATTTCAAATTCTTTTGATGTTGTAATTTTAATTTATCTAATAAATAAATTGGTAGTAGTAATTCTTCATTCATTAAAATTCTTCATAGAATTTATAATATATTTTTAAAATAAAAGTTGACAAGGTTGTTAAGATTTTTAATATATTGAAATTTATTCATTATATATTTGATGTGATCAAAAAGAATTTGGACTGTTTCCACTGTTTGCAATAATGTGCAAAGTACAGTCTTTTTTCATCAAGGATCTCTGCCATAGACATTTGAGTGCCAGTCTACCAAATGGCATTGAGTTTTTCAAACCATAACACTTGCTATACAGTGCTTTGTAATGTTGTGTTAATATCATGATGCAATTTAAGAATGAATTCAAAAATTGAGAGAAGAGAAAAAATGTTAAATTTTGCATTAAACCTAGGAAATTTGCCATATAGGAATGGCCTCACAAACCTTGAAATGATTTGGGAGACCTATAGTAATGAAGTCGTGGATGAGATTAAAGTACTTTAGAACCAAAAACAGGCAAGTGTGTGACAAAAAGCATGTTCATCATTTTTTTCAACCATAAGTAATTGTGTATTGGGAATTATCTGTTTGTCCCAGTCAGAGAGTGAATTCAGACTTTTGTGATGACTGTGTAAGGAAGAACCTTGATTGCAATAGATCAGAACTGAAACCAAACCTGACTCTTATAATGATGTACTTGCACACAGCCTTTCAAACAAGTGTATTTGGTGAGAAATAACATTACAGTCCTCCCCCATCCTCCTTGCTGGATTTAGCCCCTTGTGACTTATTTTTGTTCTCAAGAATAAAACTGAAAATCAAAAGACAGCATTTTGATACATTTGAGGAGAAACCAGTCCAAATTGCTACAGGTGCTTTGGAATTTTCAAAACAATGACTTGCAAGGATTGTTTGAGACTTGGTGGAAGTAGTGGAATTGCTATATAAAATGCAGGAGGAAACTACTATGAAGGAGATAGAAATAGGTTTAAATTAGTTAAGTATTAAAATCTTCATAGACCAAATCATTTCCTTTTTTTTTTTGTCCAGTCAAATGTCAGTTTCTAAAAATCACTGGCCAAAATTTAAAGAAAATAATAATTAAACGTTTCTATTTCTCTTCTTCTTCTTGAAGTAATGTGTCAATTGTTGACAACAATAAATATGGATTATTATTTTATACTTACAAGTGAAAATTTTGTTTATTTATAGTTCTTTTATTATAAATAAATACAAAATACAGCTAAGAAAAGTTATATTTTAAGTATTAAAAATTTTTAATTATAGTTTTTTTTTAAATTTGTATCTTTACTGGTTTTTTCATAACAATGAAGACAAGTCTTTGCTAGTTTAATATTTTTAACAACAAATACAAACAGATTTTCAGATTTAAATAGAAAATAGATTTTCACATTTTACTTTGAATATTTTTTAAATAGAACTTTATGTAATATTTTATACATGCAACAAAACCCTGATTATCTGAGTTGCAATTATTCAAGGTTCTGCATTATATTATTAATGCCAAACAATTGCCAGTTTATGTCAGGCTATATTAATGCTACTATTAATAATTAAATGTTAAGTAATTTGGCCTAGAGGTAGGTGCTAGGTGCCATCTCTTGATAAATTTAATAATTATAATTAAATTGATATTTTAATAATTTAGAAGGTTCTGGAAAAAATGAATTGGTCCAAGCATGATTCAAACCCACAACTCCCACTTACCATGCAAACATGCTGTCAATCCAGTGGTCTTTTGGCATTAATATTAAAAATTAGGTTAAACAGGGTTTATATTTTTATATTATTTGAGGCAAATCTGTAAGCAAGTATATAGTTGTAAACAAGAAAAGGGATTGAATTAGTAATGATTTTATAGGATATTAGAAGGAAGGTCTATGGTTCAAAGCCCCTAGCAGGGGTCCAAGAATCAAAAACTTTGGTGTAGAATTGTTGCACCTAGTTCACTTTTGATAGAGTTACTATTATTAGCATGTTCCACTAAAGTAGTGAAGTGCTTATGTTAGGACTTTTGTGTGTCTGTCAGATATTATTTATTTATTCAATACAGCAATTGACAGCAAATGCATTTATTAGTTTTGCCAGGAGATCATTTGAAAATCAAGTAAATACATGCAAAAAGATTGATTAATGACAAAGAACAATTTGAAAATCAATTTTCATTTTATATAGTATAATATACAAAATTTTTGTGTTACCTAAGTGTTATGTTTTGTTCAATCCATTTATTGCACATATACATGCACATGTGCAATGAGACAGTTCACTTTCATTACCTAAGTCAACGATGCACAACCTTTTTGAAGAAGGGCCAGGTTAGGATTAAGTTTACTGACCAGAGGGCCAGACCATTTTACAACCCTCTTTGTTAACACAAGGAGTTTGTCAACATATCCTGTGGCTAAACTAATTAATCATGGGAAGTTTATGGCTTGACACAGTTTGAAATAATTATTAAATCAAAATTTTTAGTGCAGTCTGCTTCCTTTTAGTTGTATGACTCTATTCCAACTATTAATTTCCTTGGTCCAACATAATTAAAAATTTTGATGTGAAAAAAATTTTTTTTTTATTGTTGAGAGACATTGTTGTAAATAATTGATTGTTATAGCTTTTGTACATTCCTTTTTGAACTCTGTTTGGTTTTTTTTTCTAGTTTGAATGACATTAGATTGATGAACTATACTTAGAAACTTCAAACTTGTTTGGGAGAGGAAAAACTTATCTAGCTAACAGATAAAAAAATCAGTTCAATTTGATGATACATTTTTTTTTTCCTTTTGCCTAGTACGTAACAAAGTTAGTTTTGTGGGAAAATTTTACGGCTAAATGTTTCAGATAAAACATTAATGGTTTTATTAAATAGTCAACCAACATGAAAATCAGAAAAATTAGAGCTAAAAAACAGAAAATATAGCTACTTTAGTTTGTTTACAAGTCCACTTTGATGAAAGAGCTCGAGTGGGCGTGGTTTTAGCGGCAATTTTCCCAGGCATCAGATTCTTGGTTACTTTCATTTGATAAAGCTAAGTCTGTCAAGCCAGAAAGTGCCAATCTGAGCTTAAAAGGAGTATAAGTAATAATTTTATCATCTAATGAAGTGGAAAAGGTTCTCCATAGACTTAACACAGGAAGAGTTTGTTTCATTGCATTAAATTAACAGGACCCACATCACAATGGAGCGAGTAATAGACACACTTGAAAGAAAGGATTTGGGATTTGGTCTGTACCTCCCGCGGGCCGCACAAACATTGAAAGGGGGCCATATGTGCCTCGAGCCATACAGCCTCCTTTCAATGTTTGTTGTGCATTCCTGCGTAAGTTATGTTCCATTCAATCCATTCATTGTGTGCATGTCATTGAAAATTTTGATGGTAAAATTTTCAAATGAATTTATTAGTTATTTTTGTATATTAGTTTATTTTATTATATATTAGTTATTTAGTTTATATATATAAATTTATGTTAAATTTTATTTGTAATAACATATTTAAATATGTTGCAAGGAATATTTATGGAAAATTTCATGTTTTTAATAAAATACTGACTAAAAGGAAATACATCAATAATTCAAAGTAAATAAGCACATAAAATTAGACTAAATACAATATATATTAATTATGTTATGAAATTGATTTGGAATGGCACTCTAGATCAGATTTCATTAAGTAAATTATATATGGTAGATATTTATTTCTTGCTTGCTTCTTACAAATTATTGGGCATGCCTTATGGCTCTCCAACATCTACAAAGACATGACCACAGACAGACTATAGTATATATGGACTTACACAGTACACTTCAGGCATTCTACAGTTGTACGATGATAGACCACCAACTCTATATAACACACACTCCAACATCTCAAACATGCAGGAAATACAATAGCCTTTTACTGGTTGCCAGATATACAGGACTCCAGGAAATGAAATAGCTGACAAACTCGCAAAATAAGAAAACAAGAACAAAGCAAAAACATTCAGACTGTACTATAAAGACCTGTATAGTTATATCAATACGTACATATATAACAAATAGCAAAAGAACTGGGACAAATAGCTCAACAATAAACTATACATCATAAAACCAGATTTAATAAAATGGACAACCAGCTAACAGAAAAATTGGGAAGAAGAAATTGTACTTGCCCAACCAAAATCTTGACACACAAGACTAACACATAACTATCTAATAACAAGGGAATTCCAACCAAAATGTCCAACTACTAAATACTGAACCTGTTACCGGTGTAATTTGCGTGAAAAAATCTTCTTTCCACAAACATTTTCGAGCTTTTCAAATAGCTCTTCTTCAGGTAGAGAAAAAATTTGGAAAGCTCGAAAACGTTTGTGGAAAGAAGATTTTTTCACGCAAATTACACTGGTAACAGGTTCAGTATTTAGTATTTCATCCCCGGTGTCAGAGTGAAGTGTAATTTTACTTAAAATGTCCAACTTTCCACACCCTGGCTTATGATGCAACGTATATTACTAACTTGCACTTAATACAAAATAGCCCAAGAAGAATATATTTGACAATAGATACCTTCAGATGACAAAGCTTTACAGACAATACTAGATCACAATGAACAAGTTCAACCTACCATGGCCAAAAATCCCCAAAACCAACCAATTAACAAATTATTGGATAGTAAAGCACTATATAATTTGAATAAGGAATATTACTGTTACAGAAATAAATTGCAGAAATACAATACACTACAGATTGTAGTTTCTATGGAAGTCTTTTGTAAATTATATATTTATGAAATAACTCTCTAAAAACTATAGAACATTCTTTTTTTTTTAAGCCCTGTTGTCATTACTCATTACTTGATTCTCATGTGAGTCAATATATGCACGAATTTGTCAAGTTGACTTATGCACTACACACACTCCTTCAAACATGCACAATTGATTAGTAGAACAATGCTTTTTTTCTTAGAAATGTTATATGGGCACTCCCCTACTTTCGAACAGGTTAGGTTTCCGAGGTTTTGTCATAAGTCAAAAACTAACCTAGAAAGTACATTTGTACACAGAATAACTGCATATTGTTACTGTTTGATCTTTCAATGTACCAGTACATAATATTAATAGAATACATTAAGTTTATTTATCCATTTGCTACTGCTTAGTACCAGGTGTTTCAAACAGCTTTTTCACCAAAGCATTTAGTTTTAGAATTTCAAATTTAGTTTCTGTGGTAATTGAGAACACTTCTTGCATTTATCTCTACGGTTAGATATACTATTAAGTTATAGATGCATTTTTGAAGCACTAATTGTAAAAGTTTATTAAAATTGCAAACAATAGTGAAAAACGTCATTACTTCCACATTACCTACTTTGATGCCGCCCCACCAGCAGTGATAGAATGTCAGAATTTGTGTGAAAACAAAAAATGACGATATGCAATAAAAATAACTCAACAAATTTTTAAGAAATAATTAATGTAATTTATTATTGGACAAAGACTGACTTCACTGCTGGCAAGAAAACTTCAGAATTTGCATAAAATTTAAACATGCAGTCAAATTGTTCATAAGTTTGCAGACAATACTAGATCACAATGAACAAGTTCAATTATCTAAGTAGGGAACCTCTGTATATGAAAATCTGCATACAAGTTCAGTTCACTAAGAACAAATACTTTTATAAGTTGCAAGTTAAATGTATTGGTTTCTTCATTGATTGGATGACAAAATGTTTTGAAGCCTATGTTGGTCTATTGGTAAGCACTGGCACCAGGGGCTGATCTAGGTTTTTTGGGGCCTAGGACTTATTGAAGTCCAATGGGCCCATTTTTTTGTTAATACAAATAATTTAATAATGATGATAATTTATAGTATTATTTGTATTAACTATTTTTTACTATACGATAAGTGCTCATTGTTAATGAAAAAGTATTAAAAATTGGTGATGATAATTCAATTTTAGTGGGCCCTTGACATTTGGGGGCCCAGGGCTTAAGCCCTATTAGTACCTATGTCAGGGGTGGCCAACATATGGCCCGCGTAATGGGTTTAAGCGGCCCGTGATTAATTTTTCAATATTAGCTACTTAACATCCAATAATTGGTCTAATGGATGATTTGCGATACTTCATTTTTAAAACGAATTCTATTGTAGAGATTTACAACTTTTGTATTCATCTGTTATAAATTTACACTATTTGAAGAACAAAAGACCCCACACTCACTGAAACTCATCTGCCATTCCGCCGTGTCACTCTGTTTATGCTGACATGTGACGCACAGTGCCACCTGTTTGTCGACTTTTTTTTTCCTTGTATCTTTCTTCGCATTGTAAAATGACATTGCACTTGCATCAGGAACTTCTGTTCGAACAAACCTGACCTGCCACTCAAGTCAGCGTGTTTGTATTTAATGTGATTTAATTTTAATATTTTGTTCGGCCCATGAAAAAATTTTTCTTTCCAATCTGGCCCGGGGGCAAAAACTGTTGGCCACCCCAGACCTATGTAGATTTGCCCCTAACTGGCATTTATATGTATATGGCAGTGCATAAATAGAATATTCACAAGGACTCGCACATGTATGTTGAGGTTAATAATGTGCATCTATTACAGGCCTGGCTAACCCAAATTGTTTCGCGGGCCACTTTGATCATGCGTAACATTACAGTGCACCACAATTTAGGCAAACATGCTTTTAAAAAAGTAAAATAAATACAAAATGAATAAGCTTTTATTGTCATACCAAGAGTTCATACTCGCACTTGCGCATTATAACAATGACACATGCAAATTTTCATTCATTTAATTGTTTTGGTATACACATAACGGGAAACAAAAGTTCTAATAAATATATAATATCGCTTAGCGGCCCACACAATTTAATGTGACGGGCCGCGGGTTGGCCAGGCCTGATCTATTACAATACATGCAGTAGTGAGAACTGGGCTTTATACTTTCAGATATGTGTACCGATGCTACATGTGTTAGCACTTTGTCTGCAAGAATCATCAGTATGCCGAGTCTCAAACCAATCAGTGATCAGTTGATCACTCATATCAGTGACCAGTTGATCACTCATATCAGTGACATAGACTATATAGACACTGAGTGCTTTCTGTTTGCAACTGTCTAAGGATCTGTCTAAAAGTTGTTTAAAAATCTGTTTAGCAATATATATATATATATTCAAGCTTTCATACTTTCCAGAATTTTGCAATAGTAACTGTTTCATGGATATATAACACCTAGAAAAAACTTTTTTAATGAAAAAAAAGATTGAATGTAAATATATTCCAGGAAATGTATGTGTAAGAAAACTTTGAATACTTAGACTAAGTTAAAGACTAGAAATGAACAGAATTCAAAAATATTATGTATCAAGAACTTCCCCTTGATATATAATATTTTTGATAATCAGTTGTCTATTCACTTATGGAATTACTTGAAAAAATTATGAAATCTTTTTTTAAAAGTATTTTATACATTAAGATGATTTTGAAAAGTTATAATTTATTTTTTATATGAAACTATAGAAAATATTAACAACAGTTATATATAAATTTTTTGTGTATATTTCATAATAATTATTTCATCCTTAATTTAAAAAAAATTTTTGTGATATGTAGGTCTTCAAGTTTTGATCCTACCAATAGAATTCAGTTTATAATAAACTCAAAATCATCAGTTTCTTAAATACAATACAAATCAATTAGAAATAAAATTTTATTTTTTGTTATCTAATTTACTGTTTCTACATTCTAAATTTTATTTAATTCTTAAAAGAAAAACAAAAGCATGCTTTAAGTATATAAAAATTTCATTCCTTAATTTTTTTTTGTTTGTTTTTATGTCTGACTATTACATGAAGCACTATGCTTATTACTTCTGCTATTTCTGTGCTGATTATTCTTTTATACTTTGCTTTCCTTTTTTTCTTGTTAGCTTCACCTTTTGCTCAGTTAACTCAGATTGTTGAATAATGCTTCTCTTTTCTGACTGCCGAGTTCATGAATTTCTTCAGTTACTGAATCTGTTCTCGACTCCCATTACGGAATGTAAGGTAAATTCTTCACGTACATATTCTTATTCGTCATTAATAAACTTTATTAAATCAATCTGACTTAATTACAAATTTTTTATTATTTTTATATATTACTGTTTTTATGATTATTCATTTATTTTATGTTTTGTTTGTTTTTATTTACAGTCAAACCTGTTTTTATGCGCTCCTTTTATGTGCGATTTTTATTTGTGCGATTTTTTTAATGCGAATTTTTAATTTGTGCGGTATAGTTGGCGACTAGACTCGTGCGATTCGTCATGTCTTACGTTGACTTATTATAGCTAAATAAACTTATTAGAGCATAAATGCACTTATTATAGTAATATTATTGCATGAATATGCGAAAAATGAAATAATTTACTTTTTAAGTCGACAAAACACCACCTGGACAAAAATATGTAAAACAGACGATAGACCAGACGATGCAGTCAAGTGCTGACATCTGTTGTCAATAAATTCTATTTCGTACGGTTTTGAGTTATTTTCTATGTGAGACTTTTTTTATGCGGTCCCTGTTGACCGCATAAAAAAATTATTTTTTAATTGTGTTGCGAAAACTATTATTTACAGCCATTCGTGAAGTTTCGTGAGATTTTTTTTAATGCGTTTTTTTTAATGCGGTCCCTATCCCCCGCATAAAAACAGGTTTGACTGTATAGATAGATAATGTAATGTTCTGAAAAAATTTACTCTGATATAATAACATATTTTAAAAAAATATATAGGTTATGTCATTTGTTTCAAAAAATAAACATTGCATCTTCCTTATTTGAAACAAAATAATTATTGTTCAAAGAACTTGCTTAATCACATTGCACAGTTGCAATGATTCATATTCTTTTCATAAGTATTATTTTGTTTCAAATTATAGGAAAAAGAAATTCTACACTGATAATGCTACAGAATATTTTTGTTTCTACTAGACTCTTCACAAATTATTTTTATTTTTTGGTGAACTAATTTACTTCGTTATTTTAATTTTAATAAAAACTGTAGTCTAACTAATATAAACTTACCATCTCTTTGAAATAGTTTTCATTTTATTTTAAAATGAAGAAAATGAAAATTATTTTTGTAAGATATTTTTACTTGTGAGATAAAATTTCATTCTTATTTTTAATGTTAAAAATAGCATTTTTGTTTTTTATTTTCATGACAAGTAATCCTTAGTTTAGATTATCACATAATAATAGGTTTAGATGGATATAAGCTTAACAAATACTGACATGTAAATAAATAAAACATTTGAAAAATTATTGATAATTATTTTAACTAAACTATAATCAAGATATCAAATTTACTAAATTTTGATATATTAATGGAATCACTTCCATATGTACTGTCTATATCACAAGTTTCCAATCTTTTTTTCATGAATGAACTCCTTTTAAGAAAAATTTTTTTTCCATTGACCCATTCATTTTAAATATATATATATAAAGTTTTGAAACTAATAATGAAAATACTTTCAATTTTTAAATGTTTGTATTTAAATTAAACAATATTAAAATATTACATATGTATGCACAATATGTATCTTATTTGCTCATCAACAATTAAGGGGTTGATACTGACCCCATTGGGAAACCCTAGTGTATACAGGGAAAAAAGTAATGGACTGTATTGATTATTGATATTGACTGAGATTAATGATGATATCAAATAATAAAAATAGATGTGAAAACAACTAAATATTTAGTATAAAATCTGAAAACATATTTCTTTTATTACTGTAATAAAATTTAAAGTAAATAAATAAATTCTCATGTTGACTCGGGATATTTTCTTCATAATTTTGAAGTTTAGACTATTTACAAAAATAAAATATTTTTCAGACTATCCTTAAATCTTTTAATCCAATCACTTTAATCCTGAGTCAACAGGAGAATTGTAACCATATGCAAATAAAGTGGATGACTCGTACCTACCACCAGAGGGCTAGAAGCAGTTAAAAATGGGATAAGGACAGTATGTGTGAGAAGAATTCTTTGTGGTTTTAATAGAAAGGTGTCAGATCCTCCAATAAAAGGCTGACACTGGATTGTTTTTAACTTTGTGAATTTTTACCTACATTTACCTTGTTTTAAGCAGTTTATTCTTCTAAACCATTATTGCTGTTACTTCTATGATTGGATTAAAGGATTTAAAGATAGACTCAAAAATATTTTATTTTTTAAATAGTCTAAACTTCAAAATTATAAATAAAAAAATTAATTAAATATTTTATTATTTAATTAAGTAAGTAATTTATTCATAAATAATCAGTAGTATAGATTTATTACATTAGGATCATGTACAGTTTTTGAATTAATTCTTATTACTCTTAAGTTTATCAAACATTTATAGAATATTTGAATAAACATTTTAAAACATTTTAGTTACTATAGTTTTCCATTTGTATAGTTGCAATTTTTATGGATTACCTTTTCCTTTGTATTTTTCCATGATTTGCAAAATACACACTTTTGTTTTTTAAATGTCTCTGAACTCAGAATGCCTCTTACACTCAATGTTGAAAGAAAATTTAGTAGTTTAACAAATGCAGAATAAGGTTAAAATAATTGGCATTATTTGCACATGAATGAATATTATCATATCTGCTTATTTTGTTTTACACTTCAGTTGGTAATGTGGTGTGTTGAATTTCTGTCCAAACTTCAGTCGTATATTTGCTAATTAAAGTGTATTCAAAAAGATTATGATGTAATATCGAAAAAAATGTATTATATATTCAAATGAGCATGGAAATAGTGCTGCAGAGCATAAATAAATACACTGTATACATTTATTTAAACTTTTCAGTCAAAGTGAAAGTTATAGATAATTTTACAGACAAATTAATATAATGGCTGATTAATAGAAAAGTTTTATGCACTTTCAATTTACAGTTAATAAATTGATCATCTTAAAATTGAGGATATCTTAGAATCAGAGAGAGACATTATTTAGTTTTAATTTTAAAATAGGTTGTTTTTTGGATTTTGAACTGATCCAAATAGAGAATTAAAAAACAACATTATAAAAAATAAAATAATTCTAATAAAAGCTGAAAGAATATATTAATATATTGAACTATCTATTGGTAACTTAATTGTTTGAATTGTTTAATACATTTGCTATTATTATTAGAGGAAATAATAATATGCAGTAGTTGCAGTATTTTGAACTTTTTCATATATTTCTTTCGAAAGAGCACGCTAAATCGAAGACACTAATGTTGACATCCTTTAGAAGTAGCGGATCTTGGTTAAAAAGTTGATCATCCATATGAATCAGCTCATGCAATAAGGCATAATAACGTCTTCTAGAAGCCCTGATGGCTTTGTTAAGGCAAAGATATTCCAGCTTCGGTAATAAAGACTCACATCCAACGGGGAGACGTATATGATAAATGGAACTTGGGAAAACACCATTTGAGCGGCATTGAGAAAGGAATTCAAACTTTTTCTTTTGCTCTGCATAGCTTGATAACAATTCTTCTATAAATCTTGGCTGGCATAGCCATTAAAACTAAGTAAACCAAAAATTCTTACTGGAACTATACTAATATATATAAACAACATTATAACAATCCAACAATAATTATTTAATGTGATAATAACATTTTCAACTATCTTAAATAGCCATCTTCAGTTAAATGAACTCAAACAGAAAGAATGCAGAAAATAGAATACAAACAATACAAAAATTCAAAAGTTCAAATTAAATTCTAATACCAAAATGCAGTCACATATTAGAAAGCATTGAAATGCGCATGTGTCATAAATAGTAATAATAATAATAATAATAATAATAACTCTCTCGTGGTCACCACCTGGTTGTGGTGGGAGAGCCCAGTAATTTTACTGATCCATAGGGCAATGCAGGCTGGAGCACAAGCTCCTGGTAGGGACACCCATGCCAGTAAGGTCTATGGGGAGAAATGAAGCTAAGAGTGACCACACACCCACATTCTGCGGAGATATGTATCATGGTAGTAACCAGATCTAAATGTGATACCGGCTCGGACGTCGCCCGGGTTAACAAGGTCCGCGTTCGTGAGTTAGGCAGAGGCTCACGTTCGAAAAATAGGCCACAGTCTCCCTTGGTTACCGGTGGCGAAAGCAGCACCGGCCCAAGCATGGCTACTGCAATGCCCTCAACAGATGTGAGGAACCAACCCAGCCTTGGTGTTTCTGTGGCAATGCATCCACAGACCACAAAGGCTGGAAAACCACGCCAACGGATGAAATGGACAGTAGAAATGAACGAGTTTATCATCCGTACTTACTACACGATCACAAAACTCGAAACAAACATGACAGCATACAGACAACAACTACACCATAGATTCACACAACAATATCCTCATCTCACTGTTACCGAACAAAGGGTTGTTGATCAAAAAAGAACAATTATACACAACAACCTTATCTCACAAACAACACTTGAACTTATCAAACAACAGGTTGCTGATCAAATACATCAACAGACAGAAACATCTAACATTAATGAAGATCATGTAACCTGTCAGGATAATCCAGCAACAAGCATTGATAATAACACACATACAACAATTACCACTAATGATACTACAGACACTTCCTCGTCCATCACTGATAACATAGACATGGATTTAGTTAATACGCTCTCACTTATATTTCAGGAAACACTCACTAAATATACAGGTACAGATCCCACACAACGACCACGAATACCAAAAATCAACACGTCAAAGGAAGTAGGAAAAAACACTAAATTATGTAAACACTCACTTACTACCACACTACATTCATTCAATTTCTACACTCGCAGACATTCATACATTAGTTTATGCTGGGGCAGTCACAGTAGTGACACAACATGGACTGAAAGTACAATCACAGACAAATACACAGAAAACACAATTCTATCACAAGCCTGCCTGGCAGAGAAGAATAGAAACACAAATAAATGACATTAGACAGCAATTAGGCAGGCTGACACAATACACTAAAAACAACATAACACCCAAATTAAGGAAACAGCTCAAAAACATTCTCAAGAAAATAAAAACACACACAAAACATGAACATCACAACACACGCATTACAGAATACATTGATACACTAAAACAAAAACTTGCTGCCAAAGCACGTAGACTCAAACGATACAAAACATGTACACTACGAAAACAACAAAATAAATTATTTACAAACAATGAAAAACTCTTTTACAGACAAATTAATAACAAAGCAAACACTGATACACAGCACAGTGGCACACCAACAGAAGAAGAACTCACAACATATTGGTCTTCTCTTTGGTCCAGTGCTGTCACGCATAATGCTGATGCAGGCTGGATCGAGGAGGAGAACAGAAACTTGCACAACATACCAACTATGCCCTGTGTTGAAATAAACATATATGATTTCCAATACACTGTTAACAGAACACACAACTGGAAGACAGCTGGTGTAGACAACATTCACAATTTCTGGTACAAAAAGTTTACATCACTGCACCAGGAACTAGCTAAACATCTAACACACATCATCATCAATCCACAAGACATGCCAAATTTTCTTACCCAGGGCATCACCTACATGAAACCTAAAAACAACAATACCACAGACCCCACACAATACAGACCAATTACATGTCTTCCAACACTGTACAAATTATTGACATCCTGTATCGCAAACAAAATATACAAACATGTTGAAGAACACGACATTCTAACAGAACAACAAAAAGGTTGTCGTAGAAACCACAGGGGATGCAAAGAACAGTTACTCATAGATTCAGTCATTCTACGGCAAGCACACAAACACCACAGAAACATACACATGGCATATATAGACTACAGAAAAGCATTCGACAGTGTTCCACACAGTTGGCTGCTACATATTCTACACATGTACAAAATACATCCATCACTCATTGCATTCTTTCAAAACACTATGCAGCACTGGAGAACAACACTACATCTCAGGGTTAGTAACACTTCCATACAAACAAACCAAATTTTTATTAGGCGAGGAATTTTTCAAGGAGATTCCTTGAGTCCTCTCTGGTTCTGCCTAGCCCTGAATCCATTATCCAACATGTTAAACAACACGCAATATGGTTACAATATCAGACACGAAAAAACAACACAGTTATACACTGTCACATCTCATGTACATGGATGACATAAAACTTTATGCATCCACACAAAAACAACTTCATCAACTCCTACAAATCACACATTCATACACCAAGGACATACAAATGGAATTTGGCCTAGATAAATGCAAAACACTTCACATAGAAAAAGGAATCCTGAAGAAAGAAGATTTTGCACTTGGAAATGGAGACATTATTGAATCCATGGAAGAGGGCGAGTTCTACAAGTATTTAGGATTCCAACAGGCCAAACTAACAGAACATACACAAATAAAGCAAAGATTAATTAAAGAATACCAAAGTAGGTTAAATGCTATTCTCAGAACACAGTTAAATGCAAAACACACAGTTAAAGCAATAAACACATATGTCATCCCAGTACTCACATATTCGTTTTGGAGTTATACATTGGACTCACACAGATCTTGAGCAACTCCAAAGGAAAACAAGAACAACACTTACTAAGCATAAACATCATCATCCTAAATCCGCCACAGAAAGATTAACCCTTCCACGTAAAGATGGCGGACGTGGCCTGATTGACATAGTTAACCTTCACTACAAACAAATACAGTCACTGCGAGAGCTTTTTTTTTCTACAAAAAACAAGAAACATCACAATTACATAAAGCAGTAACTCTAGCAGACTCAAATAACACACCATTAAACTTGCACTCACATCATATGGACACAACACAACATATAAAAGGCATAGACACCATTAAGCAATCGTGGGCTCAAAAGGCACTCCATGGCAGGCATCCTTATGATCTGGCCCAGGATTTTGTTGACAAAACTGCGTCAAACAGCCGGTTAGCTCGGGGATGCTTCTTTGGGGAGACAGAAGGATTCATGATTGCCATACAGGATCAGCATACAACACAGAAAACATACTCAAGAGCAACTCACAAGACATGCAGAAAATGTCACATCATGCCAGAAACTATACAACACATCACTTCTGGTTGCAAGCTCTTGGCACAGACAGATTATTTACACAGACATAATCAAGTAGCAAATATAATACACCAAGAGCTTGCAAAGAAACACAAATTAGTAGACATCCACGAACCATACTACAAATACATTCCACAGACAGTATTGGAAAACAACACGCACAAAATGTACTACGACAGAGCCATAATCACAGATAAAACAATTTACCACAACAGACCAGACATCACACTCATTGACAAACACAATAAAATCACATACATTATAGACATATCCATTCCAAACACTCACAATATACAAAACGCATGCACTGAAAAAATTAGCAAGTACACAGAACTCGCCAGGAAATAAGGCATCTGTGGAGGATGGATAGGGTGCTTATTGTACCTGTTGTTTTCTCCTCTACAGGTGTCATACCACACACACTACACAAAAGCCTGGGCACATTAGAATTGAATAGAAACACATACATCACACTACAGAAGGCCACTATATTGAATACATGTCATATTGTGAGAAAATTCCTGAATACAGACACACACACTGATACACTTCTTTAATTTCTGTTTTGGTTACTATGCCTTGACTTTGGTCCGGCATAATACACAGCCACCGGTGTTAACTGAGTATATCTCACTTAACCCAACATAATAATAATAATAATAAATTAAAGACGTAACTATGTTAAAAAGATTAAATGGTTATTCTTTTTCATATAATACAATAAATACATTATATATATATATGTAGAACGTCTGTAATTTAATTGCCGAAAAGAAACTTAATAGAAAAAAATCTATAACAGATATTGAAAAGAAAAAGTTAACAATACATTATTAACTCAAAATGTTTTAAATCACATCAGGACATAGAGATGTGTAATTTTCTTGGGGAGAGATTCACAAATTGTTGGATCAGCCAAGAAAGATAAGTTACATGGCTACGGGTTCCTCAATATCATCCCCTTGATTTTTTTTTTTTTCTGTGAGTGGTCCATAAAGGACAAAGTATATGTAAAGAAGATAAGTAGCATGGACAAATTGCAGGATGGTTGTCCAGCCTATGAGGTATCAGAGATGTTATAAAATGTTTGGAGAGAAATTGAGTACAGACTTGATATTCTAAGAGCAATAAAAAAAACCACATTTGGAAGTTTGCTAATAAATTGTCACAATCTCAAAGATTCATAGGAAAAGTTAGCAATGTATAGTAAACTGCTTTTAGATATGTTACTGTTTTTTTCTTTTGAGTTTCTTAATAAAATGAATAAATTATGGACACCCTGTACTTGTTTGTTGTTGAAACATGAAAAATTATATCTATCCTCTTCAGCAATATAATGCATTGTTGAAAGTTTTTAAATTTATTCTAAAAACACAGAAAAAGAAATTTATAATTGTGATATTTTGAGCTTATGTATCAGTTCATCCTCTTAATAAACTATTTTTGAAATTTTTACTGCATTTTTCTCAATTCAGAAATGTTTAATTTATTGAATTTATTTCTTAAATTAAAAGTTTCTTATGTAACAATAAACCATGGAAAACTAAACTTTAAATTACAATGTTTAAAAACTATAATGATTAATTCATCAAATTGCTTAATTTTTATTAAATTAATGAATCCCTTTGAACATCAAATTACTGGATATCTTTCTACTGTATATGAAATTTTCCATATTTTAAAAAATTATATCAAGGTATATTTTTATATAACTTGATACTTTGGTTTATATAGCTATAATTTCTGAAAGTTTTTTGAAAACATTAAACCATTTAAAAAATACCTTTATTCCTATTAGATTTTTTATTGTATTATAAGTTATCTTTATACTGTTTGTATGTATCAGGTCAGTCCATAAGTGGTGCACATTTTTATGATCTTGAGAAAAATCTTGTTTTGCTGTTAAAAATGTCAGTCTAATGTGATAATTTTTACACTGAAGTGTTAAATTGGATCTCATTCATATAATATTATTCAGAATTGTGAACATTTCAGTTGTTTATTTTCGTTAAAATGGAAGTAATGGACGAATATAAAAGACATGTTTTATACTTTTTATTTTTAAGTGGTGAGAATGCTACAAATGTAGCCAAAAAAATAAATACTGTACATAATCAAATCGTAATTAGTGCAAGGACTGCGCAGAAGTGGTTTGAAAGATTTAGAAACAATGATTTTAGTGTGGAGGATAAGGCTCGTACTGGAAGATCTGTCGACTTTGATGATGATGCTCTCTCTGCACTAGTTGAAGCAGAACCATCTTTAACAGTTGATGAAATTGTGGAACGTTTAAATTCATCCCACGAAACTGTTCGTAGACACCTACAACAAATCGGAAAAGTTTCAAAGCTAGGAAAATGGATACCGCGTGAACTGTCAATAGCTAACCGACAACAACGTGTAAACATTTGCACGTCTCTTTTATCCCGTATTGCTTTAGAACCTTTTCTTGGTAGGCTGGTTACTGGAGACGAAAAATGGATCCTCTATAATAATGTGACGAGAAAAAACAATGGATGGATCGCGACAAGCAGCCAAAACCGACTGCAAAAGGTGGGTTGCATCCAAAAAAATTCTTTTGTCTGTTTGATGGGATATGTCAGATGTAATTCAC
The DNA here is from genome assembly GCF_030686945.1 of Centruroides vittatus. Taxonomy (NCBI): domain Eukaryota; kingdom Metazoa; phylum Arthropoda; class Arachnida; order Scorpiones; family Buthidae; genus Centruroides; species Centruroides vittatus. Next base: position 1,083,251 of record NW_027122237.1, on the reverse strand, counting down.
TTTGAGCTGTTAGAAACTAATCAAACAATTACAGCTCAAATGTATTGTGAGCAATTAGAACATTTAAATGAAAAATTGAAAAAAAAATTGACCGTCGTTATTGAACAGAAAGCAGGTTCTCTTGCAGCATAACAATGCCAGACCACACGCTGCAAAAATAACTGTACAGAAACTTGAAAGCTACAACTGGGAAATTTTACCTCATTCACCATATTTGCCAGATATTGCTCCCAGTGATTATCATCTTTTTTCGCAGTTTGCAGAATTTTTTAAAAGGGAAAACTTTTGAGGATGAGAACAATGTAAAAAAGGCTATTTCTGAATATTTTGATTCAAAACCGAAATCATTTTACGAAGACGGGATTAAAAAATTACCATCAAGATGGCAAAAAATTGTACAAAATAATGATGAATACATTATAAATCGAAATAAAATTTAATTAAAATTTTTTGCTGCTTTTTTTGTAGATAAAAATACGCATGAACTTATGGACTGACCTGATATAAAAAACTGTATTTATGTATATTTTTATACAGCTTTTTTTTCTATATCTATAGATGGCATTAAAATATGAAATGAAAACTAAATTAAATATTACAATGATAATGAAATATATATTATATATCATATAATATATATATTATTATCATTGATATCTGTATTAATAAATAATTGCCGAGTTTGTATATTTGGAATATTCATTTCATTTAAATGAAGTCAATAACAGGGTTGTTTTTTGTCAGATCACCTTCACTATATTAACTTTTGCAATTATTTATAACAAAGTTTAAGCATATGAAATGCTTTTGAAATGAATTTGATAAATATTTTCTTATTATTATTTTTGAAATAGAGGCATGATTAATTAGTGTTAGAATTTCATACAATTGTAATATCACATTGTGTATTAATTGTATTGTTAAGCAGTTTGTTAATTCAATTCTGTGTAACCCTAAGATGGCCTTTAATTAAACAAGGTTGAAAATGTTTGTGATTAAAAGTTTTTCTACTGGAATTTTGTGATTTAGTGTACTGGTGTATCTGAAAGAAATTATGCTTTGAAGTGTTTGCGGAAAGGGTTTAGCATGATATTTGGTGAAATTTTGAGTCCTGATTATCCTATTAAAATGTTTCTTGATTAATATAATTTAACATTGAAAGAGAGATAAATTTCTTCCTTGATGTATTTTAATACATTTATCTATCTAGTTATTTATAGAGCTTTTCTTCAGAATTTTACACGGTCAACTCTGCATATAATTTCTAACTAATCATATAACTCCAGAAATAATTTTCTCCATAAAATAATGTAGAATATAATCTTACATATAATAATGCTATACAAGGTTCATTTCATAAGTAATGCAACCAAATTTATAAAAAATCATTTATTGAACGTATTCTTACAATTAGTCAAAAATCTTCGAAATAGCATCCTCCTGCATCGATACACTTGTGAAGGCGATGTTTCCAGGCCCGGAAGGCCTTCTCTGGAATGTCCTTTAGAGCCAATGTGACATAAACCTTGATGTATTCAGTCGTGTTCCAATATTTTTTTTTTGGCCTCTCTTAAACGAGGATACAAAAAAAAGCCAGCGGGAGCCATGTCAGGACTGTAGGGAGGCTGGGGAACCAATGGGGTGTGGATCCTGGCCAGGAAATCGTTGACAACGAAGGCACTGTGGCATGGTACGTTGTTGTGATGAAGTTTCCACACGTCCTTGATGTCGCTTCGGCAGCGCGCGACTCTCCTTTTCATTCTTTTGAGCACTTTCAAGTAGAAAGCTTCATTCACAGTGGTCCTGGCAGGTATGAATTTGTGGTGGATAATGCCTCTGACGTCAAAGAAGACAATGAGCATGGTTTTGATCCTGGACTTGCTCGTGCGTGCCTTCTTGGGGCAGGGCAACGCTGGGGTGTGCCACTCAAAACTCTGCCTTTTTGTCTCGGGGTCATATTCAAAGATCCATGACTCATCACCAGTGATAATTGAGTTTAAAAAATTCAAATTACTTTCACACATTTCCAAGAGCTCTTGGCACTGGAGCACTCTCATGTCCTTTTGTTTGTTGGTCAACACTTTTGGAACCAGTTTGGTGCACATCTTTTTCATGTTTAAATCGTCAGTCACAATGTGATAAACAGTTGTTTTCATCATGTTTAGAGTGTCTGCTATCAATTGAAGGCTCAACCGTCAGAGTTCAAACAATCATGCACACGCGTCACATTTTTATCGATTTGGGAGGTTGATGGACGTCCACTGCGGGGTTCGTCTGTGACCTCCTCTTGGCCATCCTTGAACGACTTGTGCCATTGGAAAACTTGTGATTTCAACAAGCAATCACTCCCAAAGGCCTGCTGAATTAATGTAAAGGTTTTGGTGGCTGACTTCCCAAGTTTAATGCAAAATATGATAGAGTAACATTGTTCCACAAAATGATCCATCGTGTCGTGTTACATTAACTCAAAATGGGGTTCACGAGAACGAACATCCTCACCCGCCGGCAGCTTGTAGGCAAATGAGACCAGGTGAGTTTTGAAGCTAACACCTCGCCACCTAGCACAGCAGGTTAGAACAAGTTACAGCATATCATCACATCATGAAAAAATGGTCACATCACTTATGGAATGCACCTTGTATTTACATTTCCATTTAACATCTCTATCCATTGTATAGACATTTGTTCTGATCTATACAATTTTACATAAGGAATTTCTATATAAAATATCCTGTACATGAAAGTAGGAAAAATTAAGTCTTATAGGTCGTATAATATATATATATATTTTGTAATAAACAAAAATAAACTTCAGATTTCATATTATTCATGTTATATGACAAAATATAATTGTAATGAAAAGATGGATTTTTTTCTGTTTGTGTATTTTTTTGATATATTATGTATATTAATGAATCTGATGGGGAAATTATTGCTTAGTATTGCAACTCTTTAATAATGTTTTGAAGTTTGTAAAAATAATAATAAATGAAAAAATATTTAGCTATGGACAAATGTATATATGCTTGATATTTCTTGATTTTTCAATTTAACCTTTCTGTGGAAGTCTTAACATACTGAGTTATGTTACTCTATTTGATTAAGTAGATTTCATCAGGATTACACCAGTCAGTTTTTGAAAGAATGACAAAATTGGATCACATAAGTGGAGGTTCATAGTTAGTTAAAACATGAAAGAATAGTAATTCTAATTGTTCTATTACTTTCTACCACAGAAATTCATATTTTGCAATTTCTGTGAACAAGTTAATTTGTCTAAGAGAGAAATTTCTGGGTCCAATGGATCTGGTAGAATAAATACCTGGAAGACTGAATAATCTATGTAGACAAACTGAAGAGGATTGGAGAGAGTAAACTAGGGCCAACAAGAATAATGAACACAATTATCATTGTTTGAATATCTTAGTTTTTTCTCTAAGCTCTTTCCTGAACATTTCTCTCAAACTGTCACCAAAAGCTTGAGGGCCACTTCAAGATTGACCTCTTCGTGAAGGTAAAGTTTCTCACATGCATTGGCTTTCTTTCTCATTCCATTTATTGTCTCAGCCAAAGCCAAGAGAGTCCAATTACTGCTATTAGACAAACAATTCAATATTTTTTGTTGATGTTTAAGTAATTTGAAGGCTCCCATTCACCCTTGAAGTGATATATAACTTTTATTTCTTACATAAATGACTGTGGTTCCTTTTGTCTCTCCACTTCTTGATATATCTATAAGTTATTTAAATTATAGTTTATCTAGCATATGAAAATTCCTCAATTGTATAGTAGGGCTAACCTCAAACTTCTATGATGGCATCACCTTTCATTATTATATTGAACAACTTTGTGAACTCTGTTAAATCTGAAAACTTGTCATCCTATTTGAATTCTAATAATTTTTTATAGATATTCTTAAAAGTTGGCAGGTGAAAAAATAATCCAGTATGGCTAAAAAATAGAAATTTTGGATATCAAACTTTTAGTTTTACTCTTTGTTAGGATATGTAAATTTTTTAAAAATATAAACATTTGAAAATAGATCTTTTTGTAGTGAATTGTATGATATCTTAAGTCTGAGAATATGAAACAAGTGTGCCATTTACATCAAACAAGTTTGATATAAATGGCATGCCTGTTATGATTTAGTATTAATTATCTCAAAGACTTACTACAGATACTTGAAATTGTATATAATTGAATCTGATGATAATATACTTGCCATATAGTCACAAATAAATCTGAAAATAAAATCTTAATAATAATTTTTATAAAATCATTTTTTGTAATCTTTATTAGCAAAAAAGATGATTTCCTGTTGCAGGGGGTAATACATATATTAAACAAGAAATATAAAGGGTATTAGAACAATTTTTTTGTGAATTATTTAATTTGTACATTTATTTTTACAGTAAAGACCCATATACCCTACCCTAAAGACATACAAAAAATACAGTTTTATTTGAAATATTCTTACAGGATCTACTACATTTTATAATGTTATAACATATTCTGTTTCATTATCTTTGATTTCTGTACATTTCCATATTTATAATAATTTTGAAGTCAAGAGATTAATTACTCTGAAATATTCGTGAAATATCACAGATTGCACATTCTTGCAAGTCCTTGACAATTCTGTAACAAATGAAGCATAGAAAAATCCTTGGATTTACACCAAAAGCACTCGGTGTTTGAAAAATTAATATATGAATTACCAATAAATATTGAATACTTGTTGAGTTGTAATTGAGCTATTAATCTTTTTACATTAATGTGTACTGATTTAGTTATATACAGTTGAGATGATGGTATATTTAATATATTTAGGTATCAAGGGTAATAGTTACTTTGACTTAGGTTATTCTTGGTCTATATGGATTGTGAAATTTTTGCAGAGTCTAACACAAGTGTGTGGCCATACTTCCAATCTTGTATATTGTTTTTAAACAGTAGATCTGACACTCCGAATGAATTCAAAATTTTGTTAAACTTGGTTTGCCAAAACTGATGGTTTTTTGATTTTTTTGCTTTGTTTGATTGTTTCCTGCTGTAGAAAAGTAATATTATTATTGTAGTTGGTAGTAAAATTTAATTATATGTTTAAAAAAAAAAGGAAAAGACCAGATACAATTAATTTCATGGCAAATGGCATATCCCGGAACAGTTCTTTCTAAATGGAGTAGTCTTTGAAGGAAATAAATATGGAAACATTCTAATTTATATAAATAATCCAGTCTCAAAATTGGGCTTGCATAGTAAATCATAGGGTTAATTATTGAGTTGTATAGTTTCGTGTGTATGAACAGATTCGATGCTTTTAAGTTTGAGCATAAGAACAACAGATTATCAATATCTTGCTTCACATTATTTAACTTGGAAATTTGTGCTTTAAAAGTGATATTCCAATCAAATGTGACACTCAAAAAATTAACTTCCTTTACTGTTTCTAGAAGAGAATTTCCAAGATATAGTTTAGATTCTTTTTCTGAAAGTTTGCTATTGTTTCGAAAAATGATAATTTTTGTTTTAGTAGGATTTATTATTAAGTGAATTGATTTAAAGAATAAATTCAGTTGGTTAATTTTCCTTTGCAAAGAGACTTTAGTTGGAACCAGAATTACAAGATCGTCGGCAAATAAGATGTAATGATGAAAGACTGTTACCAATTTCGATACCATCAGATGAATTTTGAAAAAGTTGGTCTATTTCAATTAAATCAAAGTTGAATAAATAGGGTGAAATGGGATCTCCTTGAAGTATACCATGTAATAAATCAAAAGAAGGAGTTATATTCTTTCCCTGTTTAATTTTTATATTATATTTTGAAAATAATTTTAATACTGTTGATGAAAATCACTCACCAGCTCCTCTAGCTTTCAAGATGTGCACCAGTTGGGGAACATAGACTGAATCAAAGGCTTTCTGGATATCAGTAAAAGAGGCATTATACTTTCCTACGTTTTTTAGTTAGATGTAGTTGTATTAGCAATAATAACAAAAAGATTGCTGATTCTGTGCCTTTATTTCTGGTGTAAGCATACTGAAATTTGACTGCTGTTATAGTTGTGAAACATTTTCTCAAAGTTGAAAGTAAGGCTCTTGGTCTGTAATTATTTGGAGATAATTTGTCACTCTTTTTATGTATCATAGTAAGACACAGTTTCATGAGTCCGAATATGAGACTACGTTATACATTGAGTTAAATAGATTCAGTAATTTCATTCTTGCTTAATGTGGAAGTGATGTTAAGAATTTAGTTGGGATATGGTTGCTGCCCAGGGTTGAATTATTTCAAATCTTGTTAATAGAATCCTCTAATTCTCTGATTGTAAATTTTGAGAATTCAAGTTAAAATTAAACTACTTATTAAATTATTTTGGAAATATTAATAATAATTAATTTTATTTTCAGACAAATAATCTAAATACAGAAATAAAAAAAATTAATGTTTAAACTATTGATTTAATTAATAAAAATGAATTTTTGTGTAGTAAATATTTGATTGCTGATTTTAAACGATATTGAAGTCACAACTAAAACTTACTCGTAATTAGAGTTCTAACTGTTTTAATTTTTTACATACTCTTCAAAATGGAAAACACAATAAATTAATTAAAATTCTGAATAATTTAAACTTTAACTTAAAATTAATTTGTTTTAAAACTTGATAATATATGTAGAAGAGAGAATAAGAATAACTTAAATTAACTATCAAGTATATAATTGATAAGATTGTTTAATTTTTACTTTGAAAATATTTAGTATGATATAATAATTTTTATAATAATTTGTTTGGTTACAATTATTTCTTATTAGAAACTAAGAAAAATCATTATTTAATATTTTACAGCCCTCAACAATCACCTGTGACAGATTTAGATGCCCCGTCAGGTGATAGTCATTCTCCAACTCAAGCTGCAATTGCAACAGATTCAAGACCTGTAGAAAGACAAGTTGAAGCACGTTCGGTCGATGATGCTTTAAGTTCTATGGTTCGTTGCTTATATTTCGCAAAAAGCTTCATTATTAACAGTAAGTATATTACTTGATTATGTAATAAAATTTTCTTTATGTATATAGAAAATATTGATATCTAATTCTTGATAAGTAACATTTAAATGCAGTTCTCTTTATTAGAACATAATCGATCTAACAATTTCTTAGTACTTTCAAGCTTTCTCAGCTCATCCTTTGATAACAGTCAACACTTAATTCTTGAGGATAAGCTGAGATTTGAAAGCACTAGGGATTTCTTTAGAATGCACTCCAATAAAGCAGGATATTAAGTGTAAATGCTGTGTCTACTACTTGAAATTCATTATTGAATAATTTTTAATTAATGGTCATTTTTGAAATTCTGATATAATTTAATACTATTAAAAACAATATTAAAAGAATATAGTAAATTAACATGTATTGTTATTTATTAATTTTTTATTCTGTAATTCTCTGAAATGATCTTTCCTTTATAATTTTTTCCTTTTATTAATTATATTCTTATTTATATTAATTTGCTATCTAGAGTATAATCTTGTTTTAATGGATCATGAAACAATGGATTTTTCCCCTAGGTTCTGCCAAATCAATGTAATTTTACCTACTTTTAGTGGATCTGTAATTTGGAAAAACAGATTTTTCTTTTGTAGCCCTATCTATTGTAAACTTTTTTTTTCCAATGTTTTGTTTTTCCAATTGTTAATATTTGGGTATTTCTGAGAATTTATAGTATTTGAAGATGCACTTGTTACATCTGGGATGTGTACTGTACAAAGAGAGTCAGCAGGCTGATACTATTGAGGAGGAGCCATCTAGTGAACATTCTGACACTGGTCCAAGTATAGTGCTGAAATTTAGGGAGGCCATAGAATCTTTCCATGTCATGTAGACCTTCCTGATAAGTTTCAGTTTAAATGAACAGGCTGTACACAACATCACTACTATCACGTAGTGCTGTATTCAATGAGCAGAAAAGTGGAATAAAAACAAATGAACATAGACAAGTTTAACAAATTGTGAAGTCAAGTGAAGCGTTAATGAGCATATGCAACTTGTCTCAAGTACTGGTATTTCTTATATGTAGGAGGTTAAAAACAAGTTTTTTCAAATAATAGATATTTTCTTGGGTGTGTGGAGAATCCATTGTTTGTGATATAACAGTTTCTCAGAATAACGAATGATTTTCAGCAGCCCGAGCAATCCATTAAAATGAGATTCTACTGTTTTAAGCTACTGTATAAAACTTGTTTTTTATTAAGTTATTTAAAGTTTTTATGACTCATGAATTGGAATGACAAGTTTTATAAATTTCAAAACAAAAATTATATTTTAATACTAATTTAGAGCATTTATATACAATCAAACCCATGTTATAGATTTAATTTTCTTCTTATAGATGTTGTAACCACACCAACTTTGTGGGCTGGAACTAATTCTGGTGCAATATATGTTTTTACTATGTCTCTACCAAATAATGAAAAAAGAAGTTCTGATGCTGTAACTTGTCAGCTTGGTTAGTATATAGAAATATACTTCACTGTTGATTGCTGAAAAAATTATTATACATTTTTAAATAAAAAATTAATTTTTTTGGAGTTTCTAATAAAAACATAATTTAATACATGAGTTGATTAATAAGAATGTAGGGATATGATTATTACATAGAATAATCTAATTTATGAAATTTTTTAAAATATGTATTAAAAATTACAGAACATTTTACTTTTAAGGCTTTTTTTATTTTTGGAATTATAGTTTGCAAATTATATTAAAACAAATTTTAATTTTCACTGAAAAATTTAAAAATTAATACTTTTCAGATATTAAATAAATACAGGGCCATTCACAATGCCATCAAGAACTGTTTTACTAGTAAACTTTTGATTTATTACTATGATTTAATTTATTTATGTAGGAAAAGAAATTCAGTTAAAGCATAGAGCCCCTGTTATAGCAATACAGATTGTAGATCATAATGGTTACCCATTACCTGAACCACTGGAAATTGAAAATCAAAGGGCTAAAGCACCAGATTATACTGGAAATCATAGGGTTCTTATCTGTTCAGAAGAACAATTTAAAGTAAGCCTTATGTTATTTCTAATTTTATTGTTTAAGTTGATTAATTTTAACTATAAATTTAAAACTTTAAATTGTTTCATTTTTAAACGTTTTAATTTCACAAAATGAATTAATTTTATAAATAATTACATGTAAATGTTGTTCAACTAATGGGAGGAAATCTATTTTCTACTTGATAAATTGATACTGGTGATGAAAATTTAAAACAGTTGAAAATGTTTGTTTTGCTTATAAAAGTATTTTTCCTTGCTTGATTTTGGTGTTAGTGTTTATTTAATACTTCATAACTGTTTCTAAAACAAAAATATACAATTTAGCAATACAGAAATTATTTTAAAAAACAAGATTATTTTATATAGATTTTGAGGATGATCTTAATTATTTATCTATTATGGGTATACTATTGATAATTTTTATTTTTTTCTTTTCAATTTGTATTTTATCATCATATGGAATTTCCTCTACCTTAAAAATAAATAAATATAAATTACAGTTCTCATTTATTAAAATAGATTTATCAGTTATTACTGTAAATCTATGATAGAAAAAATATTTTTATTCTCTGATGATCATAAAATGAGGCATGGAAAATGTTAATTATATGTAGAAGAACATTGTAAGTTTCTTGGGTACAAACATTATTATTTATACATATATATACTAAGCATGAAAACATACTATTATTTACTGACATTATTTCAATAGATTTTATAATTAATTCACCATTAGACATTCATTCTACAGATTGTTTTCATAAGTTTTTAATTTTTTAAATTATTGAAATAAAAATATTTTTGGAAAAAATTACAAAATATTAAACAAGACGTTATTTAAAACATTAATAATTAAAGTCATATTTGCCCTTATAATTAATGGAATTTCTGTACTTCCAGTATTTCTAAATATTTTAGAAAAATTATATTAGTGCCAGATTTATCTGCACATAAATCATAATTATAAAAATCACAATAAAGTAACTAATATACAATGAGAAAAAAATGATTAACAGAAAATTGTTGTGTATTTAACATATATTATAAGCATTAAGTTTCATGATTGAGAGTTTATTACAATCTTTTAAAAATCTATAAAAACACAATGTAATTTATCCATTACAGCTGATCAATCTGATTTCTCAATTCAAGTTTATTCATTACAGATTTATATTGTGCAAATCATTGTCTTAGTTGTCGTGATAGAGCCAATCAAGCCAATCAAAATTCATGAAATGATAATGATAATTGAAAAACATTAGATGCAAAAAAAATAATAAAATATTAAGATATTCATGAAAAGTAAATATAATAAATTGAAAAATTGTGACTCTCATTGCATAATTTTGTTTGTTTATTTATTTATTGTGAATATCACAAATAGATAGTAATATAAACTGTAGTCCAGTGATAACATTTATAAGTATTTATACTAAATTATAACACAATTTAATAATAATTTGTTTCACAAATATACCATATATTTTTTTAATAAAAGTTTAATAATGTAGATAATGTCTACAGTTAAAATTACCTATGTATAGTAGTTAAATTAGATTTAAGTTCTTAAACTTACATTAGTTTAAGATCATCTCTGCTTTACAGCTAATTACAATTTATACTTTTCTAATAAAAAAAATTTTTCATCTTCACTTTCGAAACCGTGTCTTCCCTCTTGTTTGTTTATTTGACACAATGAATTGTAATTTACATATGACACAAGGCATTAAAATTTTTATAAATGAAATTTTTTAAAAAAGATTTTAATTCTAAGTAATTTCTTTATTACAGGTTTTTACCTTGCCTAGTTTGAAACCATTTTGCAAATTTAAACTGACTGCTCACGAGGGAGCTCGTGTTCGAAGAGTTGGAATTGCTAATTTCAGGAGTAAAAGTGGTAAGTTTATATTCTGAACTATATATTAAGAATAGCATTTGCTGACACCAAAAATTAATTAAATTTGTGAAACTTTAATATATTGTTTACTTTATTTTATTAATACCACACTTATGAGGTTGCAATAATTTCAAAATATTATCAATAAAGTATATTTTTATTTCAGATGAAAACTATTGTGAATATTGTCTTACATGTCTTACCAATCAAGGCAGCTTAAGTATTTATAGTATTCCTGAACTTCGAAGGCAGCTCGCACAACTGTGCCTTAAACGTGAAGATATAAAGTATGTACATTTCTGTTATATATTTTATTGATTTAGAACAGTGATTCTCAACACACTTTTTGAAGTGTGTTGAGAATCGCGAGCAAGATTTTTGAAGTGTGTTGCCACTGCAAATACTCATACATAAATGACGTCAGACAAGTAGTTCAATCGGTTCTACCTTCCAAGGGCTCATTTGGAAATTGTAATCAGTGTTACTGGTAACAGCCTGTAGTTACCAAGGCATTTAGAAAATGTGACCTAAATAACCAACCACATTTAAAAATCGCTGTTATGACGTCACTGGTTGTTCTGCGGTACTTACCAAAGTAACTGTGTGCGCTGCCAAATTTTTAAATTATTAAAAGTGTACTGTGACGAAAAGAAGGTTGAGAATCACTGATTTAGAAAGTTACATTTAATGTAAAATCAATCACAAATTTGCAAGAAATACTAATGAATATTAATTTAAAGTAACGATTACGTAATATAAATCATGTTTTAAAACATTTCATATGTAAATTTTCTTAAAGTTTCATTGACATTAATTACACAATATTGTACATATTAGTTATTTTTATATTCTTTTTTCATAAACGATTACTTCATATTTTAATTCCAAATATGCCAGGATATTTGTTTGGCCATTAAATTAATAATAGTATTAATGTTTGTATGAAAAATTAGTTATAAACAAGTATTGTAAAAAATGATTTCTTTATTACAAAAAATTCATGTATTTATTGCTGAAATTATTTATGATAGCTTAATGATATCTTTACCAGTGGCATTGAAAGTGTCCCTATCATAATTTGTGTAATGTATGCTGTTGAGTATTTTGTACTAAAACTTAATATGATATTAACATTACAGTTTGGAAATTTTATTAGATTTATAAAATTTCAATAATTTTGTTGCATGTCTAATTTTTAATTACAAATATTTTTGTAATGCATATGAAAATCAAATAAGTTTCTAATTTATATCTTAAGTAAAGTTATTTTAACTTATTATTATTATTGTTTTTTATAATAGTGGAATTTCAAGTCTGGTATTTTCAAAGACTGGTGAAGGCTTTTATTTGCATTCACCATGTGAATTTGAAAGATTTTCTCTGTCTGCAAGCAATATTACTCAAGTTTTGTGTAGCATAGAACTTCCTGAAGGATGCCGTCCAATAATTGAAACAAAAGAAGAAGTAAAAGAGGAACCAAAAGAAGAACAAGAGAATAAAGTTGATGAACCAAATGCAGAAGTAATAGTTAATGAAACTGCTGAAGTGACTGAAATAGCAGAAACTACTGATGATGTACCTGCAGCTGATTCTACTGGGTAAGGTTTAACTATTTTTTTTTTTTAAATCATTGTATTTCTCTCACTGTTTCTAAAAGATATGCAATTTAAATAGTAAATCAGGATATTAATCACAATGTATTATCAATTAAACATGTTAACAGTTTTAATATTACTGTGACTATCTGTATTGCTTCTTTCATAGTTCTTTCTGTTCACTGAATGTTACCTAATAACAATAATAAATATTTTTGATTTTTATTTTTCCAAAATTTAATGTTTTATTCTATTCCATTATTATTACATTGTTTAATAAAATGTTTATATTTTAAACTTAGTTTTTATTTAATAATATCAAATGATTATTATTGATTAGACAATTAAAACACTATAATAAGCCAAATTATAAGAATCTTATAAAATTAAAAAGAATTGTGGAATAAATATATGTAAATAAGTCAATAATTTTAATGATAAAAAAAATTTATTCTTCTTTTAATTTTTAAATGAATTAATTGTTTTGTCTACATTATGTATTTGTGAATTGAAATAAAAGCAATAGATTTTTTAAAAAGAACCAGTTTGACCCATTAAATTTTATTTTATATGCTTACTATAATTGAGTTTTCTCAAATATATCAATGTATGAAGTTGTTAGTTTAATTTCCGAATTGTGTTCATTGATTAATTTTGTATCACTTGAAAATGTAGTGTAACATTTATTTCAACAAATTATTATGAGCATATTTCTTTTTAATATGTTCACTGTTTCCATAAGGAGAGAAAAAATTACAGAAAGGGACTTTTTTCACATAATATTTTAAGCACATATCAAATAGCTAATTTGAGGTAATGTTTTTTTCTTCAGTAAGGTAAACAAGAGAAATGAATATATGAACACAATGTATTCAGTGCATCTAGAATTATTCTGGATAACATGCTATGTCCATTTACCATCATGGAAACGCTAAATTTTTTACAATGAATTTTTTTTTTAGGAATGAATTTTTAGTTTCATTTCACATGCCATAAATTTTTTATGGATATCTTTCTTCACTTTCTAGGATTTTTTACTTATTTGTCATTCTAGACATTTTAAATTTAGAGGCTAAAAGGAAGAAAGTTGATATAAATACTTTATTACGTGCAAATTAACTCTCACAATCACTTTTATATAGTGATGTAACGAATATTCGGTTACTACCTGGTATTCGGCCTATTTTTCACTATTCGGCCGAATACCGAATACCTAAAAACAGGAGTAACAAATAATAAAAACACAGTAAATTAATCATTTTGGTAACTTTTATTAATGCTGAAAATTAAATTATAATTATTAAAGTTAATAAGAAATAGCATCTAACTCTAGTATTAAATTATTTCGTAATTAAATATTATAATAGCGTTTATCTAGCCCGATATCTTATGGCATTGATGGCGTGTAGGTTAGAATGTATCGGGCATTAATGTTATTGTTTAGTTAATTATGTTATATTCGTATTCGCGTATATTTTAATATTTTTTACGATGTTTTAAAATGATTTACGAAACGTTTTATTGAAACTTATCGTATTTAAAGAAAGAATTATTTATCTATTTCTAGAAGATGAGTAACTAATATATAATTTATTTTATATATAAAACAAAGAACGAGCATTTTTTCATTATATGCAAAAGATAACATTTGAAATCGTGTTAATTTTAAAAATATTGACAAAAACGATAGCAACAAAATATCACAAAACTTCACAAATAGAAAACCCCCAATAATATATTCGAACTGTTCCACAACTGGGCAGAAACTAGACCGTACGTCCCCACTAAAGTATATCCTTAGGGCACTATTCAGTCTACAAATACGTAGTAAAAACAAAATTTTAGTGCTTAATTAAAGAGTTAAAAAGATCGATTGCAAATAAAATAACTTTTAGGTTATAACTTACATCTAAATACCAACAACTGCCAAATCATATCGGGCTATTTACGGCTGTTACATAAATTATAAACCAATTTGGCCCTAGAGGTAGACATTAGGCTCCATCTCGTATTAACTGTAATAATTATAATTTAATTAATTAATTTAAATAATTTAGACCTACTGGAAGAAAAAATCGTAGTGACAGCGGGCAAATAGAGAGCAGGGTGCGCGATCCTTGCCATAATTTTTGCGCGCCAATTTTTGTACGTGCGTTAATCGAGCCGAATAGTTTGGCCGAATATTCGGCCATTCGGCCACGCTCCTGGCCGAATATTCGGTATTCGGCTGAGGTCGAATATACTATTCGTTACATCACTACTTTTATACTTTTACTTATACTTTCATTTTCATTTTAAGTAGATTGTTCAAATGTGTATATTTATTTAATTTGTTTATAATAAAGTCCTCCAGCAAATCTAAAAAGTTCTTACATTCAATAGGAATCAGATTAACTTTCTAGTTAGCACTGTAACAAGTTCATATTATTCATGTAAATACCACTGTCAATATAAACTTTCTTCAGCATTATATTGCTTCTGTTGAAAACATCCTTGATCATCATTTATGAATATGTAACATTATATTATTGAAACTGATGATTTTTGTAAGTTTCTCTTTGAAAAATTTAAATACTGATAACCCAAAGAAAAAACTGATAAGCATCACAAGACTTTAAAAATAATTATGTTGAAGAAATTTACGATTTGACTTTTGTTTGTATCATATAATATCTTATATTATTATAAAATATCTATCAAATTCATAAATATCAAAAGGAAAAATTAAATCAAAATCTTAAAAATTTAAATAATTAAAATTTATTCATTAAAAATATATGGAATTGTAAATTAGTAATCAAAACAACTAGAATTAAATTAATTTGGTTAATAAAACAATAGACAACAAAATAATTGTAATTCAGGTAAAATCAAAACTATAATTCATTCTTTGTCATTTGTTGTTCATAATTTTGAAATAAATTCCATAAATTGAAAACTAGTTGCATTGCAAAATAGTTTAAAAATAGTATCTAAATGTAAGGGGAGAAAATGAAAGTAGTTTTGTATGTAAGCATTTATTTATGTAATATGTATCTTAAAGATATCAATAAAATAAAACACAGTAGTGTGTAGCATACACATGCGCATCAGAAAGCACTGATAATGTGCAAAAACAAAATAAACTGAGATTTGTAAGTTTAGTAAAAAGTTTTCCATAACTGTAAAAAAAAAGACCATGTAATTAATATATTCTTATTCTTAGTACTAGATTAACAAAAAAAATTCATTTTAGACACAGCCATTATTAAAATGTATTTCAATATGGAATTGGTAGTGTGCTAACCTTCAGATTTAAATTCTACAACAATCTAAAAGATTATCTTCAAAATGATGTGGGAGCTGTAGACTTTAATGTGTTCTACAGATATTATGATCTGTTAAGATTCTTCCAAATCTTAGTCCCTATAAAACAGTAAAATTTTTCATTTTTAATATTAGAGTAGATATTTTTGTTTTGTTGCATGAGTTGACTATATAGATTAAAATCTTTTGTAATCCATTTTAAAATTTTACAATTTTTAGTAAAGAATTTAACATTTATTCAAGTAAAACTTTATGAAAGTTTATGATGAAATTAAGATTTTTTTAAATCATACTGAAATTTATCAACACACACAATCTAAATTTTGTTTTTCCTTTCCTGATATTTTGAAAAAAATATTGTACAAATTTATTTCAGATTATCATTGCAAATCTGTGTCTCATATTTACTGTATTTCTTAACAACATTAAAAAAAATTGTTTCAATAGATTAAAAATAAAAAAATTAAGATTGTGTTTTATAATTTAATCTGCTAGAATTTGGCTTTCAGTTGTTTAAGTAGATGATCAGAGACATTAAAAACTGTTTAAAACAAAAACATAGAAATTTGAACTGTTGTTGAAAAGATTGCATTTATATCATCTCTTCATCAAACAGGATCAATAAAGGAATTTGGCTAAATTACATATATTATCCACAAGCCTACTTGTAAAACATTTTTATGTCTCTGTCGTCTGTCCCTCTAACATTGTGTGACCAAGTGGATAAAACCACTATACACTTAAAATTGGTTCCAGGTTCATTCCTGATCAATAGACTGGTCACATGGAATTTACCAGATTTTCTTCACTTGGGACCAGTTTCCCATAGAATATCTTCTTGGAAAGTGCACTGGCAGATTACCAGTGTTGCTTTGCCTTGTTTCATCAGTCTATCTCAATCCCTGTAATATATTATTATTTTGCTTGTAATATAATGCATTATTTATGCATTGTTATCAGAATTTAATTGTTGTTTTAGCACTATAGGTAGTCATCATGTTATATTGCTGGAAAAAAACTACAATAAAAATCAAACATTATTCAAGGATGCAAATTAATCATAATTTAATGTAACTATTTAGTCATATTTATAACTTACTTTACTTACAAACAAGTTTCTAATTATATCATTATTCTCCTAACCACTATTTACAAACAAATAAAAATAGATTTAAGTAAAAACAAATTAATAGTTAAGAGAAATTTTAAAAAACTTAACATTAGATTTAATGCAGGAATCAATTTCTGCCTTTAATTTCAATGAGGGAATAAGTTATCCTGATCAATTAATAAACTTTAGTCTGTTTTTACTCTGTAGTATGAAGTTCAAACTATTAAGTAACATCTTAAATGATCATGTAATTTAAGCATATGTTGTAAGTACAGATATAGGAATGAAACAATATATTCACTTAGGCATTTCCATTTGAATTACATATCAGGAAAAATTGGAATGACAAAATATAGTAAAATCTCCATAAAGCAACAACCTTTCATTTCAAACAGATGGTTTTTGTAGAGGAACAGAAAAATCATATTTTAAGAATGAGATTTGGTCACCTCTTATCCTCACTTATACGAGTACTTATGTCTCTTATTCACAATAGGATTGAAAAAATTACATTTTTAAAAACAGATAAGAGTAATTGTTAATTGTTACCTAGTCAACTGCACTGTAAGTATTAATACCTTACAACACAGTAGAAAATCCCAAAACTGATAAATTGAAAGTGATTACAGATAGCCAAATGGTTAAGGTATATACCAGCCTACTGCTCTAGGGACCTGGGAAGAATCTAGGTGGATTGAAAAACCCCAGGAATTTTACAGGGGTCCATCCCAGGTATGCCAGGCCTACTGTCTTTCATTACCAAGCTGCCCCATTGTGGGGCTGATAAAAGCCCTCTTATTGCCCACAGAATGGAAGGAGTCCAAAAAGTGATTGCAGTTGGAGAGTTCCTTTGATCAACTGATTGATTGTTGAGTTAATTTAAATAAAATGTATATGTTTAATTTTGTTTGTAAAATTTATTCTTTTGTAGAGATGCTCTCATCATAGAGGTCATTTCCATTAGATGTTTTACATATAGTAAAATCTCCAGTATAATTTTGCACCACCTTGGCTGTTTTTATGTAATTAATGTTTGGATTAATCAATTAGGATGATATTTGGTGTAAGTCATTAAAAGACAATGTGAAATAATTATTTAAAATTTTGTCTATCTACTCTAAATAATTTGAAAGATTTTTTAAAAAGTTACACTAACATATAAGTCAAATTATTTAGTTTTGATGTTTAAAATCTAGCCTAAACATAGCCTAAAGACACCTCGTTATCTGTAAGTTTACAAATTACAAAATTTTCAGATTAATTACAAAAAATTTTTTGTAATTTGTTAACCCTAACCTTTTTTTATTGATTGATAAAGAATAAATAAATGGATAAAGAAATAATTCATCTTAAATATTAATTATTTATCCCAAATGTTTAATTATGAGAAATAAATGAAAACAATAATTTTTTTACAGTTTTAATTTTATTTGTTTATAAATTGCCTTTCTCTTGTTTATTATGTTAAAAACGTTTTTAGATTAAATAAAATATATAGCAGTAAAAAATTTTTATTAATAGAGACAAAACACAAACTTCTAATGATGCTGCTGAAGAGGAACATCAACCAGTTAAACAAGATGGGAATATTTCACAAGACGAAGAGAGGAGAGACCTTGATATTACTGTAGATAGTATTAGGGATCATATAGGGTATTTTACTTTTTTTTCTATGTTTAGCATCTTAATATATAAATGGAAGATAAATATATGAATACTTTCTCTTATCTTTCAGGACAACAAATTCAGACGAGTCCACTACAGTTCTCGAAACTAGAGAAGAATCTAAGGTTGTGAGAACACAAGAAACAGTTAGGAAAGTAACTTCCACAACTGTTACTAGGGAAACAATAGTGAATTCAACAGAAGAAAGTATGTATTATTTATTAATTCAATTATTTAAATATTTTAATTATGATTTATATAAAGCATATCAACCAGTTTTAAATTTACAATTTTATTTATTCATTTTAACCAAAATATTAAATACATTATGATAGTTTGTATATTTGTCTTAATTGATGCAAATGTGTTTCAATTTTTTCTGTGTTTTGTAAGTAAAATTCTAAATTAATGTTAATTCTTTTATAACTGTTCAGTAAGTATTTTTTTAATTCAAATCTTTTCTTGGTTATTTTACTAAAGATTTTAATAAAAATTATTCTGCTTAAATATTTAATTATATAATCTGAAATAATATATTTTATATATAAGAGAATTTAAATATTAAAATTGTATTACTATTTTATACACTATTTTCTATTTCAGCTTTTTAGTAATAAAAGCAATTTTCTTTAATATTAACGTAGTTTACAATTTTATCTTTAACTTTGTAAAATATATATTGTTGGCATCTCTCATTTAAGATTTTTTTGATTGTTTAATTTTCTTGAAATATGACATTTTAAGTTAGATTAGTTTACTTAATGAAATATTAATTTAAATGTAAGATGATAAAGTATTTTTTAATTATAGAAATAACAAAAACACCTTACTTATAGAAGTCTATATCTGAGAAATGAATGAAACTTAGTACCATATTTAAATAAAAAGAAAACTCAGATTGATTGTTAATGAAATCAAAAATAATGTTTTTTGAATATTTTTGGTATAATTTTCAGCCACCTTCAGGTTACTACATCCAACTGAAGTCTAGTTGAATGTTATTAAGTGAAGCTGGCCAAAAACATTTTTAATAAATTCTTATTTTTGGCTTCTGTAACAAACAGTTTGAATTTTATTTTTATTTCTTTCTGTATGAATAAAGAATTAACTAGTTTTGAGGTTAGTTTATAGTCCAGTGGCAGTGTAGTGCTTTGACAGATGTTCTGTGAAATTCACTATACTATTGCTCTACTAATTATCAAACTACCAATGATGCTTGGTGCTGCATTATTCCATCACTGCATATTCTGTTTGGTTAAATCTGTTGCAGAGATTTTTCATTTTGCCATTGTCAATATTAAACTATCAGTTAATTTAATTTTAAGAAAAAAAATTAGTTAAAATAGTTACTTTATTGCTTGATACTAAAAAGACTTGATCTTTACTACTATTCACTTCAAGTGAATCTTTTTCCTAATTTATTTGCTTAATTATGTTATGTTTATAATAAAATCTTGGATTAAAGACTTTTATTAATTTGGAACAAAAAATTCTTTTAAGTATCCATTCAATTGAAGCATTCCTTTCTTTCTGGTTTGCATTTAAAACTGTAAATTAGCAATGCAGTTTCAAAGTTAAACAATGCTCAGTTTTGACTGTAAACCACCACACTACTTTCCGACAAGTTATGTGCCGGCAACAGCTAGCGAGTGAGCTTGAAAATACTCATTGCCATTGAACTATAAACCAGCCTTTAGTATCAAACTATTACATTATTTAAAATTTATAGTATTATATCAATTTCAGGAATATATAAAACTATACATAATAATCTGATTTAGAAAAGCAATAAATTTAGTTTATTAAACTCATTATGTGATTTAAACTCTTAATGCAACAGCTATTAAAATTATTTTTTAAGCATTGAAAATATTTCTTAAGAAAGCAGTTTGCTTTCATGCAAAATTATTGTATGAAATAACAAGGTTTAAATAACAATTCTGGACTGTTTTCTTGTTAATTATTCATTATACAAATAGTTTAATAATTTTGGAGAAAAAGATTAGTTTTTGTCATAAAAAATGTTGACTTTTTAAATATAATTATATTGAAACAGTAACAGGAACAATTCACTCAGAGTATTTAATAAAAAAGTTTTATTTTATGAAATGTTTTATACGTTACATATTTTTCTCTCAAGTATAAACTTTATATTGAAAAAACATAAAATAGGTTTATCAGTTTTTCCTTTGTAAAAACTGAATACAAATAGAGTACCATATTTTAGGTAAAATATTACAAATATCTGGCCTAAACGGAATTATACAGTATTTGATTCTTAAGCTTAGTTCACACCGAGCACGATTTGCTGGCAAAAGCAAAAAAACAGAGCAAATGGCACGTCAGACACGACGTCGTTTTCGGCGAATTTTACCATTTTGCTAATCGCTTCGAAGTTCGAAACTGCCGAGCTTTTCTGCTAGCGAAAAAATTTTGCACCAATCGTATTCCCACTAATTGTCACGTTTTTGTTGTTCTCAAGATGGCTACAGAAACTTTCTCACATAATAGAGTACATGTAATTACGGATTTTTAATATTTCTCTCACCCGGCATCGTTTTCTTTTTGACTTATTTTTCTTTCTCAATAAATAAACAAATGTGGTTAACGACGGAATATCCGAAGCGGCCATTTTGTTTTTCGAGACGACGTTTTCACTTGCTTGCAAACGATCGACTGCCTAAAATTCACAATCGCTTTTCACTTTTGGTTGTAGGGTCAATTTCGCCAAGCAAATAAAAATTGCTTTTCGCATTCACTTTCACTATTTGCTCAGTGTGAACTAAGCTTTATACATATTTGAACATAAGCTTTATACATATTAAAAATTTTGAATCAAACCAATGGATTAAAATATTTTGAAACAGTTAATTCCAAATCTTGCAAAATAACTTCTTTATCATAGTAAATACTGAATATTTAATAATAAAAGTAATTTTATTACTTGGATATCTTCAGTTTAGAACAGATACTAACAAAGTGATTTTTAGAATACACTTTTTAACTTCGTATATCTATATGTTTAGAATTGTTTTGTTTTTTATCATCACATTGTGACCTTCTTTTCTAATATTTATGTAAGAGATTGTTGTAACATATAATTAATATTTTTGATATAACTGTTTTGTCTTTAGAATGTTATGAAATTTTAGGATTGAATAAACATGAAAAAAATTTTTAATTATTGACAGTTAAAAAGGTTCTTTATTTCTAATTTTATATCAGTAAATCAGTATGAATTATTATTGTTGTTAGGTATAATTTTTAAAAAATGATACAATAAATGCTGTTAATTCTTTGGTAAGATTCATGTGATTTTATATATATTTATCTATTTAAATTAGTACATGGTTTTCTACCCTTTGTATGGGGCTAAATAACAGAAATATGATGCTGAATATAGCTAGCTTACTAATTAAAAAAATGTTCAGATATTCTGTTTAAGATTTTATTTTCTTGATTTTTAAAAGTTAGATAATAAAAATCAGGATACAAAAGATTTTTAATAATCTTTATTATCCTTTATATGTTAACAGATAAATTTAATTAACATGCATTAGTTACCAGTTGCATAAATTAGTTTTCAAACTTCAAATATAGTTGGTTAATATTTTCATTGGCAATAACTGAACAGAATGAAGTATTTCAAATGATGGATTTTACTTAAGAAATGGCAATGAGTGATCTACATCAAGTAATAGTTTATAATTTTGTTGACAAAAGCATTATTTCTCAACAGGAAAAATTTTAACGGAAATAAAAAAAAATACTTGGTCAGTGCATTTTTTATCCTCAGAAATTATCAATGCATATATAATGATGCAATGATAAATAATAATACATTATGGTCTGATAATTTCATAAGTTGTAATGGAAACTCCATTAACTAAGATTCAATCAACCAGTCTTGGTATTCAAAGTCGTTACAAAAAATTGTAGGTAGAGAGTAAATGAATTTTTACATTTTCTCATCCTGTATTACTAATTGCAGAAGGTGAATATGTACTTTCATCCCTCTCCAGTTTTGTTTTGTACAGAAAATATGGCTATTAAGCAGAAACATGTTATAGATTATTAAGGATAATACACTTAATTTGTGTGATGGATAAATATGATTAATTTGATATTGGAAACAGTTTTTAATGTTAACAAAAACCATTCATGACCTGATTTTTTTAAAAAAATGAAATCTTTAAATTTATTTTTATCTCCTGAATGCTACTACTACTACTACTACTACTACTACTACTACTACTACTACTACTACTACATCATCCATAAAAACAAAATGATATTTCTATTCGATTTTACGAGCTCTACGATGGCTTTTCTTTTCCGCAATGGTGTAATAAGTGTAACGGAAAAGAAAAGCAGTCATAGAACTTGTAAAATTGAAGACAAGACTAGACAAGAAGCATATTACAGAACTTGATGATATTTCCAGTTTATACAATTAATATTTTTGGTATTTTTTTTTTAAAGTTTTACGTATACAGTGGAACCTCGGTATATGACCTTAATCCGTTCCTGATGTTTGGACTTATACCAAACCAACCTTTCCCATAAGAAGTAATGTAAAAATGATTAATCCATTCTTGTGTAAAAAAAAACTCCTCTTGATATGGTATATTAATGGGGTTGTAAAATAATTGAAACACTGTTTGAGCACACTAATAAAAGAATAAATTTTATTATAGATTTTTAAAGTTATTACAGTAATAATTGCAAATAATTGCTTCCGATACGCTGTCGCCAGCACATTGTTTTTCAGTTATCAAAAGCAAAAGCAATTTCTCAACATGATCTAATGTCTCCAACCTCTGTTTAGAAATTGATTAGATTGATTGACCCTTTCACAACATTAACAGATTTAATAATGTCTTTATTTTTCACGATTGTCGTTCTCGGAATACGGTATGCAACAGCTAAATCTCGAACACGCATGCCTCCTTCGTATTTCTCAACAATCTCTTTTTTCAGTTCCATTGTGATTCTAGTCATTTTTTTAGTTTTCTGTTGCTTTTCATTTGCCTTTTTGCAATTCATGATTAATAAAAATTAATAAAGTTTTACTTACAAATTAAAATCAGAAGAAATTTAACAAAGTTATAGACCGTGGCACTGCGAACATCTAGTCTGGTCTAGTACACCGATAGTGCTACTTGTTCATAGATGGTGCGTATAATTGAATTAAGTCGTATACCAAACAAAAGTCGTATACTGAGCAAAATTTGTTATGTCCAAACAGGACATATTCTAAAGCAGACATATACCGAAGTACCACTGTAATTTTTAAGGTTTTCTTCTGTAACCATGTTAATTATCAGTATAACTTTGTGTTATCAAAAATGAAAATACAATATTGTAAATATTATGTGGTCACTGAGTAACCAAAAATAGCCAAAATTTACATTAGGACAACAAGCAGGTCAAAAGATCATATGTGATTGCAGTTTGGACACTAAGTTAGGGTTACCACTTAAAAGAAAAAACTGTTTATTTGAGTTAAGAAATGCTTACAAAAATTCAGCCTGTTTGTCTCCTGGGGACAGACTCAATTCATAATAATAATAATCTTAATCAATTCTAGAAGTGATTCGAATGTCACTCGTTTAAAGTCGATAAATTGTCTGAGAATCGATTGCCCGGGGTTCGCTTCGTCCGGTCGAATCTTGGATCGGGTTGGAACTTGGAATTGGCCGAGGCGTGTTCCAACAGTCGGCCACTTGGAAAGCATAGAACAGATAAGTAAATCTGGTTGGCTATAGAGGACATCGTGGAATGAGAACTTTTTGTATATAAGGTTTAAATCCTTGTGAAAAGAACTTTGTGTCTGTGAGATCAGAGGTTTTAAAGGGTTCTCGCCCCAATTTTGCATTCCAGTCGATTGACCGTATCTCTCGTCACTTTCCGATCGGTCCATCCTTGTCTCTGGGTGACAATTCTAGACCTTTTCGGGCCACGGGAGAAGTCGTCGTCGACATCCAATCTCGTGCTAATCAGATAATATTTACCAACTTTGAAACCTTTTCTCGTAACTCGATCGAGCCTTTCGTGTTTACCTTTTTGACATCAAGAATTTATAATTGTCTCCACAACACATTACAAAACCTTGTTATTTCAAAACTCAAGGGAATAATAATTTTTCATTTGAAAGGTGGGAGTTTAACTATCTCGTCGGATATTTGTTAACATTCTAGCACATAATTTCAAATTCCATACGGGACCTCACATCCTTTCTCATTGTTGCCCTGACTAATCATGCATTCCTACTGACAAATATATAGTTTTTATAGTAAGAAGGGAAAAAGGATAAAATTTTATTTGTCAAAACAATAAAATCTTAGTTGTTGCAAAATACTCTCGACGGATTTTAGTCGAGAAACTTATGGCTCATTTAGTAAGCCGATTGAAATTTGTTTCTACGCGGTTATTTTTTTGAGATTTATGGTGGTGGTGGTGATTTTTAATTTTAAGCAATGTTTTGTTCATAGCAAAACTTTTTAACACAATAAAAGGGTAAACCAATTTCCCATCTTTAAATTCCAAATTGAATGTTTAGCAA
This sequence comes from Centruroides vittatus, assembly GCF_030686945.1. Lineage (NCBI taxonomy): Eukaryota > Metazoa > Arthropoda > Arachnida > Scorpiones > Buthidae > Centruroides > Centruroides vittatus. Next base: position 1,058,038 of record NW_027122237.1, on the reverse strand, counting down.
GAAAACAGCTCAGAAATGTTTTGTCGGCAAAAGTTTTATTTATAGGATACACAGTCTTTGCTTGTAAAAATCTTGACAATTTCATCTTTTAATTTTAATTAAATTTGTGGATTGGTCTAAACAACAAAAGTGAAAAAATCACATAAGACTTAATTTAGGAGCCAATTTTTATTCTTAGTGCTCAAATTCATTTTCAATCATTCCAAATCTATTGAAATTATTTGCCTTTAAAGAAAATTTTATTAAATAGAATAGAAATTTTGCTTAATTAATATTTTGTTTTGTATTATAGTAATATGTAAAAAAAAAAAAGCAAACGATACCAGTTTTACAAATGTGTGGTCAATTGGGAAAATTTCCTGCACGAACTCATGTTTAGAGTAGATGCGTAAGACTACATAAAATAAACTTGTGACGATATTACTGGGAATGAAAATACGTTTCTAAAGCGAGTCTGATAAACTTCACATAATGGCATTCCGTAGTATATATAATTTCTTTTCTGAATTAGTAAACAAATTCTGATGGTTAACAAAATTAACATGGCTAGTTTCTCAATTTTATAGAAATTATTATTTATAACATCTCATTATTAAATTACTTCATAATTGCATAATAATTATTATATATAATCAATAATTAGCCAAGTTAATTAAATCATTAGAATCGATTATCTAGCAACTCTTCTTTCAGCTTTTAATGTTAATAAAATGTCAAGTGTGGGAAGAAGCAAGTACCGTGTATCTATATGCCATTTTTAATAATTTAAATTTTTTAATTATTTTGCCCGTACGTCGGCAGTCGAGCAACAGGCACCCGGTAGACAGTTACTGGACGATCTTCCCTTCGTCACCGGCATCGGTACCGCTATCATTTCGTCAACTATGATTCCGAAATCGTCTGCCACAGATGAGGTCAGAGATCCCTCCCAGAAATTCTAATCCATATCTTTTTTGACAACTGATAATTTTACTTATGATACAAACTACACACCCGTAACAAAAAGTTTAGCACGTTTAGCAGTTTACCAGCTTTTGAGTGTGTAATTAGTCTGCTAGCAAAAGAGAATATAATTTCGAAGAATGACGGAATTATAATATTTATTATAGGATTTATAATTCTGTTGTTCTGAATTTTGCTAACTATGCTGAACTTTTACCATGGATGTGTAGAAAATATAAATTAAAATTTTAACAAAAGAATTGAGTGGGGCATTAGCAAATTTTATTTGTGGTTATGCTTTATTTTTGGAATAAATTCCGAACTTCCTAAGCATACAACTAAGAAAAGGAAAACCAAACTGTAATTATACGAAAATCGGAGAATTTGATTATTTCGTGAAAATAACGAGTTTTGCGGATTTTAAAAGCAGCGTGACAAAAAACTTTGAGTGACGAAGTCTCGTAAAATAATTCTTTATTTTCTAGTTATCGTTATTGCAATTATTTTATATTTTTGAAGGATAAAAGTTAACTTTGTTCTACTCAAATAGTTTTATTTTTCGAGTCATCCAGTGCAGATATGTATTAAATTAAATATTTGATTATAATAATATCTTCAAATGTTCCATAGTTTTTCCATGGAAAAGTAGATGGACAAAAGTTTTCTTAATAAAAACCAAGTCTTATAGAAAAAGTAAATCCAATCCACATCATATATTTTTATATTGTTTAGACATTTCTAGAGAATACATACTTATTTGGTAGAATAGAAGATGCCTTCTAAAACAATTCTTGTTGCTTATGCACAAAGATGCCTTTTCTTTTGGCATGTTTATTTTCAATAAAGCATTAAAAATGGTGTTTTGTATTTGTTTGAATCCTATTAAAAACAATATCACTTCCTAAGCCTTTTAAATTTCGGTACTGCATACGAAAATTAACAACTAACTAACGTTTTCGATCGCCTCCGCGATCTTCGTCAGGTTTTATCGACGGTTTTGAAAAAGAATGCAAAAGGAATTATTTCAAAATTCAAAATTCGTATGGGCTAACGCTTAAACTAGATCAACTATCGGGCACCGATGTGCACTTTTTAGACGTCGCCATTCAACTCAAGGTAAACAGTATTGAAACGCGGGTGTATTACAAGCCCGACTACCTACCTATGTACATACCTGCTGGGTCTGAAGACCCGTATCCATATAAGATTGCGGCGTTCAGGGCGTTAGTTAGGAGGGCGTACACTCATAATTCTAAATGGGAGGACACGCTCACAGAGCTGCGACACATAGAAGACATAGCCGCTAACCATGGTTATAAACGTGACCTCGTCCGTAGATTAGCGCGTAACTTCCGTAATACAAACACGGCACTTGGCGCTTCGCTGACACGGGATAGGTCCAATTCGGGGCCGAACCGGCGCACGGTGGTACAGTACAACAGAGGTATGCAGGACATATACAAGGAAATAGCGCGGAAGAAGGGCACCAAGTTGGCGTACTCAAGAACCCAATCGATCTATTCGCTACTCAGGAACGCCAAAGATAGACCGGATTTTCTAAGAGCACCAGGGGTATATAGTGTCCCGATAAGGGATCACAGGTCCCAAAGGGACCTAATATACATCGGGTCTACCAAGAGGTCCGTTCAAAGAAGGATCTCGGAACACAAATATGACGTTGCCAAAAAAAGACACACCACCGCCCTGTCGACGTACGCCACCGACCCCGAGATAAAGGCGGATTTTGATAAAACCAGCCTCGTTAAAACGTCATTCGACACGGACCGCATCAGGGCCTTGGAGACCCTTGAGATTTACAAGGCGTCAAAATCGGGGAAATGTATTAATTCCAAGGATGGCAACGTATTATCATATGCGTGGCGGTATGTATCCGAAATGCACCCGCATTGGTAGCATCTCAGGATAGTGTAGTATTCCTGTATGGATGGACAGAGACATTTGTATGATGGTATCAGGGAGATTAATTGCTTGTTAGATCATTCGCAATTATTGCACGCGGGAGAGATTCGATCGTTTGAATTTTGAAATAATTCCTTTTGCATTCTTTTTCAAAACCGTCGATAAAACCTGACGAAGATCGCGGAGGCGATCGAAAACGTTAGTTAGTTGTTAATTTTCGTATGCAGTACCGAAATTTAAAAGGCTTAGGAAGTGATATTGGATATTGGAGTAACGGTATGAGGATTGTTTCCTATTAAAAACAATTCTGTGTAAAGAAAATTTATTGATAGAAAAGTGAAAACATTTGAAGGTATAATCATATATTTTCTTTTAAACATACAAATACATGGGTGGATTAAGGCAATCAAAAATTTTATTCTCGTGGAAACGTTTCCGGTTTTATTGAATTGCGTGTCGGAACAAAAAAAAGTAAACCTACGCAATAAAAGTTTATCGTTTCTTAAAAAATGCCATTACTCGACGACCGAGAGCTAGGATCCGTCGACTTCTTTAGCATAATAGGCAGCGGATACAAAAATTGAAGTGTCGTAAAATAGATCGGAGGTATTTTTTACCTCTTTGCCCTTTACGCACTAAGAGGTTGTTTCTTCCGGCCCGACGTTAATGGTAGTAATGGCCGAGTTGTGAGGACGGAGTGGCTTCAAAAGACAAAGATTTTTCTGTGTAATGCAAATTAATTAATTTCCAAAAGCTTCTTCCAAATTGTATTATCTTTTGCCACAGAATAGACAGGATTCATTGACAATCCTAGAATCCTTAAAGCACGGAGATTTTTACATACTTTACATTGAATATTCAAATATTTAAATTTACATGTCAGAAAAGAAAGAATGCTATTTCTGAAGATATTGACTAGTTACAACTAGCTACAATATCTTCAAGAAAGCCAAAAACATTTCTATAACAGAATTTTCAGTTTCCAGTGTATTTGTATGTTTAAGATAAGATTGGTCTGTCTCAATAGATTTTTCTGCTGTAAAAATAAAGCCTTCCAACTTCAAAATGAGCATTGGTTCTACTATTTGTCACAAAGGTAATTGGGAATCGTCCATTTTGCCAACTAGTAAATTCTCAGGAAAAAAAGAAAATTGTAATAGTGACCCCTACGGGAAATTCATGCCTGTCGTTACTAATGGTGCTCAAAGTGGGTTGCGGAATTATCTGAATAGATAGTAATATAACAAGAATTATTAGCATGTTTAAGTTACTGGGATATATATGTTTACAACTTATGTTCTATTTACTACTGTTTTCTGCAAGAACACTACCTTAACCTAAGATTGACACCCGGAAGAATAGCATTCCTTTGAAATAAACACGTCGTCAATGCCTCGACTTGTGTTAATCCATTTAGACGACGAACGAGGTTGCAAAAAGGGCGATAAAATAACCCACTCGATTTAAATAATATACGAAATCTGCAAAACATTTTTCAAAGTTGACGGTAAACAATAATAAGACAAATAAAATGCTTTTGCCCGACTCTAATAACATTAAAGGCATAATGCAATTTCATTAAATTTAAACGTTACCTGATGTGCATGTAATAAATGGAATTGTGCCTATCCTCTGTGCATTATGCCTTCCTCTCTCCTTTCCCAATCTAACAGATATTAATTTATTAAAGCTGTAACACTAACTTTTGATTTTAGCACAATTTCTAGTTGCAGCAACAATTTTTTAACACTACTGGTTGATATGCTTCGTCTTGCTGAACGTAATCTAGTAATTTTCATTATCCGAGAGTCCGTCTCGACGTACGCGGCCTCTCCCTGCGTGAATATCTGATACGTAAAATACTAATTTAAGATTTCCAAATTACAGCTTCTAAATTAAATTCTGCAGAAATGACTATTGACTTTCTTCCCGCAAATTAACAATGCGTGTTTAAAATTCGATCCGGGCCGTAGGTTCACCGTTCTCTTTCGACTCTTTTCAGACTAAGAGGGCCCCGACCGCCCGCATCGAAGAACTGAATCACATAGACGAAGACGAGGACGGGGGTGCGTGACGGGCCCGCACCGCCGGAGACGACCAAATTCATGCCTTTTTTAATAATCGCCGAAAGTCGGACGTTTTGCTGCCAACAAATTTATTTTAACAAATATGTCATTATGCTCAAAGGAAGGGGAAGAGAACGTTCGACAAACAATTATATTGATACTATTTTGTAATCGGTTTAATCATTCACGTGCTGCTATTTTTTTTTGTAGAAATTTTTATTCGTTTTCGTGCATTGGCTTTAATTAATTACACGACTATATCGTTCCGTGTTTTTTATCATCCGAAAAATTTACAATTTTTTTTCTTTTACTTATGTGCTGGGAAAAATTGTAATTTTTATAATTGGCTAATTTGTGACTGTGATAGTTAATCATTTTTTAATGTACCATTACAAATGATTGGTGGTGGTTAATTATAGATATCTTGCCATCAGTACATTTTACTTTCATTTTTTTAATACTGTATGGTAAAAAAAACAACAGGTGTGTATAAGATTGTATTAAAAATTTTGTTAAGACAGATTTTTGTAATTAATAAATAAAAATCATGATGATTAAATCTTTTATTCGTTCTAGAATTATTTACACATGATTACATAGAATTTTGAGAATTGCAATAAAAATAGGAATGTCTTTTTTATTAATAAACATTTGATTATTAACAAGAAAAAATTCTTCATTGTTGTTTCTTTGTTGCATCCCAATACGAAGGGGGCGGTGCCTGAAAAAATTTAAAATGTTAGGCACGGGTACCAACTGCTAACCTAATCGATGTTTCGGAACGAGGTAACGTATATCTAGGTTAATCGGACATTTTCTACATTCTAGTGCCAAAAATTATCGTAAATCTTTATTTTAAGCCGGACGTGCAATTTTGACCGGGTCGGTCGACGACAAAGAAAATGGCTTGGCAGACGAATACGTTAACTGGTAATTTTTTGATATAAAGCAAAAATCATTTTTATCTCAAGTCTAGACTAACTATTAAGTACCTAGCAACACAGAATATAACGAACAACACACCTTAATTACTAACAAGTAGAAGTTTTTTGGGAGGAGTAAACCATAATAAAGGAATTCTGTATAATATCAGAGATTTTATATCAACCAACTTTGTGATGAACAAAATGTTGCCAAGATAGACATAAAAGTGTAATTGTACTTACATTAGGCATGGGAGGAGAAGTCTGGTATGGCTGAGGAACATATGCATAACTGGGATTGTAGGGATTATAATAGGCCTGTTGTTGAGCGGCTTCTTTTGCTTTAGCATCTAAAAAAAATCCATAAACAAAATAATATAGTACAAATATACAAACTTGACAGTAGAAAGTTTTAATATAAAGGGCTTTTTGGCTAATTGCTCTAGAATACATTTTGTGTCAGGAAAAAACACAACACAATTACATCAATGTTTTTAAAAAGACAAAATAAAAATTTTTTGTTTTTATTGAATTTACACTTTCAGTGTCTGGCCAGAAATTTTATATAACATCTGCCTAGTTCACAAACCTCATATTGCCAAAATACCTATTTTATGCGAGGCATCAAAAACTGGTCTGCGAGAGTTAAAAATTCATTGCCACAAAATGCGACGACTCTAAAATCGAGCACGCCGGAAACGCGAGGTTTACGACCTAGGCCGACGACGTGCACGTTTCCGGCACAAACTCCCATTTGCAAATACCAAAAACGACACCTTTAATAAAATGTTTTGCCGGTTCGAAAGATACGGTGCATTCGTTAAAGATAAGAATACCCGACACTTTACGAATAACTCGACAGTTCTAAGAGCCAGTCGTCGCTTAATTTACAAATGCATCTTTATGACAGAAATAACATTTATAATTGTAACTAAATTAGTGGGTTAATTATTCACAAGAAAATTACTTTTTAGCCTTCAATAATGATAAGAACACTTATGAATAATGGACAGAAAATGATATTTCCAAGGTTAGTAACGAAAGCTAATAACCAGAAAACCCTCCTTTGTTTACAACTTAGAAAACCGTCGGTTGTCGACTCGAAGAATTTCCTCCCGTTTCTCGGCGATTGCAGTCCGTAGATCTGCGGCGGCGTCGTATTGCTTTCCGCAAGTCTCCGTACGGTTCGAATCCGGCGACACGACTCGAATCTCGGCCGGAAACCTTTCCGGAGTAACGTGGGAGCATTATCTCGCCGGATCCACCCCTTAGTCTTTCTCCAAAGGAAAGTAGACGCATTTCTAGCTGCCGGATGTAATTTTGCCTTCCTTCAAGAAGGGTAATATTTGTTTTCCCTCTCTCCAAAGGCAGCCCAACCCAAACTCTACCGATTTGTCATTTGGAATAGATTTTCCACACCTTTCTTAAGTCGTGTTAATGGTATCGGCAACCGTCGGGCACGTCCAAATCGAACTTTTTCTCGTCGGACCACATTTGCGCTCTTCTGCCGTCCCTTCCGGGTCGAGAGATTTCCGGCCAAAGTCGGTCCGTAAACTCCCGTTCGGACTTCCTTTTGGCATATTCGAGACGACTTGCGGGGCAAACTACGTTTCGTGCGGTCCCCGAGCCGACTCCGTATTCGGGGTTTGCAGCATTTCAGAAAGAGCTCGTTCCATTCATAATTTCTCTTATTAACAGTCCCAGAAGGCTACAAGATTTTAACTCTAATCAATCTCCTGGAATTTAAAAAGAATATAAAGTGTATTTAAGAAAAGTGTGTGTATGTATATATATTCAAATATCCATATTCATTGCCTGATTTCAAATAATTCCACTTTGTGCAAACTGATCTTCCCATTTTTTAGCAATCAATCTTATTGATTCGCCGGCTTCTCCGACAACACTTACTTTGCCCTTTTAAAATCTCGCAGTTACCCATTTTGCCATTTCCAAATTAACAATGCCTTGCTATACGAGCAGACAATTTTTGGTTGCCACGACGACGACGACGACGACGACAAATATCGGTAGTTAGACGATTTGGTTTCGTAGATATCCGGTTTAAAAATAAAAAAATTAATTTATATATTTAACATGTTTTTTAACTTGAGTGTTATTATTAGTGAACACTAGCAGGCTAATTATTCAAAGTTACAATTCTAAATAAATTATTTTCTGTTAGTATACAAATGTGTCTTTATGAAGAAATAAGTGAGAACAATCAGATAATAACAGTTTCTAGAATGGTGATTTTCAGCTGGTTTGCCATAAAATTTTTTGAAGGTTATTAAATAAATATTTTCAAAAGAAGTGCAAACAATAAAAAAAAAACTTGTAAACGTGTACGTAACAGTAACTTGGTGTTATGCATATATATTTTTTATTTCATTGAAGAAGATGTTTTCTTTTAAATCAAAAATGTCTATAATTGTCCATATTTAGTTCAAATTATTTTAACTTTAGAAGTCTATCCAATGTTCTTGCTATTTCTAAGGCAATTGTTGTGCCACTTTTAAATGCATATTAAGGCGATGTTAATTGCTTCTATTGTGTAAATGAAAATTATTAATTTAAATAACTATTGTTATAACCTCCTGCTTGGAACAATAATACTGTTTTATTTAATTCGCAAAAAGAATTAGGTTAAGTGGCAAATAATATAGTGACAGAATGTTTACAGACACGACTTTAAAACGTGTGATTTTTTCCACCGCAGAAATTTAATTACAGATTCCGTCGTGCACGAGATAAACACCGTTCTAGAGCTTTTGACTTTTTTTTTCACGTTATTCGTAAAATGTCGGGTGCTAGCATCTTTATTGAATGCACTATCTTTACTGTAGAATTGTAATTCTTTGTAAATTAATAGAAAAATTTAGTAAACTGTTGGATAAAAAAACAAATTATTAAGGTTTTCTTGTGATCTATTGTGTTCTTTTCTCTAAGGAAAATCAAGTTTACTTGTCAAACATTCATTCCATCCTATGCTTCAAATTTTTATTCTCATAAATCATTTATGTAGGAGAATTCAGAATTGTTGGAAGGAATGGCATTCTCCTTAGATATTAGCTAATTTTCAATATCAACAAACAAAACTAATTACTAGATTACCACTTAAGTGTTTTACTTAATTTTGAAGCAATAAATTCATTTTTCTCGATAAACTACACAAGTGAATTTTTCTATGGGGTAATCAAACGGTAATAATGATATATGAAAGAAAATGCACTTTTGCATCGTCGCTTACGTTTTTCTGCTCGTCGAATGCAAATAAGATCTATCTATAGAACCGGGCCCCGTACTCTATTGTTTTTCTTTCTGCCGTGTCGAAACCGAGAGTTTTATTTGTAAATCCGTCGTTGCCCGGGCCTCCGGAGGAATTCGGCCGAACGGTTACCGACGTGTCCGGCCCACGCCGTTTTAGAATTTAGAACGGTGTGGATCCGGCACGGATTCGAATCGGATTTCCACGGGGTGGCGGGACGATGCCTCGGCCGTCTCTAACCGAAGCTAAAGTTTCGATCGTTATTGTTTGTTTCGGAAGCAACGGTGACCGACTAGTCGCTAAGAGTTAAAGAGGACGACGTTAGTCGTTTAGACTAATCTAGTTTGCGAAACCGGAAAACGAATTAATGTACGTGGGTGCAAAGGACCCGAACAAGAAAGGATCGAGACGTTCGAAAACGATACGAACCTGCGTCGACGAATCCGGCGGGTGGAGGATTTCCGGAATATCCCGTGGCTCCGGCGGCATTGAGTCCCGGATAAGGAGGAGGCATGTCGGTCATGTAAACCGTATTTTCTGAAATTAATTAAAAATCGTTAATTACGAATTGTAATTAAAATTCGTTTCCGATTATTAATCGTAACGCGAGACCGTGGCTCGATTCCGTTCCGTCTTCCCACTTTTAGACGTTTGGACGTAATTACTACTGATGGATATTACCTTCAAATATTATAAATTAAAGTTTCCAATTGTGATTAATGAATCTGTTTGAGAATTAAAAGTAGAAAATTCTGACATTTTAACACAAGACAACAATTTGCCATTGTTTGAAATGTTTTTCTGAATTAACTATACAATTTTGACATTATTAGAGAATTTATTTGATTTAACAAAAATATTAGTAACATAGTTAATCCTGTGTCAATTTTTAAGTTAATTTTGATGAACTATAAGTAAATTGGCAATTGTAAAGCCCAGTTTGTATTTTGAGAGAATGAAACAGAGGACATCAATTATACTTCTGTATTTATACCCACAACACACCTCTATTCTCTTTCAGTTTTCAGGAAAAGTGGAAGGAAATTCTGTTCTTCCATGCTTCATATACCTCAGTTCTTTGTGTTGTTATTCCCAATAAAATGTTTATTGACACTTTTATACTTTACCTGTGTATTTTAAAAAATAAATTACTCGAATACAAAAATTTTGGGTAAAATGTAGTTTAAAATTACATAAAATATTGAAATATTGCTCCCAATTCTTTTCCCCAATTTCTTTGATCAATATGTAATATTTGTTATTCTCTTCTCAAATGTAATAAATATCCGCACCTTTCTTTCCGAACATATTTTGCAAACAAGATATGGCTTTGACAAGTGCATTAAAATGCAAATGCATAGGAAATTTCTCTTCTGTTGTTTCAAAATATGAATATTAATAAGGAGAGAGCAACAGAGAAGAAAATACATTGTTTTCGTTTTAAAACAAGTAAACAAAATTGCCATTGCACTAGAACCCACCCTTAGGAGAAAAACCCCAAAAGGAAGTTTTAACTATCACTTAAAACTACCTTGGAATTGTATAATTTAAATAAAGGATGGTGCGAAATACATAATCCAATTCGAACGGGGACCCATTTTTGTAAATGGAGTCTTCTGTGAATGGTTTGTTTTCATTTGCAAAGAATGCCACAAAATTTACAATAAATCTGTACTCTCTTTGGAAAAAATTATTGTATTTTGGTAATTCTTCTGGCACTGCAATATCTGTAAATGGTGGGCAATATTGGGAGACGATCCGGGAGTTTTTGGCATCTCTGTCGAATGACTCGAGACCCCGGGATGTGTGGTTTTGGCGAGACGGCCACTACCTACGCCCGTCGTAAGAAACAATCCGGAGCCGAAAGATTTTCCGGGTTATTTACTTTCTTGGGCCGTCGAGATTGCCCAATTTGACTGCACCGGACTTTTTTCTACAAAACTATCTAAAGAGAAAGATTTACACGAATAAGCCCGACATTTTGCAACAATTAAAAGACAATATTCGATATAAAATTGAAAACAACAACAGAAATTTTGCAAAATTTAATGGAAAATGCCGTAAGAGAAACCCGACTTTGCTCGAAGTGCAATTTGTCACATATTTTATTCCGTACGTAAGAAAATTTAAAGGCTTTTAATAAAAAACAATTAAAAAATCGTCTTTTTGTTTGGAGATTTTGTAAGAAAAAATTTTTTTAAAAATCAGATAATTTATTTTACACCACCCTGTATCTACGAACGGATTCGACGTGTTGAGAATGCAATATGACAAATCAGTTATAACGTTTTATCAATTAAAGATAACCTATTTATCCTGTCTATACTTGTTCCGTGATGGAGTATTATCGGTAATTTCAATGTAGCATCTGTAATTTTAATGATATTCATCAAAGTTCCCATAACTTACGCGAGTAAAAACTCTTGTTAAAAATGTCAAACGGGAATAATCCGAAGTCGCCGTAACAGTCGTTACTCGTCTAACTTTTTAGATTTTATTCTATAAAAACCTACAATTAGATTTGAAAAATTTATTACAACAACATAAAATATGCAAAATAAATTACCTGGTGGAACGTTGGGGAAAACGTCGGTCGGGGGTATGAATCCGTAGTAGCCTTGAGGCGGTGCCATGTATGCCGGAGGAGGAGGAGAATAATAGGGCCCCGAAGGGGGCACGTAGGGTGGTGGTTCCGACGGCATGTTTCTAGAAACTGCAAAATATAAAGTGTTTAATACCGGACAAAATATTTAATAGGATAAACACGGTACGTACAAAATCACGTCTAATCGAATTTTTATATATCGATAACCCCGATTAACGGAGAAAAATTCGTAAGCAAATACGCTACTTTTCCTATACCGTAACCCACAAAAGAAAGTTTGAAACAATAACACGCATTAAAAAATGATTTGTTTCTGTTACCTTTTATTTAACTTCAATGCAAGAAAACAGATTATATTAAAATGCAGCAAATATAATATAATAAAATAGTTTTGAGAATAAAAAATGTGTACGTATATTGCTGTATAATAAATCATGTAGAAATTTATGTTCATATATACGATTAAATTAACTAAGGTACGTGAGAGGGCTGGAAAGCACTACCATAAAAATTGCCAATGTAAAAAAATTTATAATCCAAAACTCGTGGCCGTCCATTTGTTCCCGGTTTTCGTTTATTCAAGGTACCGTCGGTCCACGTTACTTTGGGGATTCTACCGTATTTAAACGATTTTATGACGAAAATAACCCGAAAGCAATTTATCGCTTTTTCCCCTTAACTCTGTCACAATTTTGAGCTTACAATTGTATTTTTGTAAGTGTATTAGTCTCTTATTTTATTTACTCATGTTGGCCCCGATAAAGTGAATAGATAGAAAGTGACTGTCCAATAATTTTAATTGTCTATTGTATCTAAGAGTGTCACGGTCGACTACAAATTGAACTTTATATAAGACACAAACAATTTATATTGTGGTAAATATGATGGAGCAAACAAACTTCTTCCAAACAAGGACAAACAGCTATTGAATGTCACCCAGCACAATACTACTCAAAATGAAAATCCATATAAAGTTTCTAGGGGAAAGAAAGGATATGAAAAAATTGTTATTCAGATACTCAAATACATAAATTTGTAAAAAAAAATATGGTACAGTCTCTAAAAAACACGATAATGTTCCTGGTTTGTCATATCAACTAGTTTGCAGTCTAATATTCTCAAATACTGTATTGCCACTCCAACAGATACAAACTATGCTTTAAGGTACGTCAGAAAACCTTATTCTTCAGTTATTTTAAAAAGAAACTAATAAACAGGATAGTGAAGACAACAGAATCATAAATTATCCATAAAGACTTTGGAGATTTCGTGTACGTGGTCAATTAACTTCCGTATAAACTCTTTCGAGCACACTTTAACGTCTGTGTACGTTATTTATGAATGTGAAAAAAACAAACTATTTGTACGAGGGAACTATATAGGAGTATAAAAATAGAAAATTTAAACTTACAATAAGTGACTATTACAAGTATTTAGGAGTGGAATTAAGCCAATGTGGAAGAGATAACCGAGAACAGGATACAGAAAAAAAATAAAAAAAGGCAACTTCTGAATGGAATCTGATGGAATGCTAAAATCTCAAAATGGAATATTTGTAACACCATAGTAAAAAGTATATTATGTATTACAGAGAGCCAATAGATAGGAAATATCAAAACAGATGAAAAAAATGACTAAATGAAGTTATAACTGATGCAATGACAAGATCATGCATATTATTATTCATGCACAAAATAAAAATTAAAAGAAGTGATGAACATAAGGAATAGTTAGGATAGCCATAAAATAGAAACCACAGGGAAGAATAAGATTGCTTGAGAGAATGAATCACACAGGAATACACAATGAAGACAGAAGTATGGGCTTTATTAATTCTGGAGGATATGCATTTCAGACGTGTCCGTCATCTGTCCTCTTAATTTTTTAAACCAGATTGATATAAAGTTGAGAGAGGACTGACAAGAGACATATTGTCCAAAATGCACATCCACCAGAATTAATAAAGTCCATACATCTATTTTTGTTGTGTTTCAGCATGACTCATTCTCTCAAGCAATCTTATGCTAACAATTAAATTGAGAACACCTTGAAAAAAGGTATATAAAGAATGGAGAAGAGAGAAATCGAGGAAGGAATATGTAAGAACAGAACAGAGTAAAAAAATTGTCGAGGACCGGAAGAAACTGATCGTACGTATACATGTATGTGTACTTTTGTGTGTGTTTGTAAAAACCACAGAATATCGGCAGTGGATCCAGACGTCTGTCACGGGGGTGATAAAAAAAAGTCGGCGCCCCGACAGTCGGAGTGCATTTAATAATATAAACCAAAGTGTATGTAATATATAAATGCAAGCACCTAATCCTACGTGACTCTGCATGCTTGGGAGATTAACCGGTGCTTCTGATTTATTTATTTGTATTGAATAATGAAAAAAATCAAGAAGCAGCACACTGGGTACAATCTAATCCATCCAATACAAGTGAGCCATAGATGGGTTCATCTCGAAAGAACAGAGTGATAGAAGTCTTTCAGCAGAGGTTTATGTAATGGGTTTGACAGTTTTAAGTTTTAATGCCGAGTTTTTGGGTTATCGAAATAGTGGAAGCTTGGGGAGGCGATTGCTCCATTGCCCCTCTGAATCCGCACCTGCAGAATGTTAAAAATATCATAGAACACTTTTGGTACTTGGTTACTTCACTCTATCCAGTTAGTAAAACTTTCTGGGGAGAACAATGCTAATTCTGAAGTAAAAATAGGATACAACTACAAAATAAATAATTGTTGTTTAATATAATAAAAGTTTTATTATATTTTTAGTATAAACATGCCTATAAAAAATTTATTAAAAAAGTTTTGTAAGTTTTTTCGTTTCGTAAGCACGATATAGTGCAGTTAAACAAACACTGTGCATCATTTCGTCCGTTTATTTCTTCTTCTTAGTCGATATGCATTTTTACACGTTTGGCAGAATAGAAAGAATTATTAAAATTCTGTACCCATGCATACACCCACTTTAAGATGCTATGTTTGCACATCTGTTAAAACATTAATTAAAATAGTCTCAGAAAGGCAAACAACAGAAGAGAACTTAAATTCGCCTAACATAAAATACGGAATAGAAGGTATGTTTGTAAATTATATGTATTATTTAAATGGTTTGATGTTATGTAATAATTATGTACATTTAAAATTAGTTGACTGAAGAGGGGTGTTGTAAGGCTCGTAATATGTAAAAATGCATATCAACTAAGAAGAAGAAATAAACGGATGAAATGATGCCTAGTGTTCGTTTAACTGCACTATATTGTGCTTACAAAACAAAAATTAGAACGACACAGTTTCAATTTGGTACAGTTTCATAATTGCTAAAAATGCATAATTTTTTGAACAGGCAACAAATAATTTTACAAATTTGTGAAATTTCAGCAATTAGCAAGCCATATAAAGTTTTTCATATATAAACAAAACTACAAATATCATGATTTGCTAATTTATGTGAAATTAAAATAATGCATGGCTACCACATTTACAGAAATCATCTCGAAAGAACAGAGTGATAGAAGTCTTTCAGCAGAGGTAACTCATATTCTTATCACATTTTTGGTAATTGTTTACACAAATTTTAATTGTATGAGATGTTGAAAATAACTTGTCATGCAAATGAAGAAGCCACTGTAAAATGCTTCCATGCATTTTAATACTATTTATTTATTTATTAAGATAAACAACTTTTTAACAGCTTCAATCTTCTTTCTTGTTTTTAAATGCCAATGTTTGAATATATCTTTTAAACAACAAACAAAAAAATTTATATATAAAAGTAACAATAAAACATATATATAAAATGTACTGTATAAAGAAAATTTGTGTACACAAGATGCAATCAAAAAACCTGGATTTGACCAATAAAGATTTTAACATAACTAATTTAAATTTGGCCACAATTTACTTCAAAGTAGTTCTTCCTGCATTTATGCAGCAATCCCATCATTCAGGCAAACCTCAAATGCTCGACGAAAGTCTTTAAATCTTAAAAATTCTAAAGCATCGATTGCAATTAGCCTGGATCTCCTCAACCATAACAAACCTTTATGACTTTTTTCATTCTCCAGATTGAAAAAAAGTCATAAGGGACTAAATCTGGCAAGTAAAGAGGGTGAGAGTACTGTTGTTTGTGTTTTTTTTAAGCAAAAAAATGCTTACATTTTGAAGTTTTGTGTGCAGCAGCATTGTTGTGATGACAAGCCAGGTTCGGATACACCACAGTTTTGATATTTGTAACAAATATCCTCACCACAAAAACATTGTGGTAAAAGTTTGAATTTACTTTCAGGAACAAATTAACAGGAACAAATTTTCAGTATACAATCCCCTTACAGTTGAAAAATGATCAACGAGATCGTCATCACACTCCCGACTTGCCTTACCTTCTTGGGTCTCCATGATTGTCTCTTCCACTGAGACTGCTGCAGCTGCTACGCGGTCTCCAAGTTGCAACCATACCTCAACACTTGTAACTTGTAATGATTGCTGCATTAAGATAGGTTCATCAGTGGCCTGTTTAGAGATCTTTGCAGATGCTGAAGCAATGGTCTTCTGGTTCTGAGTCAACAAATGAGTGAAAAATTGGCAGCAATGCAATATATGCATATATTGCCTGTTATGATGTCTGAGCAGCTCCCAAATGAAATACCAAAGTGCTGATGCACAGTGTCACAGTGTCATTATGCTCCAGCAATGTTTGACCCTTTATCAAATATGACTGCAACTCAGAACACCAACTCTCACCCAATGATTTATTGACATATGCCTCCCAAAGCATTTAGAGTGTCTCCACGGTAGATTTCCCAAATTTAATGCAAAATTAAAAATTTCTCTTTGGTCAATTTTCAAGTTCATTTTCAAATTGCAGAATGACACTAACACAATGTTACAAAATTGCATATGGCAATCATTTTGATTTGAAAATTCAGTACCACTTGGCAAACGGATGCTAAAGTGCCAAGGGTAACAATCCTTGATAGAAAAAAAGCTAAACATTCCACTATCACCAAACAGCAAAAATAGTCTATTTCTTTTTGATTTCACCATGTATATGTGAAGTTTGCTGACTAGGGGAAGGGAGAATTAATTAGACTCCAGTAAGGATGAACAAGGAACAAAAGACTACGTGGGTAGTGGTGTTGGACATACGGAGACAAAGCAACTTTACAGTTTAAAACTTTTTATTTTAAATGTAAATTGTCAGCTTACAAAGTCTTTCCGAGAGATGTTCCTTCTCAGATGATGATCTTAAGTTAGAAAATGCCCAAACGTATCCCTTCAATGTTTCCTCGGCAGTCCTGGGATGGTGTTGTGTAAAAGTCAGGTGGATGGAGGATGATGGCACACAAAACAGAGAGAGAGAGAACTTTGGACTTGGTAAAAAGTCAGAAAATCCACTTTTCTCCTTGAAATCTGGGGTATTTAAAGGATTTCATCCTAGAATTTCTTACTCCAATTCCCTCTCACTATTTCCCGATCATTCTCCTCCCTTGTTTCCAGGTGGAAATAAGATCGAATCGGGCCATGAGAAAGGTTATCTTTCATATTCAACTTGAATTATCTCTCAACTCTGATCACGAGATGATGGAACTTTGAAACCTGTGCTTGTATTTTACCCATTAATGTCTCCATTTTGACAGTTTGAAATTTTAACTACTAAACGTGACATTTTCTTTCGTTAAACTTTCCAGTTTTCCGATTCGGTTTAATTTTGATCATTTGTAAATGAGCATCAGAGTCAAGGTTCAAACTCTCTGGACTGACACCTATCTATTATCTAACATGTGTCTGAGTTGCACTTGGAACTCACATTGTTTATGTTCACATCGCTTCATGCCGCGTTCATTTGATACAATTTCTTTTTTTGTTTTAAAGATAGTTTTTTGGTGCAATTAACAACAGGTTTGGACTCGGCCTGGAACCTCACACATATAACAAATAACTATTTCAATATTTACCTATTTTTGCAGCATGCAGCATTGCCTGTCCAAATTCTATAGCTCCGCCAGTCAGAAATTTCACTTTAAAAGTTGCATGGCCTGCCCAGTTTCCTGTAATTTTAAAATGTTTATTTAATTTTATCAATTTAACATTGAAAAATTGATATATAATACACATAGACATATAAAATTCTATTTACATAGAAATAATATAACCAAAAAACATTGTCTAAATTCTGTATAAAGATGATGTAAAGAAATATCTAGGATTTAATTTGGAAAAAATTAAAATCATACATTAACCAAGACATTTAATTATTAAGAATGTGTGTCTAGTTTCCAAAAATTAATCTTAATTCTAATGACAGAATGGCTCTCTATATATCATTTATTTAAATTAAAAAACATCATTATTCACTTGTGCCAACGATAGATCTGACACCTAGCAGTATTAGTGCAAACTACATAATGGTGGCTGCTATGGGTATAAAGTCTGTGGTCTATTAGACTTAGAAAGTGTTCAACCTACAATGGTAAATAGTAAGTATTGCTGTGTATTTGGATGTAAGTCTAAAGGTTCATCAAACTCAGTACATACGCACACATTCCCAAAAGATAACTTCTGTTTTATTTCCCACTTTTTTTGCAGTAATTTATCAATTCAGTTTCACCAACACCTAATTTTGCTGAGCTTAAAATTCTTTTATTTTTACAAATGTTTTCAACCTATCTATCTAATATAGGTCATCGTCAGGTTTAATATTATAAATGTTCCAAAATGGAATGTGCCGTTTTCAAACATTTTACATATTTAAAATTTTTAAAAATAATTTAACTTTAAAATAAATTGAAAGAAGTGTATATATTAAATAAATGAAATAAATAAAAAATAAATAAATGAAACATACAAAACAAAGCTAACTACAAAGAAACATGATTTAAGGGTTTTTAAGCCCCATTCTTTTTTCTATTATATATGTCCATGCTATTGGAAATGCATTAGCAGCCCTAGCATTTAGACAAGGGTTTTTCATTTTACTTTTATAAATTTCTACCTTTTCCATCTCCAACACAATAAATGGAGGGTGCACCGTTTTAATGACTTTCACCTCTTCCCATTTTACAACCACTCCTTCGACCTGTGCCATAATTGCTAATGTTGTTGTGTTGTGCCCTTTGTCAATGTTGTATCTATGTTCTTGCAGACGTGCCACCAGGTTTCTTCTAGTCACACCCACATAATCTTTTTTGATTCCCAACTGTTGATTTTCAAATGGTATTTTATATACCCCAGCTTTCTCTTCCTTTTTTATGCTGTCTTTATCATTCCGTAGCAAGCTATAGATATTGGGTGCTCTTTTATAGATCATTCTCGAGTTTTTATAAGAAAAGAGCACCCAATATCTATAGCTGCATTTGTAAAAATAAAAGAATCTTAAGCTCAGCAAAATTAGATGTAGGTGAAACTGAAGTGAATTATTTGCTGAGGAAGAGGTGGATAGATATGAAGTTATTAGTTTTAGCATTTCCTCTCCTTCTATAAGACATCTTTTTTGATCATCCACATATTCTAAAATGTCACAAAGTATAATCATTATGACTTAACCCCTTTCTGTCCGCAATCGAACTCAGTTCGATCGGTTTACATAGCGTTACAAAGAAAATGGTGTTTTAGACCCTCGGAGAAAAAAAATCGGCGAAAAAAAAATGTTTTTTTGGACTTTCGGATGTATTTTCAGTCCCCAAATTTTTTGAAAAATTTTTTCCCGCGCGAAAAAATTTTATTGCGATTTTAATTAACCCTTAATGACGGGCAATTAACGCTTAATTGTTTTTTTATGGGATTTTTTTATAGAACTTTATTTATCCTTCTAAACTTCTAGCGCACCGATTTTACTTCGGTAAAGTTATTTAAAGCTATTTTCTGATGTAAAAAACAACATCCAATAGTTTTTTTAATTTTTTTAATTAATAGATTTTTTTATAATTACGTGTAATTAAGTCGGGGGGGTCGGAAATTTCAATAAAATCGTAATTAAAAAAAAAAGTTTTGAAATATCCAGCCATCTAGTATTCACCCTACTTTTTACCCTTCTCCTCCCGAGAGTTTCATGAGAATGTCCCGCGAAAGACGACACCAGCTGTTCTCAAGGTCATCCAGCTGTGTAAACAATGACTCATCAGTGTCAAGTTTCGCGCTAAGGCGAGAAAAAGGAAATTGTACTTTGAAGTGTTTTCTTCAAAATTAACACATTTCTTTCGTTTTTTTTAGTTTTGACTATTTTTAATTATGATTTTATTATTAATTATGATTTTTTTTAAAATTCGCGCGGACGGGAAGGGGTTAAACAACTACAAAATCAACTAGGATTAATGTCGAACACAAATGCGGATAAAATGTTTTGACTACAGAGAGAAAAGTTATTACAAAGACTACATACAAGTAACTCTTGTATGTCGTCAGGCACACTATACCCTTTGTGGCAGCCATTTTGGTCGACTCATATGCCACCTATATTTACCGGCACAAGCAAATTGTACTCTATATATATTTATTTATTCTTGAATGCAAAATATTGTCTTTATACAAGATGCATTTTGCATTCTGAAATCAGTGGTAACTCATTATTCAAAATGGCTTAGATTGTCTCTTACGACAATCACGAGAGACCTCCACGACATCATTTTGACGACGTCGGGTCACCCAAAAATGATGTTAGAGCAGAAAATTGCCATGTACGCATGTGATTATGTGAGGGAAAAAATTGTATGCAATAACAAATCTTGTGTAACATATTTTCTGCAGTGGTGTTTTCTTGAGGGCTGAGATAACTAAAAATTTCAGTTGAGAAACTTTTTCAAATGAAATATTTACACAATTAGACGTAACATGAGGATATTGTAAAAGCACGACTAAGTCAGTCAGTTTTATGAAAAACGCCTGTGAACGACTAGTGTGTTTGTGCTAGCAGCCACATTATTCAGCCCTTGCTATATATAACATGCACACCAGGCCCTGATTTGAATCTATTTGGACATGGGACACCCCGTTGTTTGTTTCCCTACAGACCAATTAGGACCCTCAAAATTGGGGAGACGTCATTGGCACTCCCCAGAGGTGGGCAGTTGGAGTATCTACAGTCTAAGCTGCTGTCAGGTAACAATTTGCATCTTCTTAAGACAGTTTATCCTAAATTGTGTACATTGTTTAACAAATGATCATATGCATATGTAACAATTTTCCACTCATATCATTTTTCAATGACATTGGTCTTGGAGGCTTTTGAAAACTGCCCCAAAAGTGAATCATGACATTACAGATGTTTGTCAACTATGCATGATGCCACAAGATGAATTGCTCTGAATGCTTGTCTCCATAAGATAGCCAAGGTACTATGACCTTCAATGATTTAAATTTTTTCTTTTTACTTTACTTTGTGCCTGAAAAATACAAAAAAATCATTTTCTGATCCTTCTGAGAAACACATCAGCCCTCCCATCATTCATTTTCAGCTGAACTCATTTCATATTAGTCCACATTATCACAAAATTTGGAAAGTTTCCTTTGAAAAAAGATTAAGGACATTGTTCGACAAAAAAAAAGCAGTATCTTGTAAACTAAAGAATGAATGATCTTGAAATTTTGTATGTGCAGAGAATACATATCACAGGATTTTTCACAATTATCAAATTCAAGGAACCAATAATTACATGCAGTATAATTATATGAATGAAAAATTAGCAGAAAATCATCACCTTATGCATATGATTCTGTGATTAAAAAAAACTATATGTGATCATGGGTTAGTAATATATTTACATATAAGTAATTCAAGATTGGTCTAGACTTGTTTTTATTTAGACCCAAAACTTTTAGTATGTAGTTAGTTTTAATCAGCTTTTATCGATAATTTTTAGGTTACTTCATACAGACTGCATTCAAAAGCCTTACGACTCTAGTTGTCAGTACCAGATTAATCTAAGCAAAATATGTAATTAAAGTACTAAAGGAAAGGGGACCATTTAAGTTTTCTGATATGAATCTTCTCCGCCAACACGAGTAAAACTTGTTCACAAAGACAGAAGTGAACAGACGTTACAGCATCCATAGCTGAGCTATATTAGGTTGTTCCAGGATGTTGAGGATGTAGTTTAAGATCTTCAACCTTTGGATGAATCTATTTAGATGAATTGGATGAATCTATTTAGTAAATTTTCACTAGGATATACAAATAGATACACTAGGATATCTGTTCAACATTTTATTTCATTCAGATTGTCTTTATTTGAGTCATTCATTTTGAACCTACAACTTTTGGTAAATACAGTTCTTGCATATTTTTAACATCAATGGTTACAAACTGCATAGCTGAACATTCATTTTCTCTATTCAAGCATTTAATAATACCAACAGAACAGCTATGCAACAAGACAGTTTGAATGCCCCATCCACAATAAGTATAGAAGATATTATGCCAAATCAATTTTGAGGACTTTGATCAAAGGGTTTTGTATTTAAAAAATCTACAAGAAAATATTTTAAAAAAGTAAATAAATGTAAATCTGTAGGTAAGTCTTTGTTTTTTTATATATTTTACTGATATTTTAGTATTTTTATTAAATAAATACAAATGAAAAAAAAACAAAGTTTTTATTCAATGTAACTGTAAAATTTTTCCTGGAAGAAAACTAAATTTAGAATTAAACTAGGATATAAATTTTTAAACTATTTCATGATCAGTACTTAAGATATGAGATATTAAGATTCAATAAGCAATGGAGAAGTCAAGACCAAAGGACACCATTGGTTGGTTGTGCTTAGTACATCATTTGTCCTTAATCCAGAACTGCTAGTAGTGCTATTCAAGATATTACATTGACTGCAGAACAGCATTGATGATTACATATATGATTTATCTGACCAAGGTTACATCATGAAACATTCTCCACACAACACACATTTATCCCTGTACGAGTTTCTTTTCAGACGAATGCACCTAGGTCAATAAATTTCACAGACTGAGAGAAGTTCACCTGTAATGAATTATAAAAGTAGAGCAACATTTTACATGCTGAACTATATATCCCAGAACTATGAGATATAAATGATTGTTAAGGGCAAAATATCTTTGAACATAATAAAAACTTTATATCCTTCATTAATTTTTTAAAAATAAAAGTGAAGTCTAGGACAATCTTGAATTTATATTTTTAATTTATAAAATCATATATGCACATATTTATTATTAAAAATATTCTAATAATTAAATACCTCCTGCTTGAGCTTTTACTTTTCCTTTGATGTAATTAGCACCAAAAATCGGTTGTTCAAGTTCTATTGAAGTCATTGAGAAGAATGGGAAACTAAATGACTGAAGAAAGTCACTAGCATTTTTATTGGTGAATATCATCTGAAATAAAACAGTATATTTAAAATATTTTATTTAAAAAATTTTTAAAAATTACTTTTTAAGAGATTATTACAGAGTACATTAGAAGTCTCAAGTCTTTTCAGAACCAGCAACTGCTAAATAAATACAAATTCAAAAATCCAGCAATGAGTTGCATGACTTTTCTGGCAATTACAAGATCCTATTTAGAAAATAACTTTTATAATTTTAATTACAGTATAACTTAATAAAATTGTGTGTGGCACTATCTGTTATGAGATTTTATTATAAAATTTTTTTTCTATATTTTTAATTACTATAAAATGGCAAAAAGCTTAATATTTAGGGTAGGCATGAGTTTTATAAAAAGTATAAATGTTAACAATGAGTAAAATCATCATTAAGTTTACCCTACTGGAGATACAATCCCCTTGACCATTAACCACCAACATTTAATAGTACCAATGCCCCTCATGTACAAGCCACCATGCCAAATTTTGTTTCTTAATCTTTACCCCATCTTCAGATATTACCAAGGTTGAGGCCAAAGTTTTAAACGTAAAAACGTGTATGTCGGACGTTCGGCGCCGCTTTCCTGTAAGCCTAGAAGTTTGACAATGGCGTTTGGAATGTCGAGCACGATTCCACTGACTTTCCAAATGCCATTGTCAAACTTCTAGGCTTACGGGAAAGCGGCACCGAACGTCCGACGTACATGTTTTCACGTTTAAAACTTCGGCCTCAACCTCGCTATTAAGTAAAATAGATACCAACACGTACAAAGAACTTTTTTGTTGTTTTTTTACTTTTTTGGATTCAGGATGTCTCAAAATGTGAGATTTGAAAAAAACTCTGAGGGTCAAATCTGACACAATTCCAATACATCCCCTTGTTATGTATACATAGCAGCCGGGAAATTAAAATGAGATTATGTTTATTCATAACTGTTGGTAGTACAGTGGGTGATCGGTTAACAAACATAATCCATTCCAAGACTTTGTTCGCTATCCGAATTGTTCGTTAACCGATTATCGATTTACCATAGGTTTTTATGGAAATTTGATTAATTCGTTCTGGAGACCCCCCAAAAATCAAAAATATATACTTTCTTACTACGTTTATTTATATGTAAGAATAAAAATACATATATATACAGTCTGAATTTTTATTAGTCATGTTTTTTCCATTGGTGGGGGTTAAAGAATCTGTCTAATGTCAATTGCTTTTCTCTCTTCTTCAGGATTTTTTGGAAGTAATTAATAGCATTGTAATTGTAGAGATCCCTACACCTATTAACCTCAACCTGATTTGGATGCCATTCTAAGACCGTTGTTCTGACATCCTCCCATTTCTTCAAAAGATCGGCATTAATCCTCTTTTTCAGAAGAAAACATATCTTGCCGAGTTCCTCAGTGTTCTTCATTCAAGAGTTTTTATTGTTCTTCTGTCGTCAGATCAATTTCCATTATGAGCTCCTCGATGTGATTTTATTTCTCAAATGTCATTTAGCTGCTTGAGTTTTCTTGATAATACAATATCTTTCTTAGATAAGATTGAACTGCAGCCTACTGTAGACCTGTTCAAGCCATACTGCCCGGCAACATCAGACATCTTCTACCCACTCTCTACCTTTGCTATTATACTCACACCTTTCGAAAATAAAAACTGATGCAAAACTTAACAAGTGCCTGTCTGACAGTTTCACGAATACTATAAAAGAACTGTTCCTGTCAGAAAAATAAAAGGCTGGAATTACAAGGGAGAGTTCCAAAGTTCGGAGGAATACTATCTGATCGGTATGTTGAACATCGACGTCTCTCATGCTCCGAAAAGTTTTGAATTGTCGCCCGAAGACAAGGGAAGACCAATCGGTATTCATGTCACTTCTTGTATTTGTTCTGTGAGGTGTTCGTTATCTGATCATGTGTTTGTTGTCTGAACATAAAAATCTTTTGCAAAAGTGTTTGTTATCCGATTTGTTCATTAACCAATTACCCACTGTATATCTAATTATAATCATTCTGATAACTCAAGGATGTAATTTAAGAATCAGATAATATGATTATCTGATTCTTAACTTATTAACTGCCAAACCTAAAAGAAATATTCAAATAATAGTTAAGTCAATAATGAATAAAACAATTTATTTCAAAATTACACACAAAATGTGATGTAAATAACTATCTAGTTTCATTCCTTGTGAGAAATAGCATCAGCATAACTGATTCAATGCATTCTTCTCAGTCAATAATGTAGAAAAAAATGTTAGGAGAAAAAATTTTACAAGATCAACAAATAAAGTATGGAGAAATTAATATAAATACAATGAGAGTATACAAAGCTAGATTCTAAAGATACAATTCTAAATATAAATAGACTTAACTGAGAAAATTTTTCATCAGAGATCAATTATAAAAAAAATTGTAATTTTGGCCTTCAGCTATAACACAGATATACTAGGTGCCTTTTTCTTTTTAGAAAAGTTTGAAATTACTATTATAATGAACATTAATAGTTTCTTTTACATTTGATATGATTTAAAACCAAAAAATAGCTATATCAATTGATTCGGTAATCTCAGAAATTGCTTATTGGCAAAATGTGAAACAGAGCATAATATAACTCAGTAAACCTGGAACTCTCTTCACTATATAATATTAAAAACATTTTGGCAATCTTTGTTTATAAGTTTACTTTATTTGAAGCATGTTCTTAAACTACAGTTTTATAATTTAAATTACAAAATTACATCTATTTTAAGTAAATAAAACACTAATTTTTGAGAGTAAGAAACTTTTATTAAACTGATATTATGCTAATTTAGTAGATTTTTTTTACAAATTATCACAGAAAATTCTCAATATCAAATATATTTTAAAAGCTGGAATTTCTTGGATAAAATCACACAAAACACTTTTTGTACTTTTCCAACACTAATTACAGAACAAATGTTTTCAGTCCAATTTATAAGACTGCTTCAGATTACAAGCCATTCCAAAGATGAAAGAGATAAGTTGAGTTCTAAAGTGGACAAACATCATCAGTAAACCCGATATATTATAAAGCTACACACCGACCAATGCCAAATATTATTGGGATAGAAATGGCTGTAATATTAATAAATTATGAGACAATTTGATAATAGAGTTGCTGTTAAGCACCATCTCTTGATAAATTTAATAATTATAATTTTAATTACATAATTCAGAACTACTGGAAGAAAAGAATCAGCCCAGATGGTTTAGCAATGATGTTTGTTTATATATATATATATATGCCTTGCCAGGGTTTGTGATGGCCGGTTAAGTGCCTTAGGAGATGTTTAAAGGATGAGGGTGCGAGTGCATCCCCAGCTGGCACCGTAATAGCCATCAATGGTTATAACGTATTCTTATATATACTGGAAGAGGAGATCGGACCGGAGGTCCGGGTAATGTAATTGGCAACGCATCTGTACGGTAAGCAGGAGTTGCGGGTTCGAGTCTCGCTTCGGGCCAATTCTTTTCTTCCGGTAGTTCTAAATTATTTAAATTATTTAATTAAAATTATAATTATTAAATCTATCAAGAGATGGCACCTAATGCCTAACTCTATTGCCAAATTGTCTCATAATTTATTATATTATATTATAGCTGTTTCTAGTCATTCTGTGACATTACTTAAAATTCATACGTTGCAATTAAGTATTTACATATTTAAATAAAATTCAAAGACTAATTCATATAAATTATATAAATTGTTCCACTTTAGAACTCAACACAGCTCTTTCATCTTTGGAATAGTTCCAATGCAAAGCAGGCCTGTAAATTGGTCCAAAAACATTATTTCTGTGATTAAAGTTAATGCTGGAAAAGTATAAAAAGTATGTTTGTAT
This sequence comes from Centruroides vittatus, assembly GCF_030686945.1. Classification (NCBI taxonomy): domain Eukaryota; kingdom Metazoa; phylum Arthropoda; class Arachnida; order Scorpiones; family Buthidae; genus Centruroides; species Centruroides vittatus. The sequence continues at coordinate 1,031,105 of NW_027122237.1, read as the reverse complement.
GGAAAATTCTTATTTTTGAATTTGGAATTTTCTAACAAGCACACATCTAATTTTGCCAAACTACTTTTCAATATAGAGTCAAACTATTAAGTATTAAATTTCTATGTATGATTATTTTGTTTATCTACAGATAAAAACAAATAATTTTTTCATATTGCATTGTGTGCTGAATTAAATCATTAAATAATATAATGTCTTACATTTTATAATCATCATACTAATAAAAAAAATCAAAAACTTAATCAATAAAAATCTAACTGGTAAAATAAGACCAAATTTAACAATTATTATCTTAGGCCCTAATATATAAATATAAAGAAACAGATTTTAAAAAATTTCATAATACCATGAATTACCGTTTATAATGAAAGACTATTGCTTAAAATTATTTCATTGACTTTCATATATTTAAATAAACTTTAAAAACATCACAGCAAGACTTCATTTATTCAACATATTGAAATAGTTTAATTACTTTTATGAACTTACTCTGTGTGTTGTAAGATAAATCCTTCCTTTTTTGACTCCATGAAAACTTTTTGCATCATCTCCTTCAAACTGCACTTCTACTCCATCACAGTATAAGAGAATACTAAAATTAATTATAAGAAATTATTAGCAATATTTGCATTCATTTATCAATAAATTAAACTGAATATAATCATTATTCAACTTTCTCCATATACAATATATTATATATATTTACTTTAAGTATTACATGTATTTAAGCATGCACACAATGCATTTTTGTGTGTATAACCCACAGTGATGTATGCCCACAGAAAATTGCTAGAATAAAAATAAAATCTTTGCATAGCTCAATTACTCTATACTCAAACCTATATATGGAGCAATGACTGCTGTATAGATAAAAGCTTTTAATTGAGATTTAAAATCTGTGTATAACCTGCTCTATCACATAACCCACATCTCTGTCAAGCAGTCTTTGAAACACAGATAATCTGTAGGTTATATATGTAATACATTTAAACTGTAATTGCATTTGTCCATTATAAAACATGTACATGTTTTTATCTTGTATGATAAATAGATTGATGTTACTTGTTTCTTCAAGAGATTCCAATTTCTAATTTAGTTTATAGTTTCAAAGTTTACATGAAATCATATATTTTTGAAGAATCCTTTTCAAGAAATGTTTTAATTCTTCTCTTCCTTCTCATACAGAAGCTCAGCAGAGATTGAAGGACAAATATGACACATTACTTAGCTCATCTCAGGGCTTCTCTAGACCTTTCATTTTGCAGACAGCAGAAAAGACAAATACAAAGTGTCTGAAAAACTGATAATTTATGAGAAGTATTATGTATTTAAGGAAAACAAATCTTCAGTAATTATCAATGAAATATAGTTTTTCCTGCATTACAAAAGCACAGGGTTCTACTATTGCTGCAGGTAAAAATTTTGAATGAAGTTTTTCCTGACTTATGATGGGATGATATGTACCAATTCACTTATACCCCACTCCCAACAAAATCCCTTTGGCGTTTTTTCTTGTGAATTATGTGAAGGATCTGGTTTATTAAACACCTGTTACAAATATTGAAACAATAAAAAGTTATATAATAAACCTAGTCAGAATTATGTTTATTATACCATCTTTGTAGTATAATCTGACATGGACAGATGTTACATAACAGTGACAATTTTGACTATCACTCAAGAGGGACAATGATATAATACCTGGAGAGAGATTAAACATGGTGTTGATATTGTAAGAGTAATACATGATGCACATATTGAGATTTCTTGAAAATTTGCTTACTAATTAAGGTAAACTATGTGGCTGTATCTTTTTCCTAAAATGAATGTGTTTCTGTAATTCACCATTTCTTTTTCACGCACTATATGATACTTTCAAATACAGTACTCCTATTACTTCTAACTTTTTGCTTCAGTGCAATGCATCCTTAAAAACAGATAAATGGCAGTTTCATTTGCTACTAAGTGAGAAGTTTGACATAGCCTCTCAAAGCAGACAATATTAGTACCACCTTACCTTTAATAGTCTTTGTAAAAAAATTATTAAACAAACATTGTAAGTATCAAATATTTGATTATGTGGTAAGAGGAAATAAAGACACACTGAGTGCCTCACTCAGTGCATTAACAGTTTTTTATTTTCACTAGCACTTTTAACAAACTTATGCTTATCATCATCAGACTAACAAAAATTTAAAAATAGAATACAATGTTCTAATGTAAGTAGAACACACACTATTTAAAACTGAAATTAAAAAACCATCATGAGCATGCTACGAAGTTCGATTACACTAGATGTTATGACATCATGCAATGCATGTGGGGATATAGACCAATGTTAATTAAAGGAGTGATAACAGACTTATATCACTATTCAACCATTTATATAGAGCAACCCACATGCTGGGCAGGTCAAGCGTAGAAGTGTTACATGGCCCCAAAGTTGTTGCAAGGAGAGATTCCCATATAAACATTGAGTTTCTGGTCACTGCAGCATCTGAGTAGCATCGTTTGAGCCCATAATGGGTTATAATTCTGTTTGAGCACCTTTTTTTGCAAGCTCTGTGGTAAACTTTCTTTCACCATGTCATCCTGGTGCTCAGCTAGGTGGCTAGCAAGCATTCATGTTGTGGCCCCAATGTACTGTACCTTGTGTTTATCCCCGTTACGGGATTCTCCAATGGTATAGATTCCCAATTTTTCAAAGGTAGAGAATTTATCTCAATCATTGCAGATGAGTCTGCACAAATTCAGCAGTAGAGACAGGCAGGAGAAAGTTACGTTGCCTATATTGTATTGATTATGTGGACATTCAGATGACAGTCATCTACATATTTCTATAAAGAAATCTCCATGCACTAATGTAGCATCTGAAATCTTATTCTAATTGCACCTTTCAATATTTATTGGATCAATTCCAGGAATTTCTCCTAAATGAGAATTCCCAACATTCACTTTCTAACATAAAAGTCTCTAATAGCTGTAATGTATATAAATTAAAAACAACATACCATGCATACAAAATTTCCAGCAAACAGCAAAGTTTCCAGCAAATACATATTGTATTTGAATTAAATACAAAAAATGGAACATTTTCGACCTCTTTTAGGGCCTTCGTCAAGCGTCAAACTTAACTGAACATTAGATATTCTATTTTTAGAACGTATTTTAAAATTGTTTTCCTTTCAACTTTAATCCATTTTTTCAATGTTTAACACACGTGTTACATTTTTATCTACTCAACAAATTATTATTATAGAATTAAACTTTTAAACAAATAAAAATCATGTCATGAAGATATACGCATGTCGTACTTACACTAATTTATCCATAGTATCATCAAATTCCATTTTTTGTATTTAATTCAAATACATATTATTTAATGGAAATTTTGTATGCATGTATATAGTTTTTAACTTACTTTTTATTTTCTTGCTTAACTATAGAAGCTAGATTATTTATAACTGGATGTCTAGTCCTGTTGTCATGCCAGTTCTCTGCCTAAGATAATAATCTCTGTTCTAATTCTTGACAACTCAATCTAACCAAAATTTTAAAGAAAATAGAAATCTCAAATCTGAGCATAAATAACAAATAAGCTTTGAAACAAATCATGTAATTAGCTTCTTTGGTAGTTGTCTAATTATATTAACAGTACTTTGACAGTATGGTGACCAATTTTTTTACAATGAAAAGGAGGACACAAATAAATTGAAGGAAAAAATATTGTAAATAAAAGAAACATTTTATTCATTGCAACAATAATACACTATAATAATCTCTATTGCATGCATATGTGTCGTGTTGTGTTTTGGTAAGAAGTAAACAAAGCCACTTGTGTGCGGCACTCTCTCTCAAGATCTCCCGTGCAGAGTGCATGCATCTCGTAATAACATCTTGCCTCACTGTACCAAGCCTTGATGAATTGTCATATCAAATACAAACACATCATGTCACACACAACGGATCGGCTCGGCATCAATCGAATAGAGAGATTTACGGATTAGTCTTCAAATATCAAAAAGGAGAACACTTTTCGAGGGAGGACAGAACTTATAAAACAACTGTCCTCCCTAAAGGAGGACAATTGGTCACCTTATTGACAGGCATTAAAAATTATAGATTACAAATCTTTTTCAAATATATTGCTAAGCTGGCTTTCATCATTATTAACAAAAACTACTTGAATTTTCAATAACTGGTAATTGGTTGTCTTTAGATGTTTTTCAGGAGAATAGGAAAACCTAACTCATTCAATAATTTTAATGATAATCAGATTTATGTCAGTTAATTTCCAACATTAATAGCTTCTATAATTTTGTGTTGTATATAATGACAAAATCTGGTATAAAACTTTGATACAGGAGGCATCTTGCATTCATAGAGATCAGGTCAGAATTTCATCTAATCATAAAGATATTTCTTTTTATAATAATTATGATGATAACATGTTGACCAATTCTCAATGGCAAATATGCAATGAACAAAGACAAACAAGTACAAGAAAATATTGAAAAAATTAAGCATGCATTATGAAGCAAAATTTACTCAGATGTATCTAGTGCTAAATTAGCATTTAGATAAACATACAATTCTCCAAAAGCTGGAATGTACACAAACTAAAACTAAGCACCATACACACAGTCTTCCAGCAAATATGTATTGAAATCAAATAAAAATGGAATGTTTTTGGCCTCTTTTAGGGGCTTGCTTCAAATTCTGATCATTACAGAATGTTAGCAGATATTCTAAATTTAGAATGTTTTTTACAAATACAGTAGAACCTTGTTTAACAAGCACCTCTCATAACAAGTAATTTGCATAACGAGCAAAGAAAATTGTAAAAAAATGATTTGCTTAACAAGTAATGTTTCGCATAACGAGTGACAAGGAGAGGGGAAGTCCCAGATTGTGTGCATGCTACATCAGTCTGTGTTTAGCACTCGTTCTACTAGCATCTTAGTGCTGCTTGTGATCACACATTTTTCCAAACTTGTGTTCAGACATATTACATATAAACAACAACAACAACAACCATAGCCTATACATGCCAACATGCCAAATGACATGCCAAATTCTGGGCTCTGTAAAGGCTATAATTAAATATTAAAAATTACTGTATTTTGATTTTTTTTGTTTTCTGTAAATCAAATTTGTATTCCAGGTTAGTTCATTCCACGCTAGAAGAAAAGATGATGATAATTCACGCTCCTTAACAATCTATATTGTAATAAGTAAACTAGCTACTGGAAAATAAACTATTAAAAAACAAAAACCTTAAATTTCCAGCAATAAAAACATTTAATAATAACGTTTTCGACTGTTTTAAACAGCCATCATCAGTTAAAACGAACTTAAAAAACAAAAGAATGCAGAAAAAAGAACCCAAGCAATACAAATATTTAAAATTCAAAATAATTCCAAAGCAAAAATGCCGTCGTATATTAGAAACTAACAAACAGCGCATGCGCTAAATATCGTAGTAAGAATAAAAAATAAAAATAAAAATAAAATAACAAAAAATACTGCCGCAAAAATATTTCTATTACAAGAACGTTATGCATTTCGGTAAAACTACTTCCATGCCGTGGATAAACCATCTGTGTCCCTATGGTTAATGCAACCAGTGTTAACGTGGGCTTTGTAGATTTCAAGCTTTTCTAGATGTTTCAGCATTTGTTTGTTGGTTGTGGCCCTAATAATAGACGCTTTGTCCCAATGAACGTCGACATCCTGATGCTTAGCAAAAGCTGCTAGCACAGTAGTATCCAAGCTCTTATTGATGGAGTATCTATGCTCCTTAAGCCTCTGCTTTAAATGTCTCATAGTTGCACCAACGTATACCAGATCTGTATTAAACCGACGATCCTTTAAAGGTATAGAATATACCCCTGTCTTAAAACTCTGGTTCTCTTTTTTCTTGTCGTTTCTCAATAATCGATATATTGTAGGATTACGTCGATACAACAAGCTTATGTTGTTATTTCTGGCTACTTTCTTAATCATCGTGTGCAAGAAAGGAAAATAATTGAGAATCACTTTTCTTCCTTGATTCATAGGAGGAAGCTGCCGATTTTTTGTTTTCCGAAATTTGTCGATAAGCCTATCAATCTCCTTACTCCGATATCCGTGTTGTAATGCTGCAGTGCGAATGTCATTTAATTCCTTATAGGTACACTGGTGCAATGTGTGTGAGCACGCTTGATCCAGGCATGAAAAGCTGCATATTTAAAATTCATCGGATCGAAAGAATTTTTTGGTATAATAATGGGCTGATAGCTGGGTTTTCTATAAATGTCCGTCCATATTTGACCCTCCTTGCATTCTTTTGTTTTTTAAGTTCGTTTTAACTGATGATGGCTGTTTAAAACAGTCAAAAACGTTATTATTAAATGTTTTTATTGCTGGAAATTTGTTTTTTAATCTATATTGTATAATTTTCTTTGAATAAACATTATACATAAAGTATTTGAGTATTTTTTTTTTTTTTTTGGCATGGAATGCATTATCTTATTTTACATTAATTTATATGGGAAAAATTGTTTTGATTAATGAGTAACATTCTGAAACAAATTATGCTCGTTAAGCAAGGTTCCAATGTACAGGAAATTGTCATTAGTTCAAAATTCAAGGGATGAAATAATTGCGACTTCAAATTATCCAAGATTTACATATTTCTATTCAATATGCCAAATGCCACATAACCAGTGGTGATATCAGTGGTGGTTGTTAAAATTTTCAGTTTTCCGAACCTTGTTAAACACACGGAACATTTCTCAGTGGTTTTGTTTTTTTTTTTAAATATATTAAAATATACGTATTATACTCTGTATTACTACTAAACTAGAACCTTATACCCCGTTTGCACCGAGCATTTCAATCTACGTTGTGAGCAAGGTTGGGGACTATGTCTTGGTGCAATCTCTCTCAACTGTTTCAATCTCGACCGAAACGAGGTTTAATCGCAATCGATTCAAGAAAGTTCTCAAAACTAGATCCAGTCATAAGAGAGATCCCACAATCCCACGCACGCAAGATAATACAAGATGGCTGTGGAAGACGTGTCGGGCTATGGACAGCGAAATAAAAAGGATATTGTATTACGAGAGATGATCACATCTGTTTACTATGAGTAGTGCCATTCGCGGCAAAAAATTTTTCTGCCTAAAAAAAAAAGTTGACAGCAGCAATATACTATTGTTACCTGGTCTTCACCCAGGGCTTGTTAGGTTCTAAATACGCCACTAATTATTAGATATATCGCAAGAAAAGGTATTGTATTTATCTCTAGCCAAAACTTCCATTTCATTTGTCAGTGATTGTCAGGGAAAAATTTTCAGCTAGCGAACCCTTTGTTAACTATTTCGAATATCACCACTGCACATAACAGACAATTTATTAAGCAAATGGAATATGGCTACATATACAAAATGCTATTTTTGTTAATTAATAATAATATAAGCAAGAGGGAGGTAAACAGCATGTCTGGTGAGAACCTCACAAGCTACCAGATAGGTTTTATGAAAAGTAAAGCAGAATTCCTCAAAATGTAATTTTTTAATTTTAATTAATTGTTGTTTTTTCCTTTATTTGTTACATTTATATTTATGTTTGTGTACTTGTTAATTTGGGAACAGATATCAACTGTCCTTCGGGACTTTTCTGCTTATGTGTAAATATAAATAAAGAAAATGTTGCCTAAATTATTTTTTAAAGTGGCCAAAAAAGTATGTCACCCAAATATAATAGCCCTATAAATATCTCCAGCTATATTATAAGAGAAATAAAGGGTGGTTCGTGGGTAAGGTGACACTCAAAAATGTAAAAGTAAAGCCATATTGAACAAATTATGATTGTTCTTGGTCTATTGTTCTCTTATAGCAAGGAAGCACTTTGAATCTAAATGAATGAATTAATTAACAAGCATGTGTTATGTTTTACACATAGTTTACAATTATTAGTATACAATAAAAAAACTAAACATTTAAAATTATTTTTTTGACTAGATAAACACACATACTACAGTAACTGCGTACTGTACATATAGTACCATCCTGCTCTAATATCATTTATTTGCTTCCCTTTAGAGCAGGGATCACCAAACTACGACCTGCGAGGTCAGTTCAACCAGCCCGTTGCCGCACTGTGCCACAAATTAGCTAAAATATTATTATTTATATGGAAATATCATAGATTGCAGATAAACTTACTATGTAAAAAAATGTAAATGATTGTAAGTAAAAATGCCAAAATTGGTCTAATCTGATTTTTGCATCCGACAGTAATACAATTTTTAGATAAATCAGTAAAATAAAAAATTTGACAACTTTTTGCAACTTTGAATATCAGAGCACTTTTTGTATAAGTACCTGCAATGAAGTTTCTAAGGAAAGAAATTACCAGCTTGCTGCAGCAATCATGTTTATGTATTGGTAAATAAATATGTTAGTTGTCTTTATTTTTTGTGTATTCAATGTGCTGTATTGAACAAAATGGTTATATAGCCCGCACTCATCATTCCCTCAGTTATCTGGCCCACTGTGAAAAAAGTTTGGTGACCCCTGCTTTAGAGGGTTATCAACCAACAACTGTCCTGCAGCAGATATTGTTTCACAATCTTTACTACCATATTAATGTAATTCCCATTGATTGCTGCATTGAAAATTTTCCAGGCTTCCAAGGTTATTAGTTTTTGAACAGGCTTAACTTAGTTTCGAAGACTCATCAGTTTTGCCTTATCCGAGATTATCAACACCTTGGACTCTCTTGCATATTGAGCCAGTGTTGTTTACTAGTTTAATATTAGAGATGTGTTATTGGTGCTCTTTAATTCTATGCATCCAAGATTTCTTAGTAGAGGCTCCATACATAAAATCTCTCCCAAATCTACTGTCCAATATGGGACCAAATATACCCCTGTAACAATATGAAGGAAAATGATGGGGGATTTCCCCTTCTACCTTTCATAGCACCACTCTGCAGAAACAGAAATATCCTAACTGGGATAGCTTCTTTCCCTCTCTTATCAAACTTGTAGATGTCAAAAATTTGTTTTTTAAAATTACAAGTTTGATTTTACACAAACTACAAAGTTGTTTTATAAAAGTAACTATGTAACAATCATTTGTGATGTCTAAATTTATGAATTTTTTCAACATACACTACAAGGACTACACATGGTCAGCAGCCAATTTGTTTTACTTTTCAACTGTGTTCTTTTTTTTTTGTTCACTTATCTACTACTGTCAATACTACAGAACAGCAATGTTTAGAAATGCTTACAAAAAACATACCTAAATGAACTAGAAACCCAGTGGAGAGTTGCTTAATGGTGCCTTTTAGGTATTTCATGTATGTTTTGAAGGGATTCAAAATACTGCTGCAATACATGTAAATTATCTGCAATTTTTCCCACTGCAGAAGTACTATCATCATAATCTTTGGACCATCAGCCCCTTAATAGTAAACTAAGATACTACTGTAAGACTATATAAATCAAGTTATCATTTCTCTAAAAATTTTACAAATCTCATAGTACATAGACATATTTGTATTGAATCAGAGATCAAGTTGTGTAGATAACTTGTTAGATAAGTTGTTTACTGATGAGAAAATCATTTCAGCTTTCAATAACAAATAACTAAGTGCCTGAACCAGATTGCATTATATATGTTTTAAAAATACTCCTGAATAATTGCCTGTTTTTGAGTAGTTTTTTCTATCAAATGATACAAGAGATTGAGAATAACATGACATGTCGGTTAAGGGTATACTTTATCCTATATACAGTGGGTGATCAGTTAAGAACACTTTCGCAAAAGATTTTTATGTTCAGACAACAAACACATGATCAGATAATGAACACCACAGAACAAATACAAGAAGAATCAACATAAAATAATGAATACCGATTGGTCTTCCCTTGTCTTCGGGCAACAATTCGAAACTTTTTGGAGCGTGAGAGACGTCGACGTTCAACATACCGATCAGATAGTATTCCTCCAAACTTTGAAACTCTCCCTTGTAATTCCAGCCTTTTATTTTTCTGACAGAAACAATTCTTTTATAGTATTCGCGAGACTGTCGAGCAGGCACTCATTAAATTTTGCATCAGTTTTTATTTTTGAAAGGTGAGAGTATAATAGCAAACGTAGAGAGTGGGCAGAAGATGTCTGATGTTGCCGGGCACTATGGCTCGAACAGGTCCACAGTAGCCAAAGTTCAATCTTATCTAAGAAAGATATTGTATTATCAAGAAAACTCAAGCAGCTTAAGGAGTAACAAAAATCACATCTGAGAAATAAAGAACATTGAAGAGCTCATAATGGAAATTGATCTGACAACAGAAGAACGCCAAAAACTCTTGAATGAAGAACACCAAGAAACTTGGAAAGATATGTTTTCTTCTGAAAAAAAAAAGAATTAATGTCGATATCTGCTATTAAACATTTTTTTGAAGGAAGTGGGAGGATGTGAGAACGACGGTCTTAGAATGGCATCCAAACCAGGTTGAGGTTAATAGGCTTAGGGATCTCGACAATTACGATCCTATTAATTTCTTCTGAAAAATCCCAAAAAGAGAAAAGCAATCGACATCAGACAAATTCTTTAACCCCCACCAACAGAAGAAACATGACTAATAAAAATGCAGACTGTGTATATATGTATTTTTATTATTACATATAAATAAATGTTGTAAGAAAGTATATACAGTATTTTTTATTTTTTTGGGTCTCCAGAACGAATTAATCAAATTCCCATAAAAACCTATGGTAAATCGATAATCGGTTAACGAACAATTCGGATAGTGAACAAAGTCTTGGAACGGATTATGTTCGTAAACCAATCACCCACTGTATATCAAATTGAATTCATATCTGGTTGTCTACTTCTTCACATATCACATGAGAATGGCTGAACTGATTTCTATGTAACTTTGTACATACATTCAAGATAGTCCCAGAAAGGTTAATGGGAAAAATGATCATCAATAAAAGCTGATGAAATGAAATTTGATTGGTCAGCCTGTTATTTGTGCGAAATGTATGCAGTACTGAACATAAGATCAATGCAAAACTATCCCTAGAATTTCTTTCAATGTAAAATTGTTTGTGGATGAAGAGCTTGTCAAATTAAATTAGCAGTGTGCAGGGCTGGATATTCTCTTACAAAGTAAAATTGTTTTGTCTTAGATTACACTGCGCTGAATTTTTAATTTATGTTTTTGTGTTTTCTGAACTGAACTTTGAAGATTTACTCTTTAGTTTTCCCCAAAAATCTCTAATTTCAAATTAATTTTACAAAAATGTGATTTGAAATTACCCTTGTTAGCATAAAAAATGTAATATTCACATTTATTTTCCACACCTAAAATTGCCTTTTTTCATACTTTTTCGTATGATCACGAATGATCTTTATTCACATTTCATTTTATTTTTGCCAGAATCATTTTCCATTTACACAGTACAATTTATTTGATCAGTTAGTTTTCTTTTTCTTTGATGGGACTACCAGCTATTTATGCAATTGATTCTCTTACATTATCTATGTCTATGGCACTTTTCAAAACTGCATTTGATGCTTTGTCTTGATTAGACCTCTTTTTCTACAAGCTTCTTGAAGCATTTCTCTCTTCTTTCATTAATTATGTCCTCATAACTTGAGTTTGGATGTAAGATAGATCTGGAATTTTTGAAGATATTGGTACTCCTAACAAAGTTTCTTCATCTTCTTTTTATTTCCTTGCTTCCTTTTACTTAGTAATTCTTTCTTTACATTGTTTGTATGAATTATTGGCTGACTGCAGAAACTGTCTTGTTATTGGAACCTTCTATAGGTTTCCATTGAGTCTGTCCATATTGAATGGAGTGGTTCTCAATCCATTAATGCTTTCTACATTGATACTTGCTCTTTCTGGACAAAATATCTTTTTGTTTTGCTAAACACTCTTTCAATATCTGCATATCTGCACTGTGAGAAAGAGAAACATATTTTTAAAGCTTGCTGAAGATCTCATATTTTGCTGTATCTTGATTCTTTATTTTGAACACTTTAACCGAGTGCTCAATGGTCAATCCTATAGTACAGTGACATGTGCCTTCTTGATTTTTTGTTGTCAATGTTTTAAGTCTACACAGTCTACATCAAGCGATTCTTTACTATCATCATTTGCATCAGGGTATTATATACTAAAATCATTGTTCTACTCTCCAGGAACCAAGATTCTGGTATTTTTTGGTACAATACATTCTCCATTAATCTATTACTTTGTTGATGTCCTGAACAAGGTAAATGTTTTTAACTCAAGCACACTGTGGCATACAGCTTCTGTTGACATTCTTCATTTTTTACTGATGAATGCAGTGTCTGAAATCACAAAGCTATAATGAGAAACCTTTTGGATAAAAATAAATCTTTTTTTCACTCTCCAAAACTTTTTCATTTCAAAAAGCGATTCCAGTTTCCTTTAAATGTCATGGCCAATGTCAATGATTTTCAGGATGTTTCTGTTTCCAAGTCTAAGACATACAACTTTGCAATTGGAAATTGCTTCAGGTTCAAAAAACCCTTGCATAAAGTTAAGAATTTGAGATGAATTTCATCACAAAATATGAATAAAGGAAGCTTGCTCTTGCATTAACTTTGTCTTTCTGATAAATATTTGCATTACAAATCACAAAGCTCATATCTACTTGGAACAGTTTATTTTGTAGGATGCTTTATATATGGATTATATGATCAATATCTTTCTCGTGTAGATTGAACAAAATTTGGGATTGAAGAAGAATGCATAAACTTGTAATCTTTAATGCAGGGTTGGGTTATTTATCCAAATTTCTCATACTGATTTACTGATATTTTACCTGTCCTAGCTGATAAATAGTGCATTGATAAAAAATTTTAATTTATTGGGCACAGATTTCTATGCCTAAGCATTTCACAACTTTGGCAGTAAATTTAATAAAAATTATTAAATGGTGAAAATATCCCAGTAACACATGACATTGAAGTAGTCTCCAAAAGGAAAAGTTAAATGCATTGAATATTATAGGTGAGAATACAATTATTTTTTACTAATTACATCATTAATTAATAAAATACTTGGCTTGAGTTTAATGAAAATTTAAGAATAAAATATTAAATTATGTATTTTTTTTACTAATAATTTAACAAATAACAGCAAAATATTGTTAAACTCGCTTATTAACATTGATATTGCAATGTGCCGTAAAATTTAAAATAAGCAGATACTAAGTATGCCATAGCTGCCGAACTGATATATTACAGAAAAGCAACACACTAAAATACTGCACAATTTGTAGCATCAAGCAACAACCAACATCAAGCAACATGTTATACGCTCTGTAGTACAATGATAAAATGCATTGAACGAGGATGGTATTTTACGACCGAATTACAATTAAGTACCTAAAACAGGGCGATTCGTATAAACCCGAAACCAAATTTATTATTATAAATCTTAATTAAATGAATGAATGGAAATTGACGATATTTTCGGGAAGAATTTCTCCACTTATGTTGAACACATCATGCTGGAACTGGCCACTAGGTGGCAGAAGCAGCATTACTTAGCCCCGTTTTCTTTAGCTAAACACCGAATACCACTACACGTACGTGGATTTTCACAGAATTTGTCGAACTGGACGACGCAGAACCGACACGGGGTTACTTCCGGCAAGACGGAGTGACTTGCCACACATCACGAGAGTCAACGGCGACAATCCAGAGCTCTTTTTTGAACCACGTCGTCTCCAAAATGCCATAGCCGCCAGTCACCCAATCTTACCGTTTTGGAATTCTTTTTGTGGGACCGTCTTAATGGAAGAGTATAACATAACAAACCCGACACGATCGACATCTTATAGGATAACATTAGAAACGAGATCCAAAACATCGACAATGCAATATCGACACAGGTTATCGACAACTCGCAAAATCGAACCACCCGTTCCGGCTTCGTTATCGGATTTTAACGACGACGCGTCCCGACGGAAGGCGGCCGTCACTTCCGACATTTACCATGACACGTTCGAGACGAGCGGTAGTAAACTTCCCAAAACGCTCGTCGATTTTCGTTCGTTCATTTAAGATTTAAAATTAAAAAATTTCGGTTTGGTCTATACGAACCATCCCGTACGACATAATACAGGGTCTATATTTCGGCATTCAACCCAATTTAAATATCTTTGACATTTTTTCACATTTTCACACCTGCCAACGGTACCAAAATACGGTAAAAACCGATAGCATATCGTAGCTTTGCGGGGTCCGGCAAATTCAAATCGGAGGCGACGTCGACTTCGGACATTTTTCCGGGCAGAAACGTCTCCGGAGAAATATTTTCTTATAAAACGTCGGTCTGGGGCTCCGTGCAATTGCCCTCTTTGCCCACAGGATAACGCACCACCAGTAAAAACACTAATTCTCAAAGAAACAGATTAATATTTATACAGTTAATTTTCTAACGGCAAGGTATTAATCGACACAAATAAAACTCGCCAACCCCACGAGGGCTCGGCATTTAATCGCAAAAACCGTCGGCGACATTTTCGGCCCACGCCCGGGTCATTCCGGATCCGCATTCGACGCTCGGACTCGAGCGCGTCGGAATCTCCCACGCGTTCGAAGTCGGAAGGCCGGCACCGGAGGAATTCGATTTTTTAAAGAAATGCACCTCGGCGCGGACCGAAAACGCGGGTAACGGTTTCGGCAATTAATTAAACACGAGGCCCACACGAGGTCAGTCTCATTTATATTCACAAAATTTGTTTCTTGAAAAATATCATATAAAAACATTTATTCTTTACTACGGAAAAAGTAAACACTTTCAATGGGCCTTTTCTCGTCGCAATTGCTAGATTTTACAATTTTTCCAGATTTATTTATTTTTTACTGGATTTAAGACAAATACATGTCTTAAATTGATTTTATTTACTTATTGGAATACAAATATTTATTACGTCATCGATAAATAGGTATACTCGAAAACGTCAACGGATGCAACACTTTGGATCGAAATTGAAGTGAAATTGAATGGAATTCCCCTAAATTGCGATCAGACGCAATTAAATGATAAATTGATTATAAAAAGTAAATTAGACAATCTTCGCCATCGATCGATTAAGAGTCATTTTCGATATAAGGCTTTAATAATTACGCAACTTACTATTCTCCATTAAATATCAAAACTCCTCCGTTGGCGTGGGCAACGTTCAAAGACATTTTCGATTCCCGTCGTCAATTTCGTAAGTTCGCCGCAATTTGCAACTAAGCACTAATGACGTCATCGCTTACGCAACTCTTGTCATTTTTTAAACATGAAATTGTATAATATTAATAATTTGAGGATATTTATTTAAATTTTGGCACAAGAACATTAAAAATTGTATTAGAATGAAGTATAGAAAATTAAATTAAAAAAAAAAATGCCATCTGTTTAAAAATTATATAATGTTATTATTATTATAATATTTAATATAAATAAATTATTATATTATTATTATTATTAGCCATTAAATAATATTAACAATATTATTTAAAACAAATTTAGCTTTTTTTCAACTCTTTCCGTCCTGTGAGCACTAAGAGTGCTTCTTTTAGAAAGCCCATTATGGGTTTGGCGGCCGGGTGGTGACGGTTGGGACTACCCCAAAAAAATTCCTGGAGATTTTTCGACCCGTCTGGACGCGATTCCGGGTTCCCCGGAGCGGTAGGCTGCCACCTCGACTGCTCGGCCATCCGCCGTGCTTTCCGCCCTTTTCGGTAAGCTCGTTATGGGTTCGGCCGGGTTCACAACGGAGCAGCTGGGTGGTGAGTGACGAGGCCGGATACCTTTTCGGACCACCTCCCGAAAAATTCCCGAAATTTTTTCGACCTGTCCGTTTTCGATCCCAGATTTCCAGAGCGATAGGTTACGCCACGTTAAATTAATCATCCGGCTGTGTAAAAAAATTTATCGGATTTTTTCCTTCCTATAAACCTATGCCATCATAAGTTGAGACTCGAATCCGGGTCTCTCGGTACAGGTTGACTTTTTCCATTGACAGCCGGATGGACGTGACTGTAGATATAAACATGTTCTGAAGGACCCTGGTTCGAGTACACCTCCTAGATAAACATAGCTAGAGGTAATGGTTCGGGCGCGGTCGACTAAGAAATTTTCGAGCCTTGTCTCTTATTACAATGGATCGTAATGGGCACGGGCGCATTTCCTAGTAAAGCCGCTTTGTTAAAAGAAAATTACGCTATTTCCGCTTTAAGTTAGCCCCTGCAGTGCTAGTGCGACGACGTTCGCAAGCGCTGAAAACCAGGGAGGAACTGCAGAAAACAGAAGATGGCTGCCACCATAAATTATACGCATATTACGTATTTGTAGCACAAATGAAAGTTGTGACATTCGAAAATTTATTATTAACCCGTTATTGGAAAAATTAGAAACTCAATTTTCCACGTAATCTTCAATTCCGACATAACGTCTTCAGATTTATTAATAATGATGAATGCACACGTTCTATTGTTGTTGTTGTTTACCATATAGGTTACTATACTTGCAGCTTTACCAGGAAACGCGTCCAATATCACGAGAGATAGTGTGGTTAACTACCCCGCTATCCATTGTAGATTTAGCCGAACTCATAATGAATATGATAAAATACCCACTAAAACCCGTGGAGCGAAAAATGGAGAGAAAATACCGTTTAAAATCTCGGTTTCTGACAATCAAATTTATCAGCTCACGACGCTTTTGTATTAAGGTCTTTCCACTCTGTGGGCACTAAGATGGTTTTTCATCTATACTCGTCGTGGATTCGGCCAATGGGGCAGCTGGGTGGTGAAGGACCGGCCCCACATATCCGAGAAAGACGAACAGTCAGATCATTACCGGCGGACTCAACTCTTTGCTAATATTTTTGTTCTGTATTCATATAATGCCTTTAAAGTCGACTGGTCAAGGCAGTTAAGGCGTACCCTACGGCTTTGAGGAACTCAGAATTGCTTCTGGGCGAGCAACTCGGAATATTTCGGGAATGGTCCGTCCAAATATGTCCCGCCCTTCATCCCGTCTGAGTCCCATCTTTCATCACCCGCGGACGCCCCTAAGCGGGCCGGGCCAAACCCATAATGAGCTTGCTAAAAAGTCCTTTTAATGCCTACAGTGCAGACAGTTAAAAAAAAAAAAAAAAAAAAGAAAGAAAGAAAGAAAGAAAAAGAAAAAGAAATGCCTCTGAAGAAATTGGACCGAGGCCTCAAGAATGCTTAAAATAACTCTTAATATGTTGGGCTGTGCTATTCACCAACCAGAAGACCCCAACGTGGGTCAGACCCACCCTTAACAGCTAAAAATGAAAGCAATTTAGTACAGGGAATGTTTCGTCGTAAAATGAATCAAATTGTGTTTAGTATTGTCGATATGTATGTTTTCATGATATAGAACAAGATTCAGAATTCAAGATCTCATAAAACATTTTGGTGTTTTCAATCTTGATTAGATTAAATAAAATAATTATTTAGGTTGTCAATAAGATATCACTTTAAGTAGGATGAATAGCTGAGATGACGATACCATACTTCCCTGGAGATTCGGATCCGAATCCGAGTCGGACCCTCAAAAATCCCACGAATGACCTGATTCCGACATAGAGTATTATCCTTATCACTCGGTCGTCCCATTTCGAGTCTGACCGAACCCACGAGGTTCACCAGTGGCTAAGTAGATAAAACTACTAAGCATTAGTAGTCGTGGATTCGCGCTTCGTCAACGGTTTGATTTGATTTTATGGAATACGGCAAATGTAACATACGAGTGATGCCTCCCGGGTCTTTCTTTGGAACCCTAGTCCCTATTTAGGTTTTAGAAACGTGTAGAAACCCGTAAAACTCCACATGGCCAGCTCGTCGATCCGCGACCTACCAACGAGCCCCTCAACGAGTGGTTGGGCGAATGGATAAAACCACCGAACACCTGTATTCGGTGATTTTATCCACTCGTTCATTGGTGGGACCCTCACCAACGGCCTATGCGGAGTTTTTCGACGTGTATAACACCTAAATAAAGATTAGTTTCCCTTAGAAAGTATTCCCGGGATGCACTTCTACGGGAAATTGGCAGTTCGCCCAAATGCTACGTTGCCATCAGTGGAGTATTCGGGAATTTGAGAATGTGGGTGTTCAAGGCAGATTCGGGAATCAAAGCACGTGTCCTCTGTCGTTTTTCGGAGAATGTTATTCAGTTAACTTAGAATTACTTTAATCACTAATCTTACTTGATTGAAATCATGCAATATATGTTACTGTATTTAGTTTTATAGTATCAAAACTGATTGCGTTGCTATCAAAGGGTTGCCGCAGCACCATAAGTCTCTAGTTACCTTATTCCGTCAAACCAAGCCAAACCGCACCGAACCTATTACGAAGATCGTCTCGGTGTCCTCAGATTGGGAACGATTCAAAAAAATAACACTCGCATTGTATGAAAACATTATTTGGTTTCAAATTTTTAAAATACATTTTATTTAGAAAATATTTGATGTTGGTTTAAAGTATAAATAGAATCCAAAATCAAAATAGGAAGAGAGAACTTGTAAAATGAAAAACATTTACGCTTTTCCAACAAAAGTGTCCAACAAACGTTTTCGTTGGTTCCTTAAACCCTTTTGCAGGAAAAGTGTGAATGGTTTTCATTTAATAAATCAAATCAATGGAGCAGAAGAAAAAGTTTTTCTTCTTTCTCAAAATCTTTCAAACGAGGAATTTGGATGCAAAGATTTAAAAAGAAAAAATCTTTTTACTCCGGTTCATCGTGGGTTGTACAAGCCAACAACGGGGACGTTTACATAACGAAGGATAAGGCTAGGCTTATCGATGAAAAATCACTAATGGAGGGAAGAATTCTTTAAAATTAAAATGAAAGATATGTCCGTATAGTACCCAAAAGGAGGATGTATGTTCTGGTTTTGGAAAATACGCACGTCCTTCTTTTGGATGCCGTATGGTTGATCGCATTCGAACCAAACAATAGAAAAATTTCTGAAATTTCCATCTCTAATTCCGGTCTTCCAGAGTTACAGGATAATGCTTTTACGCTCCGGTCTATCCACGGCGTAGCCACCAATATCATACGCATATGCAATACTGCGTACGCAAAACTTGCAGCATTTCAGTTACGTACAATTATATAATAAGGAAAAAAATCAATACATTCTACATTATAAATTCTGAATATTTATAATTTACAACTTGTTTTATATATTCGAAATTTAATAAATCGATTAATATAATACATAATTCCGCGTGTATTTATTATGGTATAGGCTATATATAGGATGTGTTGTAACTATTAAATTTCTTTCCTGCTGTTTATAATTCGGTTTAAATTGTTAAACAATCTAATAACACAGATTCCTCCAATATCTTATCACAAATGTCCGGTGACGAACCCTGTATACGTAGAATATAACACTTATATTAACGCATAAGTATGTCGTCTTATACATATACAGTTACGAAACGTTTCCGATTTTGCCCGTATTTAATATTTGACCACGGAACCAATCTTTGAATAAAGCAATTTTATTAACGTCACCAATTTATAGGCCAATAAATAAGTAAATTTTAAAAAATAACCAGACCCCATTTTCACTAATTCCGAAATGTATCCGGTTGGATTGTAAATGGTGTAATGAAACGAAAGTATGACAATCAATCGTAGTATTTATAAAGAATTTTATAGGAAATAAACTGCAATCCGTGTTGTGTAATAGAAAAAGAACACAGGAGAGCACATATCAGTCGATAGACACGTAACGATGGCCGTTCTTCTATTGATGGAATAGTACCGTAAAACCGCTTATGAATATTACAAAATATTCATTATCATGGCAACAGTGGGAATGTTACCGCCCTTGCCTATCGTCGTATCTTGTTTTATCGTCTGGATTCTCATTTTCTTTTCGTATTTCTTTCACATGTATCTGATGGCTTCGTTGTATTTAACGTGCATAGCTTGGTTCTCTTAGCCGTCGGATTGCAATATGTCGTGTTTTCACCTGTGGACGACAACGTAACGTCGAAAATTATATATGGAGATAATCCGAACGTTTTACCCGTCTTTGCTCATCGTGGAGCCAGTCACGATGCACCCGAAAATACCATATCTGCTATAAAACAAGTAGGTTTCTCGTGTCAATTTCTTGCCTTTCTCTATTGTTACTTCGGCACGCCCATATTACTACACTACACTGCATTACTTGACACGGTAATTACACAATTGATTAATTAATACAAAAATTTACATTCGTTTCGTATTGTTATTACCTAATATAGAATGTTCGTTTATTCCAGAAAATCGCTATAAAATAATATGTTGTAGTAATATACAGGTGTAAAAGTATTGTAATATTTCCCGAAAGAAATGTACAGTATTTTCAATATTGCTAGTATCTAATATAGAAACGAATATAACGAAGAATTTTTTCGGATTGAAGACGTTTACTTAATCAAACGAATATAAACCAAATTGTACTTTTAAAAATTTTGATTTAAAATCTTTTTACTTTACAAAAAATCCATTTAATTATATACAGTTGTTTTATTCGTTCTTAATTCTGTTTTTAACTTAAATTTACTAGAAACTATATAATTCCGAGTATTTTCTCGGCACGATGTTGCCGTCGAGAACGTATCGCACGGGGAATGCTTTCGGAGGAAAAGGTTGGTTTATCGGTGTGAACGGATGTGCATTTCGGGCTCGACGCTCCTCTTCGGTCCCATTATTACACGTTTACGTATTTGTCGGCAAATCGAACGCGGGTTTATAAATTTACGGAACGTGTCGAAAAATTAGGATACGCACACGACGGTTTATACTATAAAATTTAATTACCCGAGATAGCGACGGTTAAACCGACGCGACTCGTAGGAAGGTATACTCGTAGTTGAAAAAGGAAAAAAGGAGCCAAAAGTCTTTGGCTCCACTTATATACATATTAGGATAGTATAACATGTGCTAAAATAAAAAGGGGGAAACTTAAATCCAAAATTAAGTATATATTAAGAAGTAGAATTTTTTAAAAAATAACAACAGAATACCTGTAGGGTTTGCTGTGAAATAATTCTGATGAGATGTACAGAGAACATACACACAATATGAGAGGTTAAAATGAAGTGAGTAACTTAGTAACATACACTGGAAGTTTGGTGTGACCAGCACAGTGGGGTATGATAGAGGGAGGGTGTTAGAACATCTTAATGGGTTTTGCTACTTAAGAATGGCTGCCAGATGTCATTTATGACAGTACCTGTATTTAGGTTCATTCTGTGTGTTTCTTTAATTTTAATTACTTCAATATGTTTGTAAAATTTTCTTTTTATAATATTTTTTTCTTTCTTAAGGATTTCGATGCTGTCGAGTGATATCTCGTAGCCAGTTTCGTTGCAATGGGTGGCAACTGCAGAGTTGAAAGAATACTTCACGGCTCTAATATGTTCTTTTATGCAGGTTTTTAATGTTCTGCTTGTCTCACCTACGTAATAGTGCTTGGGACTACACGTACGAGCAAAGCTGTAAACTAGATTATTATTTAATAAATTGTCTGAGTTACTATTAGTTTGTTCTATGGATTTTAAAGAATTATTGATTTTATTGTTTAGAGTGGGTGCTAAAATGATATTATATGGTGTCAATATTCTTTGGATGTTTTCAAAAATAGTTGGGATATAATCTAATTTTTTGTAAATTATTTGTGTTTGGTTGGGTTGACTAGATGAGCGGTTGTGTAGCCATTGATTGATAATTCTGTTGGGGTAGTTATTTAATTGAAAAGTGTGGTAAATTTGGTCTATTTCAATGTTTTGGTTAGTAATATCACTTGTACGTGTTTTGATTTTGTTGGTATACATCCTCAAATCATACTTTAACACGCAAACAATATCCAAAAGAATATATGTTTCGAAATTGAAAATGAAAATAATGGCAAACTCAATTTTTTAGACATCACAATATTAAGACATAATAATCATATTACCTTTAAAAAATACATAAAACATTTGTGACGTCAGTAAAGTAATAAATTACCACTCAAGCACACCCATGTATATTAAAAAGAACATATTTAATATGTATATCAACAAAATCAAAACACGTACAAGTGATATTACTAACCAGAACATTGAAATAGACCAAATTTACCACACTTTTCAATTAAATAACTACCCCAACAGAATTATCAATCAATGGCTACACAACCGCTCATCTAGTCAACCCAACCAAACACAAATAATTTACAAAAAATTAGATTATATCCCAACTATTTTTGAAAACATCCAAAGAATATTGACACCATATAATATCATTTTAGCACCCACTCTAAACAATAAAATCAATAATTCCTTAAAATCCATAGAACAAACTAATAGTAACCCAGACAATTTATTAAATAATAATAATGATAATAATGTCCAGATGAATGTGGGGAAGAATTAAAATCTGTACAGAGAATTGTGGAGGGTTTTAAGTTCTGGTTTTACACTTTTAGTTATGAGTTTAATTATTTATCTTCATTTTTTTCTGTTTTTTTTCGATTAAGAAATATATGTAAAATTTATGTAATGTACTGTACTTCTTATGTTGTGTACAGCCAATTAAGGTAAAATGGCAAATTTTTTACCTGCCAATGATCAAAATTCACTTATTAGTCACAATTTATTCTATGTAATTATATTTTAATTTTTCTTTCTGCTCTAATTAAGCACTTGTTTGATTCAGATTGAGAACAATACCAAATTTGCAAAATCTATTTTTGGATATCTGTTTCTAGTACAAAAAGTGAAAAGCAAATTTTTATATCTGTTTTCAGAAATGTATAATTTTTCAAAGAAAAAAATACTTTCTTTGCTTAATGCTTTTGCTTATATACATGTTATATAAATTAACTTATATACATGCTTATATAAGTTAATTTATACAGCAGGATCTTGTTTTATGCAACATTGATATACAATATTCGTGTTTTTGTGGATGGCGAATAGTTAGGTTAAGCCACTTTTAGTGCCGCCGAATCTGTCTTAAGTCGGCAAGCCGTACTTTTTCGTTTTTTGACGTTCCAAACACGGAGAACTAATTAATGCTGTTTTTACTGTGATGAATATCCTGATTTGCATGTATTTTTTTTTTCAAGTAGCCTAGTATGTTTGATATAGCATAATAAACTTTACTCTCTATATGTAGAAAGATAGAAGTAAATTGTTATTCATTACAGTAAAAGCATAAATAAAATGTTATTAAACATATTTCAAAATTTTTCTGTTAACTGTAAATGATTACATAAATGTTTAAGCAATCATCTGAAACCTTAGGTGGAGCATTAGTTAATGTGGTTCGTATTGACACGACATCTGAATAAAATGAGACCGTATTGTATATATGTAATCACGATGACTATTATGAACTATAGTAAAATTAGAATATATTTGTGCAACAGCAAATAACAATATAAAATTAAAGATGTGTTTTTTTTTTTTTTTTTTATTGAATTGCTAAAATTATATGACATTTCATTAAGTAGACAATTTTTATATGAATGATTTAAATATTTAATTTAAATTAATAATTAAAAAGAACTATTATATATAATACACCTGTTATGTAGTCCTCTTAATCAAATCCTTTCTAGGTCTATGTTTCTTGATTGTTAATCTGCATACTGATATTAATTTGAAGTTTTTAATAGTAAACTCCAAAGAGTTTTTCATTAATCTTTTGGAAACTGGTGAAAAAACTCTCCTTATAAAATAATAATAAAATTTTGATGGAAACAGATATTTACATTGCTACAGTTGAGCAATGAATTCAGTTAGTCGCTAATCCTCCTCTATGTTTTGGCATTCACTTCTTTAGCTTTGAGATGATATTATCCAGTAGAATAAAGAAGCAATCTGAAAGAAAGTGATAGAATCAAATTCATTTTAAGAATTGAAGAATTAATCAATGAAAAAAGTCAATAATAATTACGCTATTTACTCTTCGTAATTATTATATATATAAAATTATTTATTTAAAGGCTTCGATATGTTATTTTGTTACTACATTAGTTCTTTTACTTCATTTTCATTAATAAAGGATTAACGTGTAAAAAATATATTTGTTTTTTACTGATTCCTAGTAAGAAATTTGGAAAATCCATTGGCCCATGATGTGTTTTGGGTTGAAAACTACTATTTTAGGTTATAATAAATACAGGCATACCCCAGGTTATTACTATATCACAATAAAACAAACCATAGATACGACTGTCGTATATTTCTACTCCTATTATAATCTGACTTAGCTATCCCTCTAAATACAATGTTTCATTTGTTCCAAGTGTTACCACCTGTCTGGTTTTTTCATCTTGTGTACGGGTGTGCAGGCAAAGACAAAAAATGTCTGGGTTTTAAGAAAATTTGACAAATAGTTAATAATTAATTATTTTTAATGATATAGCCAATTTTATAATCGACGAACAGAAACAGTCTGATAATTTAATAACATTCCGGAATAGAGGTCCAGATACTGAGCCTTGAGGACAGTTTTTATTTAGGGAACAGGTTTTTTCTTAACAATGCCTAATTTAAGTTCAGTTGTTCTGTCTTTTAAGAAATCCTTGAACAAGTAGAAAATATCTTGTGTTTCTTTGATATTGCCGATAAGTTTTAAAATTGAGGGTCATCATGCATTGTGAAATATTGCTTTTGAAATATTGCTTTTGATGAAATATTGCTCTGTTAATAAAATATTGATTTTATTAACAGAGTTATCAATCTCTTCTTTCCTTGCTGTAGAGTATTAAACAATTTAATAAGGGCATCTCCTCTGCAGTGCCCAGACACAGGGCGAGACCCGGGGGGCGTAGAAATGACCTGGACCAAGTTTTGGGGCATAGTTACAGAAACTCGCACCGGGCACATAAAAGGCTAGTTATGGCACTGCTCCTCTGTGGAATGTTGGGGTGTGAACATTTGCTAGCTCGATAATTTGGCAGTTGTTGGTCTTTATATATAATGGGTTAGTTGTTGTTTATTTATATGTGAAACTATATTTGTCATTGTTCAAAAACTTTCCACGAGGTGAAACTTTCTTTGAATAAAAATAAAAGAATGGGAAATTTGCCATTTCCCATTCTATTTATTTTATTCTAAAATGGAAAATTTGTGATTACAAATACTATTTGATAGAATGCGTTATGAAGGTAACCTGGGTACATATGTATGTAGAAGAATCTATATGACTATGTATTTTTCATGTAATTTCTAATTTAGGAAATTTTAAAAATTATCATTTACTATTTGAAAGTTATAGACTTAGTTTATTTTGATAAAAATAGCTAAATATAGCTATGATGTTAAATTTTTAAATTTGTCTAATCTAACTGAAATTTATTCCTGAAGGTAATTAGTTTCAGAACTGATGATAAGAAAGTTCTTTCTTTATTGGGCTGCAATTTGAAAAAATCATAGACCTATAAATTTCCACTGTTGTCCATCCATGCACTTGTCTGTCCTTCCTTAATCTTGAGAACAGAGTTATATACATGAAAGTCAAGACCAGATATAGAAAGCTTAGAGGGAGGCCCCAATTAACTACATATGAACTTTTGATGCAAACCGAAAGTCACATTATATTTTACAATTATTATGCCTTTGTGTCCTTTTTCATAACTTAAATTTATCTTTGTATACTAGTACATTTATCAATTAACAGGACTTATTATACTGGAAAATTATGGATGCAGATATTTAGTCTTACAGATTAGAAATAATATTTTTTATTTAGTTCACCAAACACATACACTTTAAGCTTGTGTTTCAGACTTGTTTGTAGCCTCAGCAGGCATTCAAACAGCACTTTCTACAATCAACAATTAAAATGGTTTTTTGTTACAATTATAATTAAAAATTAAAATAAACACATTAATTTCCCAACAATAAAATAATAAAATTCTTACAGGTTCTGTATTTCCGAACTTTACAAATCCAAATATACTTGTAATCCACATTAACCATATAATTTGAAACGTATACCTATTTTTTTATATACATCATAATTAATCTTATTAAATTTATAATTGTAATTTAATGTAGAAATTTTAGATGAAATTACAATTATAAATTTAATAAGATTAATTATGATGTATATAAAAAAATAGGTATACGTTTCAAATTATATGGTTAATGTGGATTACAAGTATATTTGGATTTGTAAAGTTTGGAAATACAGAATCTGTAAGAATTTTATTATTTTATTGTCGGGGAAATTAATGTGTTTATTTTAATTTTTAATTATAATTGTAACAAAAAAACCATTTTAATTGTTAATTGTAGAAAGGGCTGTTTGAATGCCTGCTGAGGAGGGACAAACAAGTCTGAAACACAAGCTTAAAGTGTATGTGTTCGGTGAACTAAATAAAAAATATTATTTCTGATCTGTAAGACTAAATATCTGCATCCATAATTTTCCAGTATAATAAGTCTGTTAATTGATAAATGTACTAGTATACAAAGATAAATTTAAGTCACATTATATTAATTCAAAAATTTTCCCCAAAAGAGGTTAGATAGATGAGCGGCACGACTCCATTTGCTAACAGAAAAGTATGATGTACGGGGGCAAGACACTATTAATTTGAGGTGGAGAGCATATATTTTAAATAAATTATAATATAATAATTATATAATATAATTAATAATAATAATATTATATAATAAATTAAAATATATTTAAAATATATGCTCTCCACCTCAGATTAATAAGTTGAACACTACACATTAAACCACTTGAACTACTGTGGTTAATCAAAACCATAAATAGTAATACTGAAGACTATACTTTATCTCAACTAGATGCATATCTATAGGGGATTACAGGAGCTTAAGCCCTGTTTATTAACACAAAAAAATTAAAGTTAATTTATTCAAACTTCAAATAACATTGTTTTTAAAAACATTTTTTATTTCAAATATGGTTTGTCAGATGATCCACAACGCATGTTTATTAACATGTACAATACAATTTTGTACATGTTAATAAAAGGTTCTTACAAGTTTTTAAATGTTTTTAATTTTTGAGTTAGTTCTCTTTTGATTCTTCTGGATCTGACACTTATCTCAACTTAAACAACAGAGTCTATGAGTGTCTTTTCATTGGTGGCAATGTTGTCATTATTATATCACTCTGCTGGTTTCTATGGAGATTTTGTATTAATTCTTTTTCGAATATATGTGCTTGGTGTTCTGTAGTTTCTAAAACTCCTTTACTGATGAAACATAATCAGTGCCATTTTAACTAACTTAAAACAAACAGTACTTTGTAAAATTTGACCATTTTTAATTTTTGAAGAATGCTGATTATGTGGAAATAACCTGCATAAAATCAACACAGCTGGCAAAGTATAAAAACTATTCTGGCCATTGCTAAATGCTTATAGTTGGCAATGTCAGCATTTAGCAATTATATTAGAAAAGTTATAACAGTAAACATATAGTAAATATGAATACAAAATTAATGTAACATTTTTAATTATTATTTAAAAGCTAATAAAATATTGATTACAGTTGATACATATTAATTTTGTTTAATTCTGAAAAAATAAAAGGCCATATCAGTAATATATCCTTAGTAGTATGTCAGAAAAATAAGTTGTTAGAGAACTTTTGATTGGATTCACAAAATAGTGCCTAGCTGAAGATATTAACACCTAAGTTCCCAAAAAAGAAAACAGATCTGGAGCTGGAGCCAAGAATTTTTTAAAGAATATATGGCTCTGGGGTTTGCTCTGGCTCCAGCAAAAAATGGAAGCCTGATTGGCTCTGCCTTCAAATCCATGCATACAACTGATAGTTTCACATGACCATGTCTATGTCCTTACAATATGCATAACCAATTTGTATTGGTTGGATGGATGAGTTGGTAAAGTGTCTGGCTGCTGACCTAGAGTACCCAGTTTGAATCTGGGTAGCATTGTTCTAGATATTTCATAGGTGATATGTGGCCCCTCATGCTGCACATCTCATCGTGGCCTTGCCAAGGTATGACGGAAATGTAAATACACTTGCAGAGTGCAAAGAGATAAAAACAAATAAACAAAAGTAAAATAACAGTCTTCTAATCAGAAATACTGGAGTGAGAAATGAACTGTCACAAACAAAACCTTTTTTACCAGTGTTGAATTAAACAAATCTTCCAAATGGCTTTTACGGCAAGTTGAGGTAGGTAGCGATCCCCACATCACGGTTTTTGATTTCGTATCCCTTTTTCCTTCGATTCGTCTGCAACTGTGCTTCTGCACACTTAGAGACCTTCTTAGTGAGAAGGCAGCACCTCAGCATCATAAGCAGATTTTGGAGCTTGCACACCTCATGTGCTATGCCTCGGTTTTTTCAGTTTAATAACACCACTTACTTACAAAAACGGGGCGTACCCATGGGCAGCCCCCATCAAGGAACCTTTGCGTGTTGGTAGTGCGACAGTTAGAAGACAGGGTATTACCCAAGTTTTTACTGAGCATCATTGTTTACAAAAGATATGTTGATGACCTGTTTATCCTTTGGAAGACTAAACCAAATCTCAACAAGTTTTTATTGTGCATGAATAACAACGCATACGGTCTTACCCTTAAACTAGATCAATTTAGTAACTCTAATGCCTATTTCTTAGATGTCAACATGCATCTCATTGGGGGCAAAATAGAAATGAGTGTTTATTACAAACCGGGCCACGTTCCACTATTTACCCCTGCAAACTCGTCCGACCCCTTTTTGTTTAAAATTGCAGCCTTTCGGGCCCTAACCAGATGGGCCTTTACTCATCACACCAACAGGCACGACACCCTGCTAGAGTTTCACCGTATAGAAAATATAGCTGTTGAACACAGCTACAAAAGAGGCATGGTCCACAGTTTGGCCCATGCCTATGCCAACCAACTTCCACCACGCAGTGTTTCTAATGTCCGGTCTATGTCTAACAATAGCCAGCAGCCCATTACAGGCTATAGGTGCACAGTTGTCCAGTTCAATCAATATTTGAACTCCTTATACAGGGAGATTGCAAACCAGAATGGCACAGAGATCATGTACAGGAGATTCCGGCACAATTTACAAGCTGCTACACAACACAAAAGATAAAATAGATCCTAGCAGAGCCCTGGGGGTTTACTCTGTTTCTCTCAGGGATGATAGGTTCCAAAGGGACTTAATTTATATTGGCTCAACCATACGTTCAACTCAAAAAAGGATACGTGAAGATCATCCGACCTTACGAACAACAGACACACCACTGCCTTGTCGGCGTACACCACCGACCCAGAAGTTCAGGCAGACTTCAGGAACACCAGATTAATTAAATAGGCCTTTCAAATAGATCATATTCGTCACCTGGAGGCCTTGGAAATTTGTAAAGCCAACTTAAGAGGCAACTGTATTAACTTTAAAGATGGTGAGATTATCGCGCATGCATGGAGATACCTGTTTGAGGAATTCGAACGGAGCCAGGCAGAAGGGTGAAATGTGATGTATACAATGTTTAAAATCAAAACGGCATTGTTCTAACGGTCCAAGTAGGAAGCCAGTTTAGTTCAGCAGTCTGAAGCAGGCCTTGGTGAAGGCCGAAAACGTTTGGAAGTTTTGTTTAGTTCAATACTGGTAAAAAATGTTTTGTTTGTGACAGTTCATTAAACAAAAATACCCACCTCTTATCAAAATTTTTCACATTGACTGACTTGTGTGATATAAATCTGTATGGCCATTTATGTCACTCTTCAACAAGAATTTGTATTATTAGATGTGATGTCATGAAACTATTCATGCTTGTATCTCCAGAATAAGTCTTCTATCAGAAAAACAGACTATACATTTCTGGTTTGGTGTTTCACAAGCAATTGCCCTTTGGTTTATTGTGCAAGTGATTCTGACTCCACTGTACATACAGTTATTACATTTAGTGTGTAAATGTGTGTTTATACTATACATGTTTTGTTGGACAAAAACTGAACAAATTCCTTGAAATACTGTGGAAATAAACAGATAGCCTAATTATAAAATGAAAGTGCTTATTAGGTTTGTGAGACAATTTTCCAATCAGATACATCACAGTAGGCCTATTGTTAGTACCAAATATATATAATGTGTTATATTTTTAAATCTGTGACTTCATTACAATGTAATTTTTTAATGAAAATGTTTTTATTTATTTAAAAAAAGATAGATAAAGAATAATTTTCTGCTTAGAAAAAAATCACTTGACTAAGCAAATCTAAAAGTTAGGAAGTTTAACATTGTAATACTTACATTAAATTTATTTATGTAACTAATTATAGTTTGAATGTACAATTTTTTAATGGCAGGTAATGTTTAAAAAATTTTAAAGTTAAAAATTATGCAAGTAAATGTGGCAAAATTATTTTGTAACTTTGTAACATATATAGGCTAGTTGTAGGATCCTGATTAACTAAGACCTGTTTAACTTAGATTCTTCATTATCCAAGATGTTAGTACAATTCATTTCATATATCTGAGTCAGATAATATGTGGTACATTAAAGGACTTAGGGCTTTAAAGCCCTTTCAAGTACCATATATTATCTGACCAAGTAAAAATAACTTTTACATATACCAGAGTAATAATACACCACACAATAAATACACCAGAGTAAAAATAATTTACTCTGGTGAGTCTTCTCACAATCAATATAAATATTAGAAAAGATTACAAAATTTTTATTTTTATTAAAGCCTTAATATTATAACAATATTTTATTTTTTTTTTAGTCACCTTGTACCAAAAATTCTGTATTGTTGAATTTTTGATTATCCGAGATATCCTCTTGCATGCGTACAAATCGTGTCAGTATATGTTTTTAGTATATAAACAATAAGCAAGGCTCGATTAATTGGTCGAAAATCTAAATTAATTAAAAAGTATGTATTAAAAATGCTAAAGTTACTGTTAATGTTGTTAATATTCATCTGCTAGTTTAGATTTATTAAAATTACAGATAGAAATCTATAAAAAAAAATAATTCAGTTCAGTAGAAAAATTATGAATTTAATCAATTTGTTATTACTGCAATTTTTAGAATTTAATAAACTGTTCTTAAAATTAATCGACGAGAAGATAAAATGATAGAAAATAATACACAATTAAACAAAATTCTGACATGTTTATCCTTATTGATTTATCTTATTAATGTAAGTTTTAGTTATACTAAATCATTTTTAATTTTTTCGTTTATATTTTAGGCAAAGCATAATGGAGCTCACGGAGTAGAATTTGATATTTCTTTTACAAAAGATAACATTGCCGTTTTGTTTCACGACGATACGGTCGATAGAACAACAAACGGATTCGGATCATTAAGCGATATGACATTTGAAGAAGTCAGAAAACTTGATGCATCTGCTCAACATGCATATCAGTATGTAATTTTTTTTTAATATTTGTAACATATTATATGTAATTATGTCTATACACAGATTTCACTATCAGTTTTATAATAAGAGAAGTAAATTTTATTTTAACAAATTGTGTTCCAAAACTGAATATTTGATTTTAAAAAATTTTGGTAGATAATCATATATCTAATTGATGAATTTAAAATATTATTATACATCAATTATATTATGGAAAAATGGTAAGAATGATATGCAAATGATTTGAACTGTCAACATTCAATACAGAAATTTTGCTGACTCAGTTATATCATTACAATGCTTTTTTTTTTTAGTTATAAATATTTTCAGTTGTTTCACTAATTACTTTGTTTTTACATTATTATTATTATCACATCATCATAGTTTAATTTGTATAAACTGCAAAGGATATTTTAGATGCTTGTAAAATTTCAAAGTTTATTATATTTTCCACATTAATTATATGAAATTAATTTGACTTAGTTTGATGTATTATGAGATAAGAACCAGAGAATTTTAGCATTTTTTTTCACTTTTTTGTTTTTTACTCTAATCTGTTTTATGGACAATCATATTTCTGTTAGCACAGTAGTTTGTCATTTTACAAACAATAGAGGAGTCAAGGCAAGTGCTTGGCATGAAAATTTGGTTCTAATCTCAAATTCTTTTGCTGTAAAATTCTCTAAATCAGATAGAATTCTCTGGTTCCCACTTCATGGTATGTTAGAAATCAACTTGTTTTGTATAATTTAAAACATTCATAGTAAATTCCAATTACTCAAAGTATCTTATGTGAAAATAAAAACATATATTTTTACATTGCTTCTATTGTATACTTTTCTGATTTACAATTTCATTTGCTACATACATTTTATTTATAGAAATAACTTATAGGAAAAAAGTTATATTATTGAATATAAAAAATTATAAAATTGAAGAAAAAATATAAAATAAGTACCATAATTCCCTGCAAATAATTCAAGGATAATCTGTGTTTGAAAAGTCAATTTGAAAGCAGATGAGGATTGTATGTAGAAAATTATGGTAAATACAATCATTTATAGAAATTTTTAAAAATTTTATTAGATAAAATTAATACAATGTACAGAATAGATAAAGTATATTTATTAAATCAACTTTCGTTTTGTTTTTTCTTCATTTTTATTTTCTTTTGCAAATCGTCTTTACATTATATTTTACCTTTATGTAATCAATCAAAAGACTGGTTTTCAATCAATTACTGGTTAATATTGAAGAATATTTTACTCAGTAACCAAGAAATCAGCAAAAGAACCATTCACTCTGAAAAGGAAATGTTTTTGTCCATTTTTAAAAGGATATCTTCAGACAGGTGTTCTAAATTGGAATTGCATGATTTTTGAACAGATCTCAATCTCTACATTGCCATTGCTGATTGGAGGAAATGATGTTGTTATCATCTTGTGTGGATTGTGATATTTCTGCTGAATGGATATATATTTTTCATGGGTTCCATGCTATCCTCTCTATAGTTGATGACTTTTTGTCTTGTGGCCACATCTCCACAAGGGTTTATAGGAAATCCACATATCTGCCCATTTTCAAACTGTCACACCCTCATGATTTCTTTTCTTGTAAGTTGGCAGCATTTAACACCTTAAAAATGAATAACGAACCTACTGGAACTGGTATAATAAAGAGAAAACAACACCTTTCTTAAATTCCAGCAAAAGTTTAACTATATAAAAACGTTTTCAACTGATTTCATCAGTCTTCTTCAGTTACTCGAACAAAAAAACAAAAAGAAAGAACCAAATTCAAATTTACAAAATCACGAGAATGGAAAGAATTCTCGTGATTGCGCAGACTATGCAAAAACGATGTACCGATAAACGGTAAAAAATGCAAATTCTTGACAAAAAAATGCAGATTCTTGACAAACTATATATAATATCACAATCTATCGTCTGCTTGGAAATCATTCATTGGATAACGTAAGATTGTGATATTATATATAGTTTGTCAAGAATCTGCATTTTTTTGTCAAGAATTTGCATTTTTTACCGTTTATCGGTACATCGTTTTTGCATAGTCTGCGCAATCACGAGAATTCTTTCCATTCTCGTGATTTTGTAAATTTGAATTTGGTTCTTTCTTTTTGTTTTTTTGTTCGAGTAACTGAAGAAGACTGATGAAATCAGTTGAAAACGTTTTTATATAGTTAAACTTTTGCTGGAATTTAAGAAAGGTGTTGTTTTCTCTTTATTTAACACCTTGATATGTAGAGCATATACACATGTATCTGATCCAAAGTAAAGAGAACAGGAATTTTGCATTATTATGAACCATGTGGTCAGTCATGGATTTGATGATAGGATCATCAAAAGGCTTATCAAACATCATGCTATGCACGGGCATAACACTTCTAGTACCCAACCCACTCCAGATACTTACAAGATGGTAATATATAATGCAACATAAACTCCTCTATACAGAGAGATAGCCTGCAACTACAATATCAATGTGAACTTCAAAAGTAGTCCATCCGTATTTAATCTAATTAGAAATGCCGATCTTACAATACTTGCTGGGGGTATATTTCATCCTGTTATGGACCACAGGTCCAACAAAGAATTAGTGTAGGTAGGAGCCACGTGTTGGCACATAATCACCTACCTAAAGGAACACCTGGCTGACATAACTACAGGCCTATTAACCATTGCTGTATCAGCATGTGAGGTTGCCGACTGGGTGCCGACTATGTCAAGAAGGTCAAGCGGTCGCGAAGGGTCGTATGTGGGCGATCGGTACTGAGACAGACTCTACGGTTACAAGAAACCGTTTATTTGACACGAAAGAAGCTTACAAGATTTCCGCGATCTTGGAAGTTCTAGGTCGGCAGCAGCCTCTGGGTCTTCCTCTCCTTTCGAATATAGTCTCATTTTGAAGGAGTGTCCCTAGGTCGCGAATGGCCAGTTCCCTCGACGACTCCGCGACTCCAGGACGATGCGGTCGACTTCCGTTGATGGAAAGATGTCGATCCGAGGTCGGGAGACGGAGACGAAGATGGGCACCAGACACACACACAACAATAGATCCGTCACTTGGAACTTTCGGGAGAAGAAGTCCTCGCGTCCTTGAATTCACAGGTTTTATCTGTTTTCCTCCGATTCCGCTTTCCGATTGGTCTCTTCTCGTCACATGGTGACAATTCGAAACCTTTCGGGGGCGCGGGAGAGGTCAAAATCGAAGTTTAATTCGATTCCCACTCGGAGATAGACGATCTACGTTTCCCCATTGTTCTATTGTTTAAAAGTTCGCGTCGTTTTCTTTAAGAAAAACTATTTCTAACTTCTATTTTTTTTTCCTCTAAAAAAAATAATTTTTTTCTAAAAATAAATGATTTTAACGCGAATTTCAGTGTGGTTCGGACCTATCCAGAGCCTCACAGAGCTTCCCGCCAATTTAAAATGTCGTAACGGAATAACGACATTTTAGCTGGCAGCTCTGGAAGCTGACAGTCCTTTCTCCCTTTGTTTGCCAAGTGACGTAACAGCGATACTTGTCTGAGAATCCAGCCTTCTCTGGCGCGCGTTCGGTTTCGCGTTACACAAAGTTTTTTTTTTCGATACATTATTGAATGGTATAGAATATCGTTTACAATTCATCGAAATGTTTGTGTAACATCACATGTCTGTTTATAAGATTGGTTACAAATAATCAAATAACAATCACGGTCATCGAATAATATTTTAACAACATAAATGATCGACAAACTATTTTCTAAAACATGTGAGTTTTTTTTTTTTCGTTTTCAGACTGAGCAATTCACACAATCTCAAAATTTTCAGAAAATGGTCTGAAACGGAGGGGGGAGGAATGGAATGTATTCGTGTTCCCTTCCTAATTTTTCGGAACATCTGATTCAGAAATCTGATAACAGGTTCAACGTTTAGTTTGATTTGCCTGTCTCAACCAGAATTGGAACTTGGGAACTTCATAGCCATTTCCGGTGCACGTGTAGCGCGGAGTTCTCTGGATCTAACAAGTAAGTTGAAGACACGTGCTTTTCGAAGCTATGCATCTAGTTCCGTTCCAAGTTTTCTGAAAAACTTCGTCTTTACCATGGGGGTCGAATCTTTTCCATTTTTTTTTTTTTTTTTTTTTTTTTTTGTACTGGACCGAAAGAGGATTATGGAGCTTCTGCATTGACGGTGTGCAGTTGTGATCTTGCCAATGTCTTTACGGCCATAACTTCCGGATGTCAGTCTCTTGAACCAGTGACAGTTCTCTATCATCGGTTTTCCGACGCAGATTACCGCTAATCAAGGTCACGCAGTTCAGAGTGTTGTTCCGTAACTTCCGTTTGATCTGGTCAGAGTCTATTCGCAGTCTCGACTGTGACAGGTATGATCAATCATCATGTACGCAAAAAAGGAAAAAATTTTCTGACATTTTGACTATATAAATTACTCAATCTATAACAGAAGTTTTCATCAATGTTTTGATCACGACAAAATTGTTTTCCGATGAGCGCGAATCAAATAGAAGATCATCGTTAAGTTTTCTCGAGAGTGATCAAATCCTCATTCTCTCTAGGACGGACAAAGTGACAATTTTCTGTCATCTATCCTAAGTATGAGAAAATTTTGGAAAGGCGTTGACCAAGGAGATAAGTCGCTTTCCCGACATGACTCTCTTCCCTTGACCAGTGTAGGCTCAATCGTGAGCGCTTCGTAAGGGATGGACAGAACAGTTTACACGAAACAAAAACAATACTATGGCTCCCTTTCGAAATGCACCACGCTCACATTGACTTGAATTCCGATTCGCGACAATTTTAACATTTAAGCACGTTTTTTGCATACATTTTTTTTCAGCGACAATTTTTATTTTCAGAAAACGTGAATTCAATTAAAATTAACATTCGCTTTTGTTTTTATGATGATCTCTCCTCTCCAGAATGAAAGTTCATCATTCACAGTTCGCAAAACCGGACCGATAGAAAATAGAGAGTAGGATACCGTAATCGCTTATAATCTTGACCTTAGGTTAAAGTTGCTATATTTTTTTTTTGCAATTGACAATCTGCTTGCTTTGCGTCTACCTTGGGACTGAGAAAAGCTAAGCATCTAGTTGCGGTCGCATTGGCCTGTTTCCGGGCTAATACTGTCAGAAAATCCTCTACATAAAGTGCCTGTTCTAAATTTCAATCGACTTCGGATTCGATTTGCCTATTCTGCGATTGATGAAAGAGTATCTACTGAAATAATTAGCCTATATCGCAATGAATACGATGGATTTATAATCGGAACCTGCAACGCATTGGCCTCGATCTCCACTCGACTAGAGATGGCAGAGGGACGTCCTTTTCTCCGTACCAATCGGGCGACAGTGGTTGCATGTTATGAGGTTGTGAAAAGCATTGCAGCGAATTCGGATAGGGGTGTGCGTTTCCTACTTCGCTATTCCCTCGTTCCATGGGTTGTCCTGTTTGTTTATTCTGAATATTATCTTTGCGCACCAGTTATCGGTACTGACAATGTTCGATTATCTAACAATTTTTCCTAAAGTTTTAAACTGTTTAAAATTTTGACCCATCTTTGCACCGAACGCAGATTTCTTATGGAGTTTCACTCTTCCCGAATCCATTAGGTTATTCTCCGCCGTTTCAGCTTCGCGCCTGACAAAACTGTGCATTCTGCTAGTCACTCGTTTCTTCCCTAATGGCTACCTTTAGAGCTTTTGTGAATGAAGCAGTGCCAAGCATCCTGACGCTCAGTTTAATGTTTTTACTTATTTTTTGAAAAACTGACCTCGGAACATTTTGCCTAACTCCCGCTGCTGGCACTATTTTATAGTGGCGTTTTCTTGCTCGGTCAAGCATATTTATTCTATCATTGTCGCACCTGCGAGCTTGCGCTTGGTTAACTAAAGCATTTCTGCGGGATCATCCAGCTAAGCTCGATATTTTTTTAAGGGATCGAAGAAGTCATAATACGCTTACTTTCACCGAAGAAAGCAGGTATCATTCCTCCCAAGGCCAATGAAAGAGAACTGCTAACTAACTCGCGAGTTCGCGCCGAAGTGTCTGTCTCAGCATCTATCGTTCCGACCCACCTTTAACTCAATTTCGGGGCGAAATTTTGATGTCGGCATCCTCAACTATAGTGTGGGCCCGCTGAATTTGTGCAAATTCTGCATTTAAAATCCCACTTCTCTGACACCAGTGTGAGTTTGCCGACAGGGTGCCGACTATGTCAAGAGGGTCGAGCGGTCGCGAAGGGTCGTATGTGGGCGATCGGCACTGAGACAGACTCTACGGTTACAAGAAACCGTTTATTTGACACGAAAGAAGCTTACAAGATTTCCGCGATCTTGGAAGTTCTAGGTCGGCAGCAGCCTCTGGGTCTTCCTCTCCTTTCGAATATAGTCTCATTTTGAAGGAGTGTCCCTAGGTCGCGAATGGCCAGTTCCCTCGACGACTCCGCGACTCCAGGACGATGCGGTCGACTTCCGTTGATGGAAAGATGTCGATCCGAGGTCGGGAGACGGAGACGAAGATGGGCACCAGACACACACACAACAATAGATCCGTCACTTGGAACTTTCGGGAGAAGAAGCCCTCGCGTCCTTGAATTCTCAGGTTTTATCTGTTTTCCTCCGATTCCGCTTTCCGATTGGTCTCTTCTCGTCACCTGGTGACAATTCGAAACCTTTCGGGGGCGCGGGAGAGGTCAAAATCGAAGTTTAATTCGATTCCCACTCGGAGATAGACGATCTACGTTTCCCCATTGTTCTATTGTTTAAAAGTTTGCGTCGTTTTCTTTAAGAAAAACTATTTCTACCTTCTATTTTTTTTCCTCTAAAAAAAATAATTTTTTCCTAAAAATAAATGATTTTAACGCGAATTTCAGTGTGGTTCGGACCTATCCAGAGCCTCACAAGCATATGCCAGAGACCCAGACGTAGAATTCCATTTCAATTGGACAAAAATCCTACATAGGACAGCAGATAGATCACATGTCCGATATCTGGAATTAATGGAAATTTATAAAGCAGCCACAAGAAAAAGCCACCAACTAAAAAGAGGATAGCACAATCCCAAACTTATGGAAAATATATATCCATTCAGCAGAAGTATCACAATCCACACAAGATGATAATTACAACATTTCTTTCAATCAGCGATGATTAACTATCCTTCAATCAGCAATGGCAATGTAGAGATTGAGATTTGTTCAAAAATCATGCAATTCCAATTCAGAACACCAACCTAAAGATGTCCTTTTAAAAATTGTCGAAAATGTTTGCTTTTCAAATTGAGTACAGTAAAACCCCGGTTAACAAACTTAATCTGTTCCGCGAGTCCATTCGTTAACCGAAGCAATTTTTCCCATAGAAATTAATGCAAATACAATTAATCCATTCTAGCTGTTGGTATTTTTGTAATCTTATTTGTAAAATGGGTTTTCTTTGATGAAAATATAAGAAAACATAGTATCTGTCATTACAGCAACGAATATGTAAATTTTATTTAATAAAGTAGCACTGTACATACCTTTGTTTCTATGGAGTTTAATGCTTGGAAGAGGAATCCCCCTCCATAAAAATATTGGGTAGCACTCCATCGGGAGATTCTTTGAGTCGAGGTCTCTTTTGATAAGGAACAAGAAAGTGGTCTAAAGTTGATTGTCTTACTCTTTTAATCAAAATTTTTCTAAAATGCACTAGTGCAGTCTTGTTCATTAAGTTAATGACCCTATTAGCCACAACTTTGTTAGGATGGTGCTTTTCGATAAATTCCTGCACATCATTCCATTTTCTGCAAATTTCCTTGATCTCAGCACTGGTGATTTCTTCCCTAGCCTCTTCCTCTGCAAATGCTCTTCTTGTAAGACTTTCATCTGTTCTTCCTGCATGGCAACTAGCTCTTCTGTCGTTAGTTCATTTTGATGGTCTTTTAGCAACTCCTTTACGTCTGCATCATCTACCTCTACTTTCAAACTCTTGCCAATGGACACAATTTCATGCACTACATCAGGAGAGCTCTCTTCTTCAAATTCCTGAAAGTTTTGCTCCGGGACACAAGTTGGCCAAAGTTTCCTTCTAACTGATTGCAAAGTGCGGTGAGAGACCTCACTTCAGGCTTTGTCAATAAGGTTGATATAATGCGGGATGCTAAAATGCTCCTTCCAAAAAGCTCTAAGAGCTAAGTCGGTATCATTGGTAACCTGAAAAAATCTGGTAAACAGTGTCTCGGTATAC
This sequence comes from Centruroides vittatus, assembly GCF_030686945.1. Taxonomy (NCBI): domain Eukaryota; kingdom Metazoa; phylum Arthropoda; class Arachnida; order Scorpiones; family Buthidae; genus Centruroides; species Centruroides vittatus. The sequence continues at coordinate 991,401 of NW_027122237.1, read as the reverse complement.
AGCTTTTTAAAATTGGACTATCGTAGGACCAGTGATATGCCACTCCTCAGTGCCGGGAGAAAATACTGTAGATAAACCATTTCCAACCACCTCAAATATGTAAGCATCTTCCCGTTCTAATAAACAATTTTCATTGTAAAATACTTGTCATCTTTGTCTCTTCCGCCATCACCAATGTACAAATGGACCTAGACCATCACCGACGCACGATTAACCGATTCCCCCCAAAAGTCGGCAAACTTACAAATTTGACACAAAAAGCCTTTAAGTTCGTTATCCGAGACAAAATTTTTGCAAAATAAAAGTTTGTTAACCAATTTGGTCGTTAACCAGGGCACCACTGTAGTTCTTTTGCCGGTTTCTCGGCTACTGAGTAGAACATTCTTGCATAATCAATCAAATTTAAAATAGCATAATATATCTACCAGGCTTGCATGAGTTGTAGATTTAAATTCTAATAAATATACCTAAACACCAAAAAACTAGCAAAAAACTAGCTTGTCTAAAATATTTAGACAAAACAAATGTTTTCTTCCACTTTAAATGAATATATTGTTTAAATACATTCATTATTTGCTGGTTTTTTTTATTTAAATGTATTTATTATTATTTATTACCAAATTACACCAGTATTGTCATGGAGATTGATTTATATCCTGTTCCAAATTAATCTTTCCCTCTAGACATCTTTAAGTTGTTAATTAAATGAAAATTAATTTTATCTAAGAGATGGTAACAATATCTTCTTTTAGTTTAAATTTTGTAAAATAGTTTAATTAAACTATAACCTTATATTAATCCAAAGTAAATCTTATAATAGTTGGTTTATACTGAACAACTGCCTTTAATTTTCTAATTAATTATAATTAAATAATAATTGTTTCTGACTGTATTTATCATCTGTATTCTGGTTCAAAGTATAAAATTAAAAACAGAATATGCAGTTATGGCTATTTATCTTATACTTTGAATCTGAAGAGGAGTGCTAAATGAGGCTAAAACATTTATTATTTATGATTGAGGCCCCAATTTTTAAATTGCAGACCTATGCATTTCCACTGTTGTCTGTCTGTCTTTCATTATTCTTGAGAACAGAATTTGATAGATGACAATTGGGTTCGGGTATGGAAAGCTTAAGGACTAGAGGGTCTTCTCTGATTAACTATTATGAACTTTGGTCTGGACTGGAAGTCACATGATTTTTTAGATTAAAAAATTGATTAAAAATTACAGTCTGGCATTATGACAATGTCACAATAAATAATTCTAATTGTTCAGTTTTAGTTTTCTGCAGTTCTGATATTTGATTTATGTATTTTTTTTCTTTTGTAATTTCATCTAACATCTTGCTTTTTTACTAAGAAGATAATTACTTCATTTATTTATTTTCATTATGTATTCTTCAAAGAGCTTCATATTTTTTCTATACTCTTTTTCAAAATTACAGTTGGACTTTAGAATAATATATTGTTTTAGATTAGTTTAAAAATAGAAATTCAAAATGAATATAAAGCTTGTTTTTATTTTGTTTTTGTCTTCTTGTATTAACAAGAAATTAACTGAAATTAACTGAAGATATCTCTACTGATGGCTTGATACACGCATAGAGATCTGTTTTAACTTTGAAGAAAATTTATTGATTATATTTTAATTAACTTGTAAGATAGGAGGACAAAAATTCAAAAATAATAACTGGAAATAAAATGAAAAGATGAAAACATATCCTAAAATTCCAAAACTCAAATTCAAACTTACATTATATATTGTATTTAGTTCATTTGCCCCATAGAAACATAAGTAAGAAAAGATAAAAATGAAAATGATAAAATACGTATAAATTATAAAAATCTATTGAACGAGAGGTAAATTTACAAAACGTACAAAATTTATGAATTGTGTTTAACATTAAAAAATGTAAAAATGATAAATTATAAGATAAGAACAAGATATGTATACATTAGTGATTGCAAATTTACCGGATATTACGTTACCGGTAATTCGGTAATTATATTCGGAATTAGCGGTTTATCGGTAATTTACCAGTAAAATCGTATTAAGAAATGATTTAAAACAAAACTGAATTACTGACAGAATTATTGAACAACCATTTATTTTTAAGTTTTCTATCAGTTTAGACCAGCGGTTCCCAACAAGTGGTCCGCGAAAGATTTAAAACTTTTATTCATTTTAAATTTTTATTCCCACATTGATACAAACTGAATTTAATTTTTACTAAAAACGTTATGTTTACTATTATAATAGTATTGTTAAAGCATGTTACTCTCGAGTTTAATGATTACTTATGTTAAAAGTTTTGATTAAAGTTTATTTTTAGATTGACACAGTTTATTTTTCTTAAACCTTGTGGTCCCTGCTAACAACAATGAAATCAAAGTGATCCCTGGTCAAAAAAAGGTTGGGAACCGCTGGTTTACACAAACAATATTCTTATAATAGTAATTATTATGACATAACAGACATTGAAATAATGTTATTTATTAATCATGTTTTTCTTTATTTTGAAAGTAGGCTCTTAAAAACATAATACATTTAGGCTCTCGTCATCTAATCTAGATCTAATTTTCGTACAAATGGCAGCTGCATTAGAGAAAGCTCTCTCGGAATCAATACTAGTTGGACGTACTGTCATTAGAGCATTGAAAACCTTTTTAAGATGCGTACCTTGTATTTTTTGCTCTACGAAATAATTCATTTCTTTCTTAACTATATCTCTCACACTTTTAAATTTACTAATATTACTGTTATCAGTGTCTACGCTCGTTTGATGTTTAATGAATAAATCCAATTTCTCTTTCATTGTTAAATTTGAGTTCTTTATTGTAGATTTTGTTCTCGTGTCGACGTGAGAAGTTGATGGCATGGTAAGCAATGAACACCTCTCACCAGCATCTGAGTCTGAACTAATTTCAGCGACATCGACAGGTCTTGATTCGTTTTCATTTTCTGATAAGTGCTTAATTATCTGTACAATTCCATTTAAAATTGTATTTTTGTTAACATCATTGAATATTTCGTGTGACTTATGTTTGTTTAATTTTTCTGGGTTATGTAGATACATTAAAATATCAGAGTAAATGGTTCGTCTCCCTTTCACATGAAAAATAATTTCTTTCTTTAGTTCGTTACACAGAAAGAAATCCTGCTTTGATAGTTCTTCTATCAGAAATTCTAACGTTAGATCTGCAACGTACAAATTTGTGTTTTCGCAACACAATGATTCGACTGCTACTTTTATAGGTTGTAATGAGTGTATTGTATTAGACAGTAATTCAAGTTCATCTTCAGAAAAGATTATATCTGAATGAATATCAATTAGACTTTCCTGACAGAATTTCGGACCTCTGAAAAACGTTCCAGCATGGTCAACATACTGCTCCAACGTGTTTTTGAGTCTAATAGTAGAGATAATTCTTTTTCTAATTCAACTTTAATATGCTTCTGAAGAATGTCATTTTTGAGTGGTGATTTTCGAAACGTTTTAACTACATTTCGTATTTTCTTAATTAAAAGATTTAAAGTTTCATTTTGAAAAACATCCTTGCGAAACATAGTGTCATCAAGGCTTTCCTGTATTACTTCAAATCCTCCATCATCAGATTCATTGTCTGAGGTTTTGGAATCTTTCTCATCCAGTTTCGAATGTATGGGTTCAGTACTGTTTTCTTTAACATGGCCTTTTTTGTATAGAACTTTCACTACTGCTAAGTGTAAGCCGTGAGCAAAGCACACTTGGCTGTTTACATTGATTAATCTTGACACTTTTTTCATCACTGCAGCTCCGTCCGTGACAATTGAAATTAGGTTGTTATAATCGACATTGAATACTTTTAATCTGACATTTAAAATTTCAACGCATTTTTTAGCACACATAGATCCACGTGCGCGAATCAGACCAAGATTCCAAAATTTGTTACTTGCGTAAAGATTGACATTCATGTATCGACGGTTGTTAAGTGATGTCCATTCGTCACAAGATATACTGAAAGATTCTCTTTCAACTTTTCGTTCCGATATATCTTTAATAATCTCATCCTGAATTTTTTTCCAAATTCAGTGATCATTTTTTAATCGAATGAGGAGATTTAGGAAGATTCACATATCCGCTTGCAGAGAAAAGTCGTCTTAGGTCTTTCGACGTGCAAAATTTGGAGAATGGCAGACCGTAAACTGAAGCCATACGAGATAATACTATAGGCAAAGACTCGTCATTTTCTTTCTTGAAAAACGTAGTTATTTTTTTAATTATATTCATTTTGTGCACTTTTTCCGGTTGTCTCCTCAGATTTTCTTTTCAGTAAGTTTATATCATGACGTCACATGAGGTGATTATGCAGCCCGCTAGTACTTCCTCCGACTGCTTTGATTGTTTTAAGAAGGAACATTCTAGAAGGGATAGAACAATGAAACAAAAAAGAAATAAAAGGAGCTATATACTCAATTAAAAATAAAATAAATATATATATATATATATAATATGGCGTACTGCCACAAGCTTCATAAGGCACAAACCAATAAACAAGAATATTACTTACTCTGTAAGTCGTGTTTTCAGTCAGCACGTATTTATGAACTATCAAGACTTTGTAAAAAGTTTCCTTTTGCATCTCAGCTATTTTGAAAACAAAAACAACACCCGTTTTGGAGTATAATATAGGGAATCAAGTTATAAACAGACTAGAAAATCGCTTTTAGTAACCTTAAATTACAAATGGAATGACCCATTACAACCTGCACTGTAATTTTTCGGGGGGTGGTCCGTTCGGATATGTCGGGCCCTGTCCCTCACCAGCCGGTCGCCCCATCGTGGGCCTAGCCGAACCCATAATGGGCCTACTAAAAGAGGCCCTCTTAGTGCCCACAGGGCGGAAAGAGCTAAAAAAAAAAACCTGCACTGTTTTCTCGCTATAGTATGGGGTGACAGAAAAAAGAAATCTTCCCACGGGAAATATCCGTGGGAATTTTAGAAAATAAATATCGGATTAATTAAGATGGTTTTTTTTACCGAAATACCGGTAAAAAAAATTAATTACCGGTAAATTTACCGGGGTATAATTTTCCTATTTTACCAGTATATCGGTAAACCGGTTACCGGTAATGCAATCACTAGTATACATAATAAAGAATTACAACATAGTGTAATTCTTTATTATATAGGTCTGCACGGCGTGGCCGGCAACGTGACCGAGACCGTAAGCGGAAGTCACAGGTTCAAGTCCCGCTTCGGGCCGATTCTTTTCTTCCGGAATCTTTAAATTAACTATTAAAATATTAATTTAATTATAATTGTTAAATTTAGCAAGAGATGTGCCTAACACCTGCCTCTAGTGCCAAATTGCTTAGCATTTATTTAATAATAATAGTTGTAATATAGCCTGATATAATTCAGCACTCATTTGGCTTTAATTACAAAATAAACTGTAAAGTATTTTTACACTTGGATTTGAAAAAAATAAAATCAAAAAATAAAAGAACAAATGTCTAGATTAGTGTTTCTCAAACGTTTTGCTCATGTGACCCAATATATTTGTTTATAATAATTCCTCAACCCAAACCTTTGTAATATAAAATTTTTTAAAAACCCAGTAAACCAAATCACTTTATATTATATTATATAATGAAATAAAATTATGCATTATTGATAATAACTTCTATATGTGAAATTTAACATTGAGTACTTTTCTATTAAGAGTGGTTCAGACCAATTTATTTTAATTTCAGTTTTTATTATTAAAATTTAACTATTAAAAATGTAAGACTGACTATTGTAAATAAAACAGACTGTTTCAAAATTATTCGGGAGTCTATTTTACTTTGAAAAATATTACAAGTTTTTTTTGTGTCCTTTTTTAAAACATACTTTTCAGATTGTAAGATTTTGTCAATTTTATTTTGTATATACACAAAAATAATTGTTTAAAAATTACTTATTGAGCCATTTGTGCCAAAATTCATTCATTATTTATTTTTTATAATTTATTGCTATGTATGACAATAAATCTAAAAGTTTAAATAAATAAAGAAATATTTTCAAAACTATTGCAACTTAAATGGCTTTATGACTACAACCTTACATATTGTATTGATGGTATTCAAAATAGAAAAGAGAAATCAATTTTACATTCTATAATCTTAATTTTATTACTAAATGACAATAATGATTATAAGAAAAAAGTTGTTAAAAATTTTCAGTACTTAACAGATACATCTATTAATCCTAGTTCTTAGAGAATTCGGTAATACAAGTATTACAAGTATTTCTGCAAAAGGTAGTATCGTTTCACAACCCATTAAAATTTTAATGCACCAATAGTTTGATAAAGAAAGACGAAAATTAGGGAACGACAAACGGGACAAATTTCAAGTTGGTCTAGGAGGAACACGGATAAAAGTATTACGTCGAGAAAGTAATACGTTGAAATACCAATAAAATAATGATAGCCGATCAAAACAATTAAGACATGGAAAGAATTTTGAGAATCCAAGTCTTATTCACGCAACCTCACTTCATTCAATATAAGCTAAATGACCTAGCTTGTTAAGTAAAAGATAAACTTTTAAAGTGCTTTTGAAATTTTGTTAGGAAGCAATGGAACTGATACAGACCATACAGGCAGGCACTAATCAACCAGAGAACCAGTGAAGAAGAGAAATCTCAAAACTGAGCTTGACAAAATTAAGTTATAGTGACTCCGTAAGATTTCCATCCTGATAAAGTTTGTACTGTTTATTAACCTGGTGTTTAAACGTCAATTTCTCATCAAATATCGTTGTTACATTATTTTAAGACTGAATATAATTATTCTGCTGATTGGAAATATAAAAAGTGTAATAATTTGGACTTTTAAAAGAGAATAACACGTACTGTACATCTGTTTTGGATGAATTATTTTTAAGATTGAAAGACTCGGCAAGGTGAATAGAAAATCGAGATCGGTTTGTAGAGTTTCGGGATCGTAGTTGTCAGTTTTTAGATCGTCTGCATAAGCTATAATTTTAAAATTAACACGAGGAATAGCAATTTATATTATATATTTTTATGTTATTTATAATTAATTATATTAATTTTAATGTAATGGGAAGTTATCAGAATACAGAATATTGTTTACTGAGCAATGTACAAAAACAAATGTTAAAACAAAATTACTTTAAAAATATTAAAATTTACTAATGCTTTTCTCCAATTGAATGGACTTCAGCTAAATGCCCAAAGTCCATTTAGTTAAATGAAAGTATTAATAATTTTTAATTTGTTAACATTTTCATCTAACTGTCTAATGTTTTGCTGATTTTGTTTTAATATTTTGTACAAATTTTTTCTATTATTTTATAGTTTTTAAATATTTAAAATAATAAATATATATTATTATTTGGTAAATTTGTATATTTTTTAAATACATTTACTAGTGATCGTTTTAAAGGCGAAAAAATACCAACTGTTGAAGAAGCCATTCAAGCTAGTTTGGAATTAGGTTTGAGAATTATATTTGATGTAAAGGAATCAGATGAAAGGGTGAGTAATTTATTTACAGTTTTTAAATAGATGACTTTCTTGAATTGTAAAACCAAATGTTTTACAATGCAAGGAAGTAATTAATATTATAACCAATGAAGTTAAAATTATTAAGAAAAAATAAATTTATCTATTAATAACATTGTTATATATATATATGTTACAGTCAAAACTCGCTTTTAGTTAAAATGCGTTTTAACTAGTTGAAACTAGTTTATACTGGATGTCTTTGTTAAAACCTGTCTTGTCTAGTTAAAACTAGTTTTAACTCAAATTCATTTTTGACTAGCAGTAAATTCTAGTTTTAACAAAGACATTGACATCCAGTATAAACTAGTTAAAACGCATCCTAACTAAAAACTGGTTTTGACTGCAACGTATAGAGTGATTTGGGGTAAGATGGTAAGTAGGGGAAGATGCCTACTTTTTGATATTTTCAAACGGTGAGGTCAGATATTGTCACGTGTTTGTATGATGAATCGTTGGGCCAATATTGACTGCAGAAAGCTGTAGTTGGCTACCGTTACCTCATTTTCTACATCCGAGAAGAATAAAAGCAAGATAAGAACGAAGTTTTTGTTGTGAAATGTTTTTAGTATCATTTTTAAACTAAAAGTTAAAATAGGGTTTATTAAAAATTGCGAAAAACAATTAATGTATGATATAGTTAAGGTTCTAAAGTTTCCATTGTGAGCTACCACCAATCCCGATCGGACATGCTACAACACGTACAACGTAGGCATCTTACCCCGACAAATGGAAAAGATGCCACATTTTTCATGGGGTAACATGCCTATTTTTTGTTAATTGAATTCCAATATGCCTATTTTAAATAAATTTGTTTTTTCGTTTTATTGCAGGATATGCATAGAAATTATATAAGGACTTCTGAAAAAGTCCTTATATAATTTGAACTGAAAAAAGCTATCAGCTAGCTATAGAGCACGTTAGAACGGGCGGGAACTTAACAATATTTATACTGTGCTGTTATACTTACTATGAAGTACTTTGTACTACATATGCAAAAAGTTAAATTTGGTTAAAATATTCGAAAATTAGTTATATGCAATTATATTTGGTATCTTATCCTAATGGCATTTGGCATCTCACCCGGATACTTAGGGTGAGATGCCTAACATGCCAGACAGTAAAAATGTCGTCATTGCAAACACAATATACAATTATTTTTCATATACTCCAAAGTTTTATTTGAAAAACATGCTCGAGAATATGATATTTTCATTAGAGGCCTCCAAAACCCAAATTATCTCTATAATTTTTTTTATAAGCAAAATGTTAGGCATCTTTCCCCGAATTACTATACATAACTTTTTTCCCCCAAACATATTTATGTAGCTAAAATTAGTTTTAACTAATGTTAAAAGTTAAAACTAGTTTTATCTAAAGTCAAAACATGTACAGCAGTAAATTAACTAGACAAAACGGGTTTTGTCTAGTTAAAACTAGAATTTACTGCTAGTCAAAAATGAATTTGAGTTAAAACTAGTTTTAACTAGACAAAACGGGTTTTAACAAAGACATCCAGTATAAAGTAGTTTCAACTAGTTAAAACACGTTCTAACTAAAAACGGGTTTTGACTGTAACATATATATATATATATATATATATAATACATATATATACCTGACCTGTATATTACATCTAAAGTTATGTTAGTTTCTTAAACCTTGAATAAAATTATATTAAATTTAACAATTTTCTATAAAATAGACAATCATATATTATTGTCATTTTTAAACATTATTAAGGTTATATGCATTAAGGTTACTTCTAACTTTCAAAATCATATCTGTATGATATACAATAGGTTATATTAATACTATAAGACATGAAAAATTAACTATAGTTTAAATCAATGCAGAGAAGAAAGCAAGAATCTTGAATAAAATCAATGGGCTGATTACTCTTTAATTACTTCACCAATCTCAAGAAGTATTTTGCTTTGTATAAAATATTTGATTACTTTTAATCGCAATAATAATTATTCTGGTTATTGTAAAATTCTTATGTTTAATAAGGAAAACCTTTCATTCCACACACAAAATAAATAATGTTACAAGAGCTAGTGAGTGTATTTGTTTCTAAGAAAAACAAAAATTATATTTTTTTTTTGTTTGGCCCTTCCAAGTCCCAAAAAAATGGCCTGAAAATTTGTGACACATATATAGACACAATTACTTCATGCTGCTTAACCAGCTTCCCTGTTGTTGAAGTGGTAATAAAAAAATGTATTTTTTACTCTCTACCTCTAATAACTGTGATTTGAATCTAATTTATATATATTTTTTAATACTCATTAATCTGTTTTTTATGTACGAGGGTTGTTCAACAAGTTCCCGAACTTTTTGAATAACGTGCCTCCAATTGGTTATTTTTTAAATCCGCTTGAAGGCATTGTGTCTGCGGAAACCTTCCGAGCAACATGTTTCAACCCGTTTGTTGATATCTTGTTTTGATGATCAGTTATGGCTGTTTATGTGAAGTGGTGTTTGTGGGGTTTGGCAAAAAATCGGATCCACCGAAATGAGCTCTTTGAAGGAGCAGCGTTGTTCTGTGAAATTTTGTGTGAAACTTGGAAAATCCTTCACGGAAACTTTTCAGTTGATTACAAGGCTTATGGTGAGGATGCAATCTTCACAATGGGTGGGTGAAACATCCCCGCTCCAAAAAAGCTTGACAATTTCGCTCAAATGTTAAGATGATGATGGTTTTTTTTTTTTTACAAAGGGGGTTGTGCATCACAAATACCTACCTACAGGCGAGACAGTCAACACAGAGTACTACCTGGGGGTTGAAATGCCTAAGAAACAGAATCAGGCGAAAACGGCCTAAACTTTGGAGGAGTGGTGAGTGTTTTTTTTAACCACGACAACGCGCCAGCCCTTAGAACTCACGAGTTTTTGGCCAAAAACAAGACCGCTGTGCTTTCCCACCCACCCTATTCACCTGACCTGGCCCCATGCGACTTTTTCCTGCTCCCCAAACTAAAAAACACACTCAAAGGAAAAAGATTTGCCACCATTCCAGAGATAGAAAAACAGAAACGACGGAGGAGCTTATAAGCATTCCGGAAAAAGTGTTCCGGGACTGTTTCAAAAAGTCGAAACACCGTTGCGATAAGTGTATATGTTGGGGAGGAGACTACTTTGAAGGGGACCCTGACAAATAAATTGTAAGTGAAGTATTTTTTTTGTAATAAATAAAGTTTGGGAACTTTTTGAACAACCTTTGTATATTGGTATGCCTATAACTTTTTCTGACAATTTTTGGTATAAATTCTGCAACAGAAATGTTACAGCCACCAAAACTGTAGCATTTTCATTAATGCTTGATTTAATTTTATGTGGTTGTTGCATTAAAAGTTTTGTTTTATACAATTTATATGACTTTTATCCATTCAGGTAAATTGAACATGAGGGTTCAGGTAACCTTAGCATTGAACATTCAACTTTTCTGTTACAAAATGCCTTTCTTTAGTTGCAGGTGCAACATAATTTTGTAGTTTGAATTCTAAAAATACATTTAAAATGATGGTTAGCATGTTAATATCAATTAGCATTTGTAATAGATACTTGAAAATTAGGACCATGAAATATATATAGTCATTTGATTTGAACAGATAGTGCTGTATAAAATTATAATGTAGAAAAGTGTGTATGATCTAACAACCATCAAATTAAACAGAAACTTTGTGAATAATCCTTTCATATACCTTTCACAAAGATAATGTTTTCCTTGCAACAATTGTAACAAAATACTCCAAATTGGTAAAGAACCAACAATACATCAAAACTTCAGAAAATATTAGAAAAATTTAATTTTCTAATATTTTCTGAAAATATAAATAAAACTGTGTTTTGAACTATAATACTACACAGATAAAAGTAAATCATGAACATTACCACATCACTGTGAAAGCTGGGAAGGCAGTATGCTGCTTGTGTATGGATGTATGCCATTATTTCTGAGATCAATTTTTGGCACTTGGAGGGCTGGACACAAAAATGAACCTCTAGTTTGTGTATGGGTTGGAAGGTTTCCCTTGTAAGTAAAGTTGTATAGAGAAAACTATGCTTGTATATAAAGAACTAAACCTGAACATTATCCTTAACAAATCAGTAAATGCTGAAAATTAATCTGGCATTTAGTGATTAATTTAGTAAAAAGTATACTTTTGTAACATTATAAAGTGAATTGTCAAGCATAAAAGTGATAGTCATCTTCTGGTTTATTCAAACCATTAATTGTCAGGAAATCTGACCAATTAGTTACAAAGTTTCAAGAATTTATTTATAATTTACTTGTTACTTTTTGTCAATGCAAAATATTTTTTAAAGATTCTTCAAAAAATTCAGAAATTTTCAGAGTATATTTTATCCACGCATTTATTATGTTTTTTATATCATTAAATAATTTGGGCAATTTTGATTGATTCGAATTAGAAAATATTGCCACATCCAACTCATTCACCAAATTTTGTTCCAGATGATTTCGTTTTATTTAACAAAATGAAAAAAGAATCATTACAGTTGACATTTAACAGAACATAGGATAAGGAAGCAATTTGCTTAAATTTGCGATTAACGTGAGATTATTCTCTCACATTCCCAATTTTCTCCCCATGTTTTACATTAGTGGGATTCCCGTTAACGGAGCTCCGGTTAGCCGAGCAGCCTGCTTAAATTAAACGAGTGCCATATTGGCAACATTTTTAGAGCATATGGCAGCACTAGTCTAAGAAAGATTTTTAAGGGTCTATCTTTAATCTTATAGTACATCACTGCTCACAGCGTGTGGTGACTGTCATTAGTGTCCAAACTTGCCTTGGGTAAACTTGGAGACATTAGTTGGAAATGTTTGCCAAAATGCAGGGAAAAGTGGTTTTAAAGGTGAAATTGAAATGCTGTTTACTTCGTTTCTGATCAGTTCAGTCACTTGTTATATTGCTGCATGCTTACATGGTTATGAGCTTGCAGTAAGGGAGACCAAAAATGAAAATTTTTTTGTATTGAAAAACTCTTTTGAATGCTATTTAATGTGTGAAATTTTATGTTAGCTTGAATTAAACTGAAATATGCCTTGTTTCCCATGCAGAAAATTAGAAAATTAATAAACTTGAGTTTAAAACTTTTACTGAATTGACTCAAAGTTTTATCTGTCAACTAAATATAAGTTTTATAATTATTTTCCTTTATTTTATACATTTTTTTACAAAATAAAAAATATTAAGATCAAAATGTATTTTAAAACATCATAAAAATATGATTGCATTTTCAAAATAAATTAAAATAATGAAAAAGCCAGACAAAAATTCAAAAAAGCTTATCTTTTTGTAAAAAAAATCAATGTGTTTCTTAAATAATTTTTTAGAAAGAAATTGAAGATCATCATGATCATATATGAGTTTGAATGAAATGCCAAATTTTCTGTAAAAACGTACACAAATCTTTTATTAGTTCCTCAAATATATGCAAAACATGAAAAATTCATTGTATATAACTCAAAATTTGGACAGAAGAAAACTATATAATTATGATATATTTAGAAAAATTTTAAATTTTTAGGAAGCCAAAAGTTATAGCCATAAATATTGATAATTTGTAATATTTTTAAGTAATAAAAAGAAAATTTAACCTAGGTATTATTTTAATATAATTGTAAAAAGCATGGAAAAGTACAAAAATTAAGAAATATTAATAATTATTATAATTTGAAAATAGGATAAACAAAGGAAGGCATTTGTCACAAATTTTAACTCAAAAAAGAAAGAAAATTCAAGTTTTTGATATAAAATAAACTATATTTTTAATTACTCAAATGGTTTTCATATTTTAAGATATCATTTTCAGAAAAAAATGACAAACAAATTAGAGAATGTAAATTGGAACATATTGATACTTAAACACAAAAAGCTCTTCTCTCCATATTTTAAGACAAACTTTCTCTGGCCAATTCTAGATGAGTATTTTCATGTTTGCTTATCTTTCCTGGATGCAAAGATGAAAATCAAACATGGCCTGCAGAACTGCATAGATCTTTATAAATTCTTTAAAGCTGACATTGTTTCTTTATTCCCATCAATCTACATTTTTGAGGCAATAATATTGACCAAAATGTTCTTAACAAAGGTTTTTTTGATTCATCAGATGTGTTTAATTATGGAAATTTTGGAATTAATAATGAATAATAACTACATGTTTGAGGGTAAAGTATTGTTTCGACAACAGAGCCTCCCAATGGGGTCTTCTCTATCGTCTACTTTAGCAGAAATTCTGTTGAGGAGTTTGCAGGATATTCTTTTAGCCCTTCTCGTTCTATGATTTTCCTTCTTTTATCTCCAGTATATAGATGATGATCTCGTTTCGTGGAACGGTTTAAATCGCGATTTCTTGGAGCTTTTGGCATTCGTAAATGGTATCAATATATCTACAGTAAATATGGCTTTATGGAAAGTAGTTTATCCTAATAAAAGGTTTGTTATTAATCTTACTTAATTGTACTATAAACTAGTACACGAAAATTTAAATTTTCTTCCCTTTCCAACTCGTGGAGGACTTGCGTACTTGTAATCGACCCCACCGAAGAGGCCGGAGTATCTGGCAAAATGCATTTAGGGAAAAGTTTACAATAATAAAAAGAATTTTTCTTTGTTGGAAACTGGTTTTTTTTACCTTTTAATTTTTGATTCTATTTCATTTTTTATAAATGTTTTAGAGTTAAGAAGTCACTAATCATCCACAAATCAGAAAAGGAAGAAAATTTAAATTTTCTTGTACTAGTTTATAGTACAATTAAGTAAGATTAATAGCAAAATCTGACTCCATTGATTTTTTAAACGATTTTAATTTTTTAAATTAAAAGGTTTGTTTATGTTGGAAGGAAGGTCTGGTATTTCTTATTCCCATTTTTCATATGTATGATAGACTCCAGAAGTGCTATTGTTTCATGGTTACATCTTAAGTCCACAATATTTCATTAAAGTTAGTTAGTTTCTGTTTTTTGCCAGTATATCCTTCCAATTGCTCTTTGAATTAGCCATAGAAGAATTTTAGTCGGGATAGAACTTGCACTATTTTGAGCAGTCGGGTACATTATTCCACGCCCCGTAATGTCCTCGGGATGGAGAATCAAAAATAAAAATTTTTAAAAAAATCTATTCAATCAATTCATTAAGCCACTATTCATCCTAATTGATTAAACCGAAATCCCTTTTTTAAAATAGCAATATATTCTTCATTTATCTAATACCTAATAAAATTTAAAGAAGTTACCAAAGATTTTATTTAGGATAAAAGAAAGATAAATAATTATAAATAGAGTGTAGCTGTATTGGTAATTTACATTATAAGTTTGTTTTAGGTTTGATATGCTGAGAAATATGTAATAAATATATAACCTATCCACAAAAAGCCATATTGAATGATAAACTTTTATTAATAGTTTCTAAATTATTAGAAAACAAATATTTTTCTGAAAAAAATTTTTTTTGGAATAATTCTTACACTAACTTATGTGTTTTTAACTTTATTCTCTGACAGTATATAAGTGCATCTGAACAGTTTTTGCATTTAACTGGCTTATTTTGTAATTTTTAATTTCCAAATGGCAATAACTTATATAGTTTCCTACTACCTTTAATCCTGAAAATTGATAAAGATTTAAATCTTACCAGGAACCCACTTATTTATTTTGGTACCTTAAGCAAAATTCGAGACAATCTTAGAAAGGCGTGTTTTAAATTTTGTAACAATGTTATATATATTAATTAATCAAAAATTAATAAGCGTAATTACAATAATTACATAATTTTCTTGTACAGAATGTAAAAAAGTATACAGAGAAATATGCAAGGGAAGTAAAAACAAAAAATGAAGCATAATCTCTATACTACAATAAAGATTTATTAATTTTATACATTCATTTACAGTAAGCAAAAAATTTATATTGTTTTGTGAAGAAAACATTAACATGATGTCTACAGAATGCTAAAACTGTAAAATTTTAAGTAGAAATTAAAAATTTGCAGAAATTATTTTTGTATAACTGTCGTTACATCAAAAATAAACTGTACATTAAAAATTTCAAACAGTACAATTTAAAACCTTTATAAGTAACCTTTTAATCATGTTATTGGGCATATGTAGAAATATCCTCTACTGCACAATCTAGATTATCAATAAGAGTAGCTATATTCATTAATATTTTATTATATTTGATTACTGTTTCTATTATGTAAAAATAACAAACTCCTTTATGTATTCACTTATTTCCTTTATGTTCATTTGAATGGAAGAAATATATAGCTATATTAAATATCTTGATATCCATATACTGTATTTGATAGATATGAAATATTTCCTTGATTTTAAAACACATTTTTACTTATGCTTGCTTGTACAAAATAGAAGTGCATTTTAGAATTGATAATATCTTACATTTGCAATCCAAAAGAGGAATTGGAAGTTATCGCCAGCTGACCATGTGGTACATATAATTTCATTAATAAATTAAGGAAATTATTAATGAATTTTAAAGATGTGTCCCACGAGCAGCTAACTATTCTTTTCTACTAGACAGGGCCAAAAAGAACAGGTTTGACTGTTTTATGTGAAGTTTTTGCTTTTTGCTTTGAAAATATATGATCACTTTTATTCTGAAGGCTGTTTAATGCCCGATACTTTTTCTTATAAAGTATTTGAAACACGATGATTTATATAACTAAATGACGAACCTTTCGTAAAATATGACTTCGGAAAGCTGGAATGTATTTCGATATTTAACTTTTTCGTAATGTCTTTTGATAAAATCGTCAACCTCGTAAACAATTCCAGTTTAGGTCCTAGGATCTGTTCTGTTTAACGTTGGCATTCTTGATCTTGCTATTTATTTTTGAAACAACCTATATCTATTCCGAACGTATTTATATTTCGGCTTCACAGAACGCGAGACGTAAGTTATTACAGATCGTCGAGTTAATTTTAAAGCATTAATTCAGTTAGTAGTATTTGAAAAATTGGTTAAACTTTCCAATATATTTGATATATGGATTCAATTAGTGTGTAAACTGAAAGTTTTAAACCAAAGCTTTTGCTAAAACAAAAGTAAGTATAAAATTAATTAATATATGGCGTCTTTAAAGATTAATTTAATATCTCTGCTTTGACCAAAGTAGTTAAGGTGTCGGCGTATCGCTGTGGGGACCGGGTTCGAATTCGGAGCGAGCTACTCCCGTAAATTCTTCGTGGGTGGTCTAACCCAGACGTATCGGGCTTCGGCCCTAGCCGTCTCGTTGCTCCGTCGTGGGCCTGGCCGAACCCAAGATAAGTATTATTAAAAGGCCCTCTTAATTCTCATAGAGCAGGAAGAGTTAAAAATGAAAAAAAGAAAAAATTTTTGCTGTTAAATCTTTTGGAATGATTAATGTTGGATGAAGTATTTTAACTAGTAAAGTAAAGAGTTTATACTTTATGCAGTAAGATATATGTAGTTTAGATAGCTTAGTTTGTGGCAAATGATCTGCCAGATTATATCAAGCTATAATATGGCTACTAAGTTATTTAATAATCAAATATTAAGTAATTTTTCCCGTAGGTATGTGTTAGATGTCATTTCTTGATAAATTTAATAATTATAAATAAATTAATATTTAATTCATAACATTCAACATAATTCAATTCATTCATTCATTCATAATATTTATTTCATTTTTACTTTCCTAGCTGTTATATATAACAGAGGGAAAGTACGACACTTGATCAACAAATGACTCTCCTAAGATTTTTACATTTTTGGACTCGGGACACTTTGAAATGTTAGAAATGCAAAAAAATTCGGGGGTTTTTTCCTGTATGTATGGATATTTGTGTGTGTATTTCTGTGGCACGATTTTTTTTCACCCTCTTTGAAGCTTAATAAGCCCTATGGTTTTTGGTGAAAATTTCTGAAATTTTGCATGGAGGTTTGTGCATTAGGGGGATTGATGATATTAAATTTTGGTGAGTAAACATAAGGGGGTGGTGAGATAAAGGGGGTTGTGTGTATCTCTAGTAGGGTCAGACTCAATGACGGTTTTACTCGTTATTAGTATTTACAATTTTTTTAAACTCATCCCTGCACCGAAAATTAAGTTTTTTGCCATTTTATAATAGTAAAAAATATAAATTTTTTTATAACAAATGATGCCATCAAATGTTGCCGGGAAAGTTAAGCAACTTGTTGCCAGATTTTTAATTTAGAAATTTCTGGAAGAAAAGAATTAACCCAGAACAGAACTCGAATCTCCAACTCTTGCTTATCACGTGGGTGTATTACCAATTACACTACTCGTACCTCCGTTTGATCTTTGCTTTCAGAACTACTAATAATTTAGATATGACTGCACCGGTTACTCGCGATGTCAATCGAGAATGACTTACGCACCCATTTCGTGGCATTCGGCCGTCTATCACTTCACGCCGGTGCATATAAACTCCACGTGAAGATGGTAAGCAAAAGCGTGTGCACAGGTCTGTCAGTGATGCTAATCAGAATCAGCTCTAAAAGTTTTGTGCCCCAAGCAAAACTTTTAGAGCTAATCTTTGTTTGTCACTTCTGTTTTTAAATTTGTTTCAGAAAAATACAATTTATTTATTTTAAATATAAAACACAATTTTTTAAAGTTTTATTGTAATTTTAATTGTAATTTCTTCATTTATTATAGAATTATTTTTTGTGAAATGCTACCCCTAAAAATGTACTACCCCAAGCAAATGCTTTCTTTGATGGTGCCTGGTGCTGGTACGGTGGCGGTAGTACCATGGCACCACCAAATGTCTAGTAAATTTTTTTAAAATACAATATTGCTTTAGTCTGGAGCAGTCATCCATTCGCCACGTTTCGGGTGATTAAAATGACTTCATAAAGTTATTTGAGTAGTTTTCAATAAGCATATGTTGCAAATATATTGTCCATTGGCATAAAAAAGTTGACATGGTTTCGCTTTTTAAATAAATATAAAAAGTTAAGAGAAAATGCTTTCGTTAATAAGCTGTAGCATTTTTATTAATCAAGTGAGTTATGATGTAACAAGCAAGAATTTTTTAAATAACCAATAGAACTTTTATAAAAATTAATATTTGTATTTTTTGTATTTAACAAGTTTGACTGTTTAGCATATTTTTTTTGAAATTAAATAGATTTAAATGCTATATTGAATGCAACAGTCGTGTTCTTTTATTTTTATTCTTAATAATGCATTTTATTAAAAGTATACACTATTTAATCCTGTTAGTAATTTGTCTTGCTTGAGATTCTTGTGATATTTAATAATAAAAGTAATTATTTATTTCGAATCTGAACTGGAGAAATATAACTAAAATGAAAGAACTTTATAAAAATACAGTAGTATTTATTAAGAAAAATGTTTGTTGCAATCTTCTATGGCTGGAGATGTGTTTTCTTAATAAACTAGTAGCCCGGGACGCTCCCTAGTGGGCGTTCTAGGAGCAGCTGTATCATTCCGTCGTACAAATAATAAATATATACCACAAATAAAAGTAATAATATACTGAATTTCTCATGGTGTACCCTACTAAAATGCAGTCAAAAACGCAAAAAGAACCGCATTTATTGTTATTTTAATATTGTTAAACAAAAAGCTGAATTTATTGTTAATTTAAATAATAGCTAGGGGCGCTTCTAGTTGCCGTTTTGGCATACCGTGACAGAGACTGCCGTTTTCAGTTTTATATTGTGTTCAAATTCAAATAATAATTTTATTTTTATATAAAATATTTATTATGTATATAATATACATGAGGACATTGATTGAAACCAAATTATAATAATCAAATACTTCAAACTACACTCCCCTCCAAAAAAATAAACACGGCATGCAAATTCTCAGATAAGGAGTGAATGTATGAGTTTTATTGGATGGAACTTGTTACATGCTTCTGCAAATATCGAAACATGACTAAATTACACATAGGCTCTGTTCGAAATATGCAAATTAGCCTATTGGTTAAAACAAGTGTTTCATTGTGTGCTTTGAAATTTCAACTGAGGTCATGACAGTAAAATTGCAAAATAGTCAATTTGTGAGTTGTCTCAAAGAAGACGTTTAGATGATCGTCAAAGGTGACGAGCTGTGAATACGTTAGAATTGGATCGATCTATTGGAGAAGTTCCGTTCTTCAGAGTCCACCATTCTATGATTTCACGCCTGTGGACCCAATTCCAAAATACTGGAACAGTAAGCGGAAGGCCATGCTCGAGTCACCCTTGAGTTGCAACTTGTGATGACCGTTATCATTATTGGTCTGACGCAATAGGAACGGCAACAGCACTGCTTCACATTCAAGCCTTGTTGCAGCTACAGGAAGGTCTATATCTATGATTCTATGACTACTGTAAAATGGAAATTGCAGCGCATAGATTTTATGTACGAGGTTAAAGCCAGACATTTGTGTTCTAATGTCTGCTAGGCACAGAGTAGTCCGTTTACAATGGTGTCAGCAGCGTGTCACTTGAACTGCAGACAATTGGAGCAATGTCCTTTTTACCAATGAATCACATTTTGCTTTGCAGTCAGACGATTGATAGATTTTTGTGTGGAGAGAGACTGGTATACAGTATCAACCGATTAACATTGTTCGGCATCATTCTTTTTCTGGCGGTGGCATCATTGTATGGGTCGGGATTTCCCTTGGTGGACGTACTGATCTCCATGTTTTCCACAGTGGCACTGTGATGAGCGTATTGTGACAAGAAAGATATCGGGATGAAATTCTTGACCCATATGTTTGACCTTATGCAGGTGCAATTGGTTCTGAATTTGTTCTTATGGATGACATTGCCAGGCCACATAGAATTTGTACAGTATGCAATTACTTAATTAATGGCAGAAGGAACCAGTGAATACACTGGCCAGCATATTCACCGGATCTGAACCGTATAGAGCATGTATACGGTATGCTCTCGGGAGAGTTGTATCTTTCTACCCACCAAATAATGACAACACCATTGTCATCTGGACTTCTCTTCATCGGTTCGACACCTTCCACCACTCCATCCCATTTCTCCATCTACCCAGCCGTATCACTAAATCACTGTATATTGAGTTTACTAATTCTGTTGTATAAAATAAATATGTACCTGTACTCTACACGCTCACATTATGTACAGTACCTGTATCTCAACCAAATAATTGGTTCCCGACGGACGCTCGTAGATCCCTCTTCTCTTCCCCTTTCTATCCCTTCCCCTTCTCCTCTCCCATCCAAACCACTCCTCCTTTTTCTTAAAGGCTATACCAATGAGTTCGGCCTTTCTCCTTTCCCTAATCGTGTATCTTCCTACCAAATCCCTCCAAAAACTACCCAAGAGATCTCATACAACAGTGAGGATTACCGTCTTCCAACTTCATTAATCTTCCGATAATTGGCACGAATCATCATTGTGCAGTCTGCAATAGTGTAAGAGGAGGTTATATTTCTTATTGACAAACATTTCTCGTTCACAAGTACGACTTATTGTTTGTCCATTTCTTTGTTAATTTTTTTGAATGCCATACTATACATTCAAAACTATCTTTTTGTATGCTACCAATAGGCAGAGTTCCATTTTATATTGTAAAATTTGAAATAAATTTCTGCAGTTATTTCTGATTTTTGCTTTCATGCTTATATTTTGGAGGGAGAGTATAATATGTAAAGCATGAGAATAGAAAAGGAAGCATTTTAAACTTAAAATATGATTATATATATCATTTACCATAAATTCTTATACGATCATACGTAAAAAAAAAAAAAACATTTTTTACAGGCATAATTTTTGCCAATTAAATGATGTCTGTCCTTTGTCATATTTTTCACACGTGTTTTTAATGCTAGCTTTCGCTTTTATTTTTACAAAGTAGCGGAATAACTAAATGCATTTAGACGAATAATTTAGAAAACTCTTGTGCAGATTCTCGAGAATTTCAATATAAGATCTTAATGTATTTTTTTCTGAAAAGATCAAAACTTATTTCACTTTTTTGAGTTTGGTGATGGCTTGGATGGTGCCATAAACTAGGCAGACCATACCATTTACAATCCAACTGGGGACCCATTTCAGAATCAGTGAAATTGGGATCTAAAACTGATCGAACTTTGGTTATTTTTTAAAATTTATTTATTTATTGGTCTATAAATTGGTGATGTTATATTGACGTATTAACTATGTATTAATAGATGCACGTAAAGCTAGAATTAAAAAAATATATATTACCAATCTTGCAATAACACACCATCAACTGCCGTAAATCATCGGGCTACAATAAGACATTTCTTATCGTCACGAAATCCACATTTTAAGTGATGCTGAATTTATAACTAACTTATTTAATAGACAATTTGGATCGAGCTTTGTTCTCCCATCTGTCATCGGTGTTAATTGATCTCACTGCAATTGCACCTAAGAAGTAGATCCAGCTTAGGGCAAGAAAATTCAGTTTCCGAACTATTGATGTTGGTGAAAAGTAAATACAGTCAAACCTGTTTTTATGCGGTCTTTTTTTGTGCGATTTTTTATTTGTGCGGTATAGTTGGCGACTAGTCTCGTGCGATTCGTCATGTCTCACGTTGACTTATTATAGCTAAATAAACTTATTATAGCATAAATGCACTTATTATAGTAATATTATTGCATGAATATGCGAAAAATGAAATAATTTACTTTTTAAGTCAACAAAACACCACCTGGACAAAAATATGTAAAACAGACGATAGACCAGACGATGCAGTCAAGTGCTGACATCTGTTGTCAATAAATTCTATTTCGTACGGTTTTGAGTTATTTTCTATGTGAGACTTTTTTATGCGGTCCCTGTTGACCGCATAAAAAAATTATTTTTTAATTGTGTTGCGAAAACTATTTTTTACAGCCATTCGTGAAGTTTCGTGCGATTTTTTATGCGTTTTTTTTAATGCGGTCCCTATCCACCGCATAAAAACAGGTTTGACTGTATCTTTTTTAGCGCGTATGTCTCGCTATCTCGATCGAGTTTCAAATTCAATCGCACTGTGGTCTCCTGTGGGTAACGATACGAACTTGTTCGGGATGTCGGGTAGTTTTTTTTTTTTTTTTGGTAACTCTTTCCACCCAGTGGGCACTAAGAGGGCCTCTTATAGCAAGCCCATTATGGGTTCGGCCAGGCCCACAATGGTGCGGCCGGGTGGTGAGGGACGGGGACCGACATATCCGGACGGACCACCCCCGAAAAATTCCTGGGGATTTCTCGACCCGTCCGGATTCGATCCCGGGTCCCCCAGGGCGGCAGGCTGCTAACCTTGACCGCTCGGCCATCCGGCCGCGATGTCGGGTAGTGTGAACTCGTGGCACCAGGCAGTCTATTACCGTAAATCTGGTTCGATGGATAGTTTAGATTATGGTTTATTTCTGGTTAAATATGGCCGACTTCATCAAAAATTACAGTAGAGTTAGTTCATTACTCGTCGATCTTTGGGACGAAAATTCATTTTATGATCCTTTCTTGTAATAATATTTAATTCCATCCGTTATAGAACGAAATTAGCTAATATTATATATTATATTACAGATTCTGAGATAATTTGTATTAGAAATTAATGGAACCAAGTATTTTTAAGATTAATTCTCAATTTCTGATCTAAGCTTTTTGCTTATTGTTACTTAATTTAAACATTCCTTTTTAAAAAACTAAAAAAAAGTATTAAAATTTTTCTAGCGAGAAGTCGCTCTTTCTCAAAATTTTGCGAAAAATCGACTCCTTAACGAGTAATAACCAGATCGACAAATGGTGAATAAATATCGTTGCACGAGACAATTAAGTCACCACATTTCTGTAATGCGTATTCATACTTATTCGCATCGATGAATATTTTCTGGCTGGCGCCCGTTCGAAGGTCTATCCGCTCGACGCCCGGTTACGAAACTGGTACCAGTGTAATTATATTACCAAATGCGAACCAATCCAAATACCGGAGTATCGTTTTTAAACGCGCTACTTCAGACTAGGTAAAGAGTGTAATAGTTAATGGAAAATAAACTGTTTTTCGTACTAATCTAACGCATAAATTATCATTAAAAAACTGTTTTCAAATTAATATATTTGATAACGATGACGATAAAATATAAACAAGTCTGTTTTTTTGTATTTTTTGTTACATCGATGACATATACAATTTATCCCAAAAACAATAGAGCGATGGCACATTAAAAATTAAAAATAAAATTCTTGTTGCGAAAAGAATTGATTAGATAGGGTTGCCTGCTTCAATGCGATCACGTGACAAATCTTGACTTTTTGAAAAAGAACAAAGTATGAATATACTTTGTTCTTTTGCACGAGAGAACGAGACTCGCGGGAAATGTGGCGCCGATGCCCACGAATATAAAGGGACCAGTCCCACCGGTGCCTCTGGAAATTTCCCGGTGGTTCTTTTGATACGACCGACTCCAACTGTTGCGCGGAGATCTTAATTTCTTTAATTGCAACGAAACAAATCGCTGGTGATTTTTTAAAATTTTCCCCAAAACCAAGAAACTCTGCAAATATCAGAAGTCGTATCTGAAATTTCTGGGGTTTACACAGATTTTACTACGTGCGCTCGTTGTATTTTTTAAAAAATTATAGAGCTATTTTTGGGAATATCTCGCGATAAAACGACGAGACAGTAGTATTAAGATACGTTTTACATTCGTTTTTTGGCGCCTTACGCAAAAATAAAGTAGACCTTACGAATGTTTGCAACGGTTATATTCTCGGTCGTAATTATTTTAAAAATGAAACTAAGTGTAAAAAATCAATTACTTATTAAACTATTCTGGAAATTTTAAGCATAATTCGGAAAATGCGTAGTAAATAATTTAATTTTTAGTGTCCAGTTATCTGGGAAAAGTCTTCTAAATTAAAATAATTAGTTATAATTATTGGAAGGGCAATGCCGGATATTTTAATATGGCTTCGTAATTGTGACAATTGTCTCGCATAATTTCTGCTTCTCTCGAGATTATTCTTCGCAAAGTCGGTAATATTTCTAGACTGGGGAGAGCCAGCGAGTAACCAATGAATTATTAATGAATGGCAATTATTTCGGCATCTCCAAATTATTATATTTAACTTTCGCATTGTTTTTCGATGCAGTTTTAGGAACTTTTAGAATTTGACACACGTTTTCCAAAAAATTAAATATATAAATGGTAATTTAGACGTTAATTTAAACTAGATTTGTAGTTTGTTTATTTATTTGAATCGAGAGTGTATCCTATAGATCGAAGATTAAGATTCAAATGCACTAGACAAGCTATAGTGTTCCGATATACCTTGGTACGTTAAAAATCTGTTTTCGGTTATTTCTTCTTGCTAATAATGTGTAAGCCTCCGTGAAATTAGTGGAAACGTTTATTTTTCTCTTTTGATTTAATATATTCGAAAACTTAAAAACACTTTTTATGTAATAATTATCGACATCTTTATTAATATACCGGTAAATATAATATGTCGAACTTTTAGTTCTCGCCATTGTATCAATACCGTAGAACTTTCCGCCGCTTTAAGGAATCCAAATTCAAATCCAGTTCGGAGCTTTTGTGAGTTTTTTTAATTACTTGTATTTCGTTTTATACTCTAGTTCGGGCCTGGCCGACACGCGGCCCGTCGGGTTAAATTGTGTGGCCCGCTAAGCGATTTTATATATCTATTAAAACCTTTGTTTCTCGTTACGTGTATACCAAAAGAATTAAATAAATGAAAATTTGCGTGTGTCATTGTTATAATGCGACAGTTAATTATATTGAATCTTGTATAACAATAAAATCTTATTCGTTTTGTATTTGTTTTACTTTTTTTAAAAGCGTGTTTGCCCGAAGTGTGGCCCACCGTAATGTTACGCGTCACCAAAGTGGCCCGCGAAATAATTTGGGTTGGCCAGGCCTGCTCTAGTTCATTCGCATTTATTCGGTTGTTCGTTTAGTGTGTATTTTGTGTATAAAATGTTTAAGTGATGAAAAACCAACGTTTTTTGAAATACTCGAGTAATTCTAGTCAAAATGTAGTCTTTTGACTAGAAATTGATGCTTTCGAAAGGTATTGAAAAAACTATTAGCCGAATATAGTGTACTGCGCTAATGGTGGGAAAGCCGTGCATGGATAATCCAAACTGCGTACGGTACTACATTAAATTGTATCGAAGAAGAAATAACTTACAAATAACTGTTTAATTACGATCACCCGGTACAAAAAAATAAAGTACCCTTATTCAACGCTGTCCAAAGTGAGGTTTAACGGTCTAAATGCAACCTAATCTGGTATGATATTTTAGGGCACGAGGAAGACATTTCCGTAAAAAAATAGTACCAAAAGTCACCACTATGACGTTTTTGGCTCTGCGAGCAACAAACATTTTATTTTGTACAGGATACTCGTGCTTAACAATCTAAGAGATATTGCTTAATGTGGTCTCCGTTCTGAAGGTGATGAACAATATGTTCGACGGCCTACCGTAATTGAGCCTCCGGATGCTTTTCACACGCCGTGTAATACCGTCTTTCAAAGCTGCTAAATTTACGTCCTCGATAAGCCGTACTTTTTAAATGTCCCATACCTAAAACCACACAGACTGATATTTGGAGAACGAGGTTGCCGGGCGGTCGGAAACGCCCGACTAATCACTCTTAGTTTGTGAAATGTCACCGAAACAGAGTGCTCCGTCTTGCACGAAAGCGGTTGACTGCTCAAATGTTACCGGTATTCACTGTTGCACCGAGGTAAAAATGTGTCCCTTCGCTCCACAGAGCCCGATGTATCCATTGTGGTAAGAAATACTGTATCGATGTAAAAGTCGATCGGTTTTCCTTTTCGCGGCAAGTAACTGCCGGATGTGGCTGATTCTATACTGATGACAATGCACCAACTTTCTCGGTACCTTCCACGCTGTGCCATAGGATACACCCAATTGCCGTAACACTGCACACGCGCTATTGCGTACTATAATATTATTCGTCGACAGTTCAAAATTAGCTGTGGTAACTTCGTTAACAACTTGTGAAGCGATCTCTCTAGACGGCGTCGAAGTTTCCGCCGTTGACTGGTTGAACTCCTAAACTACTGGTTTACCCGTATTGAGTGATTATTCGCCCGAAAGCTGGATGGCGGGAAATGGCAAAATTTCCCAAGTGCAGCCAGAGCAATGTCGTTATTTCATAAAACAACTTCACAAGAAATGCCCGTTTTAGCAAATGATAGCCATCGTAGTTGGTAAGATTAATATTCGACAGTTGTTGCCACCCACAACTCGACTGCAACACTTATGCTTATGCGAAGGAAACCTCTTCGTTGCTTGCAGAGCCAGAAGAGCCTTAATGGTGAATTTTGGTGGTAATTTTTTTAACGAAAATGTCGTCGTACCAAATCTCCGTAGACGGCGTTGAATAGCGGTACTTTAAATACGACCACCGGGTATTTTTAATTTACATATTTAATAATAGAGAGGTTTTGCTCGACCTTCCAAACGCTGTTGTCAAACTTCTAGGCTTACGGGATGGCGGCGCTCAACGTTCGACGTTCACGTTTTAGAGACGAAAACTTTGGCCGCAACCTCTCTAATGCGGTATTGTTTTAACAAATGGTACATTTAAAACACGATGCTTTAAGTATAAGTTTTTTCGCCGTTAAATCGGAAGCGCCGTTTGTGTTCTCGAACATTATGTTATTTAAAAATAGACGAATCGAAATGTTTCGAGTTTCTCGAAGGAAATATTCAAAAACCAAAATACAAGAAACACAAACGTGGGTTAAACGTGGACGTGCGTACAACACGTGGTACTAACTCGTTCGATGAACGGTCTCGGTGAACGAATTGGTATCACGTGATGTTCTCGACACGTCGTATCACACAGTAATTGTCGATTACGCTTCTAAACAATTACTGTGTGACGTGGCGCGGATTATAAATTTAACTTTAGTTACAAGCTGTCGTTTATAATACTGTATGTTTAAAATACCCGAATAATTTAAATTTTTGTGTAATTGTTTTAATAATAATAAAGCTTAAAAATAACTTAGAAATTTTATTAGAATGCCGGTCTGACGATTCCCAGAGCCACTTCTGATGTTAACTAATTGTTATATCTCGGGAAATTTATAAATAAAATAAATACAAATGTATTTGATTTATTTTTTAATTAGAAGATAAACATACATATAGAAATATTAATCGAATTATACGAGAAATAAACTATTTCTCCTTTAATTAATTATTATTTGCTCGAATTTTCCACGTCATCTTTTTATAGCTCAGTATAAAACAAGAAAAAGATGCAGGAAAAAACTCACGCTAATTGATGAATTAAATTTGGAACGAAAAAGATATTAATATTTAAAATATAAATACGAGCCGGAGTAGAGGGAGAGATGGAGAGATAACCTCGGACAATACTCATCGTCATAAATTGAAGGGTGCCTTAATTTATTCCGACCAACTTCTTACAAAAATGCAGCCATTTCTGCTCTGGTACTGTACTGCTCTACATCCAAAGAAGCAGATCCGCAGTTAGAATGTATTAAATAAGCAGACCCGAACGAGGATTATTATATCGACTGTAGTTTCTGTTTATCTACGCAACTTATTATATTAATTAATCGGGATAAAAGTACGATATTTACTAATGCTGTTAACTTACCATCTTGTTAATACAAATTCATTTTTATAGAAGACAAAAAATCTGTCACTCTTATCCGTTCAATTTTCTCGGGACAGAAATAGACAAATGTTTCTTCGCGAGTAAAACAATTGTTTTCTGGTGTAAAAACTTAAATTTATTTAACGTCATCGGTTTTTAGTGACGAGAACGAAGACCCCTGTCAAGGACACTCTGTTGCAAAGTCAACATCGCATGAGTGAAAGCTGGATTGATTCCCGTGGAACGAAGAGGGGGAAGAGAGAGAAAGAGTTCTTTAACGATTACTACTTCCGATCGTGTTTATAAACGTTAATTGCCACCCCCTAACGGATGGGAATTTATACAAATCTTTGCGAAACGTAAATAGTTTGGGTAATTACAATGAGTCTTCTAAACTGGTGGCAGGTCCGGCGCCACTTGCAACGTCTGTGTTTACAAACCGGCACCTGGAATATTTAAGTAAAAGACCAGGAAGTGGTTTGCCGTCTGCATTCGAAAGACAAATATCGATGACGTATCAACAGTTTTTTCTTTATTTTTCCCCTCTCGCTTCTTCACCGACAGAAATTTAAATTAAACCGAAACGAAGCAGATGTTTTGTATTACATATTCAATATATTTATATAGGGATGGGTTTAGCGGGATTTATTTAGACTAGATCCCGTCGAGGTGGCTCCATCTGGTTGTTTCTTAAGAAGATTGATGCTCGGGAAGAAGACGAGAAATAAACTTTGTCGACCGCACCATTACACATCGGAGATGGTTTATGTTGTAACTGAACTCCTTTATTCGCTGACGGTGGATGATTAGCCGGGGAGAAAAGCCAAGGGTGGTTACTGACCATCGGGTGTTGACCCCTTATCAACCGAACAGAAATAGTTCTCCCCTTTTATATTATACGAGTCGACAATGGCGCCGGGCCAAAGTTGTTTCTATTATAAAATATCGTTTTTAATATTCTAAATGTTTTTATGATGAAATATTCTTTAGTTGTTTACAGTTTTCTAGTATAAAAGTTGACGTGGAAGTTGCCACACTTTAAAATATTCTTCCGTGCCTTTTGTTAACCGTTTTCGCTTGTGTTTCTGGTATTACCTGTTATAAAAGCAAATAAACAAGTAATTTACGTAATAAATTAACAATTAAGAATATTCATTTCTTTGTATACGGTGAAACCTGTGTAAACCGGACCGAATATTTTCCGTTTTGAACAGGTTTTACGTTAGTAAGTAAATTATAAAGTGTTTTAACGAATAATTAAACGGCTTTGATAGATTTATAGTTAATGATTATTAAAATAATATTTCTAGTTGTTTTAAATTAAAAATGAACTTATATTTAATCTCCTTAGGCGGTGACATTGATGGAACACATGTTTAGTAAATACCCAGATCTGTATAAGATGTCAATAGTGGCTTCCTTTTATCCAAATTTTATCTATCAGGTAAGAATTTCTCTATTTGTTTACCACGTCTGCATTTAAACCATTAACGATTTATCAATTTTTCTAGTTGAGACGAGTGGATTCTAAAATAGCGACCGCTTTGATATGGCGCCCCACGGTCGTTTCTACCGATAGCTATCCCAACGGTCGACCTAGACACAAGTCGACGATTAAAATGTTTTTGGCTAACGTGGCCGATTACGTCTTGGAATGGTCGATACATAATTGGCTTTGGTACGTAGCCGGTTCGTCCGTCGTCCTCATCCATAAAGACTGTCTGTCACCGTAAGTGTCGCTTTAGTTAATTGTTTATTATGTAAAGAATGCCACTCCATCCTTTCTCTGGCAGTTATTTAAGTCTCCGGCGATTGCTGTAAGGAATGCTCTCACTTAAAATTAACTGCCAGCATCCCTTGCAACAGTCCATCTTTACGGCATTTTAACTTATTCTTTAATGTCTGACCTCTGTTTTTTACGTGTAGGCATTACGTTAGGATGTGGAAAGATCGAGGTGTTAAAGTATTAGCTTGGACAGTCAACCATCCAGTAGAGAAGGATTATTTGAGTAAATGGTTGAAGGTACCTTACATAACGGATACGATGCAATGAAACCACTCCAATCTAACGAAGAAAATGCATATTTTGTTTGCTTATTTATGCCCATCTCGAAGCATAATCGGTATAGTAACTGTTTCTTTCCTATTAAAAGGTGTACCCTATTGTTTTAAAGGACATTTTCTATAAAATAGAAGCGAGAAAAAGTGTTTTAAACACAATATATTTATAACGGTAAGCAACAGCAAAAGAAAAAAAAATGTAAAATTATTAAATGTAAGTTTTATTACGAAATATTTTTATATCGCCAAACTCCTGGGGAATTTTTTTTACATTTTGCTTTATTTAAATTGAGATTTTAAAAGGAAATAACGCTTTAATAAAGAGATTCATCCCGGGAAACTAGCAACGTTGTTCTGGTTGCCAGTTTCGTTTTAAAGCTTGTCACATTCCACAGTTTCTAGTTAGAGATTTTAATGATAAATAAAGAAAAATTTTCACTCATTTTATCAAATTTGATGCCGTTTTCTCATTAATTATTTCTTATTTTATATATATTTAACAAATTTTATCAAATAAAAGTTTATTAAAGGCTATGGTATATTTCTTGGTTTATATTTACACACTGTACTTACTGTACATACAACTTTAATTATTTTTTTATTATTATTAAACGGAATATCTTTATATACAGAAATAAATTACAGGTTTTTTTAATACAGTATAAAGATCAAAATTGTAGACTGTAAATTCTTACCGTCGTCTTTCCTTAATCTCGAGAACGGCCTTAGATAGATGAAAGACGAGACAGATAAGGAAACCGTAGGGGCAGGAGGCCCCAATTAACTATATAAGAACTTCCGGTGCAACCGGAAGTCACGTTATTTCAATTTAAAAAATTCCCCCGAAAGGTTTTAGGTAGATGAACGGCACGACTCTATTGTTAAAGGAAAAGTACGATGTACACGGGCACGCTACTACTGATTTCAGGTGAAGAGCATATATTTTAAATTAAATAAATTAAAAATATGTTTAAAAATTACAGCCCGGCTTTGTGACCATGTCAATAAATAATTGCTAATATTTATTAAGTTCTACATGTTTGTTTCTATAATTTATTTCTAGGTGTTCTGCAAGTCAGGCTCTATAAGACTTCTGTACAAGTTTTTAAATTTATTGTTTTGGACTTCAAAACTTCTAAAACATAATACACGCCGCATAATCAAGAAAGGAATCTCTATACTAAAAAATCCACTAACGAGTTGCCTAACTTTCCCCGACAAAAAAGCTAAAGTTGTGTGTTGCGTCCATCCGTGTATATTATTTTTCAAAAAATTTTACATTATTATTATTATTATTATTATTAACCGGCGACCAAGCGATTCTGTTCCATAACACTGGAAATTCGGTCGTGGGTTCGCGCCTGGCCAGGACGAGATGGCCACGTGGAGTTTTACGGGATTTCTCCACGTCTCTAACACCTAAATGGGGGTAAAAATCCTCCCAAAAGGTATTTCCCGGGCTCTTCGCGAGTAATTTCGTACTGTCAAGCAAAACGCATAGGCCGGCTCTTCGCAGGATAAATGCCTACTCAATAACCTCCATAATTAACCCCGATACGAGAGAGAGATTAATTATAAAATGGCAAAGGACCTAATTTTGAGAGTAGAGACGAGGTTTTTATTTTTTTAAATTGTAAATGTTAATAACGTGTAAAATCTTCATTACGTCCGACCCCACTCGAGATTCGACACGTGACTCTTCTCTCTCTCTCTACTCCTCGACCTTTATCCACCAAAATTTAATAGCATCGATGCCCCTAATATACAAACTTCCGTGAAAAATTTCAGAAAATTTCGACAAAAGGCACAGGAGTTATTAAGCTTCAAATTTGGTGAACAAAATCGTGTCCCCCCATACACACACAACACTAACATCCATACATATAGAGAAAAATCCAAACTTATTTATTTGCATTGCTCGGCATTTGAAGGTCCCCGGGTCCAATACTGTAAAATTTTTTGGGAGGGGTCATTTGAGGGAAACGAAAATTACGACGTTAATATCGCGCACGAATCCGCCATTTCAACACTGAAAAATAACGGCAGTTACCCCGAGAGACACGAAAGGAGAACTCCGACAAGAGATTAACATCTTATTCCAAAAATGCACGAGGAAAAGTCGGGGTGCCTAACTGTAGTTGCGAAGGTGTCCCGTGGTGCGAGACCATTGGCCGGAGTTCGTGTCACGTGACATTCTCGACGTCTGGGGTTAGTACTAGCGTAATTCGAGAGATATACTAGTCTCCATTACGCCAACGTTTTGAGAATATCACGTGGTATCGACTCGTCTAGTAAGACCAATCGCCGGACGAGTTCTCGTCACGTGACATCCCGAGACACTGGCGTTGCTGATTGGCAAAACTCGAGACGGCATCCAGAAACGGAAAGGAAGGAATATTTCACCGGTGAGATAACGTTTCGTTTTGCCAACGATACCCAAATCGAGTACGTCGATGCCCCAAACATCTCTCGATTCGGTTTGGTCCGGTTTATTTGCTATTGTCAACGCGATCTGACCGAGGGGGTGCCTCCCGGGAGGACTTTGTGGAAACTGGCTCCTTTCGGATGTTACAAACGTGAAGAAAAACCCGAAAAACTCCACGTGGCCGGCCGCAACCAACTACCAATGTTCGGTGGTTTTATCCATTCGGCCGCTGTCGGGCATCTTTTGATTCGGACAGATTTCTTTGTCAGTTGCGATTCTTGGATTAAAATGTAAGAAGTGGTGACAGGTCTGATCCACGCTACCCAGTCGCTCACGGTTCCCTCGAATATTTATTAGTTGTGCGCAATGTACGTATTTACACTTCGAGTAACGCTCGAGTCTCCGTGTGACGTAAATTTGTACGTTAGTTAATACACAGTCACAAAAATAATTAGTTGTTTGGCGATGGCCGAACTTTCCGAAGGCTCGTTACGTCCAACTAATAGATTTTCGACCAAAATTTTCAATATCTTTAGCCGAAATTTACCTACTTTCGAAACGATTAATCGAAACAAACGAATTATGCCCGAGGCGTTACTTCAAAAGTATCTACTAAAGCAATTCGTAGCTCTCTCCAGC
Organism: Centruroides vittatus; assembly: GCF_030686945.1. NCBI lineage: Eukaryota > Metazoa > Arthropoda > Arachnida > Scorpiones > Buthidae > Centruroides > Centruroides vittatus. The sequence continues at coordinate 958,041 of NW_027122237.1, read as the reverse complement.
GATTTTTGCCGTATTTGTTACTTTGGCCGCGTTTCTTTATGTAGCCAGAGTGTAGCGAAATGACGTCACGAGCAGTGTCGGCCAATTATAAACCAGTTTCGGTGTGTCGGCTGCAAAGCGCTGCATAAAGAAACGCGCCTTTGTGTCGACTTTCGCAAAATTTGTAGAACCTTTGGCGATACAAATTTACTCAATGTATAATTAAATCGAGTTTCGAATTCGTCGTAGGGTCATTTCCACATCCGTTTATGGTCCACGGATCCTCAATCGTGCGGTTAAAATCGTAAAAGAAATTATGTAGATTTTTTAAAAGGTGTTTCTTGGAAACATTTCAGTGGATATTAAATTGCGCTTTTTTTACCTGGAAAAAATCTTTTAACATTGATTCAAAAAACTTTTCTTTGCAAAAACCAACCTAATCACTTCACAGAATCGAAATACACATTGAAAAAAGCTAGCGACGAGTTGCTTAACTTTTCCGGCAACATTTGGAGGCACAGTCTGTTATCATATCCTATTTTAAAAACTTTCTATAATAGCGTTTTGAGGGTAGGGATGAATTTTATTTAAAAAATTGTAAACGCTAATAATTAGTTAAATCGTCATTAAGTCCGACCCTGCCGGAGATACACACGACCCCGTTATCTCCCCACCCCTTCGATCTTTAACTGCCCAAATTTAATACCATCGATCTCCCTAATAAACAAACCTCCCTACAAAAAAGCACAGGAGTAATTAAACTTCGAAGAGGGTGACCAAAATCGCCCCACACATCCACTAACATCTATACCTGCAGAAACCCCCGAATTTTTTTTTCTTTTTTTTGTTTTGTTTTTTTGCATTTCTCGACGTTTCGAGGTGTCTTAAATCCAAAATGTACAAATCTTGGGTCATTTCTTGACCAATCGTCTCCGCCATTTTATGATGGACGAGAAGGAAGAGACGATGTCAAAAATTGAATGTGGAATAGAGTTATACGTATAACGATGATATTTAACAAAACTGACCGTAGATTTTGCTATTTGCACGAAATTAAACTGTAGATTTTTTGAAATTTTCGACGTTGCTTTGGTATTGTATTTATCTCTAAAAGATAAGTGATTCGAACTTCTCTCCACATCTGAAAAGCTGCGTTAACAGATAAAAATTTACAACTATTTTAAACAGCCACAAAGTCGAAGAAGACGATTAAAAGTTTTATTAACTTTAATAATATATCATCTGTATTTATTCAATTATTAGTTAATTTTTCTAATTTATTATGAGTTTTGTCTGAATTCTGTAGAGAATTCTGAAAGACACTGGATTGGATTGGATTATTTGTTTACGGCAAAGCCACACGTGGACGTTCTGCCGAGGGGATGTCTACCGGGAATTGGCCCCTATTTAGGTGTTACGAACGTCAAGAAAAACCGGAAAACTCCACGTGGCCGAGCCGGCCACGTGGAGTTTTCCCGGTTCTTTCGGTGTATTTCGTGCCCACCAGAGGCCTAGTGGATAATAGTAGTTGGTGATGGGTTTGCGGAATTTTCCGGCTTTCTTCACGTTTGTAACACCTAAATAGGGACCAGTTTCCCTTAGAAAGCCCTTTCGGGGGCATCCCCTTTTCGATATATTGCCCACGAGTAGCTGACACAAATATACAAACGTTTTAGCAGCCTGGGAAGAAGTGCAATCGTACGAATGATATCTAACGGATATTGTGGCCCGAGGCAGTTTTTGACTTTTCTTGGTTCGAGCCTGTTTCGGATACAACTGATGCGTGTGGAATGACCAAAACGTTGGCATTAGGAATTTTGACATCGATTATGTCGACGAGTTGCTAGAAAGTCACGGAGAGCCATTCTTAAAGAATGATTTGGAAGAACTGGCAGAACAACCGGCTAAAGAAAACAGTGAAGAGGAGAAAGAAGTTTGGGAAATGGTACCATCGAGGCTCTCGTCACAAAGACATTGAAAAAGATTTAACAGCTACAAATTTCCTGTGGATCTCGTGTAGACCAATGATCTTGAGAATGTAGCTCTTTCATCCAAAGAGCAGATGTAACAAATTCTCTCAAACAAATTTTCTGCGGATGGCCCCCATCCGCAGAAAATTTTCCAGGGGAGGATAAAGCTTGGAGACAAATAATTAGATCGATAAATTTTTATTTAATTATTTAATTTTTGGTGTTTTTTCACAAGTAGATTATAGAATACAGTATTTCTTCAAAGCATCCCTCCATCGAGGATGCAAGATTACGTATCACTTCTACGATTATAATTTGTGGAATTTTTTACTCGATCTCGGGGAGGGACGAGTGCTCCGTTTGCCCACCTTTGCGGACCCTATACTCTCAAACCATACTATAACGTGGGGAAGAGAAGGCGTAAGTCCTAACAGACACACTTAATGTAATTCTTAGCCAGAAAACCTCGGAGCCTGTCGATTAAATGACCCTCAATCGAGACCACTTTCATTCGGGCTTCTTCATTATGCCACTGTTTTCAAATACGTTTTTAATTTTTACTTTTTGTCTTATTTTATTTATAAACATTATTTGTGTAATTATAAAATGTGGAGACGTTTGACCAGTCGCGAACATACGACTAGTGTTCGATGGTTTTATCCACTGGGGAACCGGTGGCGCATCAAAAATGAGGACGAGGAATCTACTTTGAATTATCAATTCTGTACTTAATTACCGGTCAAATTTATATAATAATATAGAAAGACGGATCCGTATACTTCTATAACAATAAAATAAAGGAAGACAATATCACTACTTGAATTTTATTTGAAATCTTCAGCAAAACGGCGCTTTCGTACGAGACTGGTCTTATTTATACACATTTGTTTTTAGACTCGGGTTGTTCGAAGCTATTTTATATATTTGTTTTTCGTTGTAGCCGGTTGTTTACACCACTGATCTTATTTATACACGTTGATTCTTAGACTTGGCCGGTGACTCGGCACAATATGGCACAGGGAGATTCTCGTGTCGATAAGCCAAACCGAAATGAATCCTCGACGATATATGTTGTAGAGCTTTCCTAACATTTACGAATGATTTTTTAAATTATTAATTATCCGTCTAAATATACGGCTTACATTTTTGCATATTTAGTGTGTGTTCTAATTTCAAAACTGCAGTGTCTGGCGAGTCCGCCATTTTGAAATGGCCGTGTTTAATTTTTCAGCAAAACGTAAATTAAAGGTTTGGAAGGCGAGTTAATTTTGGATTAATATTTAGTCTCTGTCACAATTGATCAGTCTAGTTTATATTATCTCTAAGTCCATATGTCAAATAGTTTCAATTTTCAAATTTGCGAATTAACATAAGTACCGCGAATCGGGTGACAAGAAAATAACCAATAACGTAGACCGATTCGTACGAAACGGATTGTGCCATTGGCATCTGTTCCCGTGTGGAACATACTATATCATTGGCTTACTTACTTAATTGCTCGTCAATTAGACGTACCCATTTATTTCTGGAAAAAATTCTTTCTTGGAATAAGTTAAGAAGAAGATAGGAATCAAAAATAAACCAAAATATTGCTAGAGTATAAAAGTATTTAAAAGGCTTTTCTGCCGTAATTGGGATGCAAAAAATTAAAAATTGTTTGCACTGTTTTGTCTTTTACTACTTCGATATCATCGAGTAGACGTGTTAGTCACGGATGCGGCCTACTAGCCATTAAGGACAGTTATTTTAGGTTTATATCAACCAGATGCTGCACTTAATGGATTCTCTCCTAAGTCGGGCATCCAAATTCCATCCCAAACTTTAAAAAAATCTAGATTTTTTTTAAACATTTCCTACGGTTAATTCGGTCTGAAATTTTCGTATTTCGTTACCCACTCGCGTTAGCCTACTTGTGGAACCTACGAGTAATGGGCAAATTTAAGATGGCCGAAGTCCTTTTCGTCGATCAAAAAACCCCAGGTATTTTCGAGAATTCGGTTTACATCATCCGAGATGATGTAAACCGCATCCTTCGTCCCTTAGTCGTCGAATTACGAACATGGGCAAACCCGCCAGGGGCGCGAGAAAGGCCCTCTTAATTAATGGGTCTATTTCTTTTTGGGCTACGTGGCAGAAAGAGTAAAAGCGACCGAAACGGACAAATTCGAAAACCATTACATAAAACAAATTCATTTACCTATCTAACGTAACCGAGGTCCTATTTATATATTATTTGTATTCTGTTCTATCGAAACGATCGTAATTGCCGAGTTATTTTGACAATCACGAACGACGAGAAACGAAAAATCGGTTAAGGAATCTTTGAAAATTCGCGTAACGCGAAGAATGTTTTATCGTTTCGTATTTTAATAATGTGGCTATATACGGTATACCTTCGAATCGGTATTGTCAAGGTCCATCCCTATGGCGAGTGGATAAAACCACCAAACACGGACGGTGGTTTCCGAGTCGGCATCCGATCAACGGGTTAACCACGTGGAGTTTTTCGAACTTACCTTACGTACCTAAACTTAAATATTGGACGGCTTCCCTAGTGGCGTAGCTAGAAATTTTAGTTTCTTAAGGAAAATATGGCAGAGGGCCCTCCTTAAGATTAAGGCCCAGTCTTCCTCCACGTTCAAGACGGTGTAGGAATTTAAACAAAACTTTTAAATTGTTAGAAAATATACTTATAAGCAGTATGGTTATACGGCTGGGTTGTACTTGCGCGCGTAGACAATGCGCATCCGCTTTTCACGGAATTAAGACCGTTTTTGGTAAACAAATTCACTTATAGTCGTTCGAATGTAATTTTTATCCGATGTGTGGGAGCTCCTAAAGTAAGAAAGCGCTAATTAAATACACTTTGCTTTTTTAGCATAAGTTATATATCTATTAGTGATTTGTTTGCCTCTCGCAGTTTTGCGAAAGATTTTTTCAAAATAGTTTTGGGGCTTTACGAACTGACAAGCAATCTTCTTTAAGAGGGTACGACGTAAGACCCGTGTCTTACGTCGTGCCCCCTTAAAGAAGATACGAAGCAAAATTCTGTTAAACGTAAATTACAAAAAGAAGAGTGTAAAACGAAAAAGGTGAAGAATAGCGAAAACAACGATCGGTTTTGTAAAATACGCGACGATATCGCGAAGAAAACGCGATTCGATCTTTAAAATGCGAGTCGGGTTGGCGACGTATGCGCGCAGTTACGAGACGAACAAAAACGCGTGTTTGTATCGACTGTAAATGAAAATATAGTTGCGTAGTCGTGTTAATAAAATATACTCGTTTAAACCACATATTTATTTAACTTTAGTTCGAGGTACGACTTAAGGTACCGGTTTCCTTAGTCGTGCCGATTTCAATTTTTTGAATTTTACGAGTTTAAAGAAAATGTGCGCGGACTAATTTTAAATAAAAGCGGGGTTTACCGAGGTTTTCGAGGGTACTCGTAAGTACGTGTTTACTAATATATTCTCCGATTTCTGGGTACAAATTGGGCAACCTTACCCTATATTTAGGGGCTAATGCGGATCGTAACGGCATTAATACGCACGAACGAAGAATGGCCCCACGCGTACCTCCCTTAGATTACGGAGTTTGTTTCAAAATTTACCATTTCGATCAGAAAATTTAAATTATTCCTACGGAGAATTCCAGAATTTTCATTAAGAAACACCAGAAGGAAGTACAGTAGTAATATTTCCCCTTTTTATGTTACGAAGTCTCCGATAATCTCCTAAGTTAATAGAATTTAAATTAGTGCAACGGCGAGACCTTTTTGTAACATATTTTCGAATCGGTCGACGAAAATCCGCGAAGAGCGAGGCATCGTCGAGGGACGAAAACGTAACTGAATTCTATAACAGTCGATAGACGCAACATATCGGGAGCCGTCGTTAAAGATGGGTTTGTTTGAAGTCTGACGCTTCCGCGTGTTTATAAAAGACGAGAGCTAACTTTTTTGGAAGTTTCCCAAAAATAGTAATACAATCGATACTCGTTAAATGCGGTAAGTGTCCGACGAGTCGGTCGACGATCGCGCCGGCTAATCACCTTCTCTCTCTCCTCCCATCCACAAAATACATTTGGAAAAAATTCGTTCCGTATTTTACGAATAAACGCGTGTTTTACTTCTGTGTAGTGTTACGCCGGGTATAGCGAATAATTTCTCGTCGGTCCTGGCGGGTCTTTGTTTTCGTACGTAGCCAACGATTTAGCCGGGTCGAATTCGCTACGCGAGAGTCCGGTATATTTTACGTACCGGGAGTACAAAAGTAGGTAGGGTAAAACCTGTCCAAAACGGGAAAATATTCTTTTGTTTAAAAAACCCGTTTAAAACGGAAACGATATTCGATTCCGGCTTACCCGGGTTTTACCGTTTACGGCCGGGTTCGGTGTTGGTTATTATTATTGTCTTTTATTATTTCGTATTCCTTATCGCGATTTAATTTACGCTCCGTGTTTTTTCTGATTTACGTATAACCGTTTTTACAGGCGTACTTTCGTTTTTCTTCGTCCGACCAGGTATAACGCGTTAGAATTTTTACCGATTGCCATTCGTCGTCCGCGGGGAGTGGCTTCGGAGACGAAATTTGCCTAATTTACGCGAATAAGTAAACGAATATATTTAACAATTTAATCAAATTTCTAGATATTTGGAATTTTATTCTAAGGAATACAATTAACGAATAACTGGTTAAATAAATTAAAAATTACCGATCGATTAACGATTTTTTCATTCTCGTCCCGATTCTCGATTAAAAAACACGGTTAAAGGCGGGGTAAGTCGAAAGCCGATTAACCGCGGGCCCGCTTTTTCCGGCGTCGCGGCCGCGCTGCCGAGTTTAGAAGGCAATCGGGTGGAAACGCGGGAAAAACGAAATATTTGCGATAGTCGACGACTCTCGGCCACCTTCGACGTTTGTCGAATTTACATCGATGCGTCGATTCGCCCAGTTAATTCTACGAGACGTTTTCCGAAAAACAATTCTTGGCGGAGTTCCGATTGTTTAATTAAACTAAAAATGACTTCTCTCAAATCCGGTCTTTAATACTTTCCGAGAACTTTACGGATCCGTTTAGACCTAATTAATGGCGCGATCGTCAAATAATCGAATAGTCCGGTCGATTTTTCTAATTTCGTCCCATTCGAACTTCTTATTTTTCCCCGAAATTTATCGGAATTCCGAAGAAAACCGTAGAAATCGGCCCAGTTTCTCCCTTTTTAAATTCGTAAAGCGAATAATAAGAATAACAAAAGCGAATCAAATCGATCTTTTCTTCGCCCCGGGGATTCGAAGAATTCGGAAATCTTCGAAACCAAGTCGACGGGTCCTAGAAATTCGGGACGGATTCCGAGTATACGATAATTGTCATTTTCCAGAACTCGAGAAATTTATAAATTACATTTAAAAATTAATCGTAGCGTCGTCTTTTTAGGTCGAAGCTGTTAAAACGAACCGACGCGCGGGCCTTATCGCGCGGTGCGAAAAAGTCATTCGGCGTTAATTAACCGGTTCCTGGGAGGAGAGAAAAATGAATTAAATTTTTTCTATTTTTTCACCTAGGCCCGAAAGAGACGAGTGGGTCGGACGTCTCTCGACTTCCGGAGGTCTTACCCGTACGTTTACGCCGCGCGTTTACTCTCGTAAATTTAACGTTAAATATAAAACTCTGCGCTATTTTTTTCTATAAATAGAAATTCCCAGTTTTGTATCGGAAGGGAATCCGCTTTAAAAGTATCGAGTTTCGTTAAATCTCGAACAAAAGAATTCGGTTCCGTTAAGGAACCGCGTCGAATCGCTAGTCATCCGGGCAACTTTTGCTAATATTAGACGGTTACTTTTTTGGAAAAAGTCAAATTTCGTATATTTCTTGGTATTTTATGTAAATACGTAATATTCGGGTATAATTTTACTAGACTACCGTCGGTCCGGATTCCGAAATTATTCGCGTATCGTCCGAATTCAATCGCTCCGAGTGAAAAAAAAATGTATACATTTATCCTTCTTAAAAATCGATAAAATTTATGGTAGAAATTAACAGAGGCCCGAGTTAATCGTCTCTTCGAGACCCCAAATATATTAAAAAAATCTCGTATTAAATTTTTAAATAATAAAATTAGACAAAAATTGTGTTTCCGGGCCGAGTCGGACCCTACGACGGGGCTGGACGGCGTAACCGCGTTATCGTAACCGCTAAAAGAATACGATTACTTTTATACCGCTCGACGATTTTAATCGTCTGGGCCGGCTAACCTGGCTCGTTACCGAATGGCGAAGAAAAATATCGGCTCTCCCGATAATAAGTCGGGAAATGCGGGCGAAGGAATCCGTTTTGCGTATTTTTAACTTAAAAATTAGATTACGCATTCGTCTCGTTCGTTCCCGGTCGAGATTGCGCGAAACTAGGAAAGTTAAAAGGATAAAATACGGTTTTCCTTCCGATACTTTTTATGTAAGATCCAAACGATAAGTCGTCGGCGGTTTAAATTATGCGATTTAACGTAAGTTTTACGGTTTTACTCGTCCGGTAAAAGACCGATGTCCGAAAATCTGCAAAAACGAAATAAAAAAGAATTTAAAAACCGTAAAATTTTGTAAATAATTATAAAGAAATTCGTAGGCGTCGCGCTTTTCTTAATTACCGGAGCGGAGTAATATGGAATATTTATTTCTACTTTGGAATTGTGCGTAAAATAAAAAGAAAAGAAACCGGTTTACGGTGGCTTTAAAGTTCCAGACTCGAATTGCTCGAATTTTACCCGAGATTTATTTCGTTGTCGTCTAGGGACGATTAGGCCTTAACGCGTTCGTCTTTCCTCTTAATTTATTCTACGCGTCGAACAGAAAGATTTCGCCTTTCCGTTACTTTTACTTCTTTACGATTCGTCTTTCGTCTAGAAATTTATAACGATTTAACGAGATTCTTCCGTATATCTCGGCGGATCCCGAAAATCCGGGGTCGTCTTATAGACGGATCAGAAAAATTAGATCGAAATTTATATAAATTAAAACCATTATAAAAAGACAGATTTACTAGAAGAGAGTAGGGTACGCGCACAAAATAGAATACCGGCCACCGGCCACCGAAGGGACCGCTTCGAACGGGTTTCGGAAATTCTCTTTATAACGGTAGTCTTCGGAACCCCGTGGAATTCCGGAGACACCCGTTCGACCCGGCACCCGTGAAAATCCGGCAATGGCAATTCGGTTCCGTTCCGGAACTCTCGGATAGCCGAAATTATATTTGTTTAAATATTTTCGTCTTCGAAGAATATTATTTCCGTATTCGTTTATTATTTTAAGAAGAACTACGGGTGTAGACGGAGCGTATCCTACGAATCCCGCTATTCGAGACCGTTGGTAAACCGACTAATTAACAAGTTAACATTCGAATCTCGAAATTTCGGGTAAGTTAATTTATTCGGTATAAATTTATAGACGGAAAATTCGATCTCTTACGGCCCGTCTTCGTACAATTAAATACAATAAATTTACTCGAAGATAACGAACGGAACGATTAAATATTACGATTTAATCATTTATAATAGATATTTCGGAAATCAATTTTATTAGAACCGAGACGTAGGTTCGTATCGCCACTCGTTGGCGAAATCCGGTACACTTCTCGGCGTATAAAACCGAAAAAAATGGGCTTTAAAAAAGTTTAACAAACGGAAAGGCCGGTCCCAGTTTTTAACGAATCGCGATGCCGAGAAGATGCTTTTTAATATGTATAGTTAATCGGGGCTTCCCGTCTATCGAACTCCGTCCTCGAGATTAAGGAAGGACGGACGACGGGGATTTATAGGTTTAATATCGCGGCCCGATTAAGTAGGAGTCTGTCGCGCCTACGAGTATATTTACGTATAGGCTAACGTTCTTAAAAGGGGTGGATAAAGGTCGGGACGCGTAGCAGATTTCCGTCGCGAGCGATTTAGCAACGAGTAAATCCGACAGAAATCTATACAAGTCCGAAATCCTCGAACTTCGAAAAAAGTTATCGACGACGTAAAGTAAACGGGTAAAGCGGAACGAGACGAAATTTCTTAAGAAAAACAAACGAAGCGAAGAATCTTCGTTCTTCGGATTATCGCGCATTTAAAACGAGAAACTTTGCCCGCGAGTAGTAAAATTTGGCAGGACCATCCGTCCAAACTGGCAAGACTTTCGATCCCTTCTTATTACCCAATTAAAACAATTCGGATTCGGGTAAAAAAGTCGGAGGTAATTAGCGCTACTTTAACGAGAAGCCGAGTTAGGATTTGGTCAAAAAAATTCGGTAATGCGTAAATTAAAGGGAAAAATACAATCGTTTAAATACGGGTAATACCCGCCAAAACGTTGTATCCGAATCTCTTAAATCTTTAATTTAGACCATTTATGTTAATTTAAACCACGAATTTCTATTAAAATTCCGTAAACATTTTAAAATTGTCAAAATTTATTTATTAATTTCTCTTTTGACAAAATAATTGGTCCGCGATTTAATACTAAACGAAAAGTGGAATCAAAAGCGAATTTTCACACCGCGGACGTCAAATCGGGCCTAAGATGTTCCGAAAATACTTTTGCCAGCGGCAAACTTTTAATACGATAATATCGGAAATGATAAAAACGAATTCTAAAAACGGCCAAAACTCGTAAAAATCGCCATTCGTTTTTGAATTTTATACAATTACGAAACGCCGAAAAAATCTTATCGCCGAATATTTTACGAGATTGTAAAAGTCGCCGCCTATTCTTATTATAAAATATTTTAAAGCATTACAAATTCGAGAATTATTACACTAGAGATAAGATATATTTGCACGCTCGCAAATCGGGAAATTGTTATGGAAATCGATGCGTAATTTTACATATTTCGCTCGGCCCGTCCTACTATTAACGGTCGTTTCTTTAAATATTAAATTAAATTAACCGGCGAACGGTCGCGTAACTTTCCCCGCCAATAAATTTAAAATCGCTGGTGGCGCCATCGATATTTTATTTTTAAAAACTTTATACGTTATTAATTATTATAATAGGAGAAAAAGCTTAATCTCCGGGTAGAGACGAGTTAAAAAAAAAAAAAAAAAAGATATTGTATATGTTAATAACGAGTAAAATCACTCCGATCCCACTCGAGATACGACGCGCCATCTCCTCTATCTCCTCGTCCCTTCGACCTTTATTCGCAAAAATTTAACGGCCTTGATGTTCCTAATATACGAACTTTCCCGTAAAATTTCGCAAATTTTCGACCGAGGACGTAGGAATTATTAAGCTTCGAATTGGGTGAACGAAACCGTGCCCCGCATACCGACACGCGCTAACATCCGTCGGTACGGAAAAACCCCCCGAAATATTTGCAATAACGGCAATTTGGGCCCCCGGTGCCTTTTACGGGACAAAGAATCGATAGAAATTTAATTTAAATAATTCAAATATCGATACATCTCCGAAACGTCAAAAATTCTGTTCTTAAATTTTCTTAGAAATTTGATAGCGTGGGACCCTCCGAGGGTGGGGCCTCGGTCTGAGGCCCGAAAAACCCCGACGTCCGACCGCTCGTGCTAAAAATGTGTACAAAAGTCGAGCGATAGTTATAAAAGATTTCGTTCCCAAAAAACTAAAAAGAAAAATTGTAAAATATCTTATTTGTTTACGGCCGGTGCGCGATCTACCGAGGAAGAACGCCTCCGGCGCCCGTCCCGTGGGCAAAAAGGACAATTGCCCGGGGTCCCGGCGGTAAGAGGCCCCGGACCAGTTTTTCGTAAGTAAACTTTTCCCCAAAAAATTACCCGGAAGAAAAATGTACGAAGTCGACACCGTACGCGGGACCCCCTAATTTAATTTTTTCCGGGCCCCCGGAAGCCACGACCCGTCACCGCTCACGGGGGACTTTCTACGGAGAAACCGGCCCTATTTAGGTGTTACCGACGCGAAGAAAGGCCGGAAAACTCCAACTACCGGTGTTCGGTGGTTTCGTCCATTCGGCCATTAACCGGCCAAAATCTCTTACTAAAGTAAGAAATTTTCGGAAAAGTAAGAAATTTTCGACATTCAAATTATTACGTCTTACACGAAAATTTTTTATGTCGATAAATCGAAGAGGAAGATAATCCTAATATAAATTCTTATCGGAACGGGACGTTTTTTCTAATTAGAGAGCCAAGTTGAATAGAAAACCGCCTTTAAATTAATGCATTTTACGGCATAAATATCAAATAGAGTAAATAGAGAGAAATCTATATCGATTTATAAATTGTGTTATCAATATTTGCCTACCATTATCCTTTTATTTATTTGGAATTTTGAAAGATATAGTTTAAGCGTAAGATCCGCAACGATTTACTGTGTTAAACGGAAGAGACATTTGCTTCTAATTAAAATACGATTGGTTTTCCGCTACGGGTTACCGGACCTTCGAGCCCACCGTCGGCCGAGTTGGTGGTGGGTTCGCGCCTGGCCGACGGGCTGGCCACGCGCAGTTTGCCGGGTTTTTTCACCTTTGTTACTCCATAAAAGACCTTCCTCTACGAGTGTTCTGCGGTGTTACCCACTCGGCTACCGGTAAACCTTAATTTTATTTATTTATTTATTTTCCTCTTTCCGTCTTACGGGCACTAAGAAGGCATTTTTCCCATATCCGTCATTAGTTTGACCGGGTCCAAAATGAGGTGACGAATAAATGAGAATACGCCAACGAAAAACTCCTCGTGAGTCGCCCGCTCGATTCGAAGCCCGAGTTCGAACGGTCGACCGAACTTTATATTTGTATTGTTTCCTACTCACAAATGCATTGTATAAATAAATAATAAATTAGAATTTCGACGAAAAGTAAAGCGTAGAACCGTAATTGAATACAAACCGAAAATGCCCGTTTAATTATTAAAATTCTTCTTTAATTATTTTAGATCCGAACTCGAAAAACGATCCTAAATGTATCGGGGTTGTTTTTCTTCTTACATAAAATAAATTTATTCATTTTTACTTACTGTTATTGTAAATAGGAAATTTCCAAAAAAAAGTAACTGAAAAATCTTAAAAATGAATCGAGTTACCGGCATTTAAGAAATATTTTTTTATCAAAACGAAAATAATTATTTTTAATTTATTAATTCTATTTAAAATAGTGGCAACGTTATTGCCGCATTCTTTATTTATTTTCGCCTCTAATAATTGCTTTGTCTTCAAATTAGTTCGGAAGATATTACGAGGGTATGGGCCATATCTCCCCAACCGACGGTTCGTTTTTCCCGAAAATTTCTAGAAATATTTCCTCTTAAGACACAAAACACCGTGCAAAATTTCAAACATTTTTGACAAAAGGTACGGGAGTTATTAAACTTCGAAGTAGTTGAAAAAACCGCGCCCCCCACAAATACAAAAGAAACTTCCCTACTTTATTGCATTTATCGACGATTCAAAGTCCAGAGTGCAAAAATGCAAAAAACTTCGGGAGGGGATCATTTGTTGACCGCTCGCTACGCTCTCCCACTGTTACGTAACAGTTGGGAAAATCAAAATAGTAACAATTACTTGTAAACAACTAGTATTACTAATAACAAAACTCAAAAATACAGCGATACGCACCGAAGCGAGATGATTCGGCGCTCAAAAATAAATATAAAATGTAGACAGACATTTAATATTACTTTTCTGTATAAGGGGCCGTGCCTTATACGTTGTTTACGGTGCGAGGCATTATAAAACTATATAAAAATCCGTAACTCGATAGGAAAAGTGAATCAAATACCGAAAAGATTTACGTCACGTACGACAGACCGCCGGCGGTATTGTCTTTTACGGATAAGTGAAAATCTTCCCGAATAAGCGTATTTTCCTCCGTTTTAACCGAAAATAAATTACGCGGCTGTTATTCTTAGATCCGTATTGTTCAATTATTGTTTGCCGCGTACGACGTCGTAAATCTTTCGGCACTCGCATCCGATTAGAAAAGGCCGGAACTAGAAGACGTATTTTTCGGTGCCGAATCGTCATTTTTCGACCCTCTCGGATATTCAATTTAGGGCTTTAAACTTTCCCAATCTTTACAATTAAATATTTAAAGGTTTGTTGACAAATAGAAGAGGACGTTATATTTATTTACTCGCGCCCACCAGTGGACGAGTGGGTAAAACCGGAGGCTCAAATATCCTATCGGATCAAAAATATTAGGCTTATTAACCATGGATTCGCGTAATAGAGCGGAATGGAAAAATTTGCCAATATTCAAAATTTCTTACTCGTTAAAGCAATAAAATTATATTTATCTAATTATAAAAGAAACGATAATAATTAGATACAAATTGGAAAAAATTTCCCGATATTTATGCTAAAAATTGCAGCATTCGGCTCATCTAAAGATAGCGAAATATTTTAGGAATGAGCCCAAAATATGCATATTTAATTTTTAAATAATTGACCAAGTGCCAAGTGTTTAGAATCCAAATACGGTGTTTAATACTTTAGAAAACACTCGTATATAAAAGTCCATATTCTTCTTTTACGTATTCTTAAAAAATGCCGTGCAGAGAGGGGCAAAAATTCCACAAATCGTAATCGTCAAAGCGACTTTGTGTCCGTGCAATACCGCATTCTATAGTCTATCTGCGGGGAAAAATTTCCAAAACATCGAATAAATAAAAATGTATTTGTCTCCAAGCTTTGCCCCTTCCGGGCAATACCGCATTCTATAGTCTATCTGCGGACGTCCATCCCGTATTATTTAATTTCTCTCGAGCCTTCGTCGGGTACTTTCGAGAAATACAAAGATTATTCGCAATAATAAACCAATGAATTGTAACTTGGAGTGTTAATTGCCAGGCGAATTCTTTAAATGTTTACTTCTGGAATTAATCTCTTCCTTATATTAACAGGCAATATTAGATTTTCCTAATCATTTCTCTCAATTATTACCCATTCGGGAATAAATTAGAAAAAAATGTATTTCTACCAATTTATAAAAATAAGCCAAACGTAACGTGTTCTGTTGCCTTTAGCGAATAACCGTATAAAACAAATTGGCGACGTTGTTGCTAGACTTTTCCGGCATTCCTAATAATTAGCCTTTAAGTCTTCGGATTAGTTCGAGAGATAGTAAGGAGGTGGAGGCTGTATCTCCGAACCAACGGTTCTATTTTCCCGAAAATTTCGAGAAACATTTCCTCTTAAGACACAAAACTCTGTGCAAAATTTCAAAAATTTTCGACAAAAGATACGGGAATTATTAAGCTTCGAAGCGGGTGAACAAAATTTTGCCCCCGTATACAGAAAAAAATCCCCATTTTTGCATTTGTCGACGTTTCGAGGTGCCCCGAGTCCAAAAATGTAAAATTCTTGGGGGTCATTTTTTAACCCATCTCCGTACTATCCCAATGTTATATTTACATATACCGTCCAGGAAAGTAAAAACGGGCCCATTTCCTTTATAGTTCTTCCGTAACCGAAAGTGAAAAAAGATATTCTTAAGGGAATGGAATTATTCTGTATAATATTTTAGAAGAGAGCTTTACCGAAATTTGTAAGTTACGACAATTTAAATACTTCTCGACCACACGTTGTAAACGTAATTAACGAATTATAAGTGTTGGGAAAATATCGGACGGTCGAAAACCGCAATTTTCCAGCAAACAACCGCCAACGTTTAGGAGCCGGCTGCGGTTCGATTCCCACGCTCGGTAGAAACCCACCGACCTTTAAAGTCGGGCCAACCCATAATGGTAATCCGTCCTTTGTGCCCTTTCTAAATATCGAAGAGGGACGGACGGGAGAAAGATATCGGCGAAATTCGCCGACCATGGCAATCCACACGAAATCCTCCGGGCCGATGGCCCGCTCCCTCATTTAAAACTTTCGTATCGAAGCCTATATAAGAAATGTAGGCTTTAATACGAAAAATATCAACGTTTTCGAAAAAAACGGCCTACGATGAAATTTTACGATCGTTCTCAAATAAATAATAAGTTTTGCCCGAAGAAAGTTACTTTATTCTCTTCCCATTTATAAAAATTTTATAGCTTAGGCCCGTAAAAAAGTTTTTTGATTATTATTTAGATATTTTAACGAGATATAACTTAATGACGTTTGTAATTATACTTAGACATAGTTTTGTGGAGCGCGCGTAACGTTCTAGACAAAAATATTGCAATCGCTTCCGTTAAATATTACCCTAAATGCAATCCACAAGAGTAGAAGTCGTCGGTACGGGCCATTCGCTCTCGATTGCCATCGTAAGATGGGACCACATTCTATCCTAGTCCACGAAATATTAGAAAAGCGGAGGAAACTGCGCCAGATTCGTCCGCATTGCTCGGCGTACCCCGAGGCGGCCAACCGCTTAAAAGAAACGGACGATTTAATTTGTTTTTAATGGAAACACTACGTAATCCTGCGGAAGACGAAACCCGGCAGTTTCCGATCACGTCCGTGCGCTCCCCTTCGAGTATTCTAACCGGACAAAAATGCTTCGTACTAAATTTGACACCCTCTAAGGTGCCGCTATCTTTCGTAAGAGCCAAGGTTGGATTTGGCCCCGGGAGAATCGGGTCGGGGTCTTCTAATATCCCGCTACCGATAAGCCGGCGCGGTCGTAATGCCGGCGAGATGCCCGGTATAACACGCGCTATAAAAATGCCGGGGTCAAACCGAGAAAATGATTATTAATTGTTTAAAAATGCGTTTAATTACAAATCCGCGGCTTTGTACGGCGAGTGCTCTATTCTTCGTCGATAACGGCGTGCGTATAATTTGAAAGGCCGAAAGCGAATGGAGGCAAACTTTATATTATTTCATTCAAATTCGATCGTCTTCTTGACGTACATCGCATCCGTCATCCGAAACTTTGGCTCTAGTCGAATCCTCGATTTTGGCATTAGTTTTTGTTCCCCAAAAAACTCTGATTCACGACTATTTTTCTACATACGATTACGATTAGATCTTCGTTCTTTTTATTTCGATGCCGGTGCCTAGGTAACTTCTTCTTCCCGGCTCCAGACAATTCGTGCAAATTTCTTGCAGATTTTATATAAAATCTTTTTATTTTCTTCCTTACTTAACCTTTACGATTTTAAACGATTGTTTCGTCCGTCCGCAATTTTCGTTAAAGAGATTCCTGCGTAATTTCTACCGTTTGTTGTATTATGTTCTCTGAGTCCCGGTTTAATAAAACGGAACCGCCGGAAAACCCGCCAAAGTGGAAAAAGCGTCGGGCGCGGAATTTCGGTACAAAATCGAAGAGTAATTGCTCGGAAAGGCGGCGGATAAGGTTTAAAAAATTCTGCTAAACAAACAAACAATTTGTATTTAAACGGACAGATACGTTATTCTATCCGAAAGCCTTTCGTATAAAATATTTGGCTCTTTTCGACAGCGGGCATTTACCTTTGTCTATATTCGTCCGCCGTGAAAATTTATAGCAAATTTTTTAAATATTAACTCCGTTAAGAAGGAAAGCGTCGTAACAAATACGGAAGAAACTCTTCGGTACGGAGCGTTAAAAAAAAATAAATAAACCTGCCGAAGCGAAAAAATATTCGGTACCGTCCGCTTTTCGCGGTTTTACCGTATCGATAAAGTATAAAAATTTCATTCTTATCGTCCATTTAAAATATAGAAATTGGCATAACGGAAGTAGCCTATTTAGGCGCTAAACGCGAGAGTTTATTGGAAAAGGCCCGGAGCAAATACTAAAGTAAACTAAATGTAAATTAGTTCGATTAACTCGGTCGGAATCGCTACCGACCGCCTATTTCCCTACCCTCCTAGTCTACCGCGGTAATTAGTTGCGAGTAGCCAAGAAACAATAAGTCGACTGCTAATTTACTGCAAGTGTATTACGAGTTTCCCAACGTCGGCATCGAATATACGGGTTTACTTTAGTAAACCGTTTTGGCAGGTTTCCGTTTCCAACGAGCTCTTTTTTAATTAATTTTCCGTTTTGGACAGGTTTCGTCCGTATTAAATTTTAGCCATTCGTTTTAAAACCGTAACGTGTAGCCTACACGGGAGATTCTATTCGTCGTCTTCGCTCTCGGATAAAGAATAACTTAAAAACGAATACATTTTTTATGGAAAATGAATTTAAGAAATTTAATTTCGCTAAGTGCAATTTGAATTTCGGAGGTTATAAAGTTTGCGGCCGCGGAATTTTATGCAGTAAAACCTGTCTAAACGGGAAAAATTCTTCTACGACAAAGACAAGTACAGAACTTTTATGAAAATTGTAGAAAATTCTATGATTTTTCATAAAAGTTCTAGAACTTTCAGCGCTCTACTTTCGTAGAAACTCTGTTTAAATGTAACATCGATCGACGAACGAGTAAATAAGTGACAGAACTAGCGATTAATATTTAAATTCCCTTAACTAACTTCGGAGTGTATTAATTATTACATTTCACCCGGGAATAAACTTAACGAATTTTTGCTTAGGCGCAAAATAAATGGCATCTTAACAGTTTCGTAAACAATTTGTCTGTCGAAGCCGGCGATATTTACGAATATATTTGCCGAGCATCGTGTCTCGCAATCCCCAGATAAAACATCTGCGTTCGATTTCTTTTGACGGATGTCTGTCGGTAATGCGTAAACCGATCCCAAACGAAACGATAATTATTAGACGGCGCGTTGGTTTTCCACTCGGCTTTGTTAACGCTTTACTAGTAACGTAAAAAGGGCCGAAAGGTTCGAACTCGGAATCCGTCCCCCCGACGTTACCGACTTTAAACGAGGGGTGCGAAACGTCGAGAATTGATCGAGATAGTGCTAAAGTGCTTTCTAATCGAACTTTCTTTAACCTTGAAAAAGCTGGTTGCCGGGAGAACCGTCACGCCGATCTTCGCCGTTGTCCACTTCAGATATTGTAGAGGCGACGTCTGAGTGCATCGAAGTAGATGTCGCCATGGGTTCGATCCGGGCACGCCTTGGTAACAACTTGGCGTCAGTTTGTTACATATTTTAACCCCCCCCCTGCGGGTCCTGGACCCACTTCACTCCAGTTAGGAGCTCG
This sequence comes from Centruroides vittatus, assembly GCF_030686945.1. Lineage (NCBI taxonomy): Eukaryota > Metazoa > Arthropoda > Arachnida > Scorpiones > Buthidae > Centruroides > Centruroides vittatus. The sequence continues at coordinate 939,100 of NW_027122237.1, read as the reverse complement.
ATAATGGTGAGACGGTGCCACTTGGTCTTGCAAGGAACATCGTCGCCAGTCTAACTGGCTAGTGCAGGATCTGGATCGCTGCAAACTGTCGTCTCTTCCTATCTTTTTGTACTCGCGTCAAAAAACTAATCTGCCGATGAAGCAGACAAATGTCTATCTGCATTCGGCTCGGGACTACGCCGCTTAATTCGCCCGAACATCCAAAGGCTTTAACTTATTTTATTTTATCCCCGATTAGAAATTCGACATTAAACGATAAATCTCCTAGCATTTACGTAATGCCGACCTCCTTTCTTCCGATATTTACCAAATATTCGAGAGATAATTAAGGCATTAATAAGATTTCGAGAATTTTAATTGTTTACCGAGATTACCGGGCCGGATAATCTTAGAAACGAAAACACTTTACCTTAATATTGTTTAGTTTTATAAGCGAATACTTTATAAAATCCGCCTTTAAACGATACGTGGCAATAGTTTTTCTACATTTCGAAGCTTCGGGTTAATACGCGAGTCTAACCACGTGCGTAGTGTTCTTTTTTTGCGCAGAACCACGTGCGGCTCGTTTCCCCTTTCCACGTTACAATTTCGATTGTTTACGTATCGAATTCCGCCTATCGTTTACATATTTTTGAATTGTTTACGTTACTTTTTGACGAGCGTAATTAACATTTTGTTTACGAACTAGATTCTATTTTAAAATATCTTATTCTTTCGATTGGTCGATGCGTACGATAATCTAGAAAGAAACACACTTAAGTCGGTACATATCCTGGTGAAAATATAAACTTTATAAATATCAATAGAGACATCGGGGAAGATACTTATTGGTATGAAGCATGGGCTTTGTTGCGACTTAGTCGTGTCGTTGGCACCTAGATGGGAATGTGGATCGTTCGTAAATCGTGGAAAAACAGCCATTGCTTTGACCTATCTTCCGTCTTTCGCAAAATTTCTGTCTATATAAGGAAACAAAGTCCTTAAGACAATTATTTTATATATTTAAGTGTTGTAGACCAAACTGACGCCATGTTACTTACCTACCTCCTTCAGACAAGGGTTGTCCCATAGATGCACTCGACTCACCTCTTGTCTATTCCCCCTCCGATTGATTCCCCTCTTTTGAAAGCCGAAAGACGGGACAAGACGGCGACTAGCACCGTGTTTTTTCATCGTTTCCTGTCTTCTAGTGCGTAAAAGTTGTGTCGTCACAATGCCGGAACTGTTAATTACAATCTTTGGTCAGGGCAGTATAAATAGGAGGCATAAGAATGAAAGCGAATCTATCGTCCTCCGACACGTCGAGGAAGGTGAGTAAAGTTACTTAATTTAGACACGCGTGTCCCGATTTAAATCGCAATTCTCTTATATATAGGCCTTTTTACCAGCCCGTCGTACATTCCACGGGCAAATCTTTCTCGGTTGAAAGGAATGCCAACGGTTCTCGGTGCTCTTTTTGTTAATATTTATTTAAATACTTCCGTTATCGATTTTTTAAATAAAAATTAATATAGTGTTTTTTCAAATTTTCAAATCGATCAAAATGGGATTGGCGACGCGAGTGCTCCGTTAATTGCTATTTTAGAGTATCCGAGTGTCGAGGCTACCGTTTTATTCGACTAAAAATATATATTGTTTTTATTTTAAATATTTTCATTTTTTTTCTACTCATTCACCAAGTTTTTACTCTAACAAACTAAATTTAACTACTAGAATACTAATTTACCAGTCTACGTACTACGATTCTAGCATAATGTATCCTTTACTTAGTCTAAATTAGTCGTAGGTGAAGGAAAAATACATCGTTCTTGGTGGATTTCGGTTAACCGCGGTAAGAACTAAATTTCTGCCTAAGGCGTTATCGATTTTACAAAAATAATTCGGCACGCGGGTCCCGAACTCGGTTTACATTCGGGCGTATCGTGCGCCGGGCGCCAGTGGCGGAGGGGCGCCCAAATGGTCTCCGAGACAAACTATGCGTGTTTCTGCAGGGGGAGGGGGCGCCACCGAAACGAAAGCAATCGTAAGCCAATCCTTTCGTTTCCTTTTTAATTGTAGAGCTTTATTTATTCTCGAGAAATTGTATTTTAGACGCGTCTTCGCTTTGTCGAAATAATATAAAAACCCCGGATGCTTAGAAAAGAAGCAACGTCTCGAAAAAATTATATTACATTAAAATTTAAATTCTTCTTGTGGATAAATTCACCGGTGTTTTATTCTAAGATTAAAAATTAGATACTAATTTAAAAAAACGGGTAAATTTTAGTCAAAAATCTGGTAACTTAAAGTAAAATTAAATATTAATTAACTACGATACTTAGTTTGATAATAATTACTTACTCCTTAACGCACTCAAATGCTTATTATCGGTCGAGTACGCGAGTTCATTTAAGAGCCCGTCGGTAAAAAATCAATCCGATCTGTCGAAAAATTGCGAACAAATTCTTATTTATTACATATTTTAAAATATCAAAATCTGCCCGGATTATTCGGGAAATAAATAATCTCTACTTTACATAAAGGGAGGAAGGAATAATGGAACGAAAGTCATTACGATCTACCATCGAGTTCATCAGTTCTGCCCTTTGACGATAAAGTTTACGACAGATTTTTAAAAAAAGGAAAATCGTGGCCCCGGAATAAGTTAACAATTCGGTAACGTTCGCAGTTCGGGGGCCATCCGGTATATTTGGGGTAAGAAAATCGGATAATATTAATATATATACAAATATCGACGGGTGCGCACGATTTTTACCACTTCTCGGTTAATGCTACTGTCTGGTTCTTCCGTCGGATAAAGTCCGAGATATAAATATTTCTTTACCAGAAATATGGACTGGAATCCCCAAAAGACACCTCCCTAAATATAACCGCGGTATAGTCAAATTTATGCAAAAAGTTAGCAAGTGACTTTAAGAAATTTGAAATTTAGTATTGGAAAGCGAATGCGCGAATCAAAGCGGAGGAAAGGTAAGCCAGACTTCTTACCTGTTTCCCAGCGTAGCGGAATGCCGGAAAGGGTGAAAGAAAGAGCATTTTCTTATCCTCCGGTGTGAAGTGTCCGTCCCGATAAGTGCTAAATCGATTCGATGTTTCTTCTTTAAAAGAGCATAAGAGAGATGCGCGCGATGATGTCACCCTGTTTATCTATAGTCTTACCTGTTTGTTAAGACACGTCATGCTGTCCTGTGTCAATGCCAACACCCGGAGGACGCGATTCCGAGCGGTTTAGTCACCGTTGACAGTTTGAACACACCAATTTTGATTGCCTCGTGTTTCGCTGACTTTTTTAGAAATGTAAATTATATATATATATTTTTTTAAATCACAAAATATTCTACCGTAGTTCCGAATTTAAATTAAACCGCTCTTGTTTTTAGCCTTCGGGCATTAAAAAAACGTGCAAAATTTCGTGTTATAAAGTTTAAAATTTTGAAAATTTCCCATTTATTTTGCAAATAAGTCGAAGTTTTCTCTAAAAATTGGCGAAAAGTTCCGATGTATTTAGTAAATTTCGCCGCATAAAATTCGTAAATAAGTGACTTTAGTCGAGGGTAACGATTTCGTTGCAATTATTTACGGTAAAGTGCATTTAATTTCAATCATTTCTAAATGAAATTTCTGCAGAATGACTAAAACGTTGGCTCTTTGGATTAGAATCTTAAAAGACTGCTTGTCTCTGAACACGTCATCGACAGATGATTATTTCATTGGCTACCCTTTATCATCTGCCTTTTAACTCGTGCACAACAATAGCACGAGTCTAAAAGGAGAAGCTGCATATATAGTTTTTATGATGCTACGCTATAAAAAAATAAATGCTTACAATTATAGAAAAGTAAAACGTAATACCCCTTTAATTATTCCCTTAAACGAAATCGAGGCCCGCTTTTGTATTGTGGCAAACGTGACGAATAATTAGCCGCTGCTCGATTATAAATTCGATTTATACATTATTTTAACGATTTAAATTTGCATTTTTATTCATAACAACAAATATAAATAGATTCCCGCGCAGAAGAATCGCGTTGAAAACTTGCCAAGCCAAAACAAACACGCTGTTTAAAAATATGTCTGTAAATTAATTGTACTATAAATTATAATACAATACTTTTACATTGTTTAAACACGCGAGGAGGGTATTTAATACAAAATATATGTATTTTTGAACGTGTAATCTCTTTATATTATTAAATTTATGTTTTTTATTGTTTTTCTTTTAGTGCATCGAGCGTACGTGGATCGACATGAAGTGGTTTCTGATGGTTACGATCGTTATCTTCCCCATAATATGCGCATCCAATCGCGAGGAATTCGATGAGGAATTTAATAAGAAATCGTCGAAATTACAAAGCAGTGAGAAATTAATAAGGCAAGAACGTTCGGATTTCGGGGACGGAGAACAACACATTTTCGCACGATTTGGAAAGAAACCGAAGAAGAAACACCTGGACAGAGACTACTTAATGCAAATTATGGGAAACAGCTACGATACGGACCGGCTATCCGAAGAAGAACCTTCCGTTCTAACGGGCACTTCGCGTATCCCGCGCCTGGACCAAGTCACGGCTTCGTCCAGTTGGACCTTGCAGCAGGTGTACGAGGAACTGATGGACTTGAATTTAACGGCGGAAATTCCTAAATCCGATGCCGACAACGTCACCTTAAACGTCATCAGACAGTGGTTGTTTCGAAAGGCAATATGCCCGGTACGTTTCGCGTGGAAGGACATAGGGCCTTACTTTTGGCCCCGTTGGTTAAAAATAGGGGAATGCGACGATGGTAAATCGGCGTGTTCGTGGCCTTCGGGTATGCACTGCGTGGCTGCGGAGACTAGCACGGTCCAGGTACTCCGATGGCACTGTTCTAGTTTTGGAAACAAGGGCAAAAAACACCGATCTTCCCTAAAAAAGTCCTCTTCCGGTTCCTCCAGGAATAAAAAGAACTGGAAGAAAACGGTGGACGGAGACAGAAAATGTCAATGGATAAAGGTCCCCTATCCGGTTATAAATGCTTGTACTTGCCAATGCTAAAATCGCTTTTTCTTTTAAATGTCTCTTCGTAAATACGAACGATATAAGAATATTTTCACGAGAAATTCTGTATAACTCGAAATGTACGCAAATAAAAGCATAAAATTCATTCGTACAACCCGTAACGTAATACACACACACACATATATATATATATTACATTACAGTATTTTTTGTATCGTGCAACTGCCTTTTTTTAATGCAAAACTCGTGGTTGTGAGATTTTTTAAAAAGTCTGTTACAATAAATACGATTTTGGTTAAGAATTTGGTTGTGATTAAAGTACAAGACGTGAGGATTTATACAAATTTTGGCTTAAGGTATACATACTGTGTTGACGGTAAAAATAAAATGAGATGTTCTGCTGGCCAGATTCTAAATAACTTATATATATCTGTTAAATTTTATTGTTGATAATACGCAACGTCGGTTTCAGTTTTTTGTTTTGTAAAAGCCGCCATTTTTAGATCCGCCATTTTGGTGGGATTTCGACGGATATAATATTGTATTTTTTTTTTTTTTTTAAATCTAAATAATAAAATAAAGGATCGAATTTGTAATTTTGTCTCGTTTTCTGCCCCCGTCAAGTAGCCGAGTAAAAATCGCCCCGAAAAATTCATTAATAACGTGTTGGGTTCTGCTAGCCTAAATATCGTTTTGTTAAAGGACGTCTCGTGAAGGGTGAAAGTGGTTTATTTTCCCACCTTTTTCTCATTAACGGCAGACACTTTCGGAAATGGGATAAGGAAGGTATCCATTAATTATAGGAAAGAAGAAAAGGAGTGGGAGTGACGAGGTGTGCCATTCGGGGTGCGTCATGATGTGGGTGAGGTGCTAAGGTATGCGTTCGTATGACGTGACGCTATTTCGCTTATAAAATATGAAAAAACATACAGGAAGTACTCTTTTAAGTATTATTTAATACAAAAATTAAGCAAAAAACGTATAAAATTGACATTTGACGTATCGTTATAGTTTTACGTACTCTAGGTTCGTACTACGTGTGTGTAGTTTACCCGTATTCTGTAGTTTTCACGTATTTTAATCTTATATGTGTGGTTTTTATCTATTCTAGTGCCATACCTGCGAAGTTTATACGTATTCTAATGTTACGTGTGTGTAGTTTTTGTTTATTCTTGTGTTATACGTGTGTAATTTTCGTGTGTTTTAGTGTTATACGTGTATAGTTTTTATGTATTCTAGTGTTATAAGTACAGTAGCGTTTATGCATTCTCCTGTTCCTGCGTTAACTCGTGGTTTTATCCATTCTATTTTTTTTTAATATAAAAATATAGTATAGTAAACCCCTGCTAACTCGGACTAAGAGAGGGGTGAATGTTATCCGCTTTTACGAAAGAGGGGGAAGACGAACTGTACAGTATTTATTACGATCGGATCTGTACCGAACTCTAGATTATGCTGAAAAATTTTTTATTGAAAGAAATCGGCTCAAAAATTTTCACGACGGACGGTGTACGGTAATATACGGCCTTTGGGAACGTACCGACTACGGTAATACAATGCACATTGTAGCAAAACACCGGTTAATTATAATTTTTTTATTTTTTGGTCGATAAATTTTAAATTACCGTACAATTTTTCGAAAAAACTATCCGAGTTTACTGTACGTACGTAATTAAATGTAATTAATATTTAAACTTTGGCAATCGATAAAGGCATAGAGATGCGGACATTTTATTTTTAAAATAACGTTATTTTATTTATAAAGATTTAAAAATACAGTATTTTGATTTTTTAAAAGTCTTCCGATTAAGCTAGTCTGGCATCCATCTTACTTTTTTATGTTTAAAAATACATCCGTATCTACACTAAATAAATAATTACAGTAACTACTCGAAAATCCATCGATTATTATCCGTAAACAGTTTACTTTCCGCCATTTTTACCCGGCCGCTAAATTAAAATACAGTATTTGGAAAACCGTAGGCGAATGCACGAATCTTAATCCGGATGTCGGGATATATTTAGAATTTAAAGTATAGTTAATTTCTTCCCGTATCGGAATGCGCCGATAAAAACCGCTACTGCGCCCCTCTTCCGTATTAAACAAAGGCCGTAACCGTAGATGCGAAGCGAAACAAAGTCGAGAGAGCCAAATAATATTGATTTTCACAATCGAGACAATAAAAAGACATTTTTACGCGGGAAAAAACCGGCCATCTTTTTTAAAACGGGGTTATTTTAAACGATTCTCTTCGCATTTCTTATATTTTCCAGCGTATTATCCGGCTAAACTTACGTAAACGTGGCGTAGCGCAGAAATCCGCGAAAACAATAGCAAAACTAATATATTTCGCTTAAAAATAAATTCATTTAAGACTTCAATTAGCGCCCGGGTGTTTCTTAACGGCAAATTTTTGTAGAATTCCCATTTTTCTTCACCCACTCCGAGCGGGGTTGGCAAAAATTTACCCACCGAGGAGAGCGTGGCTTATCCGAATAATTCGACGGGGGCCATATTTCAGATGTGGTAAAATTGAAGAAAAAATCACGAGGGGGCGCCATCGACCGGAGAAAAAATTGCCCTTACTGCCGGTATCCGCGGCTCGTTTCGCAAGGTCACATCTAGACTTTATATATAGTGAGAAGAGATACGTACCGTACCTGTTTCTCGGAATCGACGAGAAACGTGTATCGACACGAACAGAAACTTTTAGGAAACTCCCCGTCAGCATTCTCTCTCGTCTCTAGCTAAATAATGGAAATAAATAGTTTTAAAAACGACTAAAATTGAAAATTAAATTTAAAAAATGTATACATACAAAAAAAGAGCGAATTTTATAAACTCACGCTCGACAGAATTACTTTTAATTCATGAAAATGGAGAAAAAGTAGACGGGCGATTTACATAAAGATCCATTAGTAGTTTGTTGATCCCCGGCGCACACGCGCACGGTAGATTAATTCTATTAAAAACACATCGGATTTTTTCTGCCGGGAAATTATTACATTGTAAAAATCGTAAACTATTTCAATGAATGTCATTTGTTGTATATTATAACCCGAACGATGTTCATTAAGTTATTATAACGAATGCGGTAGTTGCCGGTTTTTGGAAACGGTCCAAAACACTATTTAAACAAATTTAAAATCTCTCTTTTTTATTTTTCCTCTTAGTTTCCAACAACTTAGTCATTTTAATAATACGAATTTTGAGTATGTTTTTAAAATATTGAATTGCTTCCAAGTCCGCTTTTAAATAAATGTATGACACAGAATACCTATCCGCGATCGCCACTCGCCTGTAGAACGACGACGAAAATCGTCTACTTGCCGCCGCCATTGATGCCGAAAAAACTCTCGAAATTATAATTATGTACGCCAATATCGTCACATTTCGGTCTCTTCCTTATAATCCTATTGTAGTTTTAAATCGTCTAAGTTTTTTAGTAAATAAATTGAGATAAAGGTAGAATTAAAACCGAATTTCTAAAAGGTTAGTTTAAAAGCACTTTATTATTAAGTATCGAGCTCGATCCTTACAAAACAATAGCGTAATTGCCACTAATTACCTTACAAAGTAAATACCTTACGGCGCAATACTACATCGTACAGAACGGTACCGAATTTTGCCTTACAGCGAAGTATCGGATGATTTCATTTTCTGTACAGAAAAATGTACAGAAAATTCTTATCCCTTTAACTTTTACAAACAATTAATTCTTCTTTTCTGTGTTTGAAATTAATTTCGAGATACGACGTTTACTATAAAAACTTCTCTGGACGATCGCTACGTCGTTTATTCTGTGTTTTTTAACCACGACTGATAATTTGTAAATTCTTCGAGAACATTTATTAATTTAATTAATAAATAAAAGTAATAATCCTATTCTAAATCCGTTCGGCGCAGACGAATCCGAGCGATTACGGAACAAAAGGTTAAAGCGTGGAAAATCGTGACTCGAACGGTAATTTTAAACTTAGTTTCGTGAATTTCCAATTTCATTTGTAATAAATTTGTAATTTAGAACGTAATTTCGTAACGAATTGCAAATTTTCAAAATCGGCTGTTTTAGTATTTCAAATCCGAAATTTCGGGCTAAAAACCATTTAAATTATATTAAAACTCGAATTATAAATTTTAATAATAGTTTATACCCGTTTGTTTTTCAATTTATACCCGGGGAAATGGCGGGTATAAATCGAAAACAAACCGGCCGAATTAGACTACGTAAAAGTAAACTAATTTGTTTTCCTTAAAAAAAGTAAATAAATAAATAAATAACACGGGTTTGATAATTTATTCAAATTCATCAATAGCGTCTCGAGCATTACTCGAAAACGGTGCCAAATGTCGAGTGCCAAACGGCAGGTGATCGAATAATTAGGGTATTTCGAAATGGCTGGAGAAAAGAAGAAAAAGAAAAAAGGATTTGCACGCTCGGCTTTAACCAAGAAGAATTTTTAAAGACAAAACTTTCGGGTGCAAGACCCATACGTGGGATTAAACGGTGGGTGTACTAGTACTTTACCGTTTTTCCACCCACTCGAATGGCTTTAACGCGCGGAGCCAGATGGCTTCGACAACCACCTGGTGTTTTCACACAAATATTTAACAATTGAAAATAGCTTAAGTAAAACTAGCGTCGCCTTCGATACTTTTCCGATCGAGTTTTAAGCCGAGTCTCCTAAAAGTTTTTATCGAAAATTAAAGATTTTATTTATAAAAAACACGGGGCGCGACGTATATTAAATGCCGTAAACTTTAATCTTTAGTAATCCGGGACGCGTATATTCTACGCAGTTTTATATTACACGTACCGTAGTGTTTATTTGGCCTACGGATCTATCTCGCTACCGTTAACGAACGATTAATGTTAGACTTTCGAAAGACCTTTTTTTTTGCTTATAATTTTGGCTTCCCACTCGTGACTTTAAGTCGTATTTTAAATATAAATAAATGGTAATTTTATGTATAAATAATTAATTAATGACAGTTATTATAAAAGCGGGTATAACTCGGTCACTTTTTCCGAATTAAAAATAAGAATAATCGTTAACTATTCTCCGGGTGTGGCGATATTCTTTTTAAAAACTGGGCCACGACGAACGCATCGAAGCGGTGGTAAAAAGTCGTCCGAACGACTTTTACCACTTACTCCCACTCTCGTCGACGACGCCAATGGACTCGTTCTCGTTAGCATCGGCTTCTTTCTTACTTTGACGAAGATTTCCACCCGTCGACGTTTATTTTTTCTGGCAAAAAGTTCCGAATCACCCGAGCCGCGACCTTCGATAAAAACATCGATGGCGAAAGTCTCGTCGTTCGTCGCGTTTAACGCCATCCTCGGCTCGACCTTCTTCGAACCCGGCATTAACGACGGGAAAAAACGATTTAAATATTTTACGTAAGAACGATAAATCTAATTTCTGTAATTAAAAAAGGATTATTATTATTTTTACAATTGTACAAAGCGGAGAGAAAATCCTCGGCGGTTTCGACGATTCGACCTCGTTACCCGATAAAATGAAAAATTTTCAATTATTACGCCGTCGCCGAATTCGGTTCTCCGCCGGTAGTTAACCTTTAAAGTAAATTTAAATTAGTTAACGGACGACGACTTAAACCGGAAGTAACGAAAGACGTAAACGATTGGATTTACTTTAAAATTTGGTTCGAATTACGATTACGTACCGTACGCGCGGATAGGAAAAAACCACCATTTCCGGCAAAACTCCGATTATCCGAATTAATCGAGACCGCCGGACGATGGCAGTTTTATCGTATTCGAATAACGCCTATAGTTACGGTTATAGAACACGAGAACGATAGTTTATAGTTTCTATTTATTATAATCCGTAAAAAAGTCCTCTTCTATTTTACGTGGGCCTATATATCGGCGCGTACAAATCGTCGACGACGATATAGAAGAAAAATTATATTTAAGTAGTACTTTTCCTTTTTTCCGGCGATTTTCGAATCGTTTTCCTCGTTCTTTTATTATTTTCGCTCTCTTTACATTCTATGCAAATTCGTCCACGTCCGGCATAATATTTTCCCAATTATCTCGCACCAGCGTACGAATAATGCGTGCGAAGATGTCGCCTTCTTTTTAAGAATCCGGATTCTAAATATAATTTTTCTTTCTTACAAATAAATACCGAGTAAAAGTACGGCGACGATAACCTCCGAAAACCTCCTAAAAATGATATTTGAAAATATTTACGTGCGAAAAGAAAAAATCGATAACATTTTCAAAGCTTAAACGAATAATCGATTGTTAAATTTAGTCATTTAATTAATAACGATTATTTAAATAAGTTACGGTGTTTTTAGATTTTTTTTAAACCGAACGCCGCGCCCGAAAAACGAGTAAAACACTTTTCTAATTCGAGTTCTCGTATTTATTTATTCGATTCGAAACGAATCGACCGTATTTTACCTCTCGCTACGCCATCCCGTCGAGAAAACGAATAAAGAATTGCCATAGAATATTTCTAAATTGCTCTTCGGAGAAATCGAATGCTAACGAAAAATATTTGGTCCGGTCAAAAGCCGACACCGGGAGCCGGTCGACTAGAAAAATAATGTTTAGGTTATTCGAAAAGTAATTTAAATGCGCCAATAATTCCAATTGTGACGCGCTTTAACATCGAGCCCGCCAGAAGTTACTTTACCGGTCTAGCGTATTCGAAGACGTATTCCGTGCTCGAACCCGTGAAAAGCGGGTACCGCGGCCCGTGAAAAGTTCCTAGATCGCTCCTCGGATTCGGTTCCGGGTCTTCGAGAGTATAATTGGGCATTTTCGTGTTTCTTCTCGCGTTATTTGTTAGAACCGAATTAATCGATTCTTAAATATTCGTCGGTTTTATTTTACTTCATTTAGAATAATTTTCAATTTGCGATCGTAAACGATGCGTAACGAGACGTTACGATAAGATGGTAAAGCGTAATTTTAATTAGAATTATTTACGTTTAACGAATATTTAACAACGAGAACCGCGGTCCGTTAGATTAAAATAACGCCGAGTAAAACGATATATTTGGATCGTATCGGTCGAACTCTCGTTTTCTATATACAAATAGGGCGCACGAATTAAATATTTACCATCTCGGATGGCTAAAGATAATATACGGAGCTCGTAATTCTTTTTATAAAATTGTTTACGGCTCGCCGGTCGACGTAATTGCTCACTCGTAAATTCGAGTAGAACCTCCTCCGCTATCGGTCCTTGTTTCCTATTAAATATTATAAATAGTTAATGATTTTGTAAGCGTTTTGGGTAGAAAAAATAAACTTTAAGCATTTTTTACCTAATTATAATTACTAAACCGTCGATATTATCCGTGCTAAACTCCTCGAGAATGTAAAATCTAATTTATAATTAACCAAGGTATTATTTATATAAACAATTCGAGAAAAAGGCCTTATTTAAGGCCCCCGTCCGTCGGAGATCCGTAAAGCGCGAATTCGTATATAAACGAATGTTAAGCTTATTGCGAGCCAACCGTGCCGACGCGGCAATATCGGCAGTTTCTCGAAGAGGACCCCGACCTAAATATGACAAATAACATTTTTAAAATCTTTTGGGAAATGCATTGTTAGCCATAGATAATGTTTCGAAAGAGTTTTATTTAAATATTTACATATAGAGCTAACTATAACAACTTTTATAGTATAATGTATAGGCTCCATATATATATATATATACACACACATCTTAAAACAGGTTTTAATAACGGGCTACGATTAAATTTCTATACGTTCGTTTATCTTAATTGTATCGATACAATAATTTACTGTAGGAAAAACGTGTGGTAAATACGGTAAACGTGCCGAAAGTATTCGGTACCGCGCGAGTCCGGTTTACACGGGTTTTACCGCGTTAGTTTAAAAAACTTTTATAGCTCTTCTCGTTCTTTTCGGTCGAATTAATTCGTCGTCGGCAAGAAAATCTCGGTTAATTTACTTTAAAATTAATTTATACGTTTGTATTAAGTAACGAAATATTAGTTTATTAAATTTGAACGCGTATATAAGCCTTAAAAAATTTTCGGATTAATTACAGTTTCGTATTAAGTAGAAGACGATAATTAGTAAAACCGGTATAAAAAAGACAGGCGAGCGCTTACGGAGAGAATAGGAGATAAAGTTTCGGCCGAGTAAAAAATGGCGCGGATTATAAACGTAAAATAACGCCAAGAGACGATAAAACGAGCGTCGTACGTAATACCCGGACACCGAAGAAACTGGCCCGGCTCTTTAGATAGACGCGGTTACTTGTCTACATCGTTATCGATGCTTCGAAGGCGAAACGTCTATCCGCCGACGCGACAAACAATAGCCAGAACAGATAGAAAAATAATAATAATAATACAATCCCTCGTCGACTTTATTGGTTAAATACGGCGAGAAGATACCGGGGCCAACTTTTTAAATAGATTTATACCGTATAATTGCAAAAACGAAATATTCAAATTTATACTACAGCGGCTCGGCGTACTGTACGTTGTTTAAATTGGCCTAACGATTATCGAATGGTCAGTCTACCGGGAAAGAATTCCCGTCATTTACTGCCAAATTCCTTTCCGTTGCGGAAGCGGCATCGATCGAAATATCCGACGAATTCGATTCTCGTAGTTATTTTTAATTCGCAGGCTCGAAACCAACTCGATATAATTGTAAGGCCTACGTATTTTCACGTTTATTAATACGGAGAATGTCGAGGAATGACGGTAACCGTCCGGTCTCCTCGTATCGAAGACGGGAAGCGATTAAATACTAGCAAAAACGAAGCGCTCGATAGCGGAAGAGACGAGAAAAATTGAAATCTCGGATAAATTCTTTCCGAAGGATTATATAATTTGCTCTTCCCGGATACATTCCTTACGGATCGGATCTATCGACGAATTGGCCACTCGAGAATAACGTTTATCGGTGGCGTACGGGTAAAAACGTCTTTATTCGGACGATGCGAGGAAGATCTATTGTATATAATAAGGCCTAGAAAACAATCTTTTTTAAATACCACAATTAGGATAATAGAAAATAACGTTTTTCTCGTTGGTCGGTGAGATTTTTACAGATTACGAACAGTTCTAAACCATTTAATATTATTGTAAAATACTAGAGTTTTTCCAAAGTTTCCGGATTCGAATTGGGTTAAATACGCGGTCGATTGCAAAGATGAACTTAAAACAACCGTTAATATTATTAAGTACTTTGAGCCGGCTTATTATATATGTAAAATCCAATAGATTTTCTAAAATAATTATAATAAAATATTAAAAGAGACTTTATCTTTATTCTGTAATCGTAAACTAATTACAAACTGAAAATTGTTTTACTCTTCTATGCGGTATCTGGCCTATATCCGAGAGTAATTGGACCGGTACCTAGACTAAAGTCGAATCGAGAAAACTTATAAATAAAAAGTCTTGGTCTAATTATTAAATGTATCGATTTTTACCATTTATTAGATTCTTTTTATTTCTTACTAAGCCGTCGATTTCGGTTCGAAGTGACCGGTAGTTGGCCAAACTGTAGCTCGCCAACCGCCCGCCCTTCTTCCGGACCCTTATTACGGCTCCCGCATACTTACACAATTTATTTTTATGTACTCGAATCGTACTACTTTCACACGCAAACTTTTAAAAGTTTTCTGACTATTATCTAGTGCGATACGCGCAGAAATTGTAAGTGAAATATCATATTCGTAAAGTCGAAGGAGTTAAACGATTACCCGATGGCGGTAAAGGACCGGTAGAAGGGCGATAATTATATTAAATCTAATTAAAATCCTATAAACGGCGGCGTAAGGCTCCTATTGTGACCGGGTTTGGCCCCCCCGACGCGCTATCGTTCTTTAAAATCGGATTTCTTTGGGATGGTTTGCTAAGAAATTAGCCGACGTTAATTAATCGAGAGTAAACCGATGTATACAATATATAGAAGTAGAAACGGTATTAAATAACAAATTATAGGAAAGTCGAATTGGTTAGAATTAGTTGGAAGGGGGAGTGAATATTGTCATCGTATTTCCCGTAAGTTAGAAGTGTGTAAATAATTTACTGTACATAAATTAAACTTAAATTATTTCGAATCGTTGCTCGTTATGAAAAAATCATTTACGTATGTATACTATACGCTGCGTAAGTTAATTAGTTTTTAATTAATTTTATTATTAAGCAACTGGTATTTTCGACGCATTATGTGTTTATATTACTGTAAGGACTCGCTATAAATCCGTAGTTGTACGGTATTAATGCAATCTGTATAACTAACTTATATAATACTCGCAATGTAAATCGATACAGAAACTTTTTAAATAATATAGTCCTAACTTACGATCCAAAAAGTTTTCGTTCCTTTAAAAAAACTGACAATAGAGTCGAGTAATCCCCGATAATAAAGAAATATATAGCCTGTATTTATATTTTTATATTTAATCAATACTTATTTATGAATAAATCCTCGTATCGCGCTGATTGTTCTTTTACGGTACTTCGTAACTGTACTCGTTGTAACTTGTTGCTTTTGTACGCGAGTTCGTCGAGAGCTCGTATGAGGCCCCACGCGAGCTCTCGATCGTCCCGAGTACGAGAGTGCCCCGTACCGGCTCGCGGCCATTTTTTTCCAACAAACGAAATACATAGGCAGTAGCGTAGCGAAGGGGTTGCAAGGGCAGGGCCGGATTTACATAAGGGCATTTGGGGCCGGTGCCCAGGGCCCCCACAAAACTATGTTTGAACATAATTTTTTTTTACTATATACTTAACTATTGCATATGTAGGCCTATAAATTTCACTGGTGTAAAGTTAACTTGCAGAAAAAAAATTTAATTAAGCATTTTCAATTAAATTAAAATAATTGGTTTTATACAATAAAATATGTGTATGTTTACAATAGCCTTATTTTTAAATAAAATTTACAACTTCCTACAGTTGAAATTATTAAAATACTTGAAATATTGCTCGATCAGGGCCGGATTTACCAATCCAGGGGCCCTGGGCACAAATTCGGTGGGGTCCTCCTTTAAGAGTAGGCAAATTTGATGATTTAGAAAATTTACACAAAATACTGTACTTTCAATTAGATTTCAACTAGGAAGTTGTAAATTTCATTTAAAAATACGGTTATTGTAAACATACATATATTTTATTGTGTAAAACTAATTATTTTCATTTAACTGAAAAATACCTATGTGAAATTTTTTCCCGAAATTTTCCGATGTTTCGTAGGTTTTTTCCCGGGTTTGGTTTTCTCTACCTGTTGCCCTCATGATTAAGCCACACTAGGCTGTCGCGGTAATAGAAAAAAAATTATGTTTAAACATAATTTTTTTTTAGTTTTGTGGGAGCCCTGGGCACCGGCCCCAAATGCCCTTATGTAAATCCGGCCCTGTGCGCGATTATTTATACACGTTCGTGCAAGTTTATAAATTTTCTAAATCGTCAAATTTGCCTGCTATTAAAGGGAGCCCCTCGCCTTATTTGTGCCCATGGGCCTCTGATTGTTAAATCCGGTCCTGTGCAAGGGGGTATATCGTGCACCGGGCGCCACTCTCAGAGAGGCGCCCAAATGGTCTCCGAGACAAACTATACGTGTTTCTGGAGGGGGAAGAGGGGCGCCAATAAAGTGTCGGACGCCGGTTACGTTCGCTACGCCACTGTACGTAGGATCTTTGTTAACAATAATAAGCTTTCTTAAAGATTTTACCGTTTGTTAGTAAAAATAACATTAATTTATAGGAATAAAAATCTCTACGGTTCCTTAATTTTTCTTCTGACCGGGGAAAATCCGCATCCGATACTGTACTTCGTGACTATATATAGGCCCTACTGTATACTTATTGTGTAAGTACAAAATAAGCGTGATAATTTAACAATGTACTTAATTACGAATAATTACAGCAAAAAAATAGGTAGAATGTAAGAAATCTTTATAAACACGCATCGTATTTAAATAAATACAGCCTACAGCTACAGTATAGCCTACAGTGGAAGTAGAATTATTAAAACAGTAAAAATGAGTTAGAGATTGGCATTTCGGTAACTATTTTCTTAATTAAATTACGTATAAGCGCGCGATAGTCTTTAAAATCGTCATTTGTCCGTATTCGTAGCAACCATTTCATTTAAATGGCTATTAAGAAAAGAAGGTTATCGTATTCGTTAAAGATTCACTACGTACGAGCATATTTAATAAATTTGACCTATTTTTAAAATTACAAGTGAAAATTAACCTAATTTTGAATTTAATATTCTCTCCCTAATCTGCAGAATTTCGCCTTGGCCAAAATGAATTTCGACTCGAATTCGTCGTAGAAACAATTTATATAAACGAATATCAGAATCCAAATTAAATTACATTAATGAAAATACATTTAGGAAATTCAAAAGATTAATTTCTCGTATTTTTTAAAAAACAAGAATAATTCTAGCGACGATCGTTTCATATTTTTTCACGAAATAATCGATTGTATTCTACACCACTCCACAAATTTCTATAGGCAAATTCGCCAAATAAAACGTATCATTTTATATTTTATGTATCAATTTTTGCGGTTTCTCGCCCTTCTTCCTGCCGAAGAAGAGCGACGATAAATTTACGTTATAATTATTATTCCTTTCTTCTCTAAGGCGAGTTAATGTCTCTCCTATCCGTTTTCGGACACGGTTCAAACAAAATTGGTTTTATTTAAGGTTAAACGCGTGACCCGGCGATTTCACTAAATGAGGAATACGCTCTTCACAAATCTTTGTCTATCCGATAGGCTTTTATCCAGCCAAAATAAATATAATATACGGCGTAAGACCGTAGATTTTAAAACGACGTTATAATAGGCCAAATAGAAGCGATACAAAGATTTCGGTGTGTTCTATTCACTTATTCTATTCATTCATATTCGTTAGAGGACGGTTCCGACAAAAATGGCTTTAAGAATATTTGATGCCTTTACCGTCAAAATATGACCCATAAACGAAGAGTGCACGCTCTTTTATAATTTACGTGACGTATTTTTCTCTTTGCCGCCAAGACTTAGGATTTAACACGTGCAAAATATATGTCTGTGTACGGTATAAATATTAATACGCAATTAAATGCACATTTAAAACAATTTTTTGAATACTTTCTATTTAAAATAGGTTATTTTTTAAATAGAACTTTTGCTTTTTCTCCATCGGGTGTAATCGAAATTACGCGCGTACTTAAATAAATGACGTGATTTTTCTCCTACCCTAACAATTTTAATTTAATCGAGATTAGGAAAACGTGCAATTAAAATTACGCTTAAAAATGTGGGTAATATAACGCGATAAGAAATTTAATATTTCATTAAATTATTAGAATGAACGGAAAGGAAAATTCTGACCTTAACATTCTCTATAAATTGTTTAAATATTTAATCGATTGTCGAACATTATTAACCTAATTAATGTCAATTTGATTTATAAGCCAGTGGTCATCCGAGAAGAAAAATAATGGCCGAGTTCGGTGGGTGGCTTCACGCAGAATCCAAACACGTCATCTGTAATTAGAATCGATGTAACGGCAATAAAATCTTCATTTAACTCGTATTATTTTATTCAAAATTAATTACAAAAGTATAATTCTTAAAATAAGAAAAAATCCAGAAGGGTTTCGACGGTGGCCATCGAACGTAATGCAAAAACTTAATTAAATCGGTTAAAAACGTTACCAGTCTACTCGTAAATGGGTCATTATGCAACCGTAATGCAATCTTTTTAAATATTCCTTAATGGATTTTGATTATTTTATTGTCTATCTCGGACCAAGGGCACTTAGTAGTTTGATCTAACAAAAGAAAAAACCCAGAGGGTACCTACGTAACGACTTTAATTAAACCCAACTCGCTTATTATAGATTTCGGCATTAATAAAAAGTAAACGATGCATCGAGACGTCCGGATCGTCTTACAAACTAATTTTAAACGATCCAAAGGATTCTCCGAATTATATGAAGTAAATCTATGTTCTAATATCGTCGGAATGCAAAAAACAAATAAATAAACCAAGGAATTCCTCAAACTGGTTGTTAATTAAAACATTTCACAAATTTTCCGCTTTAATTTACCAACCGGCGAGTCGGCCATTACGAATATCGAATGCAACTGCAGAATTTCCGAAAATTCATTTAAGACAAATGGCGGCATGGAAATTACACGAAAAGAAACGTAATTTGATAGTTTATAAAAGGCTTTACACGCTTACCTGTCAGCGAAAATCGGAAAAATCGTCAATCGACCTTATTAGTTTAGGAATTAAAATGCGGTATGTATTTAAAAAATAAGAGATGTTTTTGGCGGATTGGCGCCTTTAAAAGCTTTAAATTCAAAGCCGAGTAAAATGACGCATTGTCTCCTTTATCCCTTCTGAAATGGATACGTAACTAGTTAATTACATGTGAAAGTTTTATCTTATAGAGTTTTGTCACTAATCCTCTCCCCAGACGCTCCTAAGTCATTTAAGGGAGGGGTGCCGTTTCCCCCTCCGGTTTCTCTTGTCGCCTGACTTCCAAGTAACTTTGTGTCTCACCCCACGCACAAGTGGCTCCACCCCACCGTAAGACAGCATGGTTCCGGTTGTGTGGGTTTCCCTGGCAACCACACCCAGGCCGGCTACTGCCCATCACCCAGTAGCAGCGATGGGGTACAATCCACCTTTTAAACTTCTCCCACCCAGTGGGGCCATTAGTGGACGAGAAGACAGTCTCCGCATTCGCACCTAAGTCGGTCCCCTAAGGATACATACCCGGTGATTGTGGTATGTCACGGCGGAGGTGTTTTAGTACCTTGTGAGTTCCGGTACAGGGTTGTTAAGTTGACTTAATGTCCCCGCCACCACAATGTCTAAACTGTGTTGCGGCTTTATATATATAATCCGTGAAAGTCCAGGTAAAAGGAATAAAAACTCGTCTGTGCCCACACCGATTTCATTGTTCTTTCACGCGCGATTAGTCACTTATTTATGGCCGTCGTCAATTAATTTTACAATTTTTTTCCAGTGTTGGGTATTAAATTGATTAAGCAACGCGTTCGTTTAATCGAGGATGTTAAGAACCGGAGGAGATTAGACATAATTGATAAGAAAATTCCGAAAATTACATTCGATCTTGGTCGTGTGAACGTCATTGCTACGTTTTAAAACGGCGGCCAAGCAAAAAACTAATAAGTTTTCTCTCGTAAACACTTTCGTGTTTAATTAATTCTTAAATTATATAAACCCATTTTCGTTCTCGGAGTCTACAAATTATGCTCATTCCAAATTAATTTGCTTCAATTCTCAATTTTATTTGAAATAAATAATAAAAATTTCATCCAGTCAAATTAAGCTTTATTTAACTCGAGTCTGTCGATTTAATACTATTTTTATTGTGTCTATAGTTTATTTTCGGTCTTTCCATTCAAAGTTTTAATTGTACTAAATAAATAAATAACCCAAATTTATTTGTACGAGTCGAGATTAATGTTTCGTTATTCTTTACGGGATTTTTAAATTAATTAACGGTGTTAAAATCAAACAAATATGTAAATAAAGGCTTTAAAGAAGTAAATATCGAGTAGACGTTAACCGTCCTATTAATATATTATAATAAAATATTTTAGTAATATTATATTACTAGTAGGCCTGTACAATGCAAAAAATATAATAGTATTATATAGTACATGTTTAGTAGTGTTTGTAGTATTATATTAATACTCCTACTGTATATAATATATTTAGTAAATACTATAAGAATTTTATTTTTAATCGATAAAACTAGCTCAACAATTTCTATATTAATGGAAATCTCTTATTTTTCCTCCATTTTATGAATTAATTTGTATATTAAAACCTGGATTTGTCTTTATTTCTAAACAATAAAAAGCTATTGTTTGTTGTCTTAGATGTTTCTGTTATAAATAATACAAATTAAAAGACGTTTGGGATCGACGTAATTCGATTAATTAAAGTCATTTAAATTTAACGATTTAATTTTAATTTTTTATACTAATCCGCCGTTTCCGCGTGTACTTCTTTAGTAAAATAATAAATAAATTATTAGAGTTTCAAATACCGAATGTATTAAACTATCTAATTTAAAATAAATTATTTATTTATGTCTAACGTACGTATTTAAGTGTACGAGATTACAATCCACGTACGACTAATCTTATAATACTATAGAATTACTACTGTATTAGTAGTATAGTACCGATATATTATTATATTAATACTATTATTTTACGGTAGGCTTATATTACAACTATTATTAAACAACACAAGAATACAAGTAATACATTTAATTGTAGTATAATCTTTTGTCTAATTTTTACCTATCTTAATAACACGAAATACTTTGCAAAATATCAAGAACCGGTAAAGAATGGAGAAGCCGCGAATTTTTAAAGAGGCATCCGGCATAAAATATCACGGCATAGAGCGCGCTACACTAAGCCGGGCAACATTTAACTAACAATTATATGTAATACGCCGTCTCGTAATTTAACACCCACGAGTGTGACAAATTTAGTCGTTTTTATTTCCAAAACTCGACCGTTCCGAAACTTATATAAAATGGACGAAAAATATATCCACGGAGCAAATCATTTCCGTGGTTTTCCTGTCGTATTATTACAATATTTTTTAATTATACGCGGATATTAAATAAAAGTAGTCGACAAAGTATCGAATGAAGATCTCGACGTACGCGTTTCTTCTATGCAAAATTAACATAACCGTGCCGATTTTCTCAATAAATTCCACGTATTTTTTCCAATACGTTAGGCGTTAGTCTCGTAAGTAAATTCGCCCCTCGTATCGAAAATTATAACAAACGGTTAATAATAATATTTGCATATTATAAGTAAAAATCTAAAAGAATTTTAATTAAATATTTCGAATTTAGATCTACGTTATATTTCCACATACCGTACAATGCATTTAATTATCGTACGTACCGTATAGTGTTCGCCGTATTATTTAATTAATCAAAATTAACCGTTTAATGGTATTAATGCAAATTTCGTATAAATTAAGTGAAATTTATCACTATTTAGTTGGTTATTTTATCCGGAGCCGACACGAAATTTTATATTTTATTATTACATAAATGAAAATTTCCTAATAAATGGCTTAACGGCTGGAAAGACTCGGCGAAGAAAATACCTTTTGCACGTTTCACACCAAATTCGACGCAACCGTTTGTTAGTTTATAATTAAGATTTATTATTCACCAGCGTGATATTGCTTATTAACAATTGATAATTTAATTTAAAAATGCTATTAAATTAATGAAAGGATCGAAAATAAAAATTTTCTATCGTTACTTTTGATTTATGGACCGAAGTTATAATCGCTTATAATGGAGCCGATCTGAGAAGTATTTTCCAGCTTATAAAAGCAGAAAATGTATTCGAAAATAATTATAATAGGCTACCACGTTATTAATTTAAAAAAAAAACAAGCTAATTTCGTCCAATTTTAAAAAACTTTCCTTGCACGAAACGGCATTTTTCGGTCGAAATTCGATCGATTGCATCAAAAGTGTAATCTTCACCGGAATTTATTTATTTTTAATTTATTATTTACGTCGTTAAAATAAGAGATAAAGAGAATAAAAAGCGCCATTTTTTCATTATAGTGATTTACTAACGGCAAATTATAGTTTTAAAAACGATATCATTTGCTTTTACAGTTTCTAAACGGTAGAAACTGTATACTGGAGCATCGTCAATTGTTAGTTTTATCGATAATTAATCGTAAATATAAATTATCATTAACAGTCTTTCGTGTTTAATTAATTAATTTAGTTTTTTTTATTATAATTTGGACAATAACTTTGTGAGTAGTAGTTATACGTAAATTAACCGGGGCATAATTATTAACTGAAATGTAAACTAAAATGTAAAAGTGATGATTTGAATGAATAAATAACTTAAATATAATGTATTTACATAAAAAATTTGAACAGAATTTAATATCTTTATTAAAAATTTATTATATTCTTAATTCCTAAACTAGTTTAATGTGTGATAAACATTAAAATCATCATTACTATATTATAGAATAATAAATAATGTAAAATTTATTATTCCAATTAATTTAAATATAATATAATTTTAATTAAAATAATATTATTAAATATAATGAAAATTTTAAATTATTAACTGAAATGTAAATTAATATTAAAAATTTTAATTACAATTTATTTATCTTTTAAGAGTTAAACAGAATTAACATTGCCGATCAAATTTAGATCTGGCATTAAACGTGAATTTTTTCTTATTATTTACGGAGGAAAAACAATTTATAAACGATAAATGAAAAATCTTATTTTTTAAATTATAAATACATAAAATGAAATTCTTTTAGTCGTAATAAATAAATAAATTAGCGAATATTTTTAAAAAGAAAGATAAATTTATTAAGAAAGGAGTTATATCAGACCTGTAATAAATGCAATATACGAGTATGTATTTGGGGGAATGCCGCTTTAATGGAAACGTTAAGGGAGAAGAATGAAGCGAATAGTTTCTTATTTAATTCATCATTGCCTTAATCCAAGTCACTCGACGAATAGTCACGATCGTACTTTTGTAGAAGATGAGAAAGAATTCCGGGGTTAGTTGCAAAAATGTGGGGGAGTTAAGGAGGAGAAGAGAATTGTTTTGACCCCTCCTATCCGCCGCAGGGACCGGCGCCAGACTCCGGTCTAATTTTTCACAGAGTAAATCCTAGGATTAGGGTAAAATTGAATAGGTGTGAATTTCTGGTTTTGTGCACTCCATTCCTTTTCTCTCCCGAAAAAAAGAAAAATCAAATAAATAAGGTAAGACACCTCGTCTCTCTTCCCTATCGGTGTTTACCACAGTAGGATATTTTATTTACCCGTAGGAAATTAGCGAAGTAATCTACTTCTGCCAGTATTGTTTATAAATTACACGGTGGACTATGGTATTTGCCCATAGACAGAGCGGTGCACTGTATTATCTCCTGACAAAATCACGTCTCCGCAACTTACATTACCGTTCATTCGGATAATTTGCATTACCCGAAGGAAGAAAAAAATATAGTTAAAAACTCCTATATAAATTCTAAAATAATAAATATCCATTAAATTAGCGGTTATTGATTTAAGCGTTGTTAAAGGCTGACGATGCCTTTCGTTAGTACGGTCTAATCTCGAAAAGTCTCCGTTATATTTAAAGATTTATAATTAAATTTAATGCCGTTACATTTAAGTTTCCATTATATTATTAATTAATTAATATAAATGAACAATTATTGGAAAGGTGCACCGGTGGCGATACGGAGAGGATGCGACGAAGAAAAATGATTCGAAAACAATTAAAATAATATAAATCATCATACGGGCCACGTCGGTGTGGGAATATACTTTAATTATAATTAAATATAAAGCTGTTTTATCGAGGAAGGGGAAGAACGGAGTCGAGAGGACGAAAAATTATTTATCTTTACCAACGGAATTATTCGGAAGAATTTTAATTCTTTATCATAAAGCGGTATCAAAATACCACGTTTTTAGTAGTATTTTGGTAGTGATATAAATGAGAATAAAATTAAATTAAAAATGAGTGAATGATATAATAAATCACACATCAAAATTTGAAGGGAAAGTTTAAAGAATATTTTAGGCGGGCATTTAAAGGCGGAATACGTATTTATTTATCTTCTTACGCACAAAATATTCTCCAATTCAAGATTATTTAAGGGTTATCGTGTTCACGAGGCTAAGCTGTGCGGTAAAATGTCGGAAACTTAATAAGTTAGTACATAAAGTTTTGATTCGCGACCGAGAATAAGCAAATAATTAAGATATATTTTTAATTGCAACAAAAAATAAAAGAAAAACGAGCGACTCACTCCCCTAACATTACCATTAGTTTTCCATATTGGTGTCGGTGCGTACGATATAAGATGGCGGTTAACCGCCATTTTCGAAAAAGTAAAATAAAAAAATAATGCGCTTTCTTCTCGTACACACCGGGCTATTATTAATAACGATAGTAGCTAGTATTAATTTAACACGAACCCGGCTGGCGTGAAAAAAGAGTCCATTATTAATTAACACGGCCACTTACGCACCGACACATTTATGATTGCAGATCGACCTTTTACGCGAAAATTAATACAAACCCGCGCTAAGCAGAATGCTAACTTTACGTTCGAAATATTTTAATTTACGCTAATTAATTTTTCGGAAAAAATCAATTTCTAACAACATTTTATAAAGAGTTTATCTAATTAACTTACGACAGTTACGCGGCGCTTATATAACGTATACAGTTGACTTATATATTATTTGACGGATTAAGATTCTTCTATGGGGGGGGGCACGTTTAGAAATTTGCCGAATTAGATCAACAACTTCAATTTCTCTACCGCAGAATGGAATAGCTATCTAAACAGTTGCCGGGGCGGAATGATTTAATGCTATATCATCAAAATACGCTTAGGGCATTTATTTAGCACCCCATCCAGATACTTTCGTTTACAGCGCTTAGCGCTTTACGCGGGATAATGGCGAAAGTTCGGCGCTCCCATTTTAAAAAGGTGAAAATTTATGGAATAAATGACGATAGAGAAACGAAGGAAAAGAAAGAAAACGTTATAAACGGGGTTTAGCGCCGTTTGCCCGGTTCGGAGCGGCCAAAAAGTATGCAAATCTTGCCGGCTCGGAAGATCGGTCGGGAGATAAGGAGGAAATGCGCGAGATGGAGCTATTACGGGCTGCTAGCTTACAGTGAAATAAAGTTAAGGATGCTTCGTGGCAGATAAACTTAGCAGATATTATAAATCAGCCGGCTATATGAAGACCGGACCAACTTGTAATGATAACCCGAAGGCTACGATTCAGGTACGAGGTTAAGGGGGCGCCGCGCCGCCAAGGCCTATTGGGGAACCTACAGGTAGGTTTGACGCCAAAGATTGCTGACATTTAATTACATCATAGATCACGGGAGAGAGACGGGGTGACCTGTCTGTTGTGTCTGATTGTTTGGCGCCAGCTAGTCATGTCTCTCTGGGTGGGTGGGAGGGTCTGACAGCCGGCATTCTCTGATCATCCAGTCACTAGAGGTCAAAGGGCATTCAGCCTCCCGGCCTCATATCACCTAGTAAATCATTGTCATTGTGGTTCACCAACTCTTCATTCTAAGAGGATATTATTATTTTTTCGTTTTTTTTCTTTTTCCTTCTCCTTTTTGAAGAAGTTTGTCATCCGAGTATCTGCGTGGGAAATTTCCGAGTGTGACGGGTGCCGAAAGCGAGGCTGGCGCCAAAGGTGGGCAATGCAACCTGGCAGTGTTGAGGTACACAGATTGTTTGAGGCGCGAAGTAATGTTGGGGTCGTGGACCACAAATCGTGTTTTTCTTTTTTCTTTCCTTCTCTATTATACGGACGCACGATGCAGTCTCCTTTAGATCCTGCAACTAATATTTCTACTAAAAAGCGACTGTACGTCGCATAACTTTCTAACACCTAAGTTGTGTTTTCCAAAGTGGAAAATTCTTCGGCCAAGTACGATTAGATTCATTAAGAAACCATCGAGATTTTTTCGCCCGCTAATTTATGATCCGTATCGGATGCCCTTTATGACAAATTAAACGCACATTTAGCCTTTAAATTCTCGTATCAAAGGTCGAACAATGACAATTTATAAAGAGAAATATCCTTCTAAAGTTTCTAGTGTAACAGATGTTTTCACTTGTGCATCCCTCGCGCGACGGAACTAAGAATAATAGTTTATCGAAGCGGCTAATTCCACGCATTTGGGGTGCCCGCGAAATGCTGTATATTTTGTAACCGATTGTACTCGGAAATAAGAATTAACTGACTTTTGATCGCTGCGAAAATTAAATAATTTAAACGGAGGAAGGATTTTAAATAGATTTAAAAAAATAATTAATTAGATAATTTAAATCCTATATCTTGCGGTTAATTTAAGTCCCACGATATCAAAAATGAAATTAGCCAGCCGAAAGTAGGCAGTGATACTCGAACAAATTCGCCCACACGCCAGTGGTTTCGCTTTCTCGTTTCCACATATCTATATCTATGTAATGTATTTAAACCACTCTTAATGACAATAGTCGGCACAGAAGCCGTTCCGAATTTAAAAAAAGGAAAGAAACAGCGTAGAAAAAAGAAGTAGGAACCTTAAAATTCATCGTTCAAGGCCTCTTTAATGTACCCGGCATGTGTCACTGCAGTGGGAAATAGTCGCTTGACGTAATGAGAGATCAAGTGACGTGATAAGGTGTGAGTGGCACTTCACAAAACACCGCGAGATGGTTCTCATTACATGGATGGATTCCATCGAACTAACTTCTATTTGCTCGCAGCGACCTCACCTACTTTGTCATAATACCCATAAGTAGAACGTTCAACTTCATTAATTGCGCGTGCCTACTTATTGAGCTGATTGATCGGAAGTAAAACTTAATCCCCCCTCCCGTGTTAAATATCATTGGCCACTAACAGAAGAAGAAGGGGAGGAAAAAAGGGTTTGTTGATAGTAATAAAGGTGACGTCATGGAAGAACCTGTCTCGTGACTCTGTGACCTTCTCGTTTATTTCCGTACACATTATTAGTATGTTTCTATAGGTGGTTCCTGAGTCACAGAGAGAGTCGAGTGGCTCAAATATTAGGCTACATTATACCCGCCGGAGATGGCAAATTTACCCAAATAAATAAATAAATAAACGAAACGTGGAAAAATTGTCCCCCAAAATATTGTTATTATTTTTTGAAAAATTCGCGAGAACAATACGCATAGGTGCCGGCATTTTTTGCGCCAAATTCCTGGGATTTTCACGCGCGATTTGGATAGTTTACACGGTTTTAATAACAACAATACGGGAAAAAGAGTAGGAGAATAAACAAAAATAAGTAATATAATATGTATTTTTCTTAGTTTGTACACGTCAGTGATGAAATATTTAGTAACTCGAGTTACTTGACCTAAAGTGTGATAGACCTGACCCTAAAAATAGGTGTGGATACATTTATTTTCGGGCCAAAAACGAATTGTTAGTGCAAAATCTTATTTTATTTATTTATTTAAACAAATAAAACGTATAAATGCCAAGGAAAAATAAAATGAAAAATTCCATAAGACGATTTTCCAAAATCGATGAAAACTTCATTAACTTCTTCATTAATTATGCTAAATTGAAATGAAATTGTTCATTTATCTCTTTTGCCATTTAATTTAGACTTTTAATAGCTTATTTTTTTCGTTTTCCTTCTTCTTTTCCCCATTACCCTTTTTTTCCCTACCGAAAATAATAAATTATCGCGCAAGAGTAATATTACAAAGTTAATGGATTTCTCTATTTTTTCGTGTAATTAAGTTAAGCAAAATAGGTTCATTTAAAAGTTTTATACAACGATTCCAGCTATCTACATCAATAAATTAAATAAGAGAGGAAAAAAAGGGGTCCGTCGCTCGACGGATATCATTTAAAATTTTAATGGAAAAACAACTTTTAAACTTTCAATTTTAAGAATAATAACTCTCCACTGCATCAGATAAAAGTTTTTATCGTAATCTCATCCCATTCAATTTATTTTATTCTGTTTTTTTACCTCGTATATTACCAACATTTATCTAATCTTTAATTGTAAATAGTACAATAAATTGTTATTGTATCCGATATTCCATAAACTCGTTATAAAAAATTAAATTTATCTCGAGAGGAGAATTATTAAAATTTCCGTCTAAACACCCCGTTAAAAAACGAATTAAAATATTTTAAGATGCGCCACATTTTATACAGCCGAACACTATAACAGTTATACCTTATTATAATAAATGGAAGCAAAACGAGTAGCAGCCGAAGCGTTAATTGCCAGCTCTGAGTGTCGACATACAACTCCTCGGAAAGACGAGATTTCGTTGACAATCCTTAGGCAGAAAAATACTCCTGCGCCGCGCCAGATAGGCCCTCCCCGGTCGATATTTTTTACCTGGATGCGATTAAACGCGACCCTCGTTGGCAACTGTGTCAACAAGTTATTCGAAAAGACGATGAACGATAACCTGTTAAGAGTAAGTTTGTAGATCATTTTAAAAAATCGGCCCTGCCCCGGGGCATAAATTAAAACAAGTAGTTTTCGAGCTAGAAAAAGCCGGTTAATGGAGCTCCCATCCGTTTTTCTAATCCAATTCGCTTTATTTTCGTTTTTTCTTAACTCGATGATAATAAAATTCTCGTCGCGCTTAGAATTTTATCTTTTTTATTGGAAAAAACCATTAATGTACGCTTTTGGCTTCTCCGTTTACGGCTCAAATATCGCCATGTGTTCGAATCGAATATGTACATTAGATTTTTATTAAGGTGTTTCGAAAAATGAAAGTGATTTGGCTGGGAGCTGCATCTTTTATGTTACCTTTAAGCTTCTGTCAACACGTGCAAATCATCGGGACTACCTGGCTCCATTCACGTGAGCGACGTTGGTGAATGCTCGGAGGATCGGCGGCGTCTAGACTGGGAGGGGAGCATTTGTTATCCCCTCTCTCACTCTTACTCTCTCTATCTACAGGCTCACAAGTCGGTAGAGTGTTTGGGAGGTGCTACGCCAGCGCTCTCACACGCCGAGTTCGAGCTAAACTCGGCCAGTCTCATCACAGCACACGTACCACACTCACCACAGTGTCTGACGTCCTCACCATATCGATGCACGAAAGAGGAACGGCGGCGGTATGGTTACTGGCGGCGGTGTCGCTCGTTGCAGCCCTGCCCACACCGCCGAGGTACGGTCGCCTGCAGGTCGGCATAAGACCGTCCCCGTCTCACGACTTGCCGGTTATGGATTTGATAGAACCGCCGGACAAAATCTACGATCCGAAACCCGAAGAGGTCAACGTCAAAGCCCTGAGAGACAAAATGGGTAGAAATTACGACCCGAAATTCATGAGCGAGCAGAGGCCGGTGGAGAATCTCCTGCATCCCAACGGGACTACGGAACTGGGCTATCGCAGGAATAAGAAGGGGCGACTCGTACCTGCAGGCAACATGCCCAACGAGATACGTCACCTGAGACTGCACAACATACAATTCCCCGACGGGAGTAGAGTGAGGATGAAAGTGGGCAAGAAGATGAGAAGAAAGTTTAAACAGCTTCTGTGGGCTTACACGTATTGCCCCGTCACATATCGTTGGAAGGATTTAGGTGTTCGATTCTGGCCGCGTTGGATCCGCGAGGGAAGTTGTACCAACGTCGGATCTTGCTCGTTTCCACGTGGCATGAGTTGCAAACCTCGAAAGTCCGTCAACAAACTCGTATTGAGATGGCATTGCCAAAACTGGAATCAAAAGAAGCTGTGCAAATGGATTCCCGTACGATATCCCATCATCACTGAATGCAGCTGCAGTTGTTAGTAAATATTCGAATACCAAACACCTATAAGTGTTTCGTTTGGATTTCCAAATCGGAAGGTAAGTGCGCCTTTTTGTTCCACCCGATTTTTCGCCAATTCGAATATTTAAACGGCGATAAACGCGCATTTTCATCTGTTGCTTTCGCCCTTTTTAAGTACGTGTATATCAATTTTTTGAAATTATCGATTCCTTAAACAGTCGAGTCAGTACATCGATCATATCATTGTTCGGATTTCATCGCTCGCGTCTCCCCCGTTCCGAGTTTGGCAGCACGCAAATTGTTATTTTAACGTTCGAGCATAAATATTTAAATACGTTCATTAGGACGATATAATTAGTTAATTAATTCGGCATTCCGTTCTTACCACCTGTATCTGGTCGAATATACAGGAATTAACCTTGACGATTTCGTTTTCGAAGGATAAAAGTATATTCCGCCATTTGCCCGACGTCTTTATTTAATTGATCCCCGTTTGATCGTGCTTTTGTAAGAGTTGCTTAGTTACGTATAACAAGGTCAGTGAAGAATTTGCCCAAGGCGATTTATGTGTATATATATTCTTTCTTACCTTATCGAGGATAGTTTCGGTCGGCATCTGTTACCTGTAATTATTATTTTTTTTATGCTAAATCCAATACTGATATTTTCTCTCTCTTATCTTTTCGTATTGATAAACCTATTTAATTATATGTTTTAAAAAATTCTTTGTCTTACAGCAAAAAATGAAAAAAGAAATAAATAATAAAAAAGTAAAATGAAAGAGTGAGAGCTCGAAAACAATCATTCCTTTATCGATGACAAAGTAATTAGAAAAGGGATACGCCATCTATAGATGTACTGTACATCCTGAAAGGAGAAGCTTACGGACGTGTGACGTCAAGAATTGGTGAAACCTCCTTATAGGAAGGGCATGCCATCTGCCGAGTAAAAGAAGTAGACCAGTTACTGTACAATTTGTTACCCGTGTATGTATATATCTGTTTTAATTATAACCTGGTATAAAATCCAGAATAATTTAAAAAAAGGAAAAAACAAAACGAATGATTTTTTATTTATATTTTCAATTGTAATCCAAAGCTGTGGTAAATATTCGTCATTATTTGTATAACCTTTAGTACAAAGAAAAAAAGCGAAAAAAAATTATATTCCTATAAACGACTTTCATTAATGTGCCAAAATATAGTTTAAAAAAACTGTATTTACATATGCAAATTATATGTAAAAATTTCATCGCAAGCGAATGAACATAGGTTAAAAAAATGCAATTAATATATTTTCCAATAACATCTGTTTGAATATATTGTCTTTAAATATATACTAGTCAAAGGAGTAGCCGTCAATCTACGAGTGTGATTAGCTTCTGTTATAATTTACCCGTTGCAAATAATTACGGCCAAGAACACCATTATTTTCAGCGGTTAATCGTCATCGGCTTTCTTACGGGATTTACAAAATGCTAACGACACGACCGACACCGATCGGGAGCCGCTTATTTATTTTGGTAAAATAAATCACTGGTCGGCACCCCGATTTTTTTACCAAATGCCAAAACACAATTACTCTTCGCCGGTTAATTGCGATTAGCTTCCGGTATAACGATTACATCCAACGAAAATATCTCGGCGAATTAAGAAATGTGATATAATAATAATTTAAAACATTAATTAAAACCCGATTTTCGTTAACAGTTTCTCTTTAATTTATGTATTTAGTAATTAGAAGTAACTGGAAAGAAGAAAAAGGAAAGCAATAATTCGAATTAACCGACACTTCGATCGCATATATCCAAATAACACTTATTAATATACAGTTGAAATTATAGACCGCTTACAGCTTAAAAGTATTTAATATCAAACAGAATATAATCTAGTGTCCGATTATAGCGTTACTGATGGAATTGTATATAGAATAACTGTAAATATATATTTCTTTAAATTGTATAGATGTGTGTGCTACCGAACAATATTTTTTATGTTGTATGTTTGATACAGTATTGAGTTATGTTGCAAAACTTGTAGACTATAAGTGTAAATATATCTGTGAAAAATAAATATCTACGACTGTATAGTGTCAAACCGACCACTTTTTTCTTTTCGGGTTAATTAAGTAATTAAAAATAA
Source organism: Centruroides vittatus (assembly GCF_030686945.1). NCBI lineage: Eukaryota > Metazoa > Arthropoda > Arachnida > Scorpiones > Buthidae > Centruroides > Centruroides vittatus. The sequence continues at coordinate 906,570 of NW_027122237.1, read as the reverse complement.
TTAATTTTCGATCGATTTTCTACATATAACTTTCTAAATATTTTCTTTTATAATATTCGTCTAGAGGGTCATTGTGTTACCAGCGACGAAAAGGGCAGTTCAAGGACAAGTTCGCTGTTTAGATACTCCTCCCTCGTTGTCTCTTTTATTTTGATAACTTTGGAAATTCGAAATTAGCCACCAGACGTTTCGGATTATCGTTAATCTTAACAATTATTAAACTCAAAATACCATTTAAATGCGATTTAACGACGATAAGATAAATTCCTCGTTATAAACCAGAGATTAAATTTTTTCTATACAATCGACAAAGTCCGTTATTATTAATACGGGATGGCCCGGAAGTCGATTAATCGTCCTAAAGACTAAATTGATTCTTATTTAGTAAGCGATTGTACCAAATTGGTACCGATCTGTACTCGTTTTGTAAAGGATAAAAAACGCTTTGTCGTAAAGTACTTTAGGCCGGCGTGTCTGGAAGTTGTTAACTGACTTTTGGGCCATCCTTTGCGTCACAAATATTTTTAGATTTAATATTATTTTCCTTTAATAATCGGCAAAAAAAATTCGGTAACGTCAATAACTAGTGACGTTACTTTTAAATAAAACGAAATATTTTTTAAAAATAACCGTAAGATGATTCACTGTTACGTCACACATATTTGACGTTTACGGCGTCACAATATTACGGTATGTGATTTCTGAGAAAGTTATAATGATGAGGGGAAAAAACGAGATTTTTTGCCCCTGAACACATCTGGAATATCTTCTTACTGGGAAGTAACAGCAGAGACTGCTGGTCGCCGAGTGGGAATGGCGGAAGTAGTTTATGCCAACTTCAAAACGAAATAACTGTAAAATTTAGCCAGCGACAAAGGGAATTGCGATAAAACATCCAATATTTTAAATTCATTCATCGTCTACCGTAAAATAGACATATTTTACGCGCTCTTCGATAAACTGCAGAATTTCGAGTAGCCCACTCGTAATTGCGGAGTAAAAATCGGTGGGTTAAAGAAAATTCCGTATCGATTACACTAATTAAAGTAGTATTTTTGACGGCTTTATAAAATAATGATAAGTAAATTTATCTTACAAATATACGAAAATGTGTATATACAATCGATTCTTTAAAAAGGGCGTTTCCTTCCATTCCTGCCAACAAACAAGTTTGGGTGGACATCTGTCACTATTTTTCGCCATAATTTAGAGAATTTTAATAATAAAAAGAAAAACTACATACTTTTTAACTCATTTTTTAAAGTTAAAACACCGCTTAATGACGTATCTAACAACACTTTATACAGCTTTTACCGTAATTTATAATTGAAATAAAAAATCTGACGAAGAGAGCAATTAGATAAGTACCGATCTATTCAAATATTGTAAACCATAAACCACTAGGTCACATTTCCGGGAATTCACATTTTATAACACTCACTCTATCTCGAACTGTGGATGGCCACCTCTAGGAACGCGACCCACCGTTTGCCATCCTCGTACTCGAAGACCCGTACTCGCACACCCAGATGTGGAAATCCCCGTACTCGAAGACCCTCTACTCGAAAACTCGCGTGTCTTCGAGGACCGTACTCACTAAATAAATATCGAATAAAACTAAACTAACATACTTTGTAATAGTGTGCGAGCGTGTAAACATTAGTGTTATCGAGTTAAGAGTATAAGAGTTAAGGTCTTTGCGCAAAAATCTAATAAACAACAACGTATCGCGATCGAGGAATTGATAGAATGCCGCAATGGAAGAAATGTTAATAAACAGACGAAAAAACGAAAAAAAGCCATATATTATCCTTTTACGCACAGTACATTTGCTTCTACGTCAAAGAACGAAATCCGAAACAGACTCTTTGCCGTTTCGTTCGTTTCCCCTTTAAAATCTTTAGAAACAATTTAGTAAAAGTATTTCCGGGAAAACGGGTAATTGGTATTTTTCACCGTTTAATGCTTTTATAAATAATGCACCAAGGTTCACACGAAGGTTTAAAGTTTTACACTTTTACGGTCCTCGTTTAAAAAAATCACCGACTAAAGTAAATAATAAATTGCCGTCTTATTCGAATACTTACTGCAAAATCGGTCGATACATAAATTACAACCTTTGACGCACTTCCGCAACTGCAAAAATGGGCGGGTAACCGACTTTCGGGCCACCTTACGCGCCCAAAATTTAAACGTTAAACACTTAAACGGCATTAACTTATTCGATTCGCTAGGTTACGATTGTCGCAGAGCGCACGACGACTCTTTTCTTTTTTTCCACATTTTCGTTTATTATTTTCGGCGCCGCTTTTCCGATTGAAATAATTTAATGCGGCGGGGGGAAGTAAGTAAATAAATAAACCGAGAATGGAAAAATATGGCTCTTAACCCTGAACCCAACTCCGACGCATCCGGGATCTGGAAGCCTTTTACAAATGACCCAGAACGTTACATCTACCACCTGCTCGAGACACAACCGTCATTTGATAGGATAGAAATTCCTTGACGTCACGACACACCTCGCTTTTAATATAAGAGTCGATATTAGTTTACGTACGCGTCATCGGCCGGCCGGGGTGTGACACCGATATGACGTCACCGAAACATATTTCTAGGAATATTTTTCGTAATGTGAATGGCATCATTGAGAATCGTTTAACGTCGCGTCATCGACGTCACGTGACGCCGAACACGCGCACCCTCCGACGCTGCAAATTAATACACCCCGACGTTGACCATGGATGTTTCGCAAATTAATAATATATGGCGGCATTTTTATATTGGTCTGATTGACACTCGGGCTTGTAAATAAGATAATAAAATATGTCGTTCGAAATACTTTTTTTGTGCGAAACTAAAATAGAAACACCAGATTGAAAACAGGCCCGATAAAGATTTAGCAGTGGAATATTAATAGAAATTTCTTTCCGAGTCGATCGATCGAATTACACCGGGCAAAATGTAAATATTTACTAAGAATTTTAAACCGAAGTGGAGCTCTATTTTATTTATTTATTTATTAATAGCTACTTAAATCCAGGCCCGATTTACGTATAACTAACCAGTCTCTTGCTACCGACATATAACTTAGGGCCCGACATTTTTTCAATTTATTATTATCCGGTAGAAGGGGCCTTTTACAATATTATAGCTAGATCGCCGGTTTACCATACTTTACGAGTTTAATACTAGATAAACTGGCTTTTGGGACGCCTTGTATTAATTTTAAAAAATAATATTTAGCCTTTGCTATTTAGATCTAAACAACAATTAAGGAACAATTTTTATGACCAACTAAAGGATGTTAATACAAAGTACAATCTGTACAAAGTACAACACAATTTTCCTCCGGGATTGGATTGTTTGTATACGGCAACGCGACACGTGGGCGATGCTCGAGGGGGTGTCTCCCGGGAGGGCTTTATTTAGGTGTTAAAAACGTCAAGAAAAGCCGGAAAATTTCACGTGGCCAACAGACTGGCCACGCGGAATTTTCTTATGACAATTTAAAAAATCAAAAATGCAATTTCGTCCATTCCCAAGGAGGGAGGGGGGAGATCCTTTAATTAAGAACAGAAAAAATCTAAATAAAACAAACTTTCATTCTAAAAAAAAAAAATAGAAAGTTTTACTTTATTTACAATTAAATTATAATATTATCAATACTCGGTATTATTAATTAGTATTAAAGTATTGTGTGTAACTGAAAAACTCGCCCAATTCTTCCAAAGTGCAGTACTAAATTCTCTTATGACTAAGAAAATTTAAGTATAAAATAGTGGATGTTTAAATTATCCATTTGGTTACTTAAACCCACACATAATTGATAATATTAATTGAATTTAATCAAGCTTTCCTACGCCCGAATACTTTAATCATATACTTCAGATCGTCCCTATCAATAGAACACTGCTTAAAGAATATTTATTTTCGTCAGTATTTTGTAGTCATACAGTACTCACTTTATATATTATTAGAAAATTCTCACAGTATGATTTTTATAAACGAAACTAGATGGCGCCACAAACAATGCGATTTGTGCCTTCTATGTTGATTGGTTGGTATGATGCACGTTTTTACATCAATTTTGACGTAATATCTTCAGTCATACGGCGAGTAATAGTAAAAAATGACGTCAAATGAATGTAAAATGTGCACTGTCCTAAACATTATTATAACTATTTAGAGGCTGTCCGTAAATTACCCTCCATATTTGTTTTTTTTTTTTTTTTGAAATTGTTATTCCTTCTCCCCTTTGCAAATCTCAACCACCCTCTAAATCTCGGATGGCGAGCGGTCGAGGTGGCAGCCTACCGCTCTGGAGGACCGGGATCGAATCCGGACGGATGGAAAAATCCCCAGGAATTTTTCGGGGGTGGTCCGTTCGAGTATGTCGGATCCCGTCCCTCACCACCCGGCTACCAAATGTGGACCCGGCCCAACCCATAATGGGCTTGCTTAAAGATGCCTTCTTAGTGCCCACAGAACGGAGTTTTAAAAACAACCCTCAAAATCTTTAACACTTGATGAATAATAAAATGTATAAATTGTGTAAAACGGACGTTCATCGAAGTTCAACCGCTCCTCTTTGTTTGAGTTGTCAAAACTCCCTCTCTCCCAGTATGGACTTAATTTAGTTCACCCGTTTAAAGCTTAAAAACTGCCGTGCTTTTTGTCGAAAATCTCTGAAATTTTTCGGGGAGATTTGTGTATTAAGGAGAGGAATGTGAATTTTGTACTGTTATTCTCAACTGCCAGGGGGCGTCAGATTGTCCCTTTTTTGTACGGTGTTCCGCCGTGTTGCGAACTAGCGCAGAAGGTTTGCGCTGGTCGACTGTTCTTTGTATTTGTTCGTTTAATTAAACATAGTTTACAAACAGTGTATCATTATACACAATCTCTTCACTTTTAACGCGATACTATTAAATTTTGGTGGTTAAAGGTCGAGAGGGTGGGGAGATAGAGGGAGCTCATTTATCGCGAGAGGGGCAGGACTTAATGACGATTTTATTCGTTATCGACATTTACACTCTTTTATAAAACTCGCCCCTACTCTCAAAATTAAGCTTTTTGCCATTTTATAGTAATTAAAAATATAAAAAAAAGTTTTATAAAAATATGATAATAGATGGCGCCACAAACAATTTTTATTCTTAATAATATAAAAGTTATTTTTTTAAATAAAAACTGACAACAGCCGAGAAAGTTACGCGACTGTCTTTGTTTTCAATTTTTAACTAAAAATTTTTATTTTAAAATGGAAAATTTTTCTATATTTGCTGAGTACGTTGCTTTATCAGAACAGTCAACCGTAACAGAAATAAATCTTCTAATTTGTCTAATAAATGATGTTTTCAATAAAGTTTGTAAACCAATTAAGGTATACGAAGACAACTCGAGAGTAATAGCCATTGCTAAAAATATGGAAATTTTACAAAAAATTCTTAACATATTGAGGTTCATTATTATTTTGTGCACGAGAATGTACAGAAAGGAAAAATTGAAGTTGTCAGAAAATAATATTGCAGATATATTTACAAAAGCATTAGGAAATGTCAAATTCATTAAGTTTAGAGAAACGTTAAATGTAAAAGAATAGAGTATGAGATGTGTAAGATTTTAAGATAAGTTATTAATAGAGCTGCCAAGTTTTTTTTTTTTTTTTTTTTTTTTGTAACTCTTTCCGCCCTGTGGGCACTAAGAGGACCTCTTATAGCAAGCCCATTATGGGTTCGGCCAGGCCCACAATGGGGCGGCCGGGTGGTGAGGGACAGGGACCGACATATCCGGACGGACCACCCCCCGAAAAATTCCTGGGGATTTTTCGACCCGTCCGGATTCGATCCCGGGTCCCCCAGGGCGGCAGGCTGCTAACCTTGACCGCTCGGCCATCCGGCCTTAGAGCTGCCAAGTTAGTACAGGTAACCCCCGTATAACACGGAAGTTACGTTTCAAAAGATAGCCGTGTTACGCGAATTCGTGTTATACGAAACAAAGAACTAGTGCGAAAAGGGGGGTTAGGTTCCAAAAATTAAAAAAACACGCTGTTAAATCCTTCTTTAAATCGGATTTATTATTCACAAATCGAAAGGTCCGATGCCAGGCATCGGAGCATACAAAATTACAAATAAAAATAATAACATACTGAATTATATACTGTAAAAACATAAAATAAATATAAAATAATTTATATTGTTAATTTAGATTAGTTTAAATACTTGGGGCCTCCCTAGTGGCCATTGTTGGCATACATTAATAGAATCTGGTTTTTCAGCTTTATATAGTAGATTTTTTTTCACGGGTAAAATACTTATTATTTAAGTAAATATTTTACCAGAGGGTTATTCATCCTATATGATGATCTCATCATGAGCATCTTCAACTGGTGACAGTTTTTATTACATTTCGTGTTGTACGAGGGATTTGCCTAATTCCCGAACCGTGTTAGAGTGAACCCGTGCTATAGAAGTGCCGTGTTATACGGGGGTTACCTGTAGTTACCTTTCTTGTATTTAACATGTTTTCGATACGTTGTGTTGCGATATGAATGTAAGGAGGCTTGTTAGTTATTGTACTGTACATTCATATATGGCAACACTTTTGTGATTTTTTTTTCTTGTTGTTCTGATTACGCTTGTATGGTAGAACGGAAAATTGTAAATGTGTTTTGCTTGATATTAAAGTTAAGAAATAATGTAAATTAATAAAGTTAATGTTTTAATTATTATTAATTAATGTATAATTATTAATTATTAATAATTAATGTATAAAAATTAGGAATGTGTCAATTTGTATCGTTGCTGTGGATCGCGAGTTTAATTGGAAATGTAAAGGAGTTCGGAAATACAGAATTTGTAAGAATTTTTAATTTATTGTTTTTCCCGACAATAAATTGTTTGTGTTTTTAACTAATTTTAGTTATAATTGTACCAAAGAAATGTTTTTTTTATTGTTAATTGTAGAAAGGGTCGTTTAAAGGCCTGCTGAGGAGGGACGAACAAGTCCGAAAGACATGTTTAAAGTGTATGTGTTCGGGTGAACTAAATAAAAAACATTATTTTTGATCTGTAAGACTAAATATCTGCATCCATATTTTCCAGTATAATAAGTCCTGTTAATATATAAAAAGTACTACTATACAAATTAAATTTAAGTAATGTTTTCATTCATTATTTTAACACTGTGAAATTAATTAATAGAGAATTGATAATAGCGTTGCCACCCGTCCGGTTTTAATTCATTGTCCGGGTTAAGTATTAATTTTGTCCGGAATTTGTAGAAATTGTGAACTTATGACGAAACAAAGTATACTAGCAAATATTTTTATAAATTTACTTTATTTTAACAGCGAAAGACACTTCACACTCTCACCGAAAGTTAATTCGCCATCTTACGCCGACGACTAAGTACTGTACTCGCAACCTCGTCGACCTTTTTTTTTCTTTTTGCTTCTCGGCTCTTTAAAGCTAAGTTATTTCATTTCTTAATTTAAGTTGCTCCTACACAAGTGCCTAATTGGTTTAGAACTGGCGTGCACGTTATTCTTCGCGTGGTAAAATAACATTGCGCATGCGTCAGGGACTTTGTTCGAACAAACCTGACCTGCCGTCCGGGTCGGCAATTTTGAAAAGGTGGCAACACTAATTGATAATTAAGTTAAATTTAAAGGAATCTTCTGAAGAGATGTATAAACATGCCAAAGAACAAAAAGCTTCTTTCTGAAGCACGATCTCAAAGTAAATATATGTTTAAGAAATAAATTGTTTCGTACGAAAGTCCTGCATTTTCGTTGAAAATTCCCTATTTTTTACTAAGATTTTCTCCAGTTGGCAACACTAGTATAATACGGCGACAGAATGATCTATCCAATCGATGCATTCGTTATAACGTGCTCGTTGATTTATCTGGCCAATGAGCTCGCTCGTTAAACTTCCGTACGTACAGGTTGTATTGCAGAGAAGCCAAGGATGCTTTTTTCGGGGGATTATTTATACCTTAATCTAGCCTAAAGCGTAAAGCTACCTAGCTACCTAAAGTAAAACATTAATTTAAAATTAATTTGAAAACATCTTATTAATTAAGTTACTTTGTAATGTTCCAAATTAATTAATAAAATGATTTACTAAATGTAGCAGAAATCTAGGATTATTAATTTTCAATTTTCGCATTATCCTAGATCCTTAAATACTCATGAAAGTAAGTGTTAAACATTTTTATATATAAATTCGTATAATGACCTTTAATTAAACATAGTTATTTATTTTCAGTTTGAATTCAGGACAGAAGCATTGATATATAAATTATTGTGTATAAATTTCTTTTGAAAGGTATATTCATTTTATAATAAATATTTTACAATTAACCTTGCACTGACATCAATATTCACCATTAAATTAAACAGTAAAAATGTAACCAAAGTGTTGAATCCTATAAGCGTGAATTGACTATCAGGGAGACTAGAAGAATCGTTTTCCTAAGCCTTGCATTTACCGGTGCCTAGAAAACTTTTTTTTATAAATTATTCATTCCTAAGAATTTATATATATATATATATATATACTGTATTTACATATCTAAATGGTAAATTGCAGCTCTGAATGAGGCAGTTGGGATCACGTTGGAGTTCTAGACCGTGCTTGTAGGAGTAAAATAGTCAAAGGAACAGACGTGAGACTCTGCATGAAATAGCTCCCAAAATTGGCTTGTTAAGCATGCGATATGCTTAGTGGTGTATGCAGTATGACTTTGATTGCATTTAGAAAGTCAACGCAATGCAGTTTCTTGTGCTTTAGCTCTCTTTAATAAAATGGAAAACAGTTGATTTTTAGCATTGTTTAAAGAAACAGTTCCAGATTTTTTCATTTTAAATTTTACTCCATTTTGAAGGTCTTCAAAATTCCACACAGGCTGATTTTGGGGAATCATATCTTGCAAAGGGTCACATGTAAATTGTTGGTTCCTGTAACTTTTTACTCCTACAGGCTTGGGTCTACAGCACTGACAAGGTCCCAACCACCTCATTCAACCAGTTTTATCTAAGTGAAACAAACTATAGCTTAAAGCTTTGTGCTTGAGATTAAGGTTTAGAATCTCGTGTTATAGCTTAGGAAAGGGATGGCGAACCTTTTTGAGTCCACGTGCCATATTGTAAGCATACTTAGCTTTAAAGATATTAGTGCGTGCCAAAGTCGTAGACTTCGAATAATGATATTTAAAGAAATTAAACGAATACGCTTTAATTCGAATAAATGTAAAAAATCTGATTGAAAAAAGGATGATTAGGTGATAAACAGAAAGGATGATTGAAAAGGACAGAAGTCATAAGATACATTACGTGCCAGATGATTTCTCTTATGTGCCACTTTGGGCATGCGTGCCATAGGTTTGCCACCCCTGGCTTAGGGCCTTGACAAATCTAAATGTTTTTGTTCCATTACAGTTCTTGTGTAACTACAAGAAAAATCTTTATTTTTTTGTTAAATTTTATTATTTAATAAATAACAATACAATTTTTTAATGCTATTTTGTTTTTTTAATATACCGAAAGCCTCGAATTAAGTGTCCAGGTTTCTTTCGACCTTTGAGAGGCTCTGAGTATAAATATCAATTTTGTGATAAAGTGAAATATTTAGAATTTACTGTCTTACAAACATTTCATAATTAGAAAGCGTTCAAATTTTAATTTACAATATACCGTATTTTATGGACTATAAGACGCATTTTTTTCTTCGAAAAATTGCTTCCAAAATTCAGGTGCGTCTTATAGTCCGTAGCGTCTTATAGGGTATTTTTTTTAAAAATTGCTTAAAAATTAAGGTGCGTCTTATAGTCCGTAAAATACGGTATGTAATATTCAAAATTGTAAATGTTCTAAAATTATCATCAGGCCACTTTAAGCTCCTTTGATGGTCCCCAGTTCAGTTTCTTTAGAGGAATTATACAGACAGATCTAAAACAAAAATAGTAATAAGCAGCGAGATGAGGTTCCTAAGAAGGCAAGGTCCATGTCTATGGCTTGATGTCCATGCATTAATGCTTCTCTACTCATCACAAGCATTGTAACACAGCATTTAAAGTATCCAAAAAGCATAACTCTGTCATTTCTGCTTTAAACCTTCTGGCTGTATCAATAAACTTTTCTAATCATTCTAATTCTGAAAGAGAATGTTGCAACGCTGTTCCACATTTAAGTATCAAAATATTAGTATTAAGTTGGAAACTATATCTTGATTTGTTTTAATTGAATTAATATAACATATACAAGTTTGAAGTTAAATTTTTCAATGATGGAGTGGCAAAGGAAATACAGTAGCTTGATAGTGATGATTTCCATAGCCTGTCTCTGGAACTGTTATATACAAATGTAACATTAAAAGTAACATTTGTATATAACAGTATATATAACATTAGTTGAAAGTTGAAAGCAATTTATGAGAGATGCATTAACTTAAAATGTACTGTGCTTAACTGTTAAAATAGTTGAAAACATTTTTACTCTCAATAAATTTCATATAAAAATTTTATTTCTATAATTGATCTTATAGAAATTTAATAAGAGAAAAGCTTATAAAAAAAGATAGTGAATAAAATGGAAGAAAAAAAAGATTCTGAAATAGAAATTAGTCCAGATCATGCAAGTATTAATTTCTAATTATTTTTTTTATATGTCTATATTATTAATAATGATATCTTTTTTTTTGTTTTTAATAGCCTATATTATCATGTTTTCAATCAGCATTAAAAACATATCTTCAAGATATGATAGAGAAAGCAAAACTTGAGTTATTAGCAAAAGTATGTAACTGAAATTTATATGCTGAAAATTATTAATAATTATTATAGTCATATGCACATTAAGCTGAATATAGAATTCAAATATGAGTTGAAACTTAAAATCTGTAGCAAAAGATTTATTGAACTAATAAACTAGCATTTTCATCTACTTTTAGAAGCAATCATCAGGTTACACATTCAAATCCTATAGTCTTAGAATTTTATAGGGTTTGAAATCACTATGGGCCCGTAAGTTTTCTTCGGGTCCGGGAAAAAATCCCCAGCTTCCTTCTATCGACGGTCCAAGACGTATATGATTGGCGGTATACAGGTCAAGTGTCATAGATAAAACAAGTAAAATGGCAAAACTGTATTTGGGACAAGACTATGTCTTGGAGACTCACTACTAAGCGCAATCACTTTGATGCTCAAGGCGGATCTTGTTTTCATTCTCCAATCTTCTTTGGTATTGCTGGTTTTGAACGCAATCGTTCAAACTTCGCCGGCCACGACCACGAGGTCGTCCACGATGCATTTTCCTATCCAATGTAGAAGTTTCTTTCCATCGCGTGTCGGCCCGGGTTGAATTTTTGTCGATGCCTAATGTAAATTTCCCATTTTTGAAAAAAATAATCGTGGCTATTGTATCGTCTGAAGTTATTTTTTTTATTTTGCACAAACAATACTGGGTTGCAGCGCCTGATTAAGCCTCTAGCGGGCCCTAGACAAAATTTAAATTGGGGCCCTATTTAAATAAGTTGCTTCTAAACAAATCTTATATAAGGTGACATTAGCGTAGCTAGCATGGGTGACACCCGGTGCAGATATCGTGGTGTCACCCCAAGTCACACTGTAGTGTCACCCTTTTTAACTGTTTTATAAAACACTATTGAATTGTAATAACTTCGCACTCGAGCAACTTGAACGCTACATCGAATATGCGATGTCGCGACGTATAAGTTTAAATTTAGAAAATGAATCATAACCATACATAAGTATTACTATGAGAGGCGGCCCTAGGAATATTTCTAGATGGTGCGAGAGATCTCGTGGGAGAGATTACTTCTGACGCACGGATGGCTGTTGACCTTTTATTTTTTTTTTTTAGGCAATGGCTAATGAAGCCAGGCCCCTCCGAATTACGAGCCCTAGACATTTGCCTACTTTGCCTATTCGATAATCCGGCCCTGCTGGGTTGCATCTACCTTGTCTGTTGACCTCGACCACGTGTTCTGCGTCTTTTGTTCTGCCGGTAAAAATTAACTGAGAAACTGGTAATTTACTTAATTTGGATCGGTTATGCGATATTTACAATAGTGTCGAGATGTAATATAAATCCAAGATTGGCACGGCTGTCGAATTGAAAGGTTAACTAAATGAAATAAAAAGATGTCTCCTCGTTAGAATTTAGGTGCAAAGTGAGGTCAAAGGGTGAAGATCACGCGCCCTCTGCCCTACACATCAAATTTTTATCAGTCCCACGATTTTACTATACTAGATAATGTTAAAAAAAACCCACTTGTAACGACATGTAACCCTGTTTTAATGTCATTTCAAGCACTTCCAAATTTACAAAATTAGATTACAAGTTTTATTTAACAAAGAAAATACTACGTGTTCGGTCCTAAGATCAGAGTTTACTTCCTAGAATGACTGCGGGTAGTACTCTCCCCACCTGACTTCGGTGGGGTGAGGTTCCTATTTTGCCTTCCTATAATGCCAAAATGGCAACCCTCTTCTATTTTGTAGAAGAGGGTCACCATTTTGTATTTTATTTTGACTCGGTTCTCGGTCCCCCGACTACCTACAAGTCTGGATTTTATTTATTAGCAAATTATTTAGGCACCTAATACTCTGTGCTAAATATCAACTCTTGACATGTACTCCTTCATACCTCTAAGCCAGTAACATCGAAAGGCAGTACGATTTTATAGACAAGACGACAGTCTTGTCAATAATTTAATTGTCTAATAGGACTTATTATACTGTAGGACTGGTTCTGCAAATTAAGAAAACAAATCAGAATAAACAGTCTTTATTTTTCACCTGAGACAATTAAATTATAAAACTATAGTTAAGGACACAAAGGCATAAAACTTGTCATAGATAAAAATTTGATTCTGATTAGCCAATCAGAAGCAAAGTAAACCCCGATCGGGTATCTAACGAGTCATTTTACATTTAAACTTTTTCTTTGTCACATATCAATGGCTCTTGACATGATGTTATAGAATTACAGGATTTGAATGTGTAACTTGATGATGGCTACTGAAAGTAGCTGAAAACATTAGTTTAGTTTGATCTATAAATCTTATCTAGATATTAAAAGTTTTGAGCTCATATTTTAGTAATTATTATAATTAATTCTTAAAATATTAAATCTGTTTTAAATAATAGAAAAAGCAACTAAAAGAAAAGCAAAAGGAACGCGAAGATTTAGGTTCGAGATTATACGACGAACAAGAAAATCTTGCTTCCATACAAGAAAATCTTCATTCAAACAATGATAAATACTATAACTTATTTTGTCAATGCCAAAATAATGAAAAAATATTAAAAACTGCCAAAGAAACTTATGAAAAATTAGAAAATACATTACAAGAAGAGAAAAAAGCAGGTTATTTTTTACTTTATTTGTTCATTAATGGTAATAGATATACATTGATTTTGAATTAGATATTTTCTCATTTCAGAAGTAAATTGTTATAATCAGTTTGAAAAATTAAATCAGCAACTTTTAAATATTATGAAATTTAGTAAAAATGTTTCATCTCATGTATCTATAATTAAAACCATAAATGGAAAAACTGGAAAAGAGAAAAATAAAGTAGCATTTGAACAACTTCAGCAGGTACATTTTAATTTTGTGAAGAGTAAATACATGAATTTTGATGATTATTAATTATATAGATATTAATTTTTTCAGGATCTTTTGATATATCAACACCTGAATACATTAAAACAAATAAGAGACAATATTAAGCACTACAAGAATAGTATATCAATACAAAAGGAAGAAGCAAAAGAAATGAAACAAGAAATTACAGAAGCAGACGTAGAAATGAAAGTAAATTTATTTGTCTTTATTTACTTATTATTTATAATGTTTAATTAAAGTGCATTATCTATAAGTGCTTTTATTTTTTAAATGAACATATTAAAATGATCCCTAAAGATGCTTTCTAAAATCTATGACAAATTAATTAAATAATATACTTGAACTGCATTAATTATAATTAATAAATGGCAAAATATATTATCTGTCATCATATATAATCTATCTTATTACTTATGATACTAAAGATATACAATCTTAGAGAAAATCAGCATCAATTTTACTCTTGAATTAATATTTTTGGCTACTCCAGGCAAGTTTGGTTGTGGCAATGAGTAATCTATGTGGAGTATTTTGGTTAAAATTTATTAAAAGAGACAAGTTATTATACAAAGCCAAAGTTTTAAAGTAAATAATGAATTACAACTGGAAAGTGAACTACAAAGTGAATTGTGAAGTTGTGTGGAAAGAAAAATTAGGATTTTTTAATTACTCAGACAGATACACTAGATAGACTTTCTAATTTTATGATCTAATTAGTGATATATATATATCATAAATTAATTAAGGTTGATACATGTGAAGAGTCAATCTACACACAAATTTGTAAGCAATTTATAATTTTTTGGCATTTTTTTCTTTAGGTAATTATTGCTACAGTTAGCCTTCTTGTTGGCCTCTATTTTGCATATTTCCTTTATATTGGCAATATTTTTGTCTTTAACATAAACATTCTTATAGCTTTCATAATGAAGTTCATTACTTTTAAGTGTTGCAAATCATAGTAATGCTATTTAAGCCTTGTTCTATAATCACTTTTTTCTTATTTGGTAAATGAATAAAGTTTTAGCTGCATAGCCTAAATAAGCAATTATTATACTTATCAAAGTTGGTATGGTGAAATACAATAATTTCCAAACTAAATTTGGTTAAGTAAATTTACATGGAGTAAAACTATAATGCTGCATTTGTATATTTGTTATCATTTCTTTAGAACTAGTTTGAAATGTAAACAAATTTTGAATTCTCATAAATATAAATTAACTATTTTATTCAATATATTTTTTAAGCAAATTCAGGCAGAAAAATTTTTATTTATGTTATATGAATAATAATTTAAAGTTGTAAAGATGATGTAATTTTAAATCTGTTTATTAGAAATCTGTCTTTTAGAAATTTGAAGTCATTATTAATTAAAATGTAAACAAATTTTATATATTTTTAGGTAGTAAATTTAGAATATAAACAGTTTTTATCACAGTGGAAAACCTGGCTATTTACTTCGACTAAAAGAGATGAATTATTATCTTCATTAAAAACAGTAATCAGGTAATTTGATAAATGTGATTTTTAAGAAATTAAGAATAATATGTATATTTTTAAACATATAAAATTTAAATTTCAGTGAAAACCAAGCTCATATTCAACAAGTAAAGGGAGAAATAAAAAGTTATAATTCAGAAATCCAGAAAGAATTAGAAAAAAATGAACAACAAAATTTATTAATTTCACAAAGAAAATCTGATATTCTTCATTTATCTAATTTAAAAGAAAATACTGAGGAAGATATACAACATATTCTTCAGATGTATATTTTATTAAAATGTTCTGTGGATGAATTAGAAAATAATTATCAAAAGATAAATCAGGTATTTAATATTTTATTATACTAGATCAGTGGTCTCCAAAGTAGGGTATGCAAAGTGATACTTGGGGATACGCCAAGTTTCCCTTAAAATACTGTATGTTTGTCTTGTCTACAGTCTGTCTAATTTTACAGTCATTCTCCCGAAGAAGTAGGCTCGCAGTCATACGTGGAAAAAATTCAAATTGTGGTAGTGGGAAATTTAGCAGGAATTATATCATATTATAGGGGGACAACTTATAATTATTTTTGTCTTAGGGGTATGTGATCAAAAAAGTTTGGAGATCACTGTACTAGATGATCAAACAAAACATTACTTGTGTGAAATAGACTTTGCAATGCCACAAAATAGCCATAATATTGCTTTGCTAATAGGGCCATTGAGAAGGGTAAGATGGGCAATTTTCCCAGGCCTGGAAAAATCTTAGGGGTCTGTTGTGATTCCAAACCTTATAAAATTAACATTATTTTTACTAACAAAAAATAATATTTTTAAGACTGCTGTTTATTAATAAAGAAACATTCTATGTATTTCATTTGTTCAAAAAAACCAAAACGTATAAAGATGGCTGCTCTACCTGGGTTCCATACAAGCTCTTGACAGCTCTGTCTGCTGTTGAGAGCTTGTATAAAACACTTAAAATGAATCCAGAACAAAATAAAATCTTTTCTGATGAGATGTCAACGGTAACGTTTGAAACTTTAAATTCAGGCATCACTTGATGGCATCTGACCATACCATAGAAATATTTCATATGTTGTTTACTTAATACAGTAAATTTTTGATTTTTCTGGGGTAAATGGAAAGCTAATCCTGATTAATAGAATCTCTAGTTTATTCATATGGAGAATGCAAAAGATTTGAATTTTTTTGAGAAACATAATTGTGTGAGAAGTCGGGGCGAAAATATTTTACTCTATGCCATTTTCCGACAACAGGACTGTAAGTCCTGCTCACTTTGTCATTGAATAGGAACGATGATGAATTTAAAAGTGACCGGAAGTCTTACGATCTTCTTAGTCTTTTTCCTGACACCGGGCAAGAAAGAGTTAGTTTAATTGCGTCTTGCCTTTCAATTTAAAATGTATTATAAAAATCCGAGAAGGAGGGCTCACGGATCTTTGATAAAGCGTCTGATTTTGATAGAACTGACATCAAGACCAATTTAACAAATTGAATAACAAACATTTAATAAAAATAATTAAAATAAGTACAAAAGTTTTGAAAATTCAGGAGTTATCTATCCTCTAGTTATTCTAATCTTTGCGAGAGAGAGAGAGTTTACACAAAGTTTGATATAATACCTCTTAAAATAATTGACGATCTTCCTTTCTTTCCTGATTTTTATGAGAGGTGGAAGTCGGAGAGTCGGAGAAGACTAGGCACGAACAAGAATTTGGGAGAACTGGATGGAATGGCCGAATTTGCCTTGAATCATGCATGTAAAACCTTTATATTCAGAAATTTTCTCCAATGAGGAGTTCAGATTGGAGTCATCTGACAATGAGTCGAGTTGGTTAGCTTTTAGTCATCAAATGCGATAGTAATTTTTTCAGGAAGTAAACAGTTGGGAAAGGAAGCTTTATTTCCTTGTTCTCCCCAAATTTCTTTTAAAAGGTGGAAAAGTGTACAATTTAACGACAAATATTACATTGAATTTTAGATTTTAGAAAAATAAATTGATTTTGTATTTGAATTTTCACAATTGTTATGTGAGATAAGAAAGGGTTTTCGTTAGCCCACTAAGGCAAGCATACAACAAACCAAACACACAGTAGATATGAAAAAAGTTATTTTATTTATGTGTGATGTATCATTAACAGGTACAATAAAGGATGCCAACTCTAGGACAATTACTCCAGCACTATCTGAAACCAGACTGCAGGTGGAACAAGTACAAACTTTTCTATACAACCTTGACATACTGAATCTCAATATTTCTAACTTCTACAATAAACAAGAAAAAATAATTGTTACAAAAGTAAAATTCTTATAACTAATCCTTAAAACTAAACTTACAACTAACATGTAAAATGACCAAACATCCTGGATTAACTGGACCGGTTTTTGGCTCTTTGTCCTGGCTTGGAAAAATGTCCCAGATTATCCAGTTTTTATTTATATGTAAATATTAGTCATTGATATAGACAATAACATTTTTAAGCAATGAAATCATTCAAATAACAACCTCACATCCTATATTTCCTACCTTCAATTTTTAGAGCATCTGGGTTGAAGTTCAGAAAATCTGGTCACTTTAATTAATATGGAAAATTGAAGTAGTAGTAAAGGTGGAGGATAGAACAAAGGTCCCAGGTTCAGTTCAATTTTAACAGTGTCTTACCCCTGTATATCATACTTTTCCTGATAACAATCAAGTCATGCCAGTCATCTATCTAACTCCGTTCTCAAGAAAACTTTGAATTTAAATCATATGGGTCTAAATCAGAAATTTGTGTATTGTTAATTGGGGTGTCTGGCCCATAAACTTTCCATATTTAGTCTTGATATCTGGTCTGATTTTTATCTAATTCTGTTCTCAAGATTAATGAAGGACAGACAAACAACAATGGAGATGTGTAGGTTTGCAATTTGTAAACAGCAGTCCAATTACAGACCTATCATAAATGAATCTTAATATTTATGAGAAGAAAGTAGCAAACATACATGAATTTTATTGTATAAGCAAGAAAATTCAGTAATAAATAATAGCAATTATGTAGTGACTATATTAACAATACAATTATAATTATTTATACAGACTTTAAAATATACATTTTCTTATTTTAGGAAGTGAAATTTCAAGAAAAGTCATATCACAAACTTTTAGAAGAAACTCAGAAAAGAAAATCAGAAATGGATACTAAAGAAAAGGAAAAATTGAATATATTGTTTAAGTTAAAATGTAATAAAACGTATAAATCTGCATGTCAAAATTTGGAGAAACTACAGGAAAAAATCAAACAATTGGTAAGGTAATTATATTTAATATTTTAATATTAAAATATTTATGATGTGAATAAATTAAAATGCTTTAAATAAGGCATTCATAAATTATAAAGATATAAAATTTAAAATGAATGAACTAACTGTTCAATGTAGCATTTTATAAAGTACTCAATCTAGTATTTTTCTTCTCTCTGTCATTTCTTGCATTGCACTTTTAAATCATTTGGGACTTCCTTTGTCTAATTTCCTCTTTGCCATCTATAACTTTTATGGGATATCACCTGATTGCCTTTGTTTCCTTGGATGTTATCTTCACCTGCTATTTCTTCCATTGCTACTTACAGAGAGTTACAAATAGATGATAATCACAAAGAGTATATTTTGATGAATAGAGATTATCAAATAGTTCTAGAGTATATCTTGATGCTTTTGTGATTTCCATCCATTATATATTAGAGAAGACATCAGTGTTACGGGTTTTGGGCCTGCATTATCTTCTTCCCTAATATTTTTCAAAAAAAAATCCTGTAATAGCACTTTCTCCAGTCTTCATTACCATATCATAATTGCTTATATTATATGTGTTCTTTTTAAGTTTCTCCATTTGTTATCACATTCAATAGTAATGACATTATAATTATACTTTTTAATCTTGTTTGCAATTTTTTCCTAAATTTTTTTTTACAACCAATTACCAGTGTTCAGTAGTTTTATCCACTTGGTGAATGAGTGGATGCCAATGACAGAATGCATAGTGGTTGCTGTGCATGCAAATTCTCCTCTGCTAGTTATCTCTCAATGGTACAGAAAGAGAGAGAATTCTGTAGCATGGATAGTTCCACCTGTCTCTGGATAGTGGACAAAAATGTTATTGTAGTTGTTCATGCTTTTGTCACAATTCCAGTGGTTTAACTAGGGTGTCAGAGCCTGACCATCTTGTTGTGCTCTTACATATCCACTGCCTCCAACATCTCACAATCGGGTCAGAATGGCCCGGATGTCAGACAGTTTGGTGAAATGTACATTCTGCTTCATGCTCCTTCAGCTGTTTGTAAAGTCTTTGACTATGTTATACAAGTGTGCCTAGCATTCAAAGACCTCAAAACAACAGTTACGTTGAAAATTCTAAAAAATAGTGAGCCTCTGCTAGCTTATTTATAGGATAGTAGGATAGCATTTTTAAAGCACTGTGATGAAATTATGTAGCATGAAATTGGACCACAACTGTAACACTGTTTAACAGTGGTTTTGCAACAAAGACATGATTAACTAATCTTATGTAATTTTGGATGCTGAACACAAAACTGACATTGAAAATGAAAGATTTGTTCTTGTTTGGTAGTTACAGAGAAATAAAGGGAAGAACACTGAGTTTAATGAAATTTTTTATTAGAAAGAAAATGCACATACATGCTTCAAATATGACATCTTTTTGTTTCTTATATTTTGTTTTTGGAGCATTTCTTTTGATCATCCATCAGTAATCTGCCAACATAGCAGAGCACCATTTATCTTTGTAATGTTTCTCAATGATAGCCTGATGAAAACACTTTTCAAATATATATATAAATATCTCTAAATATATATACCATTGCTAGGGTAAAGCTATAGCTGACTGAGTCCCATAGTGGATGATTATAAAGGCCATGGGTATAGGAGTCGTCCCCAGTTGGCGCCATGAATAACCATGGATGGTTATATCAAGAATTAAATATGTATAGAGATTAATATTTATAATGAGAATTTATTTAAATAATATTTGTAATTATAAAAATTTTGAAGTTTTCACAATTCGTTCTTTACATACTACAGAAACCCAAGATCACACAATGGAGTAGATATTTTAGGTTATTCCTGGATTAAATATGCAATAGTTATATATATTTTTTAAAACTACACAATGCCAAAGAAATGTTTATAACGTGTGTAACAATTAAAACCATGACAAAAATTTAATTTAAAATATTCATAATTAGAAAAAATCTTATACTGTACTTGTGTAATCTAAATAAAGTATTTGTGAAGCCAAGACTAGATGTTTGAGCAGATAATACATGATTACATTGACCTATATTATGACAATTTTGTACGGTTGCTTTTTGTACAAAATTGTACAGTAAAAACTGTTAAAATATTTACTTGACAGTCTTAGGGTCCATACACACACAACAGTGACGTGCCGGCACAATGACTGTTTGGTAACAGTGATCTCGAGCACAGTACAGTGATGAGTATTTACACACAACAGTGACATGATCGTGCTGTCAGTGAGTGGTCATGGACTTTTCTGAGGATGAATTGGCTATGATACCTATATGTTTGGATGAAGAAGGAAAAGAAATACAGTCAAGAAAGTGCCACAAGTGGCTACATCAAGCATGGACAAAAAATATCAACAGAATGGGAGTTCATACCTTTTATAAAAAACTGAGATGACAAATCTATATTTTTTGAATATTTTTGAACGTCCCAACATGCATTTCATGTTTTATTAAACAAAGCAGAGAAAATTTTGTACCCAATGTCCATGTACGAGGTTAATCCCAAAAGTAAGGTCTCCTATTTTTTTTAAATACAAAGAAACGTTTATACAAAAATAAAGTTCATATCATTTTAAAGCTTGAACATTTATCTATTTTTCTACGTAATCATCATTTCGATTGATGTATTTTTGTAGGCGCTGTAGCAGTTTTTGTATGCCCATGTCATACCTGCTCACCGCCATGTCGCAGGTCCCATCTTGCACACACCTTCCGATATTGCAATTTTTCCATTAAAATCCCATGAATTGTACTTGGGGAAAGCCCAATAACCAAAATGCAGAGATCGTCCAGAGTGATTCACCGATCTTCAAGCACGGTTTGCTCAACCTTCGCGACTGTCTTGTCGGAAATTGACGGTCTCCCACTTCTTTCTTCATTGCAAATTTCAGTACGATCAGCTGCAAACTCCCTATACCGCTTGAAGATGTTTTTGACATCTATGCACGACTAGCCACACACTTCCATCAATTGGCAATGAATTTCAATCGGTTTAACATGACACGGTGCAAGCTGATATGACATGGGCATACAAAAATTGCCACAGCACATACAAAAATGCATCAACCAAAATGGTGATTATGTAGAAAAATAGATAAATGTTCAAGCTTTAAAATGATGTGAACTTTATTTTTGTCTAAATGTTTCTTTGTATTTAAAAAAAATAGGAGACCTTACTTTTGGGATTACCCTCGTATTTCGAATGAAATAAATGAAATAGAACAGGGTGTTGATGCACGATTTCAATTAAATGTTCGTCATCCGTTGGTAAACAAAATTTACTATCAGTGAAAATACCATTTCTGTCAAATGTACTTGCACAGTACAGTCACGCCACTGCCACTGCACGGCACTGTGACGGACGAGTCCAGACAGGGTGGTTTAAAACTAGGTCAATGATTTCCCACAGGCAAAAATTCACTGCAATGTACCGGTACGTCACTGTTGTTTGTAAATGGACCTTTAAATAGACACAAAAGAGAGAATGAAAATTTCTCTCTTCAGCAATTCCAGAAATTGCAAGAGTGGCACTAAAAACTGTGACCTGGTAATATAAGTGAATAGAAACCGTAAATAATCTTTACAGATGTGGTGCCATAAATCCCAGCATAAATGATAAGAAATTCATAAGTGGAGTAATTGCGATCACTACTGCAACTTTTGATAGCATAATTGCCAATCATTCTTCTGGTGTTTTTTATTAGGGTTTGTTCTCTTCCATGCTGCCAGCACTACAGAGTATCATCTAAACTGATACCAAGTTAATGCCATAGAGCAGAAATAGTTAAAAAACTAAAAAAAATTAAACTTTTAGTATTATAGTAGAATCTTGTTTTATGCAGGTGTTGCATGCCAAATAGATACCACATAAAATGAAATTCTGCATAAATTTGTGCTCTGTCCCAAGTAGTGAAGATAATTTCCTAGGCCAACAATTCTCAAACTTTTTTGGCTTGCAGTGCACTGCAAAGCATGAAAAATTTTTCTGGCACACTTTTTGTAGATTTAAAAATATTACCATGATATATTTTAAATTATAAATAGCCATGTACGTACTATAATGACTGCTACACTACCCTACAGGTCTAACCTAGCTATTAGTTTATCACAGAAGTTATAAATCATTGTACTGATTAGTTTCTTTTTATTTTTAAAATATACTTTAATAATATTTGTAGCATATTTAGCCATCTCTTATGGCACACCATTTGAGAACCACTGCCATAGACACTATTTACAATTAACAGGAAAATGTTAAAATGTCTTTGTAAAACATCTTAATTATGTTTTTATTTTAAAGAATAAATATATGGAGCAAAATTTTATTATATTACGTCGAGTACACTGCTCAAATTACACCATACCACAATATTTATCTAATAGCATATAGTAATTTTCAATGTTCAGAATATCTGAAGCTAGAGAAGCATGGTTTGATGACTTAAGAGTCAAATACTGTAGCACTAGGAGTGAGTTAACTTAAACTATTCATAAAAACATGAAAACAAGACTTTACTGCAATTTTAACAAGTATATCAAAACCTATATTTACAAGCTCCTCTTCTTTGATTGTGAATAGTTATACAAAAACTGGTTATTATACGGAAAATTATTATATGTTAAGTTTATATCTATTACCTACTTATGGTAATTATTTTGGTAGTTATAATAATAATTTTTCTATTTTCTAATGGACAAAAAAGTTATATTAATTAATTTCATTTAAACATTTATCACTGTTTAAAGAAGTTTAAATTTTAAATTATCTGAATAAATTATTATACAGTTTCAGGTCTTTTAATTTTTTTATTGTTGTCAATATGAATTTGTTTCAATTAAGAAGTATTTTTATTCTTCAGATATTAGCAAACTGTCTGCTGTTTAGTTTTTACACGAACATAATATATAATATGCAATTATTTAGAAGGCTAAAAATTTTGTATAAAAGCAAAAATTTAATTGTTCAATGTTTCTTTTATAAGTGATTAAAGTGGGAACATTATCTAATATGATGTTTCTCAACATTTTTCTTATCATGGACTGATAAAATTATGGATAATTTTATGCAGACCAGTAATTATATGTGACTATCTTCTTCTTCTTTAATGCTGCCGAATGGCGTTTGCGACTTCATATTGATATAGTTCTCTGTCTTGTACTGTGTGTAGAATTTGTTCTGTTATCATGTGAAGCCAGGTGTTGATGTTGTCTAGCCAGGCCATTTTTGGTCTGCCTGGACGTTTCTTGCCTTCAGTCCTGCCCTCCAGGACTGAAGGCAAGATTTTTGGTATTTTTGGTGGTTCCTAGTGATGTGGCCTAGGTATTTGCATTTCCTGCTGATGATGGTTCTGATCAGGTCCTGGCCGTATGCATGTTCTGCAGGACCTGTGCATTGGTTATTTTGGACTATGAATTATATGACTATGAATTATACTTATTTATTACATTTATATATGCTTATCTAGAGTTACTGTATGTAACAAAGCATGCACAGTAACTCTAGATTACTATTTAAATGTCACATATAATCAACTCTGCCAGCATCAGTATGATCAAATATTTTTTTGTAAACCAGTGAAATTTTTTCACAGACTAGCAGTTGAAAAACAGTGACATAAGGCGTACGTGATCAATCAATCTTTAGTGTTTAGATCAACTGATCATGTAACAAAATCCTCAGTGAATTTTTCGTGATTATTTACTTGCATATTACTTTAGTCACTGATGCCCCATTTGTAGCAAGGAAGTGCTGTATAACATTGTCTGAAATGTTATCAATTTAATACACCTAAGTACTCAATGAAGACTAAATGTAGTTAAAAACAAAAAATCGTATCTATAATAGTATGGTAGAAGCCGTTCTTCTGGTTAAGCCTTAATGCTCTCCCTCTCCTCCTGTGGGGGAATTTCAAAAAATCCCTTCTTAGTGTGCATTTCCATGACGTACCCTGTGTACCAAATTTCACCTCTAGGTTCAGTGATTTGCTTTGTGCAATGATGAATCAGTCAGTCAGGACAAGTAATTTTATATATTTAGATAAGTGTGTGTGTGTGTGTGTGTGTATTGTTGCATAGATGGGAGATGAATCACAATAACGAGTCGTATGTAAAAACAAAAGGATTCTTTATTAATCCACAGAGTGTACTACCTCTGCAGCTCACAGTACCAGAACTAACTCTTAATCTGACAGCTTGTGCTTTTATAGCACAGGGACATTCCTGACATATTCAAATAACAGTTAATTAACATACAAGAACCTTCTAAAAACTTTGAGAAAGTGAACATAAAAGAGCAATACCAATTTACCATTGAGCAGGTCCAAACCAGATACCTCCCAATTCGTAGACCAAGCAAGACAATAACCACTATGCCATGGTGATTGACGGTTTGAAAACAAAATGTCACATTATATATATATTATTTGGTAGTGAGAAACTTTTTGTTTTTAACAAAAATATAGAATAAAAAATAAAAATATAACCAATATAACAAGAGCAAATTGTAATACTTTGTTTTGTCATAATTGCAGTTTTACATGATAATTCCATCTAAGTTATAACAATAATTATAGTAAGAGCAGAAATTAGATTACATTTAATTCATATAATCTTTAAAAAGTTGTGTAGGCTTGTATACTTTTCCTATCAGGGTCCATCATTTCTTGGCTTGAAATTAGGTTTCATTTATAAATATTTACAACTATACATTATTTTATTTCTTTAAATTGTATGTTGGGTTTATAAGTTGTTGGTTTGTGAACAATTATAATAATGTAAACAAAACAACATATGTATACAGGTTGACCAAATGAAAACTCTACTTATGAGAAATAGACTTTGTGATATCAAGAGTCAATGAAGCTTGACCAGCCTATCATCTATCATGTGGCATCAATTTATTTATTTAGAATTTAAAATGCGATCGAGTCCTTAGTAGATAAATATTTCTCTCGATGCGTAACAATTACGTTAAGTCTTTGTCAGGCAAGTGATTTATCCAATGAAGTTTTATGTAAGGAATGAAAATACTAGCAAATATTTTAAAAATTAATCTCTTTCTTAACACAGGAATGTTGTTTGGTTTATATTATTATAATTGTTTACTTCTTTAAGTCAGTACCATTGTTTTATTATAAAGTAATGAATATGTTATGGACAAAGTGATTAATATGGGCATTATTCATAACGCCCGGTCATTATAAGTAATGACCAACAAAATCGTGCATTGTAATAAATTTCAATAATTTATCAAATTGACCGGTCATTATGAATACCGCTATCATCTAGTCGGGCAAAGTGATGATAATACGTCTAGGAGTGATCGTCCGACATACGCTAACCAATCGGCACTCGTATCTGAGTTGCGCGTGCGTATTGTGTTTAATAGCGAATTTGGTGACGGTCGTGACTATTTGTGCTCCCGATGGATTCCTCTCGGAGGGGAGCTGCCGGCAGACCACCGATTGTTTAACGTCACTAGTTATTTATTCACGGTAGTTCTTGAACACACATATCGATAACTAGTATGTATCAATATCTAGTGATGTTAAACGATTGGCAGCCTGTCGACGGCTCCCCTCTGGGAGGAATCCATCGGGAGCACAAACATTGTGACCACCGCCACGATGGTGCACATAGGTACAATTTTACCATTTAATTAATATAGTTAATAGTACTTAGTTTTAAAAGATTACATGTTCTTTTTAAAATACTTTGAAATAATTCACAAAAAATAAATATTTCTAAATGAAATAACTGGATTTTTTTAATCAAATTAATGTTGCACAATTTAAAATTTGGTACTAAACGCAATACCGTCGGCAACTCGGAGTGCCGATTGGCTAGCGTATGTCGGACGATCACTCCTCAACTTATAATCACTTTGCCCAACTAGGTGATAGCAGTTTCATAATGACCAGTCAATTTGATAAATTAATCAATATTTATCACACTGCACACCCTTTTTTGTCATTATTAATAATGCCCAATTAATCACTTTGTCCATAACAAATATATTTATTCAAATCCAATACATTTTGAAAGGTAATGCTTTGACGTTAATGATATATTGCATTTTTTTTAAAGGAAACAAATTTACTAGAGGCAGAGAATGCATTAACTGAAAAACTTTCTGAATTAAATAATACTAAATCCAATTTAGAATATTTAAACCAGCAATTGAATGATTTGGAGAAGAATGTCAAGGAAAGTCAGGAAGACCTCACTGCCTGTTGGAGAAAGCAATTCCAGATGGAGGACTCTATTAAAATAAAAAATAGACATCTTGATAAACTTAAAACTAAGTCAGCTTCATTTATTGATCATTCGAAAGAAATGGTAATTTATTAATTTAAATGTTTTAAGTTATATACCCAATCACATGTATTTATCATTAAGATTCAACAGATAAACTGCTAAGTTGAGGAAACCAATAGATTTATTTGAAAAGTAACATTTTGAATTTATTTAGTCCATCATCAACTTTTCAAGCAGCACTTAGAACAATTAATAAAATATAATTAATGGTTGAGTTTAGAATAATTTACATTTTAAAATTTTATGTAGAACAACAATTAAAAGTAGAACTTAAACAATTCTGACTGTTAATTTTAAGTTTATAGAAAATATGAAAATACTAGCAACTATTTTTATAATTAATTTGTCTCTTACCACAAGAATATTGTTTGGTTTATATTATAATTGTTCACTTCTTTAAATCAGTAACATGGTTTGTTCTGAAGTAATGAATGTGTGAAGATCAGGATCTTTATATTGTGAACTTTATCATCTTTATGTACTTTTATAATCTTTTAATATCATCTTTATATAATCTTAACCAAAATATTTAACTACATTTTATACAAAAACGAAACAAAGTAGACTAAAAAGGGTTAGTTAATGGGAAATCAACTGATAAAACTTTCTGATAAGATCGGTTTAAACTCGATTCCCACAAGTTGAGTTCCTTGTTAAGATGAGTCAAATTTCTGTGTCACGACTATGTCACCCATCACTTTATTGGTCCAAGAAGATCGTCTCCTCTGACGAAATCAAGGAAGGGCCTGCAAACCACCTCTCCATATAAAAAGGGAGTACGATGAGTAAGAAGGAGGAAGTTGTCATTTGACCGTGTGTGTGTGTGTCTGTTCAGATTTACCCATCGTCAGGCTCCCCTCTCCACTGTTCATCCTCCTTGGACTAGCGTACAATTGGATTAATCTACATTTAGACTGAAATCTAGAAGATATTATATCATCTATCAGACGTTCGTCGATACGATCAGCATATATCCTAAGGTATTTATTCTATCCACGAACATCTGTAAGCTCTCTCTCTAATCTGTGTAGAATTTACGTTCGCGGATCGTGAGTTATGTATCTTATCGATCTCACGGTAAAGTAACCGTTTTGTATCTAATTGGACCTAAGGGATAATAAACGGGTATATTTTTATATATAAAAATCTCCGAGTGTGTTCCTTCTGTCATCCTCTCCACTTGCTTCATTCCGGGTCTAACCCATACGTAACTGCTCGCGCAATTGATTCTCTGTATCAATCTAAGGATACAGTGGTGTCATCCTGACACGGTATCAAAGAGATACCGGCCCTATGGTCACAAATGTATATTTTTTTCTATAAACTTAAACAATACCAACAATTAATTTTAAGTTCTATTTTTAATTTTTTAATTTTGTTCTATATAAAATTTTAAATGTAAATTATTCTAAACTCATCTGTCGATTATATTTTATAATTGCTCCAAGTCCTGAATGAAGAGCCTGATGATGGGCCAAATAAGTCCAAAAATATTACATTTCAAGTAAATCTAATGATTTCCTCAACATAGCAGTTTATTTGTTGAAACTTTAACATGATGCAGAGTTTTAGACATTTCTTTGATTTGTCATTAAGCTTATATTTATTAGTGTAGAAAATAAATAGCTTTTTTTGACAAAAAAATCTATTTATCATATTCTAAAATTGTTTCTGAATTGTTTTCTGAGTAGTAGCTAGATGGTTGCTCTATAACGGGGATGGCCAACACGTAGACTGCGGTGCGACCGGTCGACCGCAAAGGTTTTGAAAGTAGCCCGCAAAGCTAAAGTTGAACAATTTGCTTTCACTTAAATTAATATTTAAAAATCTTAATTCGATAATTTATTCTTACAATAATAGACTGTCTGTGCAACGTACCCATACTGTTTGTATTTATCCCGACGAACAATGCAAATGAATGTCAACTTTTAAATTAATTGTAGTCGCAACGCATGCGCATATAAATGGCAATCGCATAAAATGGCGCAAAGTTGTGTCAGACACTAACGTGACGACCCCTGGCTTCAATCCACTTGTTACTCCTTGTTTGTGCACTTGTATTTACTTTCAATTTTATTTTATTTTATTTTTTTTATATTTATGTTAGTTTATTAATTATTGTTTTAAATGTTGTTAATATTTAATTCTATTATTTTAGAATGAATAAACCAAGTACAGGCTGGAAAAAAAATAAAAACTTATCATTATTAATTATTTATTAAATTATCCATGAAAAATTTGAAAAATCCTAAAATTGTTTGCCCTTATTCATAGTTGCCTGCAGACTATATTTTACTGAAAAAGTAGCCCCTAAGGGATAAAAGTTTGGCCACACCTGCTCTATAAGAATGTCTAGAATTCAAGTCTAAATTGGATACTCAAAAAAAAATTTTGTAGATGAATCCTCTCTCTCACCATTTAAGCATCCATTGTGAGCCTGGCCAAATCCATAATGGTTACCAATGATGTCCCTGTTTAACATTTGTTAGATGAAAAAGGAAAAATTTCAAAAAATAAAATGAAAATTAATAATAATGCTTAGTATGATATAATTAATTAAATGTAATTCTAATTGCTCTTCTGCAAATAAATTACATCTGCATTTTTCTTGAAATTTTTACTCCCCTTCCCATTGTCCTAGTTTGTTCAATTTTCCATAAACCCTCCCCTTTGGATGTCCAACAAAACTCAACCCTCCTCAAAACTTTATGAATGATAGATACCATAAGTAGAAATAATGGAATTACATCTAAATTACTCTTATAAGATTGCAGCCTTTCTGGTAAGTTATAGCAGTGGTTTCAACAATACATCAATTGCAAAATAAAAGCATTATCTTCAGAAGTATAGAAAGTAGAGCAGAACATTTGCATGTTAGCCCTTTAATATGACCCTCTTTCTTGGCCATATTTAAATTGTTAAAAAAAATTAACCTTTGCACATTCTTTTCAAAATTTTTAATAAAATTTAGTTCACATTTGTTTAGTTAAAGTTTAATTTACATTTGATCAGGTACTCTTCGACGAGGAGGCCGATTCTGAGGGACAGATTAGAAAGATCGTTGGTCAATAGGATCAGAGACCCAGAGCTAGAGTAAGCTGGATAGAAGGACCAGTCTGTCTTGATCGATCCAACTCGTGTTTGTCTTGGCTGTTGCCTTTTGTTGTTTGCTCGCAGTCTCTCTTTCTCGGATGCACTAACCATTCCTTGGACAGTCTCCTGGTGGAATTATCACCTACACCTGTCTTCACCATCTGTCAGTCCTCGCCATGTCATCCTTCAGATTAAAGATCATCTGGAGTAATTTTCAAACTATTGCTGGGTGGTATCAGAATCCCGAAGTAATCTTCCCATAATAATTAGACACAACCACTCGGCGGGTTAGTTGCATGCGTAAGCTTTGCTGCTTAGTACCTATGCAGGTACAGTACAGTAGTATGGTAATACAGTACTTGTATGTAAGATACTAAACAGAAATAAAGAGGAAATCAAAAACATACAAACTTCAAATAGCCCAAATTCTTTAGGATTAAGGTCAGCCTATAGATTTCTTTCCACCATGTGGTGTAACAATATTTTAATTGTTGGTAGACCTGCATTACAATATATTGTTGATTTACTAATAATGTTTAAAAATGAAATCTCTGCCACAAGCCCTTGCTACAAGCTCAAGAGAGGTATTTTGTAAAAGCAGCTCTCTTTAAAAAAAAAAACATACAAGAAATTTTGAAATAAAATAATAAAATGCAATGAAATAAAACAGATATCCACTGAAGCACAGCCCTTTCCCCCCTTGTCCAACTATGTCCAACTTGTCATAATATCACCGTCAAGATATTACTATTTCACTTTTATGTATTTATCAGACTGTAAAGGTGAAATTTAGACATTTCCATTTTTTTCTAGAAACTACTAGAAAATAATGTTCTAGAACAATGGCCGACAACCGGTGGTCTGCGAGAAAATTTGGGTGGTCCGTGGAGAAATTTGGGCATCGATCAACAGAAGGTTACACGAAGTATTACGAAAGAAATGCAAAATGCTTAGTTACTTTTTCACTTATTGGGGTTTTTTTATTCAAATCTAAAACCAAAGACGAAGTGACTGCTATCAATAAATAATGAACAATAAACAATATTGTGAGTGCAATTGTCGTCCTTTGTGGAAAAGCGCTAAGAATCTATAAACTTGTTTCAAACAATCAGCAATGAATTTTAGGCTTGCATTAATTTGTTATAATTAAACATGCGAGTTTCATATTAATATAGTAAAATTGAACTTTTATGATCATTATTCTACAGATTTTGTATTGTTTAAAAAAATTTACGATACTGGTCCGCGGGATTCAAAATTGCGAGTTTAGTGGTCCGTGAGGTCAGAAAGGTTGCCGACCACTGTTCTACAATGTTTGATGTGGGTATGTAAGCAGAGTAACCAGAGGGTATTTATCATGTATTTCATTGGAAATAGATGAATGTCTGACATTATGAAACTTTCAAAAGAACACATTTTCATGTTTTTGCTCTATCACTTCAAAAGTGACCACAATGCAACAGAGACACAGTTTCATCTGCAAGGAATATGGTAAGGACACGGTCGACAGGCAAACCCTCTACAATCGAGTCCGAGAAACCGAAGGATGGAGATTTTTTGCTTCAAGATTAACCCTCATCTGAGAAGTGATTCTACCATTGATGATGACATTCTCTTGAAACTGATAGATAATAATCCACAGTTTATCACTAGAGAACGAGTGTTTCCATGCACTCCAAAAATTGACAATTTATCTTGGTACCGACCAACTATCATCTGTGTCACGTCCTGCAGAACTATATTGCCAATATACAGTTTGGTGACAATACCCGTGTGGGAATAATGTTCGAGACTTTTTCAAAGAAAACCCCGGTCATTCAATGCTCACGGGATTGAAAGTTTGCAACAGATCAACAATGCAATTGATATTGACTGTGATTACCTACAAGACTGAACTGTAATTGTTATTGAGTTAATTGTCAATAAAGATTTTTCAAATGTCTAAATTTCACCTTTTCAACCTGATATTTATTCAAATTTTATTTTAAGATTCTTTAAATTTTGATAAAAATAAAGTATATTATTAAGTTTTTCTCTTTGCAGACAGGTGAAATTTCTGTTTTAAAAGACGAAGTGAAGCACGTGCTGTCAAAAATTGAAATTACCGAGAACGATCATTCGGAAAATGAGAAGACGTGGTTTTCTACGCAGTGCACGTTAATGAATTTAAATTATCAATTTGATATTGCAAGAAAAGAAATCAATAATCAGATTAATAGAATTGCTCTTTACGAAAGAAAAAAATCACAAATAGAAGGTAAATATTAATTATGTAATTTACTAAAATACTTTATCAGATTATATAAATAATTTTACATTAAGTAAAAAATCTAGCAACGAGTCGTGTAACTTTCCAGGCCACTATGAAATTTTATTTTAAAAGAAACCACTTTTTAATTATTAATAATCATAAATAAATAAAATTATATGTGGTGCCATCTATTGTGAGATTTTGTTATAAAAACTTTGCTATTTTATAATAATTAAAAAAATATAAAGGACTTAATTTTGAGGGTAGAGATGAGTTTTATAAAGATCTGTAAATGCTAATAATAAGTAAAATCTTTATTAAGCCCAACCCCAAGTGAGATACGACACGTGACCACCCTCTATCTCCCCTCCCTCTCGACCCCGAACCACCAAAATTTAATAGCATCGATGCCCCTTATACACAAATTATCGTGCCTCGCCTCTCGATCGTTCCATTTCGGGCATGCCGAACCCACAACGAGCCCTTAGCACCCACGTGACTAGAAAGAGTAAAAAAAAAAAAAAAAAACTATTATTTCGTAATATATATAAACCGGTTTATTGTGGGAATAATATGGACTAATTTATATAGTATTAGAAATTAAACAAATACATTCAATGTTTAATGCCTTCTTTTACTTCTGGAGTTAAGGCTTATCCATATTCATTGAGAACAAAATATCTTTCTCTTTATTATTCTTTTCTCTTAAATGTTCAAATGAATTGAAAAGCATAGTATTTTCATTTTGAAATATCAGTCATTACTAGTAGCATAAACAATAGAAACTACAGAAAAAATTCTGACTCAAAGCATGAGAAAACAGTTTCTTCTTCCACTTTTCTCTTCAAATTCATAAGCAAACAGAAATACAACGTGGGGTGTTGTTTTCTATTCTAAACTATTAATATCGTTTTTATTTTCCATTCTTGCAAAGTACGAAGCATCCTTTTATTACTCGTAAGATTATTCTTTATAGTAAATCCTGAAATTTTTCAAAGTCGATCATTAATTTTTATTCGGTGATTTGTAATTTAATTCATATAATCATGAAATTAAATTTATTTGATTTAATTACATATTATAGCTGTATAGCAATAGTTTTCATTCATTATTTGAATTCTGTAATCAATATATCTTTTTTGCTATATTTCATTATTATAAATTAAAAAAAGTTTGATAATGAACAAAAGTTTGTTTATATTTCTGAAATACAAAATGTATTAATCTAAATGCATGAAATGAATGAGAGCTCTTGTATTTCAAAATACAATAATAATTTTTTCAAAAAATATTTTGTCACTTATTTAATCCTTCCTTTCGGATAAATCCCTTATAAATGGTCTTATTTATTTCAAGGAACAACAGGATATACTGTAGTACAAAATAATCAATATATTCACTTATACAGTTACCAGTATATATACCAAATTTTACTGCATATAAGACGCGCCTACGTTTTGGCACAAGTAACAGGTGTATTCCATACCGACAGGTCTCTCTGCCTGGGTATTGGCAGGCAGAGAGACCTGCCAATACCCTCCATCCTTAAGTTTCAGATATGTGTATTTAGCAGACTTTTTGGCACTCTGCACCAAACTTTTTTTTATTCTATTCTGGTAGAACTAGAACTACTCTATACTAGGTAGAAAAATTTTAAATAAGTGAAAAAAAGTTGAATAAAACACTGCAAATTCAAAAAAATTTTATTTAATCTGTTAGACACACAAGAACACACTCTTACGTGTAAAAAATTGCTTGTTTACACAGTTTTCAACATCTTTATTTCTGCATTACTAGGATTAGTAACATTTTGGTAAATATAAAATGATTTTATAGATATTTTAAGCGATTTATCTTTCCTTAATAGAAGAACTGGAGTGTCAGAAAAAAGAAAATATTGGAGTGGAACACACGATTCAAAACCTTCAGAACGACATCGTACGACTAACCTCAAACCTTCGTTGCAAGAAGAGCGTTCACGGCAAACTGACGCAAGAATTTTCGCTGGCGGAACAAAATTTTATGGATAAATTAAAAGTGAGTACGGTGGAACCTCGGTATACGTCTGCTTTAGAATACATCCCGTTTGGACGAAACAAATTTCGATCGGTATACGATTTAATTCAACTATACCCGCCATCTACGAACGAGCAGCACTATCGGTGTACTAGACCAGACTAGACGTTCGCAGTCCCACGGTTTATAACTTTGTTAAATTTACAAATTAAAATCAGAAGAAGTAAAATTTTATTATTTTTATTAATCATGAATTGCAAAAAGGCAAATGAAAACCAACAGAAAACTAAAAAAATGACTAGAATCACAATGGAACCGAATAAAAAGATTGTCGAGAAATACGAAGGTGGCACGGGTGTTCGAGATTTAACTATTGCATACCGTATTCCGATATCGACAATGGTGAAAAATAAAGACATTATTAAATCTGCTAACGTTGCGAAAGGGGTTTAATCAATTTCTAAACATTATTAGTATTAAGGAGAGTTTGATTTAAACAATATAATACAATATACTGTAATAACTTTAAAAATCTATAATAAAATTTATTTTATTTTTTTTATTAATGTGCTCAGTGTTTAAATTATTTTACAGCCCCATTAATAAATCATATCAAGAGGGCTTTTTTACACGAGAACGGATTAATCATTTTTACATTACTTCTTATGGGAAAGTTTGACTTGGTATACGTCCTATTCGGTATAAGTCCAAACGTCGGGAACGGATTAAGGTCGTATACCGAGGTTCCACCGTACTTCATTTTCATTACGTAAATAGGAAAAAAGACTCAAACATTGTTTGTATAGTCTTAAATTTTCAATAATGAAAATAACTATAATAATCCTGGGCTAATATGTACTGTACATACAATTATAAAAGTGAGTACCATTACCAATAAGTTAATACTTTTTCATTGTAGACACTTTTCCAAATTCTCACTTTAATGGAAGTATCTGTCACTTTCAGAAGTGTAAATTGTGGAAGTGTTTGTCAAAGTAAAAACAAATTCATGCTTAGGTTTACAAAGTTTTACAATCGAAAACATTATTGAAAAACCTCAGCATAGTTTTTTTAATGCACAATTTAAATTTTTGTAGCAAACAGAAGTGGAATATATACAGATGGAAAATAAGTTAAACGATTTGAAGCATAAAAATGAAAGTTGTTATAATGAAATTATAAAAAAAGAGTTAAGTATTTTAATTTTTTTACTTGTTTATTTTTTTGTAGAAATTTTAAATATAGTCGACTTTTGTTTTAGAAAAGAATTATTGTTGTGGGAGAGGAGGATGCATCAAGCGGAAGAAACTAAAAAATCCCTACATAATCACTTGTATCACGAGTTAAAAAGTTTAAGGTCGGAAATTCATCAAAAAACGGTTAGAATCTTCTTCGAGAAATGAATACGTATAAAAAAATTGCAGTTTAAAAAATTCAATAATTTATTTATGCAGTTAGAAAAAGATAATTTAAAGAGAGAACAAGAAGCGCTCCGACAGGAATTAGAAAAGTCGATACTGCACCACGCGGCACTGTATGCCAAGATTGAGATTCGTAACGAACTGAATAAAAAGAGAGAGAAGAAGAGTCGTTCGCCGAAAAGAGAAGAATACGTTCAAAGGAATTTAAATCAGATTAAACAGGTGTTTACTTTGCATTCTAAAACTGGCAAAAATTTCAAAATTATTAATTTTTTTTTTGGCATTTCTTCCGAAACGTTAGAAACTGTCGGCGTACGAGAAAGAAATTTACGAAATGGAAAACGAGAAATCAAAAGCGAAAATTAAGGCAGAAGAGTACAGAATCTATTTGGCCAGACTGGAATTCAAAATAAAGAACAAAATGGCAGAAATTGAAATATTCAATCAAGAAAAATACAAGGTAAATTTCTATATATATCATGTCTTTTTGGACAGTTTTCTGTTAGAAATACAGTAGACCCGCCTATAACACGGCAAAAAAATTGCAATCGTATTCGTATAACACGGTAAAACGTCATCGCCGACTCGTGTTGCGACGGGATCGGTCGAATCTGGACCGATAACGGACATTGTACAAACCATTGAGTTTAAACGAGCACTGGGCCTACTAAAAAATATTTATTATTTGACGGCCGTAAAAATTATATTTATACGAATGTCTCCAAAGTTCGGCGAATTTTTCACAGAAAAATGACTTATTGGGAAACGTGTGCCCGCCATTCGACGAGCCGTTCCGCGACGAAAACAAGCTTAAGCAATGGCATCGTCAAACGGTGCACGCTAGGTAAGTAATCCTACAAATTTTTGTTTATAGCATATTTTATATGGATTATTTTTGGAAATGGAAATGTATGGAAATGTTTTGGAAATGTTGAGTCAAATTAGTCTAGAATTGGTTAATTTTATGGAAGAAAACCTTTCAAACAGCCATAGCCCCTAAACTGCACACGTGCCGGACTGTGATTGGCTCGTGTATTTAAGTGACTCGTACAACACGGAACGTATCTACCGTGTTATAGAGGTCTACTGTACATTAGTGCTTTGTTATGGGACTAAATAATATTGGGCTACGTGACGGGCCTCAATTTTATTTAAGGTCAAACTCGATCCGTTGCTCGACGGAGGAAGAGAGTATATTTGATTCTAAGGCCAGATGTATTTTTAACGTCGATAGACTAATCCACATAATTTTAGGAAGGCAAAATTGTCCGCTCCATTCTATCGTGCCGTATTAAAAGAAAACAGGCCTCGGAACAGAAAATTACTTCAAAATAAGTGAGAATAATGACGCCCGGTAAGGAAAAAGTGACTAAACGGTGACCGAAATAAAATTAGTCGATCACAACGAATACATTATTTGTAAGGAGTCGAGTCCGAATGCTACGTTTATGGATTTTGTTTCATAATTAAACAAAAGAAAACATTCTTAAACTAAAAGGACAGTAACTTATTTTCATTATTAACGGCTGTTGGCATCATTTGCCTCGATGGAATAATTTAGAACTAGTGCATAGGGTCTAGAGTATAAACATTTGTGTGCACTTCTCGCATGTTTGCGCAAGGAATTCGTTTCTCGCTTCTCTGAAACGGTGTGGCAATGGCAAATTCTGGTCTGAAAAGTGCGTTTTTGCATGTTTTCCCTCTTGCATTTGTATAAATGCAGCCTTATGGCATCTCTCTCTCTCAAAAAAAAAACTTTTATACTATTAAATTAATAATTACAAAACTACAAATAGTTTAATTTTGAGGGGAGAAACAAGTTTTGTATAAAATTATAAATACTAATAATGAGTGAGATCTTCAAAATCCAACTCCACTCAAGTTACAACATGCGACCCTTATCTATCTACTCCTTGATCTATAATAAAAATTTAACAGCAACCGTGCTCTTTATACACGAGCTACCGCTTTAAATTTTGTTTCTTAATCATTACCTTTTGGATTCGGGAGGTCTCAAATTGCAGACGGTCAAATTTGACACGATTTCGATATTTTCCCATGTTGTTGTAAGTAGGCCGATTAGAGGGGGAATTTAATTTCCTATCGTCGGAATAGTCTAGGGCCCCTGCGTATGTGGGTGGCAGTTGTGGAAACAGGAAAAAACAAGTGTTTACAAAAACGTTTATTGGATTACTATATGCTTACATTCGATAGCTCTGTCCCAAAGATTTGGAGTTTGTATCCTTGTCGGACTTTCGTCTCCGTAGGGCATGCCCCGGGGCAGCAGCGAGTCGAAGTTCGGAGACCGACAGGTAGCAGGTTTGCAGAAAGTCAAATAAAATTTCTGGTCAATGGCAAAGTAGGAATTCTTGGCTTGAATGGGAAGTTCTTATAGTCTGATGAACTAACAAACAGATTGAGCAATTCGAACGGGTCGACAGATCGAAAGAAACGTCCACAAGGGGGTGACTAATGCAACGAACGTCATCTCCAACTCTTCTCCTTGGTGGGGGCATTCCCTTCCTCAGTCCCCTATTGGTCTCTCACTTGTCTCCGAGCAGAATTCGAGACTAGGACCATGTTCGGTAATGCAGAATACCTAAGTTAGAATTCTGAGCATCACTGGGAAAAATGGTGGTCAAAGTTAAAATTATGAATTGCAACAATTGTGGCAAACAAACTGGTTGAAAAGGATGAAGTAACCAATAAAATTATTCAAATGGATGCTGCATCAGATCACGATAAAATTAACGAAGCAATTATTAATTATAATCAACGAATTGGACCATTATCTTCCATTAAAATGTATTCAGAATCTGTTATACCGACATATGATAATTTTAACTCATTCTAAAATGACCTTGAAATATAATGATTTGAATGAGAGAATAACATTGTGATTGTTATAATAAAATACATTTAGTCCAACACGAGCAGCCATCTTGCATATCATACAAAGAGACAAAAACAATGACATCATTAGTAGAAGTTATCATAGATAGAATTCTAGCTAGTTCGGTCGACTTCTTTTAACAGTGGGAGGAGTCGAGCAGTAGTTAGAAACGAGTTCGACGTCGCAGCATAATTAGACTTAGCAAGATTTCTGCGTTACCGAACGCTGCCCCGTTCGGGTTGCGAGAAACGTCTGCCCGAGACGGTTTATCCGACACCCTCCCGAGTCCGACTATAAAGGTGTCGAAGTCCGGCGTCGGCGTCTCGCCGTCCGAAAATCCGACACCTCACAATAACCGCTTTTCTCCACATTAAGTAATTCCTTTACAATTTAATTTTTCTGCCATTTTTTGAAACCGTGTCATATTTTTTATATTTGTTCTACAAGCACGATACAGCGCAATAACAATCACTTGGCACGATTCACTTCTTTATTTCAATTTCGTCGATACGCGTTTACACACGTTTCGGGCATAATTTGCCCCTCTTCGGTCAACTAAAAATATATACAAAACCATTTTTACATACACATCAACCCGACACACAAATCCAAAAATACAGATTACGCAACGTACCTTAAGAATTCAAATGCCATCCTTAGATGTATATTACCACAAGCAGGAACCATACAATATACATTAAATTACCTAGTGTTTCAATTTAAGAAAAGGTTTTTTTATCATAAAAACACAGCTTAAAAGATAAAATGACAAAATCAGCATGGGACATACCTCAAATACTAGGCCAAAAACTTAACCTTAGTTGGTATGCACAAGACTTGTAGCATTTTTTACATTTCGACCCGACACACAAATTCAAAAATATGGATTTGTGTGACCGAAGAGAGACAAATGATGCCCAAAACGTGTAAACGCGTATCGACGAAATTGAAATAAAGAAGTGAATCGTGCCAAGCGATCGTTATTGCGCTATATCGCGCTTACAGAACAAAATTTTTTGTTTTACCCTTTTTGTTCGAACTAATTCTGGGGCCTCACATTATATACGCACAATAAAGATAAAAACATTCTTAAATGTGTTATGTGATGAAGTATGCTCATATTCAGAAGCATTTTGAAATGTTTTGGTTAATGCAGCCAATATAATTTGTTTTAAAACACCATCTATGTTACTTCTCCGTAGTTATATATTTTAAAATGTTTTTGGCATTTATTACTCGTGGTATTCGGCAACATTGTCTTTTTGAACTTTAAGTGTCGATTGCAAGTGTTGTAAAGAAATTTTAACAACAAAATGAGTCTTCGACTCAAGTTTTTTAAGAACAGTTTTGAGCTTCTTGCAAAAATCTGTTTTTGTGTTTTTGTAAAACACTAGTGAACGTACAGTACATTGATGTAAAATTAATGTTTTTTCCCCAATGAAGAATCCTTATTCTTCATAAAACCTCTGGAGCGCAACCCTGCAGTTCGTGACTGATACATATGTTTCTTTCGCATTTTGATTGACAACTTGTAATAAAATAGTGGCTTTGCATTTATTGTTATACAAGTTTATTTCAACCCAGTATTTGGAAAATTCTGATATACTCTGTCTTTACACAAACTTTATTTTAAATTGATTTCACTATCGTCTAGATCGGTGGTTCCCGAGGGGGTTGGTACCACCCGCCGACGGGCGTCGAAGAGTTCTAAAGGGGCTTTTTTGGACCGAAGCAAATTTAGAGGACCGATCGCCACCCACGGGCAATACTCGCGAGAATGTGCCGAGAAGTTTGATTAATACCAAAAATCGTCGAATTAGAACTATTTGTTGAAACATGCAATGATTTCTAAGCAAGATCGGTGCGAGCGAGAATATGCGGCAAGAAGAGGCAACGACATTTCACGCTCTCGTCCGTGCGGTCGTAATAAACGAGAGCGAGAAACAGAACACAAGCAAGAAGAGGTGGTGATGTTTTGTATCTGCATAGTTGCACCCTTATAGCTTTGTTCCTAATATCTTTTTGACTAGTAGCAAACGAGTCGCAGCACCACAGTGTCGTGTACGTTCCGGCTCGATCGACAAAGCTTATATTTAAAGTTTGCACGGGTAATGTGCGAAGCATTTTATCCACAAAAGATTGTTTCAAAGTTCCTTCAAGCAAGCGTAAACCTAAAATTTCTGCACGGTATCTACAGATCACATTCAAAGGATAACTTACGTGGACCACTTAGTAAATATGTATTACAACAAAAATATATTTTTAATATTATGTACGTACTACCTCTGGGGCAAATAGTTACACCAATTTCCATTCTTGAAATCAATAATGTGTTTTTTTCTGAAAAGGGGCAATAGGCCAAAAAAGGTTGGGAACCTGTAGTTTAGATCTTGCAGAATTTTGTATAAAATTTCACTGTTAACGCTGTGTTATTTATAGATGAAAAGAAACTTTGTAAATAATATTAATTTTTAAATGTTATTTTAAATCAAATTACTACTAAATGAATTTTTTTAAACAGAATTTTAAGAAATTATCTCTAGAACAACAGAAAACAAAATATTACGAAAATATAAAGAAGGGAAAATATTTGGTGCTGATTCATTCCGAAGACGTGAGGAAATCCGAACGCGTCGAGTTACGGAGAAGGCTTTCCGAACTAAATTCGCTTTCCAAAAAGATATCCGAAGAATATTCCGAAGTCTCGGACGTTTCTAAAAAAATTAACGAATGCGTCGAATTGACCGAAGTTTTTTAATAAAGTTTCTCGCAAGCGATCGTCGACAGACGAAAAAGAATCCGCGCACGTATAACAAACACAATATACGTATAATCAAGAAATAATTATAAATATTTTTATTTTTATTTCCATTAATAGGTGTGGTAAATGATGTAAAATAGCTATTTAACTACTTTATTAAAGAAAACCAGCTGTACAGAAAGATGTACCCAGGGAAAGAAAGCATTCACACACAGACTATTTTTTGTGTCTTAACGTTTTGGTCCGGTGACCATCTCCGAAGCGTACTGTTTTTTTTTTAAATGACAAAAATACTGCACGAATGTAAAGATTTTGCCTGTCGTGTCGTTATACAAATAATGTTACTATGAGGAACGGATACATCTATTTAAACTATTTTAATGATATTAAAACAAATTTTGTAATTTTTTTCGATCTTCGTCGTTGTGTTTAATATGATAACCCATTCGTTTCCTTTGGCATGTTCCTGAAACGACATAAATACTTTAAATAATCACAATACTATCGAATTTTACTTACTCGAAACAAAATTTAACGTACTTGGAAATTCCTAATTACTGCAAATTCGAATTTCCGGTAAGAAAATTTTCAGCTATTTCCGCACGCGGGGAGGAAAAAAAGGATTAGTTTCTCGTAAATCAAATTAATTATTTCAAACATAATATTTAATTATACAAAATTAAGCACACATTAAATAGATTATAATATTTAATCCTACACATTAAATTAAATTTCTAGAATAAAAGCAATTTTGTTTTATTTGTTTTAACGATAGTTGCCGATTCCCCGTCGGCCTTACATTTAGCCATTAGAAACACTCTAGCAGTCGGTTCGGATAGAAGTTTTGCCGGTGTCTGTAACTCGGGTAAAAATAATTTTTGCCCGAAAAGCTTGCCGAGTCGTCGACTTTAATGCATCGGATGCCGAACGACCTCGGGCGGTCGGCAGATCTCTTATTGCAGAGACGAAGCGACCGCCCTCGGATGTCGTCGGCGTCGCTTCGGTGCCGCCCGGAGGATCCGTGCATATTTTACTTGTCGGACGATCGAGCGCCGGTCCTACGGGCAGGCGACGCGCCAAAAAACACGGCTAGACCTCGGAGTACCGGTTATAACAATATAATGTCTTATGGAGAGTTTGTTAGATCAAATATTTATTTACGGTGACACTACTTTTTTCAAGAACATTACTTCTACTGACTATTTCTTTTCCAAATAAATTTTGAAGACCCATATATATAGCCACAGAAAGACATAATTTGAACATTTTTATGCCGTGTCAAAGCTTTTTATTTGAAATGTACGAAAGCGAATTCTTCCTCAAAAAGCTACATCAATGCGTACCTCTTCTTTTGGAATAATTGCTACTTTATAGATTTGATACAAGTGAAATTCAAACCGATATTTTCCCAGAGTCGACGATCGGATTGCTCGTTTTCGTCGTCGAAACGTGGTCGGCAGTAATTCGAA
This sequence comes from Centruroides vittatus, assembly GCF_030686945.1. Lineage (NCBI taxonomy): Eukaryota > Metazoa > Arthropoda > Arachnida > Scorpiones > Buthidae > Centruroides > Centruroides vittatus. The sequence continues at coordinate 863,886 of NW_027122237.1, read as the reverse complement.
CCCGTTTTGGCTAATCGATTTAGACATTTTATTGTGACCAATAATCTCTAAGTTGAGGTAAAGTTAACAGACCCATCCATATTATCAAACCTAAAAATTTCTTCATTTTGGTCGAATTAATCTCTCTCTCTTTCGGTAGCCTCAATTTTGTCACCTCTTCTATCACAAGTCTTTGGGCAACATATCTGTTTCCCTAACAAATATCTCAATAAAATAAAGAAAAAAGTCAGAGTTTTCATCTCTTCTGGTTTACAGTGTCCGGATTAGGTCCCGTATCGTGAGTGTCAAAATGAAAAATGTTACATTATCAGAAACTTCTTTACAAGTGGAAGTGGAAACATTTGTACACCACTGTTAGAATCTTCATTATTAGATACGACCTCATTTTACTTTTCACTGCTGGCCGAACTCAATGCTTGTTTTGAATCATCGCTGTTGTCATTATCTTTCCCGATAGTCCACCAGATTCTTCAAAATGAAATGAATTGCTCCTTGTTACGAGTTCTTGCTCGGCCAAATTTCTATTAATATTACCCAAATAATATAAAAGATAGTTTTTATACGGAAGAATGCCGACGGAAACGATTTCTCGTATCAAAAGATTCTAACAAAGTGTGATTCGTACGTATCTCGTATGCATTGTTGGCGTCTGTTTGGCGTCCGCCGCCGGGCACTCGGGACGAGCGAGCAAAAATTGTCGGCGAAATCTCGCGACCGCCGGCGGTCGTTTCTAAAAATACACTTTTTCCACAAAACCGGATGGAACGCATTATTTTAATGCGTTTCATCTGGTTTTGTGGAAAAAGTGTATAAGAGAAAAATATGTCAATCCCGATTGAAAAATGAAGGAAACACTTGGCCCCGGGTTCAACATGTTGAGTGCTTATGTTAAAATTTTAATTTATTATAACAAATCTAATTATTCTAACTTCAAATTTTGTCTTTGTATCACTTATAATTTATATACTAGTTATGTTTTTTGAAAGAACATACAATGTATGCAAAATATTTCTAGTCATTTCAAAGAAATGTCATCTTTAATTTTATTATGTATTTCAATTATTAATAAAATTCAAATTTACTATAATTTTATCTCTCTAATTTCACTTTCCAATAACTGTCTCCAATCTGGTCTGTTCTCAATCCCGTTAGTATATTTTTTAGTTTCCGCAAAATATTTCAGATAATTTACAAAAGAAGCAAACGGGAAATTTCGACGTACGTAGCCGGTTTAATAGACGGCAAAATACCGCCGACGGCAATGCCGTTCCGATAAAAAACTAGTAGCCCGGGATGCCCGCTAGTGGGCGTTCTAGCGGCGGCAGTGTCGTTCCGTGGTATAAATAATAATATACTGAATTTCTGGTGGCGTACCCTACTATCGGGCAGTCAAAAATGCAAAAAAACTGCATTTATCGTTATTATAATACTGTTACGCAAAAAGCCGAATTTATCGTTAGTTTAAATAATGGCTAGGGGCGTCCCTAGCGGCCGTTTTTGGCATACCTTGACGGAGACTGCCCAATTTTTCAGTTTTATATAGTAGATTATACAAAGAGTATGTCTATTATAGTTTCAGAAAATCATGCCAATAAAAAAGGAACAATCATTTTTACATTAATAATCATTCGTGATATTTTTTTTAATAGAAAAATTTTGACAAGTTTCCTTGCCAATTTAAAATGAACTTTTTTTCCAGTAAATAATAAATTCAGAAAATCATAATTGAATATCACAAGATGTACAGTACATACACTCTCTTGAAATTCTACTAAATTCTTCCAGATTAATGGCAGAGAGAGAAAAAAAATATTGGATTTTAAAATTTCCAAAAAGTTAAGGTAAAAATAAAATGCATATTCCTATACATGTAAATTACATATAACAATAGAATAATCATAGAAAATTTATTTAAAAGCTGTTCTGGAGAAATGCTTAAACCATTGCATTGTCGTAATTAAGGCAGTTTTTGCGACTTCCGTTACGGTTTCCCCTCGACGGCAGATGGCCGAGCAGTCGAGGCGGCAGCCTACTGCTCTGGGGGTACCCGGGATCGAATCCGGACGGGTCGAATAATCCCCGGAAATTTTTCGGAGCGGTCCGTCCGGACGTATCGAGCCTCGTCCCTCGCCGCCCCGTTGCGGACCCGGCCGAATCCATAATGGGCTTGCAAAAAGAGGCCCTCTTAGTGCCCACGGGGCAGAAAGAGTTAAAAAAAATTACAGTTTCTCCAACGTGGAATCGACTGTCATCATCATTACCGTGACATCACAATGACATTTCCATACAATGCAATTTAGTAAGATTGGACAACTTTTTATGGAGGGTGTTCTTTATCAAATACTAACTTATCTCTTATTTGATTGGGATTTCATAATTAAAAGACAATTCTTTCATGCAGCAATGTCGAAAATCATCCACGACGACATCGATGCAAATATTTTCACGACGATTAACGTTTAATTTTTCTGTCTGCTGCTGTTATAAAATTTTAAGATTGACCTAGATTGTAGGTGTGCTTCTTTTCCGTCGTGCTCCGACATAACGACGGCAATTATGCCGTAGTTTTGACACTTGCTGCTGCAGGTTGTCATAATGAGAACCAGCATTTATATTTAGCAAACTGATACAGATTATGTACTCTCTATTAATTGACAAGTGCTGAATATCTTTATCTGTATATGCAGAATGTGGCTATTCGCTATCTTGAAATGATTTACAAAATACAGAACTTGCATCAAAGGCAGTATATAAACTATTCACTGAATAAAATTACAGGCAGTGTAAAGTGTAGAGAATAGTGTATTTTTCAAAATGCATGTTTTAGATTAGAAACTGATTACTACAAGTTATTTTTAAAATAGAACTTGAATTTATAAACTGAAACACAAAATTATATCAAGGATTACCTTTCGGATGATCTCTCTTTATCTCTGGAATGTCTTCTTTTATACCTTTCCGACGATCTATGATGCTTTCTTTCCCGACTTCTATCTCTGCTGTGGTTTCTCCTTTTTCGATCTCTGGAACGTGAACGGTGAGAACTAGAATGACGAGAACGCGGAGAATGCGATCTAGAGCGAGAACGATAGTGACGACGTTCTTGGGAACGAGATCGAGATCTATACGAAATAAAATAATTATTGCATTTTTAAGTGTAATGCCTCTGCGAAATAATTTGTTAAAATATTTCAAACTGTCAAATTTCTAAATCTAACTTTCTCAATAATAATAAATTTGATATCATTTATAATAAGTATATTTTCATTGGAACTATAATTGCAATCATAACCTGTAATTTTAAATTAATCTCAATTTTAAAATTATTACAAAAATTTTTTTTTAAACTAGTAACATGAGTATGTGGATATTTTTTCTTTATCTAAAAAATTATCATATTTGAATATTTGTTAGTACCAAATTGATGATAATTAAGAAAGTGTGAAATTTTTACTACTTTTAATTTAATTAGAAATAAAACTTTTTCGATTTGTATTTACAAATACCTATAGGAATCGATCGGTATAAATGAACTTTTGATTGAATTTCATAGTAATTTTTACAAATCACATTTAAATCACACCTAGTCAAATCAGAAAATTGCACTTTGAGTGCAATTTTCTGATTTGACTAATATAAATTTCGTGGTAAATTTTCGGGAATCTTTCTCCCAATTTTTGATGATCACTCGATTAGTAGACTACCAGGAGTAAAATAAAAAAGTTACCAAAACTAGTTGATTCTGTTGAATAAGATTTTAAAAATGGGCTTACTTTGGTCTATTATTTTTGAACAATCAAATAATTGGTAATTTTACAATCGTGCTGAACACTTAATTCTAACACATAGTTTGTAGACTGTTGTATGACAGTTCACAAAGCTGCTAACAATTGTGTTTTTATTGTTGGCATTTAGCAATGCTAACGATAAACACACACCAAATTTTAGGATTGCTTTAACTCTGTACAACATATACCACAGACAGTTATCGAAATTGAAGAAAATTTTAACTGGACTGAAATATAAATCAAACTTGGATGAATACAGTAATTATTATAATAAATAGTTAAGCCTTTTCACCAATGATAAATTATGGAAAAGATGCTAATCATGTTTGAAACGTAGGATTAAATAGTTTTTGTTTGTTTTCTAACTTTTAGGAAATACTTTTCAATATATTTTACATTACATCTTGGTCACACTAATCAAAGCAGCTTCTACCATTCTCCCAACTAAAATAATGGACTTGTCGACCGTACACTTGCCGCCCATTCTTTCTGGGACACTGACTTAGCAATAAAAAATGACCTCAAGGCATAAGCATATCCTTACCATCACATTCCTGTTAATTCAAACTACCACTGGTCTGTTAGTTAAGATTAGCAAGACCATGTTGTATATACTAAAAGTGTCATTATTTTGAAATAATTTAATTAATTCATTTATAATTAGGTAGATTCTGTAGATTATTTCAATACCTTTCTTCAAAAATTATCAAAATCATTTTTTATAGTAAATAATTACAGAAACTTCATATTATTAAAAAAGTTTAAAAGTTGTATTTATTACTAACTAACAGGTAACTTTCTAATTTGGTCTTTGACTACATGACTAATTTTCAGGTATATTCAAAGCAAAAATATTCAGCTTTCAGTTAGTTCAGTAGATATTTTAAATTTGTAAAGTCAAATAACTTAAGTACAATTATTTTAAATCTCTCTGCTTTTAACACTATTGCAAGAAAAAAACTTTGGTTATTATTGTTATTTGATAATTATATCATTATTTAGTTATCATCCATGTAGTGCATGCTTGCTAATCCAAACTAATTATTCTATAGAGTTATTCAAATTAGTGAAAAGTTCAGATTAGCAGCAGGTTTTTGTATAAAGAAAAAATCAAAAACAATTAAAATATTTTAAGTGTGTTTGTAATCTTATTTGGTATCTATATTTATGTTAAAATATGTAGTACGTATAAATTTTACAAATTCATGTTTTTAAAAGGTAAAACATGAGTTTTGTCTTTGGATGAAACAGTGAAAAAACAGATTAAGTGCAGCTCAGATTGGCAAGAATGCATGGTTCTTGGTATGAAATTCTGTTATCAAATATAAAAAAACTCATTAAATTTCTTCAATTCCATGCACAAATTATATTTAATTGCATTTCCAATAAAATTTTCCAAATATATTAGCTGATTACAGCTATCCATTGTATTTTATAACTGTGTACATTGCACTCTCTTATTTTATGAATAACTAGTTTTTGTTCTATAAATAATTTACATTTGGGACAAATTAATCCCATTCTATAATAATAATTTTATAATATATGCGTATGCAATAACAGACTTTGACGTACCTGTGACGTCGACTTTGGCTTCTGCTGCGACTACGACTTCTGCTTACGGGTGGCCATTTATTTCTCCAGTCTCTCTCTTCTTTATCAAATTCTCTATCTCTTTCGGTTCTTGCTTTTTGACGTCTTTCGTTCACAGATTTCTGTAACGACACGATTTTTAAAAATCACCAAGAATAGAATAAATATCCAAGTTTTTTCATTTTTATTCATTAAATAAATTATAAAATAAAAAAATGATTGAGGTATTAAAATCAAAATTTACAGCAGAAAACAATATACTATTGCTAAGCTAATAATTTTTTCTTTAATTAGTGCAAAAAGTTAATTATAATTAAATAATAATAATGTCCAAAGTATCAATAAAAGCTTTAATAGAAAAACTCACTTTTAAATCATCGAGTCTCTCACGAATTGTGATAAATCCAAGATGAAGTTTTCCTCCAAAATGATCTGCTAGACGTCTATCGTTATCGTGAATTCCCAAATAAGCCGAACACACTTCGCACACTCTTAACTTTTGTTGTTGGTAACTAGATGCTGGCATTGAATTTCTATAATCTTGCTGTAAAATATAATATCTATTAAATAAAATGATGAGAATTATAAATACACACACATATATAAATATTCCATACAACAAGCACCAACCGACATTTACAACAATATATTCAAATCCCGAGTGCAACAAGATTGAAAATTTGACACACTACACTTAGGTGGCTCATAATGTGAAGAAAACAAACTGGCTTTTATGTATCCATTTGTCCTAATCCAGTTGCAGTTTAGTAAATTTTTTCTCTACAAATCCTTATCAGTGATTACAATTTAATTTTATTCTGTTTTAGTTAGTTGAGATAATAAGAAAGCAGAAAATAAGTTTTATTTTCTTACCATTAAATAAAGAAATGTCTGATGCTTTACATGTTTTCTTCTTTTAGTTTGTATTAGTTTTTTTAATAACAGGTAAATACCCTAATCAACTTTCTTATTTACAATTATTTGTGGAAAGGTAAGCAAGCGGTTTGTAGCATTTTAATGTTATTTAGGAAACACACATCAAGTGAGTGGGCTTCATCAGAACATAGAAACTTCAACTTCAACAAAACATAATGAATAAACTTGTCCCTATTTACAAAATTCAATTTTAAAAAAGATTTTTGGAATGAGGTATGCTTGTAAACTAGGAATATACTATATTTAGTATATTCTATAGTATATATTACTGTATATTTTTAATTTAATAAGTCAATTATTAAAAACACACGCTTATAATTTCACAATTAATTCCAAGAATAATAAAATAAAAATTAACATTTTGAATGTATTATTTTAAATTATTTTTGATGCAGTTTGGCATATCACCAGAAAATGTATTACAATTCTATAGTGTTTTTATTCTTTATTCATTTATAAATTCATATTCTTTATTTTAAGAAAATAATATATACATTTTATTATTTAAAAAATTTAAATTTCACTAAAAAGCATTAATCAAAAAATTTCAACTGATGGAAATTCTAAGAATTTTTCATTTCCCCGAAAACCTCGAAAATTCCCAGTTTTTCTACTTCGGCCATCATTCCTTCTTAATTAAAACTTGTTTCAATAGTAATAGTATCATTTATTTTAATAATTAGATTAATGTAATTCTTCACAGCAGCATGAGAGAGATCTTTCAGAAATTTTTACTAATTTCTTTTGCATAGTAAAACCCACAACAGACATCATCATTGAACCTTTGGTAACTTCATGCCTGTAGAAATTGTATTATTATTATAGAGTAGTGCAATACATTACTTCTGAACTTTCCAAATTCATCAAATCAATTACATGCATATATGTTTATAATTGTAACATCAAAGACATAATAAAATCTGTCCAAAATGGAACCTGAATAAAAATGAAATCTGTCTAAATGGAAAAAATTCAAGAACAATGATTTTCTATGTTAAAAAAGGATCTGTTCAAAACAGAAAAAATATTCAGGGCTATGCAATTCTGGTTTACACAGGTTTGTATCTTCACAGCAATCAAATTGACTATTCTCTGACATCACAAAACTTTTGAATGTTTTTCTTTAATATTCAAGTTATACAAACTGAAAGATACTTACTTACAAACACACCAATTTTCATTTTAAATAAAAATTGTACAAATTCTCTATTTTAAAGTTATTCTTTATAATAAAAGATATTCAAATATTTTTTAATTACATATTTTCTCACAAGTTTAGATTTATTTTTTGAGTTATTTATCAACTCAGTGATGCATATTTTATTGTAACAGACTAACTTATGACATTATGGTAATTATTGTTAATATTTCTAACTTTTAAATATGTCCCATCAACGTATGGTAAGCTTCTACATTCGTGGAACATCGGGGATGTAAACCGCACGTATAGGAACCACTTACCGGTGTTGGAAACAAAAAAAAAGTCGTTAACATTCGTTTTTATCCCGTTGTTTTTCGTTTCCGACACCGGTAAGTGGTTCCCGTACGTGTGATGTCCTATCAAATTAATTTTTTCAATTAGAAGGTTAATTGTCCGATTAATGCAAAAATAACCTCGTAAGAATTGCCTCGAAACAAAATTGCTGTTGCTTCTATAAATTTCAAAGAAATTTTTGCTGTCATTTTTGAAATAATACATATGAAACAGTATATTATATGTAAGTGAATAGTGATTAAAGGTAAAATTAAAATGCTTAATGTGCCCATGGTGTCACTTCTTTCCAAGCAAACAATCTGCACAGATAAGGATCGTGCAAGAGTAAAATTAAACTCCTCTGGAATATATTTACAAAACATGTTTACAAATTAGTAATGACCAGTGCTGAATATTTGTTTTGTAGAAAGATTAGGGGGGAAATATTACCTATCAATCTATTATTGTGTATGTGTGTGTAACATAAACATGGAAAATTGTGCATAGATTTTGTTCCAAATTTATCTTAAATGCAAATTGATGGTTATGATGATTACTAAACAAAGAAGAAATAATCACATATATATATATATATATTGATATGTTATACCCATCTCAGTAGATTTTTAATAATTATTGAATTATATTAATTATTTATCATTTGAATATGTTCAAAAATTATTTAGTTCTTACAAAATAAGTTTTGACACATAATTGCCATCATCATATTCACAATTTTTACATACAGAATTTAATGAATGTAATTATAAAGATCTTATTTTCTTATATTATTTGGTGAACTGTTGGAAGTCTAATGGTTAAATACAATTAGGTCAAATCATTATCTATTGATATATTCCCAACTAACATCTGCTATCATCACAATATTACTTTCGACATGTTCATTGTCTATATTTCAATTGAATTTACAATCAAAATTTGTCATTTCTAAACAGTTTTACAAGCATTCCTGAACTATATAAATTATAAATGGTTTTGTTGTATTTTTCATAATTGTATGTTAGGCAATAGCTATATAAACATTATAATTAAAAATACAATTACTTGGATAGGTATCTAATCGGTAATATATTAATACGATCTGATTTTAAATGATTTTATTTTAATTTGTTTATATCAAGTCGTCGAATTGTGCAAATCGGATTTCATCCACTTTTAATTAAGATGGAAGGCTGAAATTTTGAGGACGTACCTACGTGTGATGACAATACATTTTAATGGTGTTTTAGGGGATTGCCCTACCCCCACTCCACAATCTGATAAACACAACCAAAAGTGGAATTTAATCATTGTGTCTGTCTGTCTGTGTTGATCTATCCACGATGATGCCGACATCGTGTTACGTACGATTTTAAACAATTAATAAAAACATTTTGTTATTATTTTTATTGTTTTAACATTTCTGTTTCCATTCACATAATTAATCTAACAATCAGCTGACAAAGTATATAACATTCAGTTTTACTTGAATTCTTAGATGCTTTTATTAAGATAACTTTAAATTGAAAACATTTGTTACTGTGTGCTTTGAATTAATTCTTGCATATTGTAAAAATGCCTATATACTATTTTATAGAAAAAATATAAAATTCAAATGATAAAATATAATTTCAAAATTATTATGCCAATTATATCATCACTAATCATTAGATACATGTTATAATGCCATCATTACACAAATTACTATTCTTTAATGTTCAAAATACTGTATAAGAAGTTGACTGATGAGATTACATCAGTCTATAAAACAACACAAAGCAAACTACTATATATATATATATAAATCATTTCCCTATCTCATTATAAAATAAAAAAGCACCGTATGATAAGATAACTATTTTATAAATTTACTCTTAATTCTTTATTTTTATAACTTTAACTGTACATTTAACTTTTTCCATTGCAAAAAAATAAAAATAAAATCTGCACTAGTGTTTAATTATTAAATATTTATAACATTTTTTTATTGAAATATTTTACATTAGGTAAAAATTTTAAATGGATAAGTCATTTCACCTCGGCGGTAGCTTTTTGTTTCCGATATTCTTCGACTTCTTCCATCAATTTCAGTGATTCTTCCACATTACCTTCTGCACCTTGTTTCTCTGCTTCGGCTAACTTCTTTCCAATTTGTTCTGCTAATTCGTGAACACGATTCAGCTGTTAAAACAAATTACTTTATATATAAATGCTTTTAGTATTTAAAAAATTGTACAAATACAATTACTACCGTATTCCTTAATGTATTTTTTTCCTTTTTAATTCTACACCACAATGTTTATTACATATTTTTAAAATTAAATTTCAATACTTGCTGCAATGTAACTTTTCATTATATATCCAAGATTTTTATAATACACTCATAACTGTACATTCAAAAATAATGATTTTAGGGTATGTACTTATAAAAGTTTAGTACTGTATCATAAGGATTATGTAAACCAATTTATTATTATTATTTATGATAAATTATCTTAATTTGTGTACGGATAAACGGATTATAATCTTAAAAAAATCAAACAACAATCACCAAATGCATGTACGAATATAAATTTTTAGTAGTTTAATTGTAGGTGTTATAAACACGAAATAGTTTTATTGCATCTAACGAGGAGAGGTTACGACGTGTTCTGCGGGAATTTCAATATTGTTTGCGGTATCGAGCAAAGGGAGAAAGTGCGCTTCTCAAATATTTTCAAAAGTTAAAAAAATTCTGAACGACTTATAAGTTTTACAGACCATGGTTTGGCAGTAGCATGCCTTACTCATTTTCGATATTGATGGTTCACATCTTAATGAGACAAATAATTTTTTTCTGAATCAATGCAATTTTTATAATAAACAATTGTAAATTTCACAAACTCATACATTTTGTCTATTCATTTTCTATTAAAAATGCATTTTCTCTTCTTTAAAACTTTATTTTTTTGGAATTGCCGTATGTCAAAAACAAATTTAAAGTTTGTTTTTAAAACTCAATTAATTATTCTTTAGTTTATGATTTAACATTCTTACATTATAACTTTATTTTTACTGTCTGTCTATTTTATTAGCTATGAAAAAGAAACATACTTCTGATATAAATAATAAGAATCCAGAAAAGTGGCATTGAATGATGATTGATTGTCATATGTAACAATGTGATGTTGAAAATTAGTTAGTATAACTTACATTGTTTTGAATTTTTTTCAATTGCGTAAAATGCCAAATCATCATGTAATATTCTTAATTTCCAAATATAAAAAACTTTGTATTTATTGTCTTAATACGGAGAATAGTTAAACACAAACAATAAAAAAACAACAAATTTTAAAATTATGCTTATTAGTTAAAGCTAATTTATAATAAGCGTTAATGCAGAATGAAAATTTACCTTAAGAGTCACTTCCGAACTAAGTTCTTCTTGAGTTTCGGCTAATCTCCGTTTTGCTTGTTCGGTGCGACGGTCACATTCGTTTATAAAGTTCTGAAGATGCTCCATTGCCTAATATTTTTGATAAAATAAAAATTTTATATTTTAAAAGTTATTTGGTTCATGTAATTCCTTCATATTAAAAAATTATTTTAATAGACTAAAAATAATGTATGTTTAGGCATCAATGAAACAAAATGTAATTCAAAACAATGACTTGGTATCAGATATGGTAGATTACATATTCTTTTTGATATGTTAAAAAATTTTATATATTTAATATAATTCCACAGTGCATTTGTAATGCAACAATTACCAAAGATAATATATGTTACTTTAAAATTCATTTTATCCAAACATTAGGAAGGTCCAAAAATGATAATTTGAAAAAGGAAAATAATAGCCCCATTATTAACTATTGAAAATATTATATTATTACACTTGCAATCCTAAATTTATATTAAAATTCAAGTTTCAACACCATAACAAATGCTATAATAAACTTGAAAAATATTAAATATCAATGATGTTCATTGACACGTGTTTGGGAATCAATAATTTGGCTTATATTTTCTGCAGAGAACCAAAAGCACAGTCAGTCAATTTCTAAATATCCTTTTAAATGGGTCTAGTATAGAAGAGGAAATTATCAAAAACTTAGCTTTTAAGATTCAATTCAAGCAGTTTAATAATAATAATAGTTAAAGTATACTGCACAGAAAGTAAATAGGATATAACATGAAACATACATGTTCAGTACCTATTGTTTGTGGTTTGGGAAAAAACTGCAAGGCAGATGAATATGTCAGCTGTGTGTAGAGGAATCTGTTTTCTAAAAGACACTTTTGGTGGCTTTAGACAAAGAAAAGCCTGTTTGATAAGTTCGTAATTCCAAGTTAAAATCAACAGATAACCTGCAAAAGTTATCTGAACAAAGTTACAGTATTTAAATTTCTTGATTCCTGGTTAGATAGCATTGTCTGAATGGAGTTTTGCATGTTATATTTGTCTGTGCAATTTGTTCTCAGATACTGTGATTTTTTTCCAATATCCCTCCCTAATAAGTGTATTGTAAGTTAACTGACACGTCTAAATTTTCCCAGGATAGCTGAGAGAGAGAGAGAGATAAAACATTCTATCCAGGGTTTTCCACCCTTGCATCCTGGACTGTCAAAATAGGCAAATAGGTACTGAACACTCACAACCATGAATTGGAATAAGCAGACTGGATAATGAGTGAATAAATACATTTAACCACAAGATAAAAATTTGTAAAGTGTACAGCACACAGGATTAAGCCTCTCCTCCATACCACCCACCACCACTGGTTGCTATGACCTGTCACTCACTGATCCATAAAAAATTGGGTAAATCATCATCTTACTTGTTTTCCTTAATTGTTCTTAAATATATTATAGCTCACATTTCATTTCATTGTTTAATATTAGAAGTGTTTAGGTCTTTATAAGTTCCATGATTTTTTTGTGACCAGAAATGCATCACAGGAACTTCATTCTAATTTATATCAATTAGGCTGTGGTAAAACTGGTTTCATGATTTGTCATTTTATGTAAAGTCAGTTTCCAAGAACCTATCAATGAATGACAGTATGTGAAAATTTATTGTATTTGAATATAAAAGTGTATCTGTGTTTCCTGGTCTATGTATTCAAGAAACATAAGCTATAAAGGATATACTGTTTAAAAATGTACAACTAACTAGTATTAGAACTAAAAACAAAATTAACTGCTGTTCTTAGAGAACAGCAGTTAATTAATTATCTCAGATAGATAATTTAAGAAGTAAATTAGCCACAACTAATACTAGAAAGAGATAATCAAAGAACAATTGATATTAATGAAATGATTTCTCAAATATATATCTTGTGTAGTGCAATTAATTCCAACAAAATTAAAACAAGTTATTTCTTACTGTGATACCATAATAAGTAATTCGGGGTGTAAAAACATTTTAGCACTATAATGATTATTTTAACTGAAAAGCATTCTGTATTAACTACGTATCATCATATTTGTATTATTTTTATCAAGCATTAGATCTTATATAGAATGGAATCCTATTCCTTACACAGCTCAGTAAAGAATATTAAATAGTTCAACCAACACAGAATAATTTGAGAGGGAAAACAACAATGATAATATGTATTTGATTATATAAGCATAAAAATAAGATAGTTAATATGGAATAAAAATACACTATTAATATTATTAATATAAAAGTGTTCCATCATTAGCATAATTTTATGTAATTATTACATTCAAAATACATAGGTAAATTATATATATAAATTTCACTCTCTCTCTCTTCTCCGTATTCCAATTTTTCTAAAATTTATTTCAATGATACTAAAATATCAAATATTTATTAAAACCAAACAACAATTTTTTTCTAATTATTATAAAACAAGCAACTATTGTTTTGAAATTAATTTTTGTAAGTTTTTTTCTGTTTTATTTCTTCTGAAATAATTTTAAACTACAGTAGTTTGAGTGGTCTTTGAATACAAAATGCATATCATTTTTGTCAGATATACTAGACAGACAACAAAATAAATTAGTAAAGAATTTCAAAATAACTTTTTCCAAGATTAAATTGATGAAAGCACAGTATAAAATAATACATTACAATAAGTATAGTCAAACATCAATTTGGCACAACCATATTTTCTACCTTTGAAACTAGTGTTAAATGGTGTTATCTGATGCACATATGATGTTAAACTGAACGACCTTAAACAATAAGAATTATATAAAGTAACAAGGTAAACCCACAGGTTTGTACAGTAGACCCCCCTTATGACATGGTACGTACGTTCCATGTTATATGAATTCCGTGTTGTACGAGTCACTTAGATTTTACAAATACGTGAGCCGTTCACGGCCCGGCACTCGTGCAGTTTAGGGGTACGGCCGTCTGAAAGGTTTTCTCCCATAAAATTAATCGATTCTAGACTAATTTGACTCGACATTTCCGAAACACGTACAATTTTTTAGGAATAATCCATATAAAATGCGCTATAAACAAAAAATTGTAGGAATATTTACCAAGTGTGCACCGTTCGAAGACGCCATTGCTTAAGCTTGTTTTCGTTGCAGAGCAGCTCCGAACGGTGGACGCGTGTTTCCCGATAAGTTATTCTTTCTGTGAAAAACTGCTGAACTTTGGAGACATCATTAATAAAAATATAATTTTTATGGCCGTTGAATAGTAAATGTTTTTTAGTAGGTCTTTAACGTTGCACAAACCGTCGTTTAAACTCGACGGTTTGTGCAACGTCCGCTATCGGTCCAGATTCGACCGGCCCCGTCGAGACACGAGTCGGCCACGACAATCCGTCTCATTCTTTTACCGTGTTATACGAGCCTTTTTTTAGTGTTATACGAACACGATTGCAACTTTTCCGCCATCTTATACGAACCCGTGTTATGGGGGGGGTCTACTGTATTTGAGAGTTTGAAACTCCTCTAACATTTTGTCAAAGTTTTAAATGAAAATATTAGTTATGTAAAATGAATTTTAGCTTTGTAATTATGTTTAAACACTAATATTTTAATGATATTTTTTACTATTATAAATGGTTAGAGTCTATGCACTAATTATGTAACATAACAGATGTTTCCATTTCATAATTATAATATATAGCCAGTTTTCAATTACTGTGAGAGAGAAAATTCTCATTAAATATGATAAATATCTAAAAGTGTACATATTTAAAAGTTTTGAAAAATCTGAAATAAAATAGCAATCAATTTCCAATTAGAATTATTTTCTTTTTCATAAAAGAGCAATGAGTAAGAAATAAAGCTGTACGATAAAGTTGTTTGTTTGGAAATTTAAAGGTACAGGACAAGAAAATTGTATGTAGATTTCAAATACACTTTCCGTAAAACTCAATTAGTGAAGCCTGCAAAAGAAGCAAAAGAAGAGCGATTGTTTGATTAAGTAATAAACAGAATGTAACAAGATAGGCAAAAATCTGTTAAATCAATAAAAATTACATTAATAAAATGAATAAAAATCTAATTCTTTAAATGTAATAATGTATAATTTAGTAATAAATGAAGAAAAAAACAAAGTAATTAAAAAATTTTTAATAATGATTTTATTAGTATTTACAAACAGTTAACACGTTTATTTCTATCATTAATTTTTTTACAATATATTATTTATACAAATATTTTATTATTATTAATTACATTAAAAGTTTGCTTTTGAATTATGTTACGAAAGAAATGTAAATTAATTTTTTAAAAAACTGTCATTTTTGCAGAAAATGTTTTTTAATGATATACATTAAATAGTATAAATACTCTTAAAAAATATCTAAGGTTTATAAGTTAATGAAGCTAAACTATTTATGTTAATTTTAATGATATTAATATAAAACATAATTTATAAAAAATGTATAAAACTATATACATTATTGAAAAATTTAAGAAAATTAAGTGTATTATCTTTAGAAAAACCTTTTAAACAAAAATTTTACATAGACAATATGTAAAACAAAATTGCTATGCTATTAAAAAAAAAAAAGATTAAAAATTAAATTTTTGTATTACTAATCAAGGATTAAACTGGAATTTAATAATTAAAAAAAAATAAGAAAAAACAATAACGTAATTTTTGAGATTTTCTCAACAAGATATATATATCTTGTTGAGAAAATCTCAAAAATTACATTATTGGATATGTATATATCTGGAAAATTAATCCAACGAAAAATATTATTTATTCTGTAAAAAGCTTAAAAGAATACAAAACTTCAAGATTTCCAAAACAGGGTAGCTAAAAATTTTATAAAGTAGGCAAATGTAGTGCGCACATATATATATATATATATAAATTTTAAGTTAAACATAAAGCCATACATTTGAAAAATTACTATTAAAAAAAACAGAAACTTTAAATTTATTTTGAATATTAAAAAGTTCAACACAAATTAGAAAGATGCGAGATAACCTAAAGTATATATTTTTTATAACTTTATACATGTAAATAAGCACTATTTTTAAGTAAAACTGTAAACATTAACCTTTTAGCTACAATTATTACTAGTGCAGTACAAAAACAGTCCTATTATATGATTTACACATCTGATGTAAATTTAACTGCTAAACTGTGCAAAAAGTAGCATAACTGCTATAATAATATAGATAAACTGGTTAAATTTTAATACAGATCTATCTAATTACACTATAAAAATTGACAACTTTTTTATAAAATGATTCAGAATTATTTATTTGATTACATTTAGCTTGTAGCATATTATTTTCTTTGTATACAAAGTTTTAATTGTACAGTAAAATAAATTTAAATTAATATATTCAATTTTAAATAGTAGCATAATGTTATTAAGGATGGTTAGAAATGACATCCAAATGTTTCAAAGAGTCAGAATGGAATATAACGTACGGATAGGAAATTTGGCTTACGGTGTAAAAATTCAAATATTACCCGAAGTGTTGCATTTTATTTAAATTATTAAAAATAATTATTACATATCTAAATCTCAAACATATTTAAATGCATTAAAAAGATGAATATTGTTCACATTTATATATTAAATTTACATCAGAAAAACATTTAAAACTTCAGATATAAAATAGTAAACATAGACAAGAATATAAAAACATTTCTGGACTGTTTACATAATGTGAACTATTTTCCTTTGTCAATTACTTCAATCTTAAACAATATTAATGTGAAGGATTTTTATATGAACATCTAAGATGTAAAAAAATTACAAGATAAATTCAGATATCTTCTTATAAAACATTACATTAGATTATTTATGTAGGACAATTTGAGTGATTCACGTATCCCAGTATAACTATAATGTAGTATCTATTATTCCATTAAACAAGTTTTTCTTTGGTTATTATTAGATAGTGAATCACAATTACTGAATTAGAGAAAAAAGCCTATTCTATCAGCAGATGGTCAATTTTTTCTTTTTTCATTTTCTTTTAATTAAAGCAACAGAGACTTTTTTAATGTTTTTGATTAATAATTGATTAAAAATAATTAAATTTAAAGTGAAGTAAAATAAATTCATCAAGTTTCAATTATAAAAAATACTTTGTAAATTAAAAACATTTATCAAATTAATATTTTAAACAGCTTATTTCTTTGATCAAGTTTACATTTAACAGCATGCTGCAAAGTAATTTTTTAATCTTAAAAAACAGAACTACGTATTGAAAACAGTGTGAAATCAGTATTCTGCAGCTAAAAGGTTAAATAAAATAAACAGAGACATGCAGAATTTCATCTTTAATATTTAAAAACCAAGACATTTTTATTCATACTATAATATATAAAGTTTTAATTATTTTAGGAAAAAAGGTAAATGCCATCACAGATTTCAGTACTTCGGTCTTCACGTACAAATAACAGACTCATTCTCCACCCCTCTGTTATTAATGTTATTGCACTCTGTAAAAAAAATTCTGAAACCTGTAACACCATTTAGAATTCCTCTTCCAAAGACAGTCCATTACAATTACTTAAATGACTAACAAATTTCAAATTTTGCATTAATACATAATTTCAATATATAAATATGAATCTAAAATTAATATTAATCTGTTAAATAATTTAATTAATATATAAAATCTATGCTTAGATATTAAATAATTTTATTTAAAAAATAATATATATCTTAAAATTAGATATTGAATATTTGATACAATTATTATTACATATATATAAATATATATTAATTAACCAAATAAATGTTATCAAGTAGTTATATTTGAGAAAAGCAATTATCAGTGGATAAAATCAAAAATGTATTCACATACAGTAAGTTTATTCAAAAGCTGTTTGGAATTTGGTCTAATGCAAATCCTTTTGTAACTGCCCCATTCCTAAATCAAAAAATAATAATATGTGAAAATTCAGCAAACCTAGTTCTGATTTATCTTCGTAAATAACACCAATTAAAAATTCAATAAAAAGACTCACTATTTGCCAATGCCAAGCTTCACATCATCAGCTGGAAGGCTTGATTAATATGAAGAGCCTAATGAAAAATACTATCACTTTTACAAATTGTTTTTCAATACAAGTATTATCCTTCGGAAGATATTATTTCATAAATTGGCCTGTACGTCTATTAATTAAATTTTCCCCCGACAATTAATCTATTTCTCTTAATGTAATTTCTATTTAAAGCAGCCTTTATAACATCAACAAAAATATCCCTTGTTCTAAAAAAGACTAACAATTATTGTATAAACATTCCAATAAATGCATAAAGCTACCAAACTAAAATAATGGCAACTTTTTATTTGAGTTTCAACAATTATTTTTTGTAATGTACCCCATAAGTTGTACTCACTGATCATCCTGTCAGCTGTTTCATTTTAGCAGTGAAGGAAGTGGCTTCTCAAGATCCTCACTAACCCAGTCAATTCTGGAGCCAAGCAATAAACAAAAGTTGAAAATTGTTTTTACATCTGTAGAAATCATAACAACACACACACACCAATCATTTAATTTACTCAATTAATATTTTTCCCCATTGAAATTATTGTATTCTGTAAGTCAAAAATAGTTTTTCAATCAAATAAAAGCCAAAAACTGAAGTGAATGTATAACATTAATTTTATTACTTTAAATTAAGAAAATGACCATTTAGTTCTCTTATTATTTTTGATAACAATTACTTACATCAACATCATAATAATAATCTTTCTTTTTTGAGGCAGATTCATAATCGGCCCTCAACGCCAAATCGTGAATTCTCGGACATTCACCTAAATCCATACGCTGTAAAAATAAAAACAGTAATTACTTTTTAGCCAATAAAAACATCAAAATAAAATAAATATTAAGAATACAAAATAAAAATTTGACAATAGCATTTTTTTAAAATTCTGCCATATTATAATCAGATGTTTGCCTACCTGTATTTCAAAACGAAAATTAAATTTAACCTGGTACACACAAAGCACAGTTCCAAAACTATTGTTTATATTTACATGAACTAAACAAATTTAATACTAATAACTTATTCCTTTAATTACTGTTATTATAATTAACATACGTCATTTTAATTTTTTTACTTAAAATTTCTTATGAAAAGTATAGGCTACTCATTTTGCAGAATTATTAGCTATAGAATAAACATTTTATCAATTTCGAATTGCTGATTGCACTTATGTCGTGTAATGAACTAAATGACATCAGTGACCCCATTTAGTTCATACTTGACAATGGAATTTTCCTTAAATTGCATTTTTAAATATTTTGGCAAATAGCATATTTTAAACTTACTTCATTAAATTTAAAATTTACACTTAAAAAAGAAGTATCCACATTATGTCACTTCTATAACAAATTTTTCAAAAAAATCTTTCCACAGTGACTACTTGATGTTCTATTATCCAATCAGAAGTAAGGATCTAACAAGTCTGTTATTTAAAATATATTATCATGCTTCAATTATGTTCTGATGGACAGTATAAGCTATTGAATTTGTAGAAATATTAGTTATTCTTCTTGAAGTTTTTGAAATCTATACTCTTCTCAATTCTTCAATCTCTACTGTCATGTAGAAAATAGTCCATCATACTTGAGAGAAATTCTAGTACATATATAACAATAATTGTGTGCGCATGTAATTATCATAAATACATAGTGGATTGCTAATTATGACTCAGTTTGGGTTCAAATACATTTACTTTTAAGAAAACCTTAGAAACTTGTCATTTAGTATGTGGTAACATATGGTGTCATCAATTAGTGGACACAATCTGAATGCTCAGTATTTGAAATGGTCACACAAAAAAAAAAAAAAAAAAAAAACAACAATTGAGTCAGATATGCAGATAAAAACTACTTTATAATCAAAATTATCGTCCCATGAAATTGTGAAAGCTCTAAAATTGAAAGGATAGCTGTTTCTTGGTCAACTGTCATCAGAGTTGTCAGCAACAGGACAAAAACCTGCCAAATGCTATTGCTAACCATCTTTTCCAAGAATTCAAAAATCACATATTGCAAATCATCAGAAAGGTGAAATGACATTGTACTTTTACAATCAGTCAACAAGCAACAGCAAAGAAAATCTGTATAGTCAAGTTTGCTGTGCAAATCATAATCCATCAAGATTTGCATGCTATAAAACTAAGAAAAAACTTTCCATTACCTTATCTCAGATCACAAGGAAAACTGGAAGACCAATGCTGGGAAACTGAATGAGTGTCATCTGACTAGTGGAAAAAACAAATACATGGCCACATTAGATGAGTCATGTATCTCTTGACTACTATAATGGAATTCACAAGATTCATACAACCTAAGAAAGAAGTGATGGAATCATGGTTCATCAAATGTGAAAAATGGCCAGTTTGGTTCATAATAATTGGAGGAGTGATAATAAAAAGGGCCACTTATAAAAGAACCAAAAAAAAAAAAAAATTGAAGGTTAATGCAACCTTATGTGCTACATGTCCTGGAAGAACATTTAGAGGTGAGAAGGTTATCTTACATCCTGATAAAGTCTCCAATCATAATTCACCATTGAGTACCTGGAGAAGTTAAAGTACTCTGGCAGAACCAACTACATACTTCCAAAGGATGTAGTCATCAAGTCACCAGACATCAGACTAGGGACTTTTTTGGGTTTAGATTCCTTAAGCAGTAACTGTTTCATCAGAAAGCCTCCGCTTAAGGACTGAGAAGTGCTATAGTAGTAGTCCACAATACCACTGGAAAAACAAACAAATATTCAATTCTTAAAAGCAAAGTTAGAGTTGTTAGTCAAAAAGATGGAAAACATATTGAACAAACCAAAAGGGATCAATGAGTACTTTGAGTCAAGAATTAAGGTATAAAATAAGTTACAATTCACAATTCACCCTTGTATAATGTCAAATTTATTGGTAATATACAAAACTTATAATATGCATTAAGGTATTTTTTTCCAAAAAAGGATAATTATTACTAAGTAGCTTAAAGCATATAATCTAGAAACAACTTTTAGATTGTTTATTTGTTTCTATAAAAAAATTTTTCTTATACTTGCAACAAAATATGCCATAAATATTCAATCAATAAGCATTATCATCTGCTATATAATTATTAATATTGCTTTTAAACAAACTAATGGATATTTTCAAAACTAAAAAAATTTGCTAGAAGATCCAGTAAATATGAACTTCACATATACCTGCGCACAGTTCAAATCCTCTTAATCAATTAACTAATTCTTCAGATTCTTTCCGTTCTGTATATTTGAGACCTTGAGACAAGCCATTTCTCTCATGGTCACTATTAAACATTATTCCAGGTCAGAATGCATAAATTTTTATGACTTCATTTTATAAACAACATAATAATATAGTGTTTAACCAAACTGTATATAGATGAACAACATCTTGCTCTGTTTTTTATAATAATGACCGACAACTTTTTCCACAGCCATCATTGGAGGAATTAATTATTCCAATTCCAGAAATTAAATTTGATCAATGGTTACATTCCTTCAACAAGAAATCCAGATTACCAGGGAAAGTTGGTTATCACAACTAGTCTAGCATCATGGTTCCACAAAGTACAGTCAAACCTGTTTTTATGCGCTCTTTTTATGTGCGATTTTTTTAATGCGAATTTTTAATTTGTGCGGTATAGTTGGCGACTAGTCTCGTGCGATTCGTCATGTCTTACGTTGACTTATTATAGCATAAATGCACTTATTATAGTAATATTATTGCATGAATATGCAAAAAATGAAATAATTTACTTTTTAAGTCAACAAAACACCACCTGGACAAAAATATGTAAAACAGACGATAGACCAGACGATGCAGTCAAGTGCTGACATCTGTTGTCAATAAATTCTATTTCGTACGGTTTTGAGTTATTTTCTATGTGAGACTTTTTTTATGCGGTCCCTGTTGACCGCATAAAAAAAATATTTTTTAATTGTGTTGCGAAAACTATTATTTACAGCCATTCGTGAAGTTTCGTGAGTTTTTTTATGCGTTTTTTTAAATGCGGTCCCTATCCCCCGCATAAAAACAGGTTTGACTGTATAATATAAATTTTATATATATATTATATAATATATAGAACCATAACCAAACCACAAAAAATTACTGTAGTGTACTAAAAAAAAGGAGAAAGATAAAAATATTCAAAGCTAATATACAGGGTGTTCATTTTAATATTTATCCAGTTGCAAAAGAGCTCTTTCCAGCATTACACAAGTATATGCATATAGTACATTAGTCAAATGATGTTTACAGTAAAATATATTAATTCTTTCAAGGAAGGAACACATGTAAACCATACAGTAATTCCAAGACAATACATAAATTTTCATATCTCTCTTCAGCAAAATGATAATAGAATGGAATCATTTTAAGGATATTTAACTTAGTGTACAAAGAATCTCCAAGTGTAAAGGATAAAAATAAACACTGAATGAATTAATACAAAAACAAGATTTTTGCTATTGTAAATGTTCAAAATGACTGCCTTCAGAGGCAATATACACAGTGTGCCAATTAAATAATGAGATGGATGCTGGTGTATGGGTAAAAATGAGAACTACCTTTTGCCATTGGGACCTTTAGTGTATGCTCTCTCCATCCATCAGTCACACAAATCTGAACATGCATTGCTTCTCATTTTATTATCATTTAAATGAATATACGATATATCTATGCATCTAGTAGATGAGTGTAATATGAAAAAATGGATAGTCATTAAATTTTACTTAAACTTAGGGAAAAGTCTCTGGAAACTTTACAATTTAAAAATTGTGTTTGATGATGATAATGTTTGAATACATCATAGGTCTACTGATGGCATGTCCCTTTTTTATAAAGATTAAGAGCCTACAGAGGATGACACAGCCAAATCAGCCAGTTGTGAGTTTGAGAATTTATTCCTTAAGGGACAACAGTTAATGCTAAATATTATTTAATAATAATAATGAGGTTATGAGAACAAATTTAATGAGTAAGAAATCAATTTGTCAACAATTGATTTCTCTTGCACAATAATGCACAGCTCATAACATGCTGCTTGTTACATAATTTTTGATCTCTGATCATTTAACACTTCCTTTATTTATCCAATCTGGCTCCCACTGACTTTTTTTTATATTACTGCAAATTGCCATCCTGTTGATACCAAACTTGCTGTAGTTGATCCAATGATAAGTCATAAAACAATCTGTCCATTGTTAAGATAGCAGTCAGTAGTCAAGTGCTGTCAATGAACCTGCTTTCTCCAGATGATACACCAGACATTTAGTGTACAGCTATGGTTCATCCTGGCATAAATTTATCATCATATTGTATCAGTCAAATCAATGTCAGTTATCCCAAGCATGCTATGCCGGCTGCAGATAATTTAATGGATGCATATCACGGAAACATAAAATTCAATGTGTTTGTGACTGCTGCAGTCCACATTGCCTTGTTGCTTCACATATGCTTGCATTGAATAGATGTGGAAATATAATCAAATCATTTCGTGTAATGAGTCAACATAAAATCTATGCATCTGTATCATTTTTGAAATGGTTAAAGAAAACATAAGTAGGTATAAGACACCAGAATATATACTAAACCTTACTGAATTTGTTTTTAAAAATAAGTATTTTAAAATTTCTAGATTTTTACAGACAAAAGAAAGGAATAGCAATGGGATCTGGACGTTATAGGACCAAAATTGGCAAACATCTGCATGATTATGATAGATGAGAAAATATCACATTTTAAAGGTATCTGCTATTATGCAAGATATGTCAATGATATTTTAATTATATATGATTCACAAACAGCCAGAGCCAAAGAAATAGAGGAATACACAAATAAACTGGATGGAAATTTAAAATTTACATGTGAAGAGGAACTAAACCAGGAAGTGAATTACCTCGATGTTACTATTAAAAGAGAAGAAACAAAATGATTTTTTCGTAAGTAAGAAAAATAGTGTAATACTAGAAAAACCATTAATTATAATTCATATTGCCTTATAGAAATTAAGAGGAATACATTCCTGATGGAATTAAAGAAAATAATAAATAGAATGATATTACAGATTATAGGAAAACATTGAAATAGAGACAAGGCAACTTTTTAAAAAATATTTATTAAATAACTACCCGAAGAATATCGTATGTAAGTGGTACGATTATTATATAAATAATAGATATAATGTTAAGAATCAAAAGACTGATACTTTATTTATTAATTTCCCATATATAAATCATCTTTTGAAAAATATAAACCAGAATTTAATAAATTTTCTATTTGTATAGTAGCAAAATAAAAAAAACAGGTTAACAGGATATAATTAACATTATAAATAATGAAGATCTAAGTATATTAGTAAAACAACTGGAAACTGCAGGAGTCATCAACAAATTATAATGTACGTGTCCTAGTCCAAAATGTTTCATAGGAGAAACAGGAAGAAGACTGGAAAAAAAGGTTAAAAGAACACAAAGCTGCAATCCAGTTAAAAAATCAAGAATCACCATGGTACCAGCACTGTAATAGTTTTAATTGCAAAATTAATAGAAATAATGTTAAAATATTGTACAAAACTAAAAATTGGTTAAAAAGAAGAATTATTGAACATTTCTGTATTAAAAATTATGCAAATGTAATTAATTTAAATACTAGTATGAATCTACATTCATACCCCTAGGACGATATAGTCCAGTATAAAGGGAACAACAGTTGGCAAATAAATGTATCCACTGACGAGGCCAGTTAAAAAAGGCAAAATGCATTTGGATTTGTTAAAAATGGAATTTTTAAGAAAAGCTAAAATAAAGGTATAGTATTCGTTTGTTATTTGATTTGTCTGTCTCGATAGATTACTCAAAGTCGGATATAAAGTGTATATTACTCTAATATTCTGGAAATATTTTATTTTTAGAATTTACATTTTTAACATGGAAATATGTCAAAACTTTGAAGTTGTGAAGACGAGTGACTTGGACTGCAATCCCTGACTGTGCTAAAGATTTAAATCAAGAAATGTATTATGTTCAAAATCATCATATGCATAGGTCTTGGTACAGTTGGAAAGCATTTATAGAATTTACCTGCTGCTTCTTGAGCATTTTATCTCGTTTCCCCATAAAGTATAGTCATTTCACAGTAATGTTTGTGAGTATAAGACATTGTCATAGTACTCTACCATTTGGCAGATTAATACTGACTGTTTTATAAGGACATCAGCATTTTATTTCACTAAGATTTTTCAAGATCATAGTTTTAATTTGCATCTTGTTCTTATATTTGGAAAATTTATATATATCTGAGCTATTGCACAATTTACATGTCTCTTTTTTTGAATGAATTAATTTACTTTACTGTAAACAGCACAGTGGAACTAATGCACTATATACACATACTCATGCTGGAAAGTTCTCTCTTAAGCCTGGATAAATGTTAATGTGAACACCCTGTGTAGTTTCTGGATAAAAGGAAATATTTCTAAACAAACATATTGAGCAGTTTTATTTAGTCAACATGAATAAATAAAATCAGATGTAAAAAAAAATATCAGATGTGCTGAAGAGGCTTTTAAATTTTAAAGCAGTTTTTACCCAGCTATAGATCATAATCAAAAAGTTAAAACATTTATTGTATACAGTTCCGTCGGGTAAGTGCATTAAAACAGAAAAATGTTTCAATGATTTTGGCTCTATTTTAAACATATATATTTGAAGAAGTTTGAAAAAAGTCAATTGGAAAAATTTCCCATACGACTGAAGTTTTTAGTCTAGTACATATTTTTTTAAAAATAAAAGACAAATCTTATATTTGAGATTAAAAAGTAATGCTAATAGTAAAGCACATAATTACATAAATTACATTTATGTAATTTTAGAGGTAATATATTTGTTAAATAATTTACAATATTTAAACATTAGAGGTTGTCATTCCTCAACAATTTTTTCATAAAAATCATTGTCATCCTCTTTTTTGAAAGTAAATATTTATTTTAATGAGATATTTCAGTTAGAACCAAATTACAGCATTTATAGACTACTTGATGTTATTTTTTTATATTTAGTCGGTTTAATGATTTGATATCTTTGGTCGGTGGTCAGTGGTAGAATCAATTCATCCAAATTTTTACTTATAAGTCACTTTTCATTGTTAATATTAATAAAACTGTCTTGTTAATAATTACCTTGTGATAAGGATGCTTCTGAACTTTCATAATCAAAAATTTTGGGTTGTTGAAGGTGTTGGTGAACTTTTCGCAGAGCTTAACAGTTGTATTATAACGTACCAGGAAATTATAACTGTATTTTTGTCGAGTTAAGGATGTGGATATTCGTCAATAGATTGATTTTGGAATTAATCATATGCCTATTATTAATTGGTGGAATAGAATCTAATCCAGGTCCTCTTTCCCGTTCTCCCCAACATTTGAGTCAAATGGACACGCAAAAGAGGGGGCGTGGTAGGCCACGTAAGCAAAATTTTAAAGAAATAGTTAAAGAAAATCAAGTGGATAATCTATTGAATGAAGAATTTCGTCAAATTGAAGAGGAGTGCGGTGGAGGTAGTCTTGATACCACAAGATCTACGAAAATACCTGAATATTTTCAAGCATTAAGAGATAAGGATCCCCTGGTACAGGAAGATTCACAATACACACTAAAATCAATATACGAACTACTACAAAATAACTTTTCACAGCTTAATAGGGAAATTCAAGGAATCAAGATAGAACTTAATTTAATGAAGGAAGAAAAAAAGCATTTTCAAGAAGAACTAGAGTGTCACAGAAAATGGAAGAAATAGAGACATTATCTAAGAACAATAGCCATTTTAAAGGTATGTTCGAATTTGAACTAGATAAATTAAAAAATGAGAGAACTAATAGAAATATCATAATCATAAATTTTCCATTTACTTCGACCGATTATGCTAACGAAATCAATCAGTTTATTAAAGAGGATTTGAGAATTAAAAATAGCTCTATAGAAAGCTTAACCAGGATTAATTATAATGGATCTAACTGTATTGTGAAGATTGTAATAGATTCCTTCTATAATAGAAACTTGATATTAAAAGAATTTTGGAAATTAAAAGCTAAAGTTAATAACGAAGAAAGGAGAAAAAATAAAACAATTTTTACAGCCGATTTATGCAAAAGATCCAGATTAAGAAGGAAAAAATTACAAACGACAATTAAACAAGAAAGATTAAAAGGTAACAAATTTATTATCAGAGATGACTGTTATATCATAGAAAATAAAATTTTCACGTACGACATTAATTTAGATAAAGTAATACAATTAAATAATTTTTAGGAAGAAATTGATTAAGTTCCTCCATTGAGAAATCCGAATAGTGATTCGAATATTTATAATGTTACAACAATAAACCCAGGAAAATTCGTACTGGATAAGAGAAAATTGGAAATACAGATATTCAATTAGTCAATGTAAATTTAACAGCAAATTTTCCTTCTATAAATACAAATTATAATGATAATAATAAACGTCTAATAGGTTCTGGAACTTCCAAGTCTGTAAGGAAAGTTTCGTAGTGTTGCCTAAGGTAATATGAAATTTTACTTCATCATTGGTTTAATAGTGACATGGTTATCTGGAATGCGTAGAAACTAAGGATTTTTACAACGAAAACATACATTGGCAAGGTGCGGTGTATTAGTGGATTGTGCATCTGTCTGGTGACCTATTGCTACTGGCCAAGGAATAAAGATAGACGAGTTATATCTTTTTCCGACACAACTAATACGGTTAATGTTACCCTAGGTTCCGAGATGGCGACGGGGGAAATTTTTCCCTACATTGGAGACTGCGATGGGGAAAAAATTTTTCCCTCGATTCAAGATGGCCGCGTTTCCGGCCGCCATCTTGAATTTCTCTGCAGACTCCGCGGACGTTAACCAAAATAACAAAAAAAAAAAAAAAGAAGAAGAAGAAGAAGAATATTTTTAATCACTTTTCGATGGTGGTTGCCTACTTCTTCCTACTTTTCTTTTCATTTCCGATCCATTCGTTCTTCGGTTTTGCCAGCTTAGATACTTTCCTTTTCTCTTGGTACGGCTCTTTTCTTCCCTGTTCTTTTCGATTCGGCTGCTCTTTTATTGGTCGATTGGCATTTCCCTCTGTTCGATTTATTACTACTTGGCCATATAAACGACAGAATGCAACCCCAAGAAATGTGGCCAAAATTACTTTCAAATCTTCCTTCAAAGGCAGAAGTCTTCGTTCCACACTTACTACTTCGCAAGAAACAGCTTTCTCTATTACTCCGATGATATAATTTGCATTTAGAATCGCACGGAATGCAAACGGACTCGGTCGGCTGTATGCCTAATTTTACAGCAAATTTCGGAAATCTCAATGCGTTATCGATATGGGGAGGCAAACCTAGCTCCAAGAAGTCGTCTTCCATTAACTTGTAGAAATCACGTGTGGTGCAACTCGACCGAAATTCGTCGTTGAAACTCAAATCGGCAAAACTACTCATTATCGAATAATTGGCAATAAACTAAACGCGGGGAGGTGGTGAGAAAAAAAATGAAATATCGTAACCAGAAAAAAAAACACAGCAATTATTCCAATACGCAATTCGTCGCAACACTGCAGTAAACGATTCCAACTGGAAACTAGTCGATTTGCATAAAATTGCATTGAAATGAACAGAAATCACGTCACAGATCGAGCATTTGCATATTCGTTCGTAACACAACTACGAATTTCCCGCCGATATTACTCTCGCACGACGTCACGAAAAGGCTCCCTCTACCGTCACAAATTTACACATGACCGTCGCCGTTTCGAGGTTACAGGATACTTGGCAATGTCGATCTCAGGGTTGAAACCGAACGGGGAAAAATTCTCAACGGCGTCTACGTCACGACTCTAGGGAAAAAATTTTTCCCCGCCGCAGTCGCCAAGATAGGGAAAAATTCCCACCGCCGCCATCTCGGAACCTAAGGTAACATTAACCACTAATACTAAGAGGGAATTCCAAAAAAGTAAATATTGTAGTTACCTATGCTTCACCTATACCAAGTTATGGAGATGAGAGGAAAGTTCATGTGACAGTGAGTTCTAGCAGAGTTCGGAACAATATTATCGGCATATTATCGCATGAGGGAATTAAAAATCTTATAGGAACTAGGACAATTTAAAGGAGGTACTATAATTGCATCATTTTAAAAGTATTAAAAAAAAAATATGACAGTTAACTTTAAACAAAGTTGATATGATATTGTTATGAATGTAGGGATCTTTCCCAATTTATATGTTTTGTTCTTGTTAAGAAGCATTAGAGTCCCAAAATGGACATTAGGCACATATATGCACATATATGATTATCAACGTAAATAGCAAATACAAATTTCTTCTCATACGGCAGAATTGTAACTAATTATAAGCTATCCAATTTGTTAAAATTTTTGTAATTAAGTTATACAGCATGTTATTTAAAAGTTAAACCTTTTCATTAATGAATATTGTGTCAATGTTAAACTAAATAATTAAGATATATTATATGGAACTAATATGTTGTTATATGATCGTGATTGGTTAATA
This sequence comes from Centruroides vittatus, assembly GCF_030686945.1. Classification (NCBI taxonomy): domain Eukaryota; kingdom Metazoa; phylum Arthropoda; class Arachnida; order Scorpiones; family Buthidae; genus Centruroides; species Centruroides vittatus. The sequence continues at coordinate 834,076 of NW_027122237.1, read as the reverse complement.
ATTGAAACACCCCATGTAACAGGTTCAATCCTATTACAATAAACATTACTTACTTACTAATAATCAAAATTTCTCCACCCTTAAGATTACTGATTAAAGTGTTGCATGTGAACTATTAATTTAAATACATTTTCACATATTAAAAGCTAACTATTCTCATTTACAATCTTTTAGTTTGGAATCTGATGATGACTCCTTAATGCAATTAAAAATGTTTTTTAGTTATGATTCTTCCTGCAAAATATTAAATTCTTCTGCTCCACTTGAATAATACTTTGATTTTTTAGTTTTCTTTTTCGTTACATTCTATGGTTAGTTTGAAGAGATGATGAAAATTATAAAATTTCAGCTCTATATTTAAACATTGTTTTCCTTTCACTCTCTTTCATCCAAATGAAAAATTATTTTCATGAAGTAGATGAATCAGAATACATTCCATTTTATTATCTTCCAAAGTATCACCACTTTGTCATAGTTGGAATTAAAGTTTCTGGGATAATCCTGGACAAACAAACAAACAGAACATCAAATGTACAGCAGGAGGTATTACCCTCAGGGTGTCTTCCACCAAAAGCTAATTTTAAATATACCTAACTTTTACATACCTTTTTCCACTTTTCATCTAACCATTGTCACGTGAAAAGTGGAAAAAGGTATGTAAAAGTTTAGTTTTTAATTGCATATTTTTTCATCTTTGTACAAGCTGAGCTTGTACAAAGATGAAAAAATACAAAACTACCATCATCATAAAATTCATAAACAAAACTTATTTATTTCCAAATAAGTTATTATATTGAGCTTCTTTTGCACTTCCAATGATTATAGAGTCCACTGTCTTTTAAATTTTCTTTACTATTCCCATAAGCAGGGCTATCAAGAGTATGTATGGAGCAAGGAAGTAGAGCAGATCTCTCTAGCCTTTTGTTTTTTGAATGAAATATGTAAAATGTTTCTGAAACCGTGCCTTCTTTTATTTGTTAATCTTTACCACACAACTAGGTGTACAGATAGACACTAGGCTTTTTTGCATCACTCTTTATTCTGAGTATCTTAGGCACAGATACATGTTTTGGGCATATGCCCTCTTCTGTCAACTTTATCTTACAAACATCTGGCTTAGTGGTGCAAACTATTATACACATTTTCAAAACACACACACACCACTAAAATTATCATGACTTGTTGACATTCTCTGGCACTACTGGTTTCCACTGAATTTTTCTTTCTTGGTGGAATCTGGTAGTGCCAGAGAAAGGCAAAAGGAAAAAGAGATTTTAAGAAATAAAACAGTAGATAAATCTCAAAAGAAACAAAACTTCTTGCAGAAGCTGTTAACATGGTTAGCCTAAATCAGCGTTTCTCAAAGTGGGCGATAACGCCCCCTTGTGGGCAGTGAGTTAATCTAGGGGGGCGCTGGAGGCAGGGTACTGAACGGTGATCAAAGGTAAAATTTCCCTTTCCTCTGTCAAACGGATAAGAGGAAACATTGCATTTAATGGTTTCCAGATGTCGAGAATAATGTACAGCAAGGGCACAAAGTGTGAGATTCATAGAAAAGTTTTCCTAAGAATATTTCCAATCCTTTCTCACATGGGGGCGTTGGGTATAACTTTATGGAACAAAGGGGGCAGTGGATCGAAAAAGTTTGAGAATCACTGGCCTAAATAAAAAATTTTTTTTTAACAAAATCATTATGATCAAGATCACTCTTAGTAAACATGGTACTAAGACAGAGAAGGTAGCAGATTTTTCTAGTTTTGACTTCTGTACTATACTTTCTTCATTTTGGTTTCCACAAAATTACCAGCTGGTGAATCCCCAGGCAGCTTTCTGCAAATGGGTCTGTCTTTGAAACAACTGTAGTTTGTAGAAATAAGAAGAGAATTTTTAAATTCCATCATCACTGGAGATGAAACCTGGATTCATCATTTCAAATCTGAAACCAAGAAGGAATCCATCATATGAAAGCAGCTTTCACTCCTTGTCAACAGAAGTTCAAAATGTCAATGATTGCTGTAAAAGTTTTGGTAACTGTTTTTTTAGGACATTCATTGATGCCCATGGTGGAAGCATATGGTGTTTCTCACCATCTCCTCCTTTGGTGAGATGATGGTGAGTGCCAATGTTTATTAGGAAACACTTGCTCATTTAGAGAAGGCCATTTGTCACAAGAAGTCAAGCCAAGTCTTCTGTCCAATGATGTGTTTCTCCACAACAATATGCATCCACACACTCCAAAGATACAGTTGAACTGCTGCAGAAGTGGAAGATTTTTAGTCCATCCTCCCTATGGCCCAGACTTAGTCCCTTTAGACTTCCACCTTTTTCCCACAACTCAAGAAGCATCTCCAAGGGAAATGTTACCAGTCAGATGATTAGGAGCAAGCCAATGTACTGAAATGGCTATATAAATTATCAGAACTGGGTATATGGACATGGAACAATTGGTAGTGAGTGTATGAGATAAATATCTCTGTAAGAACGGCAACTATGTTGAAAAATAGAGGATAACCAATTGTTTCAGAGTGCTATACATTTAATTGTACTACATTCATATCAATAAATATAAAATTGGGGGAAGTAAATGTTTATACACCCACATATGTGAATAAATTTTATTTCCTAATTTTATATTCTCAAGTATAGTAGTTGACTTTATTTAATTTTAAATACATGTATGTCATTTATGGGTGTTACTTATTAGTACATTTAATTCAGAGTGATTTAGTTTTATGAACTGAACTTTCGCCATAATTAGTAAATTGCATACTTTTCTCTTGCACTACTGGCAATACTGGATATAATGCAGTCTGCTTTCTCAGCTCTCACTTTGTAAGGGTTGGGATAAACTAAAGCTTGAATGAAGGATCACTGACATTTAAAGATTTTTGGATTCTTTACAAGTGTATGTGAAAGTGCTAAGAGTGCTAAAGCTGTCTTCTCCATGACCTCTATATTCAAGATCACTTTTGATTTGCTTTTATCACTGAAGTATCAAAATAAAAAAAGGGGAAAAAGTGGATGTGAGATTATTATAATCTCTCCTTATTCCTTCTAATTCTGAGAAAGTTATGCTTATGACTAAAGATAGATCCACTAAATGTCAAAAAACAAACTGTTTTTCAGTATCCCTTCATCCAAACTGCTCTGATACCTAAAATGTAATCAGATTCAAAAAACTGCTGCATAAATTTGCCACTTTGCGCAGGCCATCACGTAAAATTTCCTTCCACACAATCCACATGCATATATGTAAATTTTCTGCTCTGATATCATTTTTGATGACGTCATGGAGGTCTCTCAGCTACGCATGACTAAATGACATGATGGTCTGCAAGTCCCTACAACACTGAATGCTTGTCTCCATAAGACAGTCTGGAGTAATGTGACTTTCAACAATTTAAACGCTTTTAAAGCTTTATTTTGTGTTCAAAAAAAATATAAAATAATTTTCTTATCCTTCTGAGAAATAATACCTCAGCTTCATCATTTATTTCCAGCTGAACTCATTTCATATTAGCCAATGCTATTGCAAAGTTTTTGACAAAACAATATTTCTTAAACTAAACAACATATGATTTTGAAATTTGGCATATACAGAAGGTACATTACAGGATTTTTCAGAATTGTCAAATTCAGAAACTGCAATTATGTACAGTAATTACACATGAAAAATCAGCAGAAAAATTACTATCTTACACTTGTATGAATGTTTGAAAAAAGTGCATGTGATCACAAGTTAATTTCCACAATAATAGAGTGTTTTTATGGTTTGAGTGGCATACATTAAATATATGTACAATGTATATACTTGTAATAATACCGGAATTATTCATTATTTACTTGGGTAGGATACAATTTATTTATTTATTTTTAGACTTTTTCACATATCTATAAGTATTTGAAATTCATAAATATAAGTAAATTTATAAGTATTTATATATACAGGGCATCCCATCAAGATCGCATAAACTCTACAGACCAAACATCCTCACTCTGAGCACACAAAAAATGATCCAAGAACCATACCTCTATGGCCCATAGTTTTCGAGAAAAATGTGAAAGAAAAAGTATGACAATGTATCTGGTGCATGGAAAATAAGCTCTATTGGAAACGAGAACATCAGTACTTGCATATGACATTATGCTTACATAGGAAGATACTGAAAATGACCACTGCACATATTGAGGCATTCATGTGCATACCATAGAATTGCTGACTGCACATGATCCGGCATTGTGTTGTCCACCAAAGTGAATGCATAAAGACAAGCAACCAAGTCACTCTGTATAGTCTTCAACAGATACAACAGCTATGTGTGGCCAGAGTCCAATCCTCATGCAATCAGCCTACAGAGACATCACACCTTCTGGTCTGTAAATGTGTGGGTCAGCATACTGGACAATCGTATTATTGAACCATATCTGCTGCCTCAATGGCTCACAGGACATTCATACTTGGTATTTCTCTGTGAAGTACTAACTGGTTTCCTCAATGAAATGCACTTATCAGTTATATATATCTATGGTTCCAGCATGATGGAGCACTTGTGCATTTCTGCTCTCCTGTACATGGAGGGTTCAGTCGTGTGGCTGCCACAATTGCCAGATTAGATTTCTTCCTATGGGGCCATTTGAAGGAATTGATATATTGAACCCCAGTTACTACATACATGCATGAAAGACATTGGCTGTATACGAGGTGTTTAGCTGGCAGAAAAGAAAGTAAGGGTAAGGGAAAGGTGAGGGAAAGAAGGAGGGAGAAGAGATCGACAGTAGAGAAAGGTAGGATCCCTTTGAACGACATACATATGGCTATAGTACCCTCTATGTTTGACTTTGGCATACAGTTTTTATGCTGCAAGGTTGTAGTCTCCCAAAGGATCTAAAAGAAAACCTGAGTGTAGTGAACACCAATAATTGAGTACTGCCACAAATAGCTAAGTGTAGAAGTTAGTGCCAAGTGGTTGTTAGTAGGAAGACTTATATCTACTTAATACTAATAAAACTGAACGTGATTGCAAATCTTAATACTACTTAACAGCTAGACAGACAGCACGAAAAGAAAACGAACGCAGTGACAAACTGGACGAGACAAACGAGCAATACCCAATTTTATTTATTTATTTTATTTTTAAACATTAACTTACTCACTAACTAAATTAACCTTCCATAACCTAGGACGAACCTAGCCAGATGACCAAAGCTAACAAACCCTAATCTAATTTAACCTAACCGGAAACCAAGCTAAGAGTCCTTAATCTAACTTACAACTAGGACTAATGTAGACTGAAAATTAAAATACAAAGTTGAAAGGCAGCTATATACTGACAGTTGAAACAAAGCAAGGGAAAGCTAATTGCCATCTGTGCCCCTAGAGTGAGTGCTCTCAAGATCCCCATTAAGGGATATGAATGCGAGTAGATGATGGAACATTGTACGTGTGCAAATGAGTTGGTGTGGGATGCAAGGCCAGTTGTATCCTTCAAGAATAGCAGCTCTCATTAAACTATCCCTAATGTGATTGTACCTATTGCAGCAAAAAACTAAGTGAAGTGGTGTTTGGTCCTCCTGAATACCACAATTGCATTGTGGATTGTCCCCAAGGTTAAATCTATGCAAGTATTGCTTAAAGTTGCATGTCCTGTAAGTAGCTGAGTGAGAGTGTAACTAGGGTAAAAGTGGTGAAGAATCGCAGTAGTGTCAACCTTGGGATGAAAGTGTAGGTGAGCCTATCAGTGGTGTCATGATCCCAGCTGTCTTGCAAGAGAATGAAGATTTGCTTCTTGATGTGATTGTTGATGTATGAGGTAGGAATGTAACTGAAAGTACTAGTGACTGAATATTTTGCAGCTTTTTTTGGCAAGACAGTCAGTGGTCTCATTGCCGAGAACCATTGGAAATCTATTCTAATGTTGTTGTCTAAGTGTACTTCCTACGCCTAATGTGAACTAAGCTTATATAAATAGCTAAACTTTTTGCCTATGCCGTTGAGCAATGTGAACCTAGACAGAAGCAAGTGTTGTGAAGCTCGCAACCTAAGTAGGAGTAAACTACAAAAGCGGCACCCACATCGTCACCCATCTTGAAACCGTCAGTGTAAATCCTAAACATGGGTTGATCACCTGGATCTTCTAAGTAAACATCTGGGATAAGCTGGTGGGAGGGGTGGTAATCCTAAGTTACTACAGAAAGTAACTTGGTTGCTCGTCTTCATGCATTCACTTTGGTGGACAACACAATGCCAGATCATGTGCAGTTAGCAATTCTATGGTGTACACATGAATGCCTTGATATGTGCAGTGGTCATTTTCAGCATCTTCCTATGTAAGCATAATGTCATATGCAAGTACTGATGCTCTTGTTTCCAATAAAGCTTATTTTCCATGTACCAGATTTGATGTCATACTTTTTCTTTCACATTTTTCTCAAAACCTATCTTTTTTGCCTATTTAGATTATGGAACACAAGTAGTTCCTTCTTTATGAGTTCCCAGTTTTACAATCTGACTCATTACTGCATTGGGGAGATGGTAGTAATGAAACATTGCCATACACATGAGTTAGCGAACAACCATTTTTTTTTCCTGAGTCATTGTTAAGAGCAGATAATGTATTATTGTTCCTTTGTTCTTTTCTAGCGTGTATATAAATTTGTTTTTATTATTTTTGAGCTTTCAGCACAGTACTCGGTGTGTGTGTATATATTATATATATAAATATATAAATATAATCTACACCGTGTGTGCTGCAATTTGAAAAAATTGTAGATCTAAGTTCTCACTATCATCCATCCATCTTTCCTTAATCTCGAGAAAGCAGTTAGATAGATGAAATCCAAGATCAGATATGGAAACCTTAGGGGCAATAGGCCCTGATTAACTATACACGAATTTCCAATGCAAACCAGAAGTCATGTTATCTCAATTCAAAACTGTTTTCCTGGAAGTAGTTAATAGGTGACTGGCATGACCACTGTTAAAAGAAAAGTATAATGTACAGAGACAAGCCACTACTAATTTGAGGTGGAGAGCTTATATTTTAAATTAAATAAATTAAAAATATTTTTAAAAATTGCAGCCCGGCATTGTGACAATATCATAATAAATAATTGCTTGATTTTTTAATTATTTTTGTGCCTTCAAGTATTTCATGTATTCTTTCAACATGTCTAAAAGAAGAGATAATACTGTTACTGATTAAAAAAACTCGTAGATCAATAACTTTAGAAAACAAGTATAAAATTATAAGCAGTTATAAAATTAGGAGCACCCTTAAGGATCTTTGCATCAAATAGTCTCTAAGTTTTTCTACTATTTGTACTATTTTGAAGCAAAGAAAAATATTTAAGAGAAATTAAAAATGTATGATCTTGAGAATTTTCTCAACAGAGGCATACTGCTACATCTAGTTGACCTACAGAAAAGAGTGAGCAGTCAGACAAAAAATATTTATAGTACTAATTTTGTTTATTTTTTCTTTGAAAAGAAAGAATTTAATGTTAAAAAAGATAATATCTATATTTTTATTATAATACAAGTATAATATTAGTAACTTCTAGGAATCAATTAAATCATAAAGATGGGAACTACCTATATTCAGAATCATAATTACAAATAATCCTAGCAAGTATAGTTAGTATATAATTGAATTACTCATCCAGTAATTATCTAAGTGTGATAGTCAATTAGCCAACTCAATGAAGGTTCAATAAGTTAAAAATATTGACTTAATTATAAAATCTTCCTTCACTTTGTTTCTATTAGCTTAGTACACAGCTAAAATACAAGTATATGCTAAATAAATATTACTTAAACATATTGCATCGTCTATCCTTTGTCACAATTAATTGTAACATATGGTCCACATAATAACCTATAAGTTCATCACACACACAATATTGAACATCCTCAACTTGTTTTTATAGTTTTTTTTAAGTTGTGTAACAAAGTTTCCAGAGTAACTGTATTGATCATTTCAACTGGTTAATTATCTATCAGCCAGTCATCTATTTTTCTTTTAAAATAAATACTAAATGTTTTAATTTGCTTTACTGATGTAAATTTATTCACTTCAAGAACATTGTAAAAAAAGTTAAATAAAACTAACAATACTTGCAAGAATAAATAAAAATTATTCAGTAGTACTGATTTATAAGAGGTGGAGAGAAAGTAGATAAACAAAAGTAATTCCAGGCCTGTTGCATAATTTGCAAGTGCACATGCAAGTGAAGATGGTTGATTTATGCTGTAACATGCCATGTCATATACGGAGTAAAATGTGCGTGTTGTCAATGAAACAACATGGGGAAAAAAACATGAGAATAAGCTCCTTGCCAAAAATGTAATTCAGCTCTATTTTCATAGTACTGAATGACACTTTTGGCAAAATGAAAAGAAAGAAGAAACTGTTTCCCATTTCATGGAACAATATATGAGAAAAAGCACTCTGTATGCCATTTAGCAAAGATATGAAGAAATGGGACAAAACAATTACAATCGTCCTGATCGTCCCATCTCTCAATTTACTCCAAAAGTTGTGAATCAAGTCAGAAAACTATATCAACAGGCTCTATCAACTTTCATCAGAAATACATCATCAAAACTGTCATTACTAAAAACTTTAAATGATATCAAAGCCAAGAAGTTAGGGATCAATGGACTTAAGAAACAAACTGCATCAAAGTATATAAATGACAAAGTAGAAAGAGCAAAACGAACCAGCAGAAAAGTTTATGAAAAAAATCTGAGGAAGCATCTCATTTCTGAAGACAAGACTTACTGCCCATCTTACCCTGGAAACATCCAAGGAAAGCAATATTACCATGCTATGAATCATTAGGATATTGCCTAAGAGGAAAAAGTCCAGCTAAGGAAAAATTCTACAAGAATACATCATTTAGCAACAATGCATGCCTCTGGAAATATTTCAGATGCTTTTGTTTATGAAAGTACCATCACTGCTCAACTTTACCAGGAGGAATGTCAGAAAAAACAACTGCTTCCCTTCATTGATAAAGACTATTCCAGGGGTATCATCTTCTAGCCAGATTTAGCTACATTGCATTATGCAAAAATTGTAATCGCCTGCTTAGACAGCAAAGGCATGAATACATATACAAGAAGGACAACCTTCCAAATGTCTCGCAAGCAATGGTATCAAGTGCCTTTCAGCAAAATGCAGAGAGAAGTATTGCAAATGAAAACTTCCTGCCAAAAACATCCAGTCTTTCTGCCAGATTTGGAGATTTATTGGCTGAAAAGTTGCACCTACCATTGGAAAAATCTCTCGTAGACTATGCTTACAAAAACATTCGTTCAATTGAATATCATGGAATCAGTGCCAGCAACTATTACTACTACTTCACAATAGTTGCTATTAGATGATGAACAGCTGCAAGAATTGTTCTGTTACACAAACATTAAAGTATGAGAGTTGAGAACTTGGTCTATTTACTTTCCATCCACCTCTTATATATAACCAACTTGCACTATAGGAAGAAATGTTTAAACAAAGATATGTACAACTTAAGATAAATCTTTCTATATAAATAATTAAATATATTAAATGTTAAGATAAAAATTTCATAAATATATAGTTCTCAATATAATAAACTTTCAATTCTTTTAAGCACATATATTACAAGATTTTTAATAATTAACACAAAAAACTGAATAAAATTTGTAATGAAAGTTAACTATATATAAGAAAGTTTTCATAAATTGAGTTGAAATTTATCTCTTGACTAGCTAGTAGTTTACAGATCTGTATATATATATATAAACATCTCTGACCTTGATCATCTGTATTTACTATCATTCACTGCAACTAATTTTATCACCTTCATTTCTTCAGTCAATTAAATAAGATTTTTTTTGCACTTTCTTTCTTTTAACATTTGTATTATTTTAATTTTTATACATATAACAACAATAAATGAATAAACTTTAATATTTTATATGCACATCAAAAAGCATACAAGACCACACAAATAATGACTGCACTGCAGCTAATCAATATCTATTTAGGGATAAAATTAAATAGTACTCTATTTAAAACCAATCATTAGTAATTATTTTATTATACAACTAAATAAATATTAAATATAACAACATACTGTTGCAGCCAGTATATCATGTGGACAACATCCAAGAAGAAAACTTTTACATACACGAGGATCGGTGAAGTGCACTTTAAAACGATTATTCTCACCTATAATAAATAGATTTTAGTATTAGTAATGAGAATATTTATAAAACTAATCTTTATAGTATAGTTTGCTTTAAACTCTAATATTTTGAATAAAATTTTAACAGAAAAAAAACATTTAAATATAGTTAAAATTAAACATTTTATACACATTTTAAATATTTTGAATACTGCCAATTGTTGTATTTCTCTTTAAAATTTATATACACTTAATGCAAGAAGAGAGATTCTTTCATAAGAGGTATTTAAATAAATTTTTGTAAAATTAAAAAAATTATTGCCTAGAATAATATATTATTTATTCTATAAATTAATTTGTGATTTAAATATAAATATTAAAAAAAATTAGTTTAAAAGAGTATATGATTTTTAAAAATATAAAATTAAATTTTGAGAAAGATATCTCTCTTGTGTAAAAACAAAGCAATTTTTAATAATATAATCTATGTTAATGTTTCTGAAAGTTTAATGAAAAACGCTCAATGGGCAGAAACATATTAAAACAGATGGGACTGTTGATGAAAAACTCACGATAACAGCTTTTGTAAACAATTACACTCCCCCACAGTCAGGGAAAAGAATGGTTTCTTTAGTATTTGTCCTGGAAAAAAACATATAACACTATGATATATGCACTGAAAGGAAAAGGAAATAACACTAGCAATACACACTGCGATCAGTCTATAGAAGTTGTCTCATCCTGTTTTTCTTCTTTGACATTAGTCTCGCTTTGGAGACAGGTTTGTACCATTTCCTCCCTGGAAATGAAACCAGGAAGGACAGCATTTAGTCCTACTTTTAAGATTTGCTTAATTTCCAACAAAATAATCATTAAGTGTATTGTCTTCAGTAATATCCATATTTTAAAAAGCAAAACACCATTTAATTATTTAAAAATTAAAAATAAAATTATTTAATATAAAAGTTATTAAATAAATAATTTTTTTGGTCCTTTCTTTGCTATAAATGATCACTTTACATACTTTTTTTTATTTATTAAAAAATTATAAATAAAATGTATTTTTTTAATCACCATTTATTCATAATTTTTTAAAAATATTTCTCAATTAAATTATGAATAAACTTTAATTGATAATCAGAAAAATTGAATAATCTCCTAAAGATAATGAAATATAATATTGCAATTAAGCTGTAAAATATGAAATGATTAAATTCAGCAATTTTCTAAAGTAAATTATTATTAATCAAAAAAAATAAATGAAAAATTAATTAATACACAGATATTCAGGAAATTTAATACATTAAATGTTTTAGACAAAAATCCAAAACCCTTAATAAAATCAAGCTTTTTGAAAACATAATTGAACTCTATAAAGATTAGAATGCATTTAAAATGATGCTTGAGCACAGAATTATAGGTAGAGAAAAACATTCTTTACAATTTTTCATATTTCTTTTATTTCTTTGAGATTTCTATAAGCATTTTTAAAAATATTTCTTGCTCTGTAATACTGAAAACATTTGTTACCAAAAATAAAATTTATCAAGGTATTTAGCTTTTGTTATATTTAATGGAAATATAAAACATTCCAAAGTTTCATTTTCTAAATTTTCCTTCACATGATCGTAAAATCTTGCCTTCTTTTAAAATAATATATATAACCTTGTGTTAAACAATATATAGTCAAGTTCTTAATAACTTCATGCTACTATAAACATTTTCTTTTATATCTATATAAAAAATAAATTATTCTCAACAAATAGCTTATGTTTTTAAATAAACAAAATATATCAAAACACTGTTCACAATTTTTCTAATTAATATGGTTTTAATAGCAGACATGGTTTATGATTATTATTTTGATGCCCTTACATCAAATGGGTATTACACCAAGAAAACTTATAAAACTTAACAAAATCAATTATTATGAATGAAATAAAAATTAAATGATTTTTTTAACAGTTAATAAAACTTTAATGTTATTTTTGACAAAGGTTTCCCCAACCTTTTTCATGTATCAAACTCTTTTAAAAACAATCTTTTTCCATGGACACCCTTCAATACTAATTATACTATACTATAGTATAATATATCATATATATATATATATATGCTATAGCTTCTTACATAACTTTTTAAAAACATCTTCCTATACTTATTTAAGAAAAAAAATGTGCGCAAAATTTTTAATATTTTAAAATAAATTTTTTACATTTGCAAAGTTATATCGACCCTCTCAAACTTTCATTGACTACTAAGGAGTCAATATTGCCCATTGGGAAACCCTGGTTCTATATATATATATATATATAAAAATGAAGTCAGTTCTTTGTATGACATGAAAAATCTAAGTTGTACTTCATTTTATAATTACAAATTTAAAATTTAATTTGTGCTGGAGTTTGTTAAATCTTTTCTTGTAAGTTAGGGCTGTCTATAAATTATGTCTGCATTTTTCTTGAAATTTGTACTCCCCCCCACTGTCCCAGTTTGTTCAAGTTCCTGTAACCCCCTCCTCTCTTCAGATGTCCAACAAAACTCAATCATCCTCAAAACCTTTATCATTTTATGAATAATAAGCTGCGTAAACTGTATAAAATTTAATGATATAAAATAGACATCCATTGAAGTTCAATGCCTTCCAATCTTCCAATGTGGATGTCTAGACAGCCTGTAGATCAAACAGTTGTTAATTGCTAAAAGTTTCCTACATATTTCACTCAAATTATCATAAATGCCAATGTAAAAGAAAATCACTTCAAAAACCATACTAATTTAGTGTAATTTATTTTTATGACTTGATCAAAAATTTTTGAGTAAAACTAGTAAATTTGATTATATAATTATAATACAATAGGTAAATACTTTGAAATCCACTATAAGGCTGCTTTCAGACAGGCTAATCTGTTGTGCTGCTGAGTGGCACCACTCAAGTGACACAACAGAGTCACTCGTCTAAAAACAGCCTTATAGTAGATATCAAAGTATGTGTGATAAAAATTTGGAGATTTCCACATATTGATAGCTACATGAAGTGACTAATCCAAGGTCATTAGGTGACCTCAAGTAAGCTACCAATTGGTTATGTGTATGAAGGCTTATGTCCTCTGTCATTGGTTGGTTGATTGGTTTGTTGTCAACTAGAAAATATTTTTTATTGATACATATGTATTTCCCACAAAGTTTTCTATTTTATTAATAAGTGATTATTACCCAAACAATAAAATACTAACAGTGGAAAAGGGAAAACAACCTCTAGTAGGTATGTATTTACATACTGAAGTTTGAATTTTAAATGTAATTTAATTATTTTAAACAATATATGAAAGGAGAGATGGTTATAACTACTCAATTCATATACAAACAGAAGTAAATTGATTAGGGCCTATATGTGTTTTAATTTGATTTATCAAATTGTTAAAGAAAAATAAAATTTAAGTCTTAAGGAAATATATCATCCATTAATTATGTACATAGTTTAAGGGAGGTTATAAAAAGTACATCATTGTACATGGGGAAGGAAGGGGCTGAGACATCACCTACATGGACTTTTTTAGATCTTGTTAGTAGCAGACAAACTTTTTCTTAAAAGTTTACTTAACAGTCATGTGAATAAACTATCAAAAAATATTTGCAGAACTTAAGTCATTTCTTCAATGTCAAGAGGTCCACGAACTATTATACAGTACACGGTTCATGGACTATAATTAAAAGAGATGGAATTTGTCAAAAGTAAATCATTGTATGTAAGAGGGTGGGCTTCAAAAATGGTTCAAAAACTGTACACAAAATCAGTGAACAGTCCCAAACAGTTTAATTAAAAGAAAAAAAATCAGTTATTTGAAACACTTTCATTTTAATTATTTTTTTTAAAGCAATCACAATATGATGGCTGATTTTTTAAAAATGATTTTTCGTAATCTGCATAATCTTTAAAAGTTTGAAATGAAAAATGATATTTATACAATTATTTAATAAATCTATGCATCAAAAAATTGTAAAAAATACAAATGATAATTAAGAATTTGTTTTAAATGATCTATATAAGTATAGTGCATTATAACCACTAAATTGCACCTAATCCAAGCTAATTTTGTTTGTTTTCTGTTAAATATGTATGCCAAAAACAAAGAAATCATAATTACTTTTTAAAAACAAGATGAATTTGCAAAATCAATGAATACTATCCATTTTAACAAATGCATGTACCAAATATATTTAAAAAAAGTTTTATATTGTGTTTATTTTAGTCCTTTTTGACTTCTTTTCTTCACATATAACCTTGCTAATCTGAACAACTCCACATAATAATTCACATCAACAAAAGTGCACTTTACAAATTTCCTGCAAATTCATCAATTGGCAAATACAGTAGAGAGTCGTAATCCGAATCAATTGGAGACTGGGGTTGTCCGGATTAGTGATTTGTTCGGATAACCGATTATGTATGAAAAAATATATTAACCTGTCCGATGTCCAAATTTTTCTCCGTTGCCTATCGCTTCGTGTTGAATTTTTCTTTGTTGCATGTCGCTTCGTGTTAAATTTTCGTCAATTTTAAGCCTAACGAAAATTTTTATAATAATAATCGAGGCTATTGTATTGTTAAAAATTATTTCTTTATTTTGTACAAACAAAATAAATATATTGAAGAACATAAAAACATGAAAATTATACTTTAGAAGTAAATCTAGTATCAAAAACATTCGATTCAGCACGACACAGTCCGACTGGAAAGCGTTCCGATTACCGGGGTTCGGATTAACGACTCTATACTGTATTTCAATAATTAGTAGAAAACCACAATGCCCAGATCAGCCATTGAGGGAGAATTTGAATCGTTAATAATGCACTATAATACTGTACATGGTTTCACTCTAACAATGTTTGAGAATTGGGGATATCCCACATACAACACGGTGTTCTTACGACAGGATTTTGTTCTAAAACAATTTAAGAAATGGTGATATCCCCATAGAAAATATCAGAATTTTTAAGTGCAAACACAGTCATTTGATATTTTTTTATTCAGGCAAGCATGCATGTTGTCTCATATTTGCCTGTAGACTTTAGAATATTGAAATTTTCAGTTGTTTTGTGCTTTTCACTCAGTTTTCTTTAATGAGAACTGATTGTACGATACATATCAGATTTTATGAAAAAAAAAAAATTACAGAAAAACCAAGTTGTTGCTGATACTTCAGATTAAGGTCAACAGCAAAGCTTATATAATGACAATATTTTACCAAAAAGAAAACATCCTCATTTAATGGGGTTTAGCAGCAAAGAAAAAAATTAATATTAACATGCAATACTTTTGATTATGACTGTTAATTATTAATTGCTTTAATATCTGTATTATATGAATACTTTCATGCATTCCACTTTTTTCTCATACAATTGTTTAATTCGTACTATTATTGTAATTGTAATGTCTAAAAACTTCTTACGAATGTGAATGAAGAATTTATACAATTCAATATCATTAAAAGTTTTGGTTAATGTTACCTATGATTCCAAGATGGCAGCTTGTCTCCGATTCCAGCAAATAGAAAAAGGGAAACAGTGGAGATGCACGTTCTGACCTAACCTGACCTATTCTAATAAATTACCATAATTATTACCAACAAAATTATTAAAATAGGTTAGGTTAAGTTAGATTGTGCATCCCCACTGTTTCCTTGCTGGAATCAGACAGGCCGCACTCTTGAAACCATAGGTAACATTAACCCAAGTGTTCATATATGGTTTGTTGCATTGTATAAAATATGTAAAACAATTAGATATAATGTGCAAAACATACTGTACTGTACATGCAATAGCAATATGGAGAGTATATAAGTACAGTAAATATTTAAATTAACTTAAGTGTTATATTCAAGCATACAACTAATATAGTGATACCTCAGTTTTCGTCGATAATCTGTCTGAAAACAATCGGCGAAATCCGAAACCAATGGAAACGGAGGCAGTTATTTCCATATGAATCAATGTAAATCCAATTACAGTAGAGCGTTGTTTATCCAAAAGCCAATCAACCAAAACATTGGTTAACCGAAAACGTTCCAGTCGGACTGTGTTGTGCTGAATCGAACGTTTTTGATACTAGATTAACTTCCAAAACATAATTTTTTCGTTTTTACATTTTTCAATATATTTATTTTGTTTGTACAAAATAAAGAAATAATTTTTAACAATACAATAGCCACGATTATTATTTTAAAAAATTTACGTTAGGCTTAACATCAATGAAAATTCAACACAAAGGGACACACAACAGAGAAAAATTTCAACATGGGATTGGTTAATATATTTTTTCTTACGTAATCGGTTATCCAAACAACCCCAGTCCCCAATTGATTTGGATAAACAACGCTCTACTGTAATTCGTTCTAGACACTCCAAAATACATACCAAAAGCACATTTTATAGAGAATTAATATAGCATCAAATACTAAAAGCAATAAGAAATTAACATAAAAGACTAATTAGCATAAAGATTAAAGATAAGATAATTAGCATTAAGATGAAAGCAATGGAATTGTTCGGCTAGACATGCAGGGTAATGTCTTGTCTTATAGAAGCTAGTTGGACACGAGCTTCTAGCCTATATCGCCCGGTGGTAGAGTATGATGTAATTGTCATGTAATAGTAGTTGTATGCATTTATGATGGTCATATCAAGAGGAATAATGCCTTCCGGGAAATCCGTTTAAGGAAAACTGGCCCCCTATTCAGGCATTACAGACAGGGAGAAAACCCAGAAAACTTCACATGGCCAGCCCGCCCTGGCAAAGTGCAAATCCATGACCGAACTTCCAGTGTTCAGGGAATGGAACCGTTAGCCAATGATGGGCCGTCACAGGGTAATGTTCACACAACGAGAAATAATGCCACACTGTGCTGGAAAACGCATGGGTTGACCTTTGTTTTTGTAAAAATTAGCAGCGAGGTCACTTCGAGCATGCCGATGAAATCCGAGACAAATTTTTGGCAAAAAAAATCGATAAAAACCGAAACCGACGATAACCAAAATCAACAAAAACCAAGGTATTACTGTATATTGATGATGTATTGTTACTTTCAAAGAAACATTTAAAATTTAAAATATTTATTTTTATCTTATTGATTTTGTAATAATTTAATCAATAAAACTATGTAAATAAGAGAAAATTCAATTATTTGAATAAAAATCATTCAATATTAACATCACTAATAGTATCAAATGATATCATTTGCAATTTCATGGCTTGTTTTCATTTATTTACTAATAAATTTTAAAATTATAATAAAATACTTTATTATATCCTAATTAAGTGTACCTCTCATTACTAATAGTCACAAAAAAATAATTCTGATTCAAAAATCAATGAATGATGTAAAAATATGACTATAAAAAAAATAATGGCAATAATAATTCTGTATAATACATTTATAATATAATTTTGCTGAAAATAGACTTTAAGATTATTTTTAAAGAAAAGTAAAAATTACTACATTTAATGCTGTCAACCATTGCTTATAGTAAAAAGTAAATGTGACAGATAATATTCTTTAATGTTATGTCTACTTCTGTAAATTTTTATACTTAACTGATACCATTTTTTTATAATAAATTATCTCTGAAATTTTGATATTGTAGTTAATCTCTATAATACTACACTACCATTACAGCACAGTAACAAAGATAAAATAACACAATAAAATGAATTTAAATTAGCAATAAAGTCATGCCGGTCATTTAACTCCTTTCACAGGAAAATTTTTTGAACTGAAATAACTTCACTTCCAGTGCAAACCAGAAGTTCATATATAGTTAATTGGGACCTCCTACTCCTAAGCTCTCCATATCTGGCCTCAATTTTCATTTATCTAACACCATTCTTAAGACTAAGGAAGGGCAGACAGACACATAGACAACAGTGGGAATTTACAGGTCTACAATTTTTTTCAAATTGGAGTTCAATTAGAACAAGATATCAAATAAATAATGTAGAGAGACATGATTACATCCAAAAATCTATAGAAATGTATATATTAGGTCTGTCTTATATGGCACTTGCATACATGAGTTACATAGATTTAAATACTACCCATTATGAACAAGCCTAATTGAAAATAAGATTGAATAATAGCATTAACCCAGGGATTAAATAAAGTACAGTACATATAAATAAAGATAAATATAAAAAGAAAATCAAAATATAAATAACAATTGATGACCTTATTTATATTTAATGTATGTTATTTAAACTCTTGTTTTATTGTTTTGTAATTTATTTTAATTTCATTTTTCTTTACTATTCTTCTAAGCATGCAGCAACTAGCATGTATTTAAATAATTCCATTTTATTTAAATTTAGCATTCTAATCAAAATTATTTATAATAGCAAAAATGCTTTCTATTCTTCATTATATATAACAATCCTATTTTTGAATGAGGATTAAAGAATTTTGGATCTCTTCATGACACATTGAATTTGGAACAATTAATGGCCAAAGATTAGAATTATTTTCCTTCAATAGCTGGTCATATCTTGCTATTTTTATTAGCATTACAATACTATTCTTTTATAATCATCATGATTTTCATATTTTTTCTGCTAAATTGTTGAAACTATTGATCATCTTTTAATTTCAATCTAAAACTACAAATATGTAATCAACTACATTGATAAAGTTGAACAAGCCACTGCAGTTAACATAATGAAACACACAACATATTTTTAGCTTTTAGCTTTTTTTTCCAAAAGTTAACCACTGTTAGAGAAGTAAGACAAAGGGCTTAGAATTTCTGGTTGCCAAGTATGCATTTGATACAAGAGGACTGTTCGTGTGAACACTGCACAAAGTGTCCATAATTCTGATTTATGGCTGTTCTGATTGGAAAGTTTTCCAATTTTGCATTTCGTTAAAAATAATAATACAAGAACAGTGCATAAACAAAACTTTTTTTCTGTATGTATGACTTGACCTTGATCTCGCATAATACTAGGCCACTAATATTAATCAAGTAGGATATATTTCATAATAATAATAATAATACCCATTAACCACTCTGATTGCCATCCAAATATTGTAATAGATTGCTTGCTTATTTAGATGAACTTAATTTAAAAATAAACTGTAAGCATTTTAGCAAATTATTATATTTCTGTTCCATTTATATTTGAAATAATATATTTTTCAATTAACTATTGAACAATTTACATACAAATATAAATGTTACAGTAAAAATCCGGTTTTAGTGAAAACGCGTTTTAACTAGTTGAAACTAGTTTTTACTGGATGTCATTGTTATAACCTGTTTTGTCTAGTTAAAACTAGAATTTACTGCTGTATATGTTTTGATTTTAGATAAAACTAAAATCAAACATTAACTTTTTAACCTTTAACATTAGTTAAAACTAATTTTAGCTACATAAATATGTTTGGGGGAAATAAATAAAGTGATGATTGGGATTAAAATATTTGTATTATTTAATACGATATTTATTGAAAATATTGGTCACACATCTGTGTTATTAACATTAATTAACCCTTTGTCCCCGATCGATCGGTACCCTGGCTTTTTACGCAAAACTTTGAGGGTACCAATTCGTCATTACTTTGGTAAATATCGATTTTTGTAAAATTTATTAACAACAGATATAATCTCGTTCGATACGAAGTGAATAAAGTATAATAATTCGTTATATTAGTTGATAGCAGTATAAAATTTTGATTTCAAACAAATGTTTGATATAATGTGCGATAATTTCACAACGAATAAACATACACGCATAAGTGTTATATCGAATTGTACAAAACAATATTCTATGTCTTTCTGGCTCAGCACCAGCAAACAACTATGTAACTAGACAATGTTAATTTTCACAAAATATTACAAATTATCAAGTTTGTGTGTCAGTTCTGATATATATTATTTTTTTTCTTATACATTTTTCTAATAAAATGCATTGAAAAATATTGTATTTAAAACTAAAGATATTAATAAATGTAAGTGATTTTTTTCATATAGATATAATGATAATTTGATTTTTGGCGAACTTTTAAAATAATATTGCCCGACTGACGTATATTGCCTTAGGAGGGATCGCAAAATAAACGTAAACGAGATGTCGGGGGAAAAGGGTTAAAGCGATACGAAATTCGTCATACACTATAGGAACATGTTAGCTGAATGACCTTGTTCGAAACAGTTTTTGCTAAGCCATTTTGTTAAAACCCGTTTTGTCTAGTTAAAACTAGTTTTAACTCAAATTCATTTTTGACTAGCAGTAAATTCTAGTTTTAACAATGTCATCCAGTAAAAACTAGTTTCAACTAGTTAAAACACGTTTTCACTAAAAACGGGTTTTTACTGTAACAAACATCTAAAAACCAGATTTTCAGATTAAAGCCAAAAATTGCCAGACTATATTAATATTACTATTAATAATTAAATGTTAAGTAATTTGGCTGAAGGTAGGTAAATGTTAGGCACCATCTCTTGATAAATTTAATAATTATAATTAAATTAATATTCTAAGAATTAATCTAGAAGGTTCAGGAAGAAAAGAATCAGCATGAAACAGGGACTAGAACTCTTAAGTACTGCATACTGTGCATTTGCATTGCCAGTTATGCTACCCAAACCTTTATCTGATATCTTTGCTTCCAGAACTATTAATTTAGATATAACCATACTGGTTACTCACAGCACCAACTGCAAATGACTCAGAACCATGGCTTATAACTCTCAATATGGCACTCAGGTAACTATTGCTTCACCTCAGCAGTGAGAGTTATAAGCCCCATGGGTGCTGAGTCATTTCCAGGCAGGATTATTGAGCAATGGATTAACTGAATTATTATTTGAAAGTTGAAATTTAGTTTGAACAGTGTCTGATATTCATCAAGAAGCTGAAGCTATCGTAATGAAGGCCAAAAACATTCCTTCGTGGTAAATTTAAATGACTGACTATCTGAAATAAGCATTTAATATGGATAATAATATGGAGCCAGAAACACAAGGTAATATTTCTTCATTTATGTTTTAAGCATAATGTTAAATATGATTATGTACAGTACAAATGCAATTGATAATTTTTTTAATACACACATGGACAGAATTGTTATAAAGTTATTTTTGATTAAAAATTGCTCAAATATTAAATCAGATTTCTTGAAATTGCTCTTTCAAGGAAGAACAATGACTGCCTAAAAATCAAAATGATGGCAATCTATTTTCTTCTAATAAATGGTTGTTGAATAACTGATTATCGACCAAGAAATTTATAAATAAAATACGAAGGAAAATTATCTTGAAAATTGGATTTAGTTCCAAGCAAACTTAGTTTTTATCAGGAAGTGTCAAGTCACAAGTAAATGAATGATCAGTCCAGAAATTCAAAGTTACCTGATGAAGAACCAGTATTTCGGTTTGAAAACGTTAGTAACGAACTACTGGTGTTGATTTCATTTTTTGGTCATCTAGAGAGTGCACATCGATAACAGGTAGAACATTTTCGTTAAATGAATGATGTTGAATATTCCACTTATATATTCAATTCATTCTAACTATAATCAATAGAAAAACTTCTTGAAATATATTATTCTTGATATAATTTATCATTTAATCTATAAAATTCACATCACAAAGTTAGGGAAGAATATAATGTGCTTTCAAAGTGAATTTTAAAAAGAAAAATTTTTATCCAACACTTATAAAATAAAAACACAATTACTTAAGGTATTTGAATTTCATACAATTGTATTTTCTACCACTGTTAGAATGTTAAAGGGACACAAATACAAACATCTATAAACTTGATTTTTAGATTAAAACCAAATGATTGCCGGATTACATTGGGCTACTAATTACTAATTAAATTTCAAGTAATTTGGTCTAGAGGTAGGCATTAAGTACCATCTCTTGATAAATTTAATAATTAAGAAGGTTTTGGAAGAAAATAATTGGCTCAAAGCAGGACTCAAACCCACAACTCCCACTTGTCATGTGGATGCATTGCCAGTTACACAACCCAGACTGCTGTTTGATCTTTACTTTCAAACTATTAATTTAGATAAATTCATACTGGTTACTCACATTAAATGTACTGTACCATACTGTTTGCATAACTATTGTATCTGAACAAAACTATGTTTTGAAGTTTATTATTATTATTATTTTAACACTAAAGTTAATAACAAAAAACTTTTGTGACCAAGACATTTGATAAAATTTGAATTTTATTGTTTGCCATAATGCATCTTTAATGAATTATCTGTCAATATAATAAATTGCTGCTTATATATATATATAATTATGCAAAAAAGTTATATTTAACGATTCACATTCCTCAGGCACTATTATGGTAATATTGATAGTACACACCATAAGCCCATTTTTGCTACTAAAATGATATTCATTGTGTGTATCATAATCATTAACATATAAAACATTCAACTATCTTAAATCTGTCTTACATTCTTTTTAGGTTGAGTGTGTACAATACAAATCAACCTGTCTACAGCCATATGATTTATAACAAAATAGATTTTTAACTGTAAACCTATTTGATAAATTTTTAAAAATTTACTAGACAGGTTGAGGTGCAAGTACAAATGTTAAACTTGTACAGCAAGCAGAAGTACACGTTTGATGTTCTAAGTCCAAGTAAAAGACATTGCGGCGCTCGTTCACATCATCACATGACTCAGTGAACGTTGCGCATTGACTCACGAGAAATTTGTTGAAAAAATGGTGGATACATTTAACATTGAGGGTAAATAAACAAATTAAACTGTTTAAAAGTATTTATAGGCTGCTTAATAACACTAAATAATTATTTTTTATTAGTTGTCTCTCCTACCGTACAATAGGACTATCTCATACTTTTGTCCAGGGAAGTAGTGGCTTATGTAAATTTGAAAGCAGATCAGAAAATTTATTTTTAGCAAATTTACAATCATATTAAGCTGTTGATGGTAGAAGATGCCGTGGAAGAACAAACCTACCTTAAGGTAAGCTATTATGAAGACAAATATACGTAAATTCTATAGGCACTTCACATCATGAGCTAAAAAATTGAATAATTAAATAATTTCTGGATTAAAATCATCTGTTTCTTTACAATATTATTTGTAAATGCTTAAATAATCATTATTTTAATAAAATATGTCATGATTTTCACCCCAAACACAAAGT
This sequence comes from Centruroides vittatus, assembly GCF_030686945.1. Classification (NCBI taxonomy): domain Eukaryota; kingdom Metazoa; phylum Arthropoda; class Arachnida; order Scorpiones; family Buthidae; genus Centruroides; species Centruroides vittatus. Next base: position 810,715 of record NW_027122237.1, on the reverse strand, counting down.
TTAACCGATCTTCTACTCGCCATTCTAGACATAGCAAATGCCATTATTGACCGTGTAGAATTGCCAGATGGCAGCACTCGTCCATCCGCAGTTCACATTTTGGGCTGAATACGTGCACCCCAACCTCTCTACTAACTCTTTATAACTCATTCAATAGAAACCTGTTTTAAGAAACTGATAAAGAAAGTGCACATTATAAAAAAAGATCAATTACCATAGATACCTGATTAGACCTACAGGTTAAATTATCCCAAAAACTCAAGTAAACCCATTTCATTAAAATTTTTTAGTTTAATAAAGCATTTTTACAAATAAAATGCTTTATTAAACTAAAAAAATCATCATTTCTTAATGTAAACCCATAGACCACGTGATGACAGTTAACAGAACATGGCGGCAATGACTCGTATGTCGCTACTATGATACTAGGTACTCTAGTACTGATGATTGATAAAGAATTGAAAGATGTGGTGGTTTGTCCCTTTAAAGATTGGTTATTTGAGGTACTGTACATTGGAAAAATATTAAGTTTATTTAGTTTATATTAGAATAGAAGTTTACGTTAAATGTTATAAGTTACTTAAGTCATTATTTGATTCTTTTCAAAATGAAGAAATATATTTATTGGGTGATTTTAATGGCAGAATTGGAACTTTGAATGAAATGGAGTGGGGAGGTAGTGTTCTCCCCTTGTTGGATTATAGTGTTTATCGGAGCTCGGAAGACAAATGTATCAACAAGATAGGTCTGAAGTTAGTAGAATTATGTCAAGCAAAAGGTTTGATGATTGTGAATGGTCGAGTTAAGGAGGATGTACAGGAAAATATACTTTTGTCTCACATTTGGGTAAAAGTGTAATTGATTATTTGTGTATAAACGGTTGGGCAGCTGAGAAGTATTGAATCTGATTATATGATGCTGCATCTTGAAGTTTCTGGTAAAGGGTTGGAAAAAAAAGGATATCCTAGACAATTGGTCCAGTTTAATAAACAATGGAAGAAGGAATAGCAGGAGGTGTTTTTAAGTAAAATAGAAGGTATTTGTTGGGACAGGAAATTTGATGATAAGATGAGCAAATTAAATGAACTTACTCTCATGGTGTTTGGTATAATGGAGAAATTTAGATACAGAAAAAGGAGTTAAACACTTTTCCATGTATAATTCAGAGTTGTTCGATGATGAGAGCTTAGAACAAAAGGCTAATATGAAAAATAAGCTCAGGAAATGGAGGCAACTTGGAGAGGATTGGAGATTGGAAGAATATTTATCATCAAAGCAAAATTTCAGAGTTCTTTGTAAAAGTAAGAAACGGGAATATTTGACTGGTTTTAATCAACTGTTTTCAAAGTGTAAGTCAAATCAAATGTTTTGGGAATGTATTTGTAAATTAGAAGGTGGAAGTAAATTCCATATTCTGGAGGAGATTAAAACTGAATTGCTTATGCACTTTAAAAGTTTATTGTTCAGTGATAATATAGATAAGGAAACTGTTTGTTCGGAGATGATATTTGTAAGTTATCTTGACAGGCATATCTCTCTCAAAGAACTAGATATTGCTCTGAGTGAGGCAAGGTCAGGTAAAGCAGCTGGCCCAGATGGAATGTTGGAAACTGGCAGACAAGCAATTGTGACAGAAACTGTTGGATATTTTTAATGAAGTCCTGGTAACTGGAATTTACCCTGACGGCTGGAAAATGGCAAGAATATTCCCCATTTTTAAATCAGGAGATGTAAACAATACAAACAATTACAGAGGAATTGCATTGTTAAACACTGTTAGCAAAATCTTTTCAACGATCCTATGTAAAAGGTGGTTGTTTTGAGCAGAGAGTGAGCACATTCTGTCAGAGATGCAAGCAGGTTTCTGTCAAGGGTATTCCACAGTGGACCATATTTTTGGTTTGTGGAATTTATTAAAAGAAAGGCTAGTCAAAAAACGCCGAAAAGTATATACCTGTTTTGTGGATTTCCGGGCTGCATTCGACTAAATGAATCATCTGAAATTATGGAGGAAGCTTGCTGATTTGAGGTTAGGCTATAAAATATTGAATTTATTAAGATCTATGTACATGAATACGTCAGCATTTTTGCTGGTTAATGATACTTCTTCTGAATCCTTCTACTGTAACAAAGGAATACAGAAGGGATGCCCGCTGAGTCCATTACTGTTTTCTTTATATATCAATGGTTTGGTAAATAGATTGAACAAGATTTCAAGATTTAATGGCTTATGGTTAGGAAATAATACTTATATCAAGGTTCTGTTGTATGCAGATGATGATGTGATTATAGCTGACAGCCCATTTAAATCACAGTTGGCAATTGATGGTCATCTGAGTTTCTCAACTGAGATAAACTTTCAGATTAATATTAAAAAAAAACTAAGATAATGGTTTTTCAAAATGGTAGTAAAAGATCAAGCAAGCTTAAATGGTTTTTGGATAAACAAGAGATTGAAATAGTTGAAAAATATAAGTACCTGGGCCTTTGGCTTAAATATAATCTTAATATGAAAGACCACTTTGAGATTATTGCAAGAAAAGCTAAAGGTGCTTTGGTGAAATTATGTAAAATTGTTAATATCCCGGGGTTAACCTCATATTCTCCACATTTCAGGTTATTTGATTCAACAGTTAAATCCGTTATGTCCTATGGTGTTCAGGTCTGGGGTTTGGCTAATGTCAATAATTTTGAGTTAATTCATAGAGAATTTTTGAAGAAAATGTTGGACCTCAGATTTCACGCATCAAATGTGGCTGTTTTATGGGAAACTGGACAGGTACTGCTGAAAATCTTTTTTATAAAAGCAGTTCTAAAATATTATGTAAGAATATTGGAATTACCTAGGGCTATCTAAAATCAGTATGGAAAGAATGTGAATGAAAGCAGAGAGTAACTCATGGTGGCTGTATTTCAAAAACTGGCTGGAGAGGCTGGGATTTGGTGATATGGTTACTGAGAAACAAATTAATAGATGAAAGAACAAATACCATCCATAGTATTGAGATGTATAGAACTGGAACTACAGGAGATGAAGAATGTGCTTCTTTGGTGTGTATAATTTGTAACCAGATCGATAGTTATAGCGACTGGTGCTTCCATATGTTTAGCAATTGTGGAAATGATATGTACGGGGAATACTTAAGAATGTTGCGCAGTAGTTCTAACTCCAATTTTTCGGATTTGTTAAAATTTAACAAGATGTTAAAGGAATTAGATAGTCTGAGTTAAAATAATTTTCTCTTTTGTTCTTTCCTCTTTGATACTGTATTCAATTATATGTCAAATCAATTATTATTATTATTATTATTATAAACAATCTATTCAAAACTGTAATTGTGAAAATGATTATATTACATTTCTTGTTGTCTGTGTTAATTTTTGAAATTACTATTTGATTTTTGTTTAAAGACCCTTTTCTGTATGTCGAGATTATGTTTAGTTACAAAAAATATATTTTTCTTGTAAATATAAACACTCATACCAAAACTTACAAATACTAATTTTGAAAAAATAACCTACAGATTTGAATACATCCACATCCCAAACAGGTTTAAACAAATAGATCCACTCGGGATCTATTTGAGTGCATATAGTATGTTAAAACAATACTTTATTCTGTGTTAAATAACTCCTAAACATACACAATCTATAAGAATTGTTAATATAAATGTTTTTGCTTAACATATTTGCATATATATTCAAATATATGCAAATATATTAAGCAGAAACATTTTTATTAAGAAGGTTTTCTAGGAATACATATAGCAAATTTCATAAGTTAATTATGAAATATCTTCTGATTCATGCTGGCAAAAGGTTGAAACCAATCTTAAACATATAGACAGTTTCTATAACTTAAAATATTAATATCAGTGTTTTTATTTCTGTTAACAATCAAATTTTTAAAAATTTCTTTAATTTGAATTAGCTAATGTAATATAGTTTTGAAATCTTTCAGGCCTATTTTCAATGAAATAAAGTAAAAGGACCATTAATTTTGTGGGCCATTTAATCAGCATTTATGTGGATATTTATTATCTTTTATGTAATATCTTTTCTTTATCTTTTCACTTAAGAAAATTCAGTACTTAGAAATTTTTTCAAATCTCAGCAATAGACATGAAAATTCCATTTTATCTTTTGGTAATCTGAATAGTAAAGAGTGAATTAAAATCATTTATTATATAAAAGTACAATTTTAATTTTAAAGTAAAACCTATTTAAAATCCAATTGTAACAAACTGCATTTAAAGAAAAAAAAAGAAAACAGGAAGTTTCCTAAAAACATATTCATAAGCATTTCACAAATAGATATTTAATTCTGCTCTGTTTTTTAATATCACAAAACTTCTCATATATATAATACAATTTCCTACTCAAAAATTTTATCTTAGATCAGCATTTAAATTGCATTTTGATAAATTCCATATCACATTGCATACTGTACTAATATTTGTGTAAATAAATGTTAGATTTCCTATTATATCCTGATTCATATGTTCAAAGCAATATCTAAAATCAGCTGACCAAACAAGGAACTCACCACTATTGGCCAATTTTTTCCAATTCACATTCCTTAGATTCTCTCATTTTATTTATTTTTCCTAATGTGAGTCTATCTAAATATATTACTTGCAATTTTAAAGTTCTCTAAATAGAAAAACTTCAGTCATTTAACGATATTTTGGTCTTTAGTAGATCGACGTAATAATATAATTAGCAATTTCGATAAACATTAACTTTTATTAAGCCAACATTCAAACGAATCTAAAAACATACTAATAAATTAAAATTTGTTAAAAATATCTATCCACACGCAATTACATTTGGGAAATTATTGCCCGACCACACATTCTTGCTTCTAATTTTTACTTATTTAAAAATTTAAGCAAATTATTTTCGTATTTAAAAAATTTAAAGAGAATATACAAAAACTAGAACAGGACGAAACTAGAATTATTCAAGTGAACTCTGTGTACACATAAAACATTCCCAAAACACCTGGTTTCTATCGATTACACTTGCCAAGATATAACCTTACAAACGTTTGCAACACCCACACCAAGTAAATTTCAAGCTCATCACTCGCAATGTTTTTGGCATATATAATACGCCAACAACACCGGAAGAATCTATAATTACAAAACAAAAACTAGACCGGTAAAAAACAATTAAAGTAAATAAATTGTTAGCAAGATACAGTTTACGGTATCGACACACATGCAAACAGAGGGGTAACCGATTCAATATTTGAAAATGGGGTGGAAAGTGCAAAACTGACAGAATGAGGAAATCAGATTTTTTGGGAAAATTTATTGCTTTTTTATTTCTTGGAAATTTAATCTTCATTATCAATAAACTAATACCAATGTAATGAATTTAAACAGAAATATGGGTAAATATGTTAATAATGAAATTAGGCAATAAACTAAAGTTTAGAGTTTTGTACATAATTCTATTTCAATATACATATAAAATGATTTCAAAAAATCTGAGATCATTCAGAAACTATCATTATTGTTTAATGGAAAAAAAATCAGATAAACACAAAAATAAGCCTTTTATTATTATTATTAATATTAAATAGGATATTTACCATCTCTTCCTGTTCCCATTAACTGATCTAACATTTGTCTCATTTGCTCTTGAGCCGACATTATAAATGTGAATTAAGTTCCTTAATTAAATGTAAATAATCTAGAAATTTCTAATGATACATTCCAAAAATGTATCCGATAATAAACTCACACAAAACCAAAATGGCTCTTCGATGCTTTCGATAGATGATGACGTTCTTAGCTACGAACTCAGTGATTTTAACTACGGTATTTTCTGTATGTCGAGATTATGCTTAGTTACGAAAATATATTTTTGTTGTAAATATAAAAAAGTTCTTTATTTTATCTTTTAATTTTTAAAATACTTCTAGAAATATTTATTTATTTATTCACGCAAAGATAGCCGTGTTACGTGTTATTTTAAAACTCTTTCTGCCTTAGGGTGGTTTCGTATCCATCGTGGGTTCGGCGTGATCAGTAAAAATGGTCGGGGTACGGGACGGCAGCCCGGTCAACCTATCTTCAAAATTTGAGAATTTGACTGGGACGCAAACCTAAATCTCAAAATTCACCAATTCGAGCCCGGGTTCTCCAGAGCGGTAAACTTACGTCTTAACCGCCTCGTCAATTCGCCCATGGAAGTAGATAAGTGAATGACAAAGCCTCGTATATCAGCTCACATATAAAAATTCAGATAATCCAATCCAAATTCGAATCTGAAATTCCATTTACAAGTTAGACTAATGCTTCTACCTTCAATACTACATGGCTAGATGGCTGTGTTTGTCGTGTCGTTCTACCGCTCTGAGGGATTCGGGAAGTAATCCGTACGGATCAAAACACACCAGGAATTTTTAGGGAGAATCTGTCCCGGGTTCTGTCTCTCGCCACCCAGACATCCCATTGTGGGGTTAGCCTAACCCAGAATGAGAACGGAAAAGAGGCCTTCTTAGAGCTCGTACAGTGGGATAAAGAATCAAAAATTAAAAAATCAGTACTCTTCCTTAAAAAATACTAATAAAAGCATGATACGCTTTCAACTGCCATTCCTTTCCGCGAAATGCTTAAATTAACATTTCGTAATGAAAAAATCATATGACGAAAACTGAAACTCGAACTGAGCTTGAAACCGGATCCCTCAGAAAGGCACTTTGACATCTTAGCGGCTTGTTATCTGGCTTCTTCTGTTTCTTTTCATTTTTTTTCCGTTTTCTGTTCTGCGAGCACTTAAAAGTTATCTAAACTATGCCCACACTAGTTGGCCAAGCACAAAAATTGCATCTAGGTACTAAGGAATGGGCTACTATATCTGGATAAAATCATTCATGAATATTTCTGAGAATCCGAACTGTACTTGAATCCTTAACTGCACAAATCCGATTTTATGAATAAATCTATGAAATCTGCCTTAGTAAAGTTAGGAATTATATGAAGAAAAGGATGCCACATACAGAAATACACTCATTAACATAAACAAAAGCGCATCTAGATTACATTGTCCGATTACAACAAAACTCGGTTTGATTTTATTCGATTGCGGCAATGCAACATATGGGCGATCTGCCGAGAAGAAATTCCTCCCGGGAGTTCTTTTATGGAAAACTGGCCCCATTTAGGCGTTACTAACGTGAAAAAAGTCCGGAAAGCTTCACGTAGTCAGCCCGTTGGCGAGGCGCGAGCCCATGACCGATTCCGAGTGTTCAGTGGTTTTATCCATTCGGCCACTGATGGGGCATGCAAAACTCTCTTTATAGTCTCAGACTAATGGTTTTGGCGTAAATGGTTTCGGCTGGGGTCCGAATGCACACACTCCAGGTATTAATTAAAATTGCTACCCAAGTATCCTATATAAAGAATTGCAGAGATTCAATATGCTTAGAATTTTCAGTGTATCTGTTCTTTGGAGGTCTTGAATGCTAGACATACTGTATACAGAGGCACACGTACTGTACAGTACATTGAGGCACTTGGGGCACGTGTCCCTTTTCCTTCTGAGTTTCCTTTTCCCTAATCACCAAAGTAACTCCGAATTGCATTAAGAAAAGTCGTCTTCTAGCCTATTGTGCAAATATCTAAGAAACTAATGAACGATATTTATCTATTGTCTCATGCAACTTCGTCGTGCGTTGTTCAAAATTTGGCCTTGAAAGTTGTGAACAAAAAACATTCCTTGTTAGCCACAACTGAAACTAGTACCAGCTTGTTGACGGCCGGATGGCCGAGCTGTCAAGGTGGCAGCCTACCACTCTGGGGGACCCGGGTCGAATCCTGAGGGGTTAAATAATCCCCAGGAATTTTTTCAGGGGGTGATCTGTTCGGATATGTCGGATCCCGTCCCTCACCACCCGGCCGCCCCGTTGTGGGCCTGGCAGAATATTTTCCAATTTATCACTTATTAACATAAAAATTATTTGCATTCACTTACATAATTTATAAAGGGAACGGTTATTTTGTCGATAGAAAGTAACGCGTCGTGGATTATACGGAAAGGCCAGTGGCGTAGCGTGGGTGTCAGCCGCCCGGGGCGGAGGAAAATTTCGCCGCCCCCTTATTTAGGTATTTTTACAAGATATTATTATTTATTGTGAAATTTTGCCGCCCCCTATACGTGCCGCCCCCACTACGCTACGCCACTGAATTACCGGTATATACATATGCCTATTTACTAACGACTAAACCTCGCTAACAGCATTTTCATGGTCATTCTCGAATTCGGTGCACAAGGTAATTTCGCACCGGAGGCAAGAAAAAGTTTTAACGAATCTAAAAATGTGGAATTTTAATATTTATTTTGATAAATATCGAATCTTTAAATATTAAATTTTATTAAATATAAAAGTTTATATACGCTTAAAACAATTCGATTTATAAATTTAATTGTTGAAATAATTATAATTCTGGTTTGGACGTATACCGACTACAATCTTTTTTATTTAAGTTCAACGTTGAAATGGATTTCCTCTTGTAATGCATACTAGCGACCAATATTTGCTATTTATGGTGAAATATGTTTACAGTTAAACACCGATTTAAATACAGTGTGAATGTCTGTATAATATAAGTCGCCTTCTCCATTTATAGACGATTAAACAATATCGTAACACAGTCTTTAAACTCGACAAACACTGCCTTATGTCACTTTGCCGACCAGCTAACTGTCGTTGTTCTATGACTATTAATTTAATCGAAGTGGAACAACGAGTCATCTGACACTGCAGAAGTGTCTGGCAGTCAATTGAAAAGGAAAAAACCTAATTCGGGATGAAAAGTCAAGTCCAGTGAATTAAGTCGTAGCCGAGTGAAACGTCATTTCCGGGTAACAAAGTCGCATTCGGGTGGCAGTAACATTCGGTGAAAAGTGGACACGGATGAAAGCAAACCTCGGCAGAGAAAAGGCTTATTTTATGCAGCAGAAGAAAAGCATTTTCCACCAAGGCTCTTTCCGCTTGACGGATGTTTCCACCATCACTTTCGACTCTTGTCGATCGAGTCTTATCTCGCGTGATCGACACTCCACCGTCCATTCTGTAACTTCCGGGTAGCGTCATCCCAGATAGTCGACGACAGGCGTGGCGCTATCGTTCGGAGTGATGACAACCACCCGTTTGTTGTCGGGTGCAGGCGACTCGCGCTCTTCGCGCTCCTCGACGTCTTTTGGAAGCACCCGAATCACTCGAACCGAAGCGGAAGACGACGAGGCGCTTTCCTCCCGCTTATCGTCTGCCGAGGTGTGCCACTTCTTTGAAATTCTCCATTCTGCAAAAGAAAGACACGACTATTATGAAAATGCAACTTGTATTCGTTAAGAAAATATGAGTATTTAATGTAAACTGTAAGATTTCTAATGAAAAAATAATTTAAAGAATATGACAGATGATCGTCTTAATTATAACAAAAAGTCACAAATCAATATTATAATGAAATCTTTAATAAATATTGTAATTTGAACTTTTCAGAGATTTTTAATGTTTGATATATAAATAGAGAAACCGGTTTTTTACAAATTATACAATCGTGTCCATTTGTGAGGACCCGAACGGGGGTCGACTAGAGGGGACGAAATTGGAGATTTCCATTGTTTAATGGAAGTTTTTTCTGTGTATTTAAAACAATGGAAAAGAACGAATTCGAGAAACACGCGCCGAGAGAGGAATCAAGTTCTGTCGCGACGATGACCTCTCCCGCGCCCTCCATCGGGTTTTGAATTGGCACCAGGTGACAATGAGAGACCAATGGAGAGGCGATTTGGGGGAGAAAAATTATAAAATCGTCGTTTCAAGGACATTCGGAGTTCTTGGTCTTTGGTTCAGGGTGCTCCGCTACTGGATTCTGGATAAAGTTTAACAACGAAATCTGGCTCGTCGCTTCGATTTTGTCCCCGACCTCCGCTCCCGACGAGTTGCGCCCAGGTACATCCCGCCGTCGAAAAGCGTCACATCAAGTTGTGCAGTGCGCCCCGGGGCCGACACCATCCACCTCACCTTCATCGGAAGTTTAAACGATCGACGGGACTATTGAACTGTTACACGGACTGATCCACCCTTTAGATTGGTGTTACGCCGAATTAAAAGAGTTTTTGTAAGCTCCTTTTTTATGTTTATTAAACGGTAGTTGATGAACACAGGTCTCAGTGAGTCATCCACCCCCACATGACAGTCTGACCGCTCGACCGCCGTAACATTCTTTCTCTCCCATCGGCTAACTTTACACATTGCCATAACACAAAACGTGTGAAAATAGAGAAAACATGATGACGAATAACCCGAAATTATTCTGTTTAATTAAAGTTTAGACTATAACGGTGCAAATTTCATATGGGATACGATGTGTATATAAATTATAAACTATTATTAATGTACAGGTACTTGTTAATTTCCATTTTGCTTTAACAATTCGATTGGCCTTGCGCTTAACGAAAATTAACAATGACAAGAGTAAAAATTACGTCCCAAAATAAGTGGAAGGATTTCATTCGTCGTCTCTGCGAATAAACCGCTCAACGACCGATCAATTGTCGTGCAAATAGCAATTTGTCGGAAAATCATTGACACTAATTATGATATTCGGCTTAACAATGTTCAAAAATGCATAAATATAGAAACACCGTAGTCTAACAATAAACTCGCAGCAAATAAATAAAAACTGAAAAAACACTTGAAATAAATAATTTTTAATCGCACGAACTGAAAATACAACCGTTCGCAACAATAAAATTCTGACAATTTCTTATTACAGAGTATATACAGACTTTTATTGTTGCGTTGCCACGAAATTTAATATTAAAAGTATGGGCGAATTTCGCGATTTCCGCGGACCTTTCCTTGCATATACTCGTGCATTCGTGTTAACATTAATATGTAGGCAAAAACTAATATTATCGTGTTTTGTAATGATCATCTCGTGTAAAGTTGAATAAAAACTTGGATTTTATGATGCCCTTACAACCGAAAAAAGAATAAACTTCTATTATAGTAAACCCAATTTTATCAACATTTGTAATTTACGCTATAATCTATTAATAAAAGTGAAGGTTTGTTAAATTAAGTGTCCGAATTTCATAGATAAAAGCTTGTACATCGTAGGAATATTTACGCTCTGAAATAAAAGAAAGATGATGAGATCTATTGAGTGACTCTACATTCCTCTTCATGATTGATTTATTTTTACGTTTAGAACGAATTATAAATCTCGTTTCAGATGTGTAAAGCCGTATGTTAGAGAAAAGAAAAGAGAAAGTAGTCTACACTGAAAATTCGATATGTAATGCAAGTTGCCACCGGGCTGCTGACAGTTAGAATCGAAACACGAAGAATAGCTGATGACCCCCATTTATCAGTTACGAGTGTAACTGATAACAGAATCGTAGACACTGTTGCCCGCGCCCATTGCTTACTCTGTGTTCAAATGCACCTATCCGACTACGCAAATTGCCACCGGAAACTAACTTTCAATACAAAACAAGGAATATCCGTGGATAACAGCTTCGTCTTATAAAGTGACGTTTGAGTATGGTGTAGACATTGGTAGAAAAGTAATAATTAGTTTTACTTGTAATTGTATTTAGATGCTAATCTTACACACATACGAGCGTAATTGTATACCTGATTGTTTTCTCAAATAAAAACTGTATTGTGATGTCCTCCGCCATGATTTCTTTGGAACCCACTTAAAGCGATATTTAGTGTCGGTTTAATTAAGTACAGCTGACGATATTAGCCGTTTAAGTCAGGATGTTACAATTACAATATTTCAGCTGAAAAAAGATTCGAAAAGAATTGGAATCGATAAGACGAATTGATTCGTAGAAATAACTTCAGCATGAGTAATCCAGTGGCGCAGCAGGGGATGGGCGAAGGGACCCTGGCACCTTTACAAAGTAAAAGGAAAAGAAACAATAGTGAATCTTCCAGAAGTATTTTCCTTACTAAAATTCATTTTTTCTAAATTTATATTGTGTCGTGTGTTCAGTGTTCAGTTTCTATGTCAGGTATTAATTGGCTATCAAAGAGGATAGTAATTTTATTGAATTGGCATTAAAAAGTGTTTTATCCGTTGAACTCGGCTCCCCAAGATGAAATATTGAGTGTGCCGCTGAGATAAGAATTACAACCAGGAACGTCGAAATGGGATAAATTTAGAAACACGAGGAATGTTCTGTTTTATACGTTAAAAGCAATGTCTTCGAGACTATTACCATTAATAATAATAACAGTTTTAAAATATTTTTAATTATAATATAATTTAAAATGTTTCAAAACTATTCTGTAGTATTTTTATAAATATTTATTTATTTAAAACATTACGACAACGACATTTCAGTCTTCATTCAGATTTCAAAGTGCAAAGTTCAAAGCATATTGAATGATTAATAAAATCTTTTGTTTTCGATTTTAAAGTTAATGGAGCGTAAAGCTACTTTAGTTAAGCTGATGGAAAGAGCTTTAAGAAATTTCCGCTTTAGTGGGCAACACTTTTACACCTGTGTTACTCGTTTTTGTTGTTGGGCTCTTTATATACGTTGTTTTGAACGAATAAAAATATTTAATCAGAAACGACGCATAATTGTCCCCGAGACTGTAAAATATTGGAGACAGTCGATCGAGAAAATACGATATTGCGTAAAACTGTAAACAACAACGTGAGTAGAACACGTGCCTTTACTAATAAATCGGAAAATATTTATGTCCGAACAGAAGATTATGTGTAGAACTGCGTTTCTAATTTTTCCTATAAGCAGATTAAAATACAATTTCGTATGTGACAAACTTGATTTGACACACAGTACGTAAAATACGTATATTTTGTGGCGGCAGCCATCTAAACGCGTGTGGACGTCGCTGCTAGGCTACAGCTGCTAGCTTAATTAACTTAAAGCGAAACTGTCTTTTAACAAAGAGGCTTTTCTAGTTAACGCCACCATTGTTCGTTGTTCATATACATTTCTAGAATGTTCAGTGGTACTCTTTTGTGTCTTCCCTAATGGCTTCTTCTTTTGTAACTCTTTCCGCCCTGCGGGCACTAAGAGGGCCTCTTATAGCAAGCTCATTATGGGTTCGGCCAGGCCCACAATGGGGCGGCCGGGTGGTGAGAGACGGGGATTGACATATCCGGACGGACCACCCCCCGAAAAATTCCTGGGGATTCTTCGACCCGTCCGTATTCGATGCCGGCTCCCCCAGGGCGGCAGGCTGCTCACCTCGACCGCTCGGCCATCTGGCCGCTTCCCTAATGGCTTTTGTATTGTCGATATGTTGCCTAGGGGGACAATAAACCCAGCGGGGAAGCTGGACAGAAGGATATATACCGGTGGACCGGTAAATACGAGCCACTTGTCGAAAAGTATTCTTCGTGTGTAGGACTACGTTTGACCGGCGAAGACTGCATCGTCTCCACCATTCACCATTTTGAGACAAGAGGTATCAATTCACTTCTTTTCTTCTATATATCTCTTATATCTGTTTTCTTAGTTTTAAGATAGGCTAAGGCGTGGCGAGTTTCTGAATTATATTTTTCGCTGCAGTACGGTTTGTAACGTGGATCGCGATTCATAACTGTTGTTGAACAGTACCTAGCAAACTCGAAATTAATGTGTTTTTGACAACAGACTTTCCTGCACAGTACTTTTCCTTTGAATAGCGACAGTTTACGTAGTTCAGATTCGCAAATAAAAGCTGAATTTAATGAACAATACTCTTTATTCATTTATACATAAGAAAAGTTTAATTTTAAAATTTATGTAGGTGATTGAAACGTATTAGATATAAGCAATTTAGATAAGAAATGTTTTGTTGACGATAAGTTAATTTTCAATACACTTTTAAATTATAGAATAAAGTTGAAATGGGTTTTGAAAAGTTTCGTGGTACCTGTCCCGGACGGGAACCCTTAATGGACAGTTTCAGAAAGTTATTTTCTTTGCGCGCAATGAGAACACATCCGGAGGTATGTATTTTAGTTTATTTATAAGATAATTGAAATCCCGAAAAATGTTACTAGATACAACTGAATATATTTATTAAACTCGATATTCTAGACTTATTCCTAAACCTTTTTTAAATGATCGAAGTAAAAAGAAAACCAGTGAATTAAAATGAATAGTTTTTTTTTACTTTAGTCAGAATGTATGAAAGTTTTATGTAAAATATCGTTAAATTATGATGAACACATAAATATGTATTTATTGAGTATATTAATCCGTTGTTTTCACAATGCAGTCATAGAAATAATTTTAGTAATTTTAAAAGTAATCGACGCTGTTTTCTTTTATCGATGAATTGTATTTGGGATTTTTTAAATAAATAACCGACGTTAATATTTTTTATTTTTATAATACAAACTGGTAATAAACAATTATCTTCTAAATCGTATCGTAGTAACTCGTTAGTGCCGTATATTTTCATTTATTTTTATATGATTTATCATAAATTGCTTAAATAAAAGGAAACGTGAATGACTTTTTTGATTTTTTACAGCTTGTTCCATTAGTTTTTATTACGGCAACCGCTGCGACAGGAATGGTCTCTCACGTTATATATCAATTATTTTACAATTTAGATGCAAGGTACAGTACGTGACGTTTCATAAAATGTAACTGAAATAAAATTTTTCTTTGTCGACCTAAGTAGGAATTGACTTTAAAAAAAAAATTTTTATATTACTTGTTATGTCTCGTTTCATTTTTACTTTTGACATTTTTAATTAGAAATGTATAAAATTATAAATTAAATAACATGTTTATTCTAATATAAAATTACAGATTTGTAAAAGGAGCCTGTCCGAGATGGGAATTGGTGGATCCCGAGAAACCACAGAAGGTAGGATTTTAATATGGATTTTTATTCGTATTAAAAAGTTTGATTTAATAACTATATCAAAAGCAGTTTATTTAGAAAAGTCCTGTTATAGAAATAATCTTATTTTTTAAAAATAGAACAATAGGCTCTTTCCGGATTCTTCACTATTTAAATGTTGAAATTAATCTAAAAGTTAACCGTTCTGCATTTTTCCTTCGACGTTTCCTGTATAATAACTACTTTATATTTAATGTCAATTCTCCATTAGTTTTTTTTTTCAAATTATAAATTAGATTAACGTGATAATTAGAAGTGTGTAAGATCAACAATTTTCCTCTTGAAGGAATAATACAAATGAAAAAAGTGTAGACGCGCTTAAATTAAAAATGTCTTAATTGTATTATTATTATGACACAAAATGACTTTTTAAAACTATCTAAAAAAATAAATTCTGAGTGAAATTTAAATATAAATTTTAATTAAGCACATATACATATATTTTCCAGCTGATTACGATCAATCAAAAATGGGAGCGAATTCCCGAATTGGATGAACTTCGCAAGATTATTGGACCTTACAAACCGAAGTAATTACATTGAAACAAATTAGAAACTCGTGAATTTTATCGACATTTTTTCGGTGTATTTTGTACAGTTGCTTCCTGAATCTTTAACTGAATAATAAATGTGTGATGTTTTAATGTTAAAAAATGTATTTAATAAATTAAATGTTTTGAATGAAAGTTTGTGAATGAATTATTAAATCGGCTTTTTCACAAAAATTATCTAAAGTCATTCTATAATAGTATTATAGTTTTCAATGGTAAATAAAAATTACTATAAAAATAATAAATTATAATTCATTTATAGAGCTTAAAATACAATTTAAACGTACAGTACAAGCTTTAAACATATATATACAGTAATTTTATGTTTAAGGTGTATTTTTTCTTCTTGCTGTACTGAATATATATATACAGTCGACACCCTCGGTTAAGTAGTCACTTTTCTGTAGTCCCGGCCGACTTACATAAGCATTAATGTTAAAAAAAAACTTCGGTTTACTCGACACCACCGGATGAGTCGACATACTTTTGCTGTCCCACACTCCGATAAGTCGTCACCCCTCCCGAAAAAATGAATTCACTCCGCAGTGGGGTACGAACTCACTTTTTTTCAGGAGGGGGAGTCGATTTATTTATTGATATATAATTAATATATTTAATAATATAATAATACATTAATATTATTAATATATCATATCAAATAAAATGCCTTAACATTTTATGAATTTTTATGTATAAAATAATAACAGATAAACAAAAAGAAAATATACAATCTACATCAACGTCACACCAGAATCCAATTTTTCATTTTCTCACGCTAGAGGCACGAAGAATCCTTAGACGTTACTTGCCGACAATTGACAATTGCGGAGATGATGTTTTCGAGGCGTTCGTGATCGTTGAAAAAGAGTCGAAACAGTTAAGTGTCAAAACAAACAACACTAAACGAATTTTTCAGTTTTTCATCTACAGAATAATTGTAAATGGAGAACACGATGTTTTGTAAGTCTATGCTACTGTATAAAGCACTACTGTAATATATCAATTGTAGTTTTGTGGTTTTTTTCCAACTTCGCTTTAGTCGACACATTTCCACTTTCCCTTGGGGTATCGACTTATGCGGAGTCGACTGTATATTACAATTTCCCTCGATAAGCATGGCGAAATATTTTTTAAGAGAAAGTGGAGATTACAAAATTGTGAATATCTTTCTTGTAGTTGAGGGATGTAGCAATGTTTTACTCTTGCTAGAATGTAAAAGAATTCTTCTAACATTCCCTCTTCAGCGGGAGATTCTGGGTGAAACAATTTAGTATTGCGAATTACAGTCGAATTACAGCTCTATATAGAATTGAAACAGGAACTAATTTGCTCCGCGGTTGACTTTCTCTGACTTTATGTTCCGGGGCTTTTATACTTGGTCTACTTTTACTACTGTTTTATATTTGGCGATTTTTAAGTGAATAAAGTGTTGTTGTGTGAGGTAGCGTAACGTAAGACGAGAGCAATTTGCGAAGGAGTGTATCTGCAGGAAGATATTTCCTATTGTAAGGTGACTCTTGTGTTTAGATGTCAGACGCGGACAGTAAATTCGATAAACGTCACGTGCCTGCAGTTGGTCAGGCAAAAACCCGAAACCAGCTACAATATTTAGTGGTTTTATATCCAATCAACTATTTGTGAGTAAAGTAATATGATGTTCCTGTGTTGCCGTACGTGATGAAGGAATAGGTTGACGAAATTCGAGTATTATATTTTTTATATGAAATTGAATCGACGATATTAAAGGAGAAAAATAAATGAATTTCGCTTTGTTACCTGCTGTTGAATGTGTATCAGTTGTGTATCGCAACAAATTAATAACTGCATAATAACAATATCAAATTAACTTTTTTGTTACGGGCTAGTAGATCAAACTTTTTGTATTAAAAAAAACACAATTTTAAAATAGAATATAAAAAAGTTTCTGTCTTCGATATTCTTTTATAAGTGGTTCATTGTGTAATCTTCGTTTGACGTCTTCATACCAAACTCGGCATTCTGTCAATTTTAATGGCATGCAACGTGATAATGATGACTCATAATAATTTCATAAAAGCTAAATTAAGATTAATTTACAATTGATCAATAACTAAGCGATTATAAATAATGCTAGTGTTCTCTGCTTTTACGTTCTGTTCGTATGTATTTTCACAAGTAAAGGGAAAATCTTTTCCACTTATTTATTTTAGATTAAGAGGGTAAAAAGGGTAAAGGAGAAAAGGGCTTTATTCTTATCCTCTTATACAAAAAATTAAATATATTGCGAAATAACATCAATTATATTTGATGATAAAACAAAAATAATCACTTAATAATAGTAATACAATTTTTCTGCACGGTTGAATTCTAGGCTAAATATACGGTGTAACATATATAAATTTTGTTTTTACGAAACATTTTAACATATATATATGTATATAAATTATAATGTCTATCTAAAGCATAGTACAGTACATATCATGCATGTTGGCAAAATTTTCCAGGCAAGGACGGACAAAGCTTGCAGACAAATAAATACATCAAGAAATTTTTATTACATTATCTAATTTTTGAGCGGGTTTTCACAAATAGATCATAGAATACAAGATGGCATCACAGTCTTCTATGATTATAATTTGTGGAAGTTTTTACTCGATCCTAAAGGAGGACAAATTGCTCCGTTTACCTCGTCTAAAGACGATCATGATACAGACACTTATTGACTTCCCAAACATCCCATTCTGTAACCGAAATTAGGTAAAAGCGCATTTAGACGGGTGAGAAGATAATCCCTCTGCGTTATAAGTTAAGGTCTGGTCCGTCTCAACACAGAAAAGCAAGATACCCAGCTGTCGAAACTGTCATTTGTGCCTATTTCTCGTGTCTATTTGACTTTAATTTTTGTAGTATAAAACGTTTCGCTTTAAATTTCGCTTGCATGTTGCAATAGCGGTTAGATTAGAACTTACAGCAAAAAATAGTGAAAATATCTGACGTAACGTTTTTTCGATATAAATAACATCTACGAAGAGTTAGTTGTGCTGAGTAGCGTATTATTGGATGATGATGTTGTAAATTAGGCCTATGTAATTCTTCGTTTGCACTCAAATTAAAGCAGCATCTGCCATAGTAGAAGAAATGAGCAAAGATTAAGTCGGCCGTCTTCGACCTGTTATTTTCGTTCTTTCTTCGCTCTACACGTGCACTATTTTTACGGGGAAGTCGGCCATATTCGACCCGTTATTTTCCTTCTTTCTTCGCCCTGTACGGGCTTTATTTTTACGGGGAAGTCGGCCGTCTTTTATTCGTTATTTTTATTTTTTACTGATTCTGCTTCATCTCCTTATTTATCCAAGTCAGTGTATGACAGGTATGTGAAATCATGCCATATTTTAGCCACTATTTTTGTCTTGTTGATAGTTTTACATGTGCTCATGCTCTAGCAATTTTGTCAACAGCTTGTTTTACATTGAGATCTTTTTCTAGACATAGTTATCAATGTTGCAGAAAATGATCCTCAAAAGTCTGCTTCAGTATTTATCCTGCACAGTGTGAACTATTCCAAGATAGACTATAGAATAGAGGTAATTTACAAGTTTTCCAGATGCAGTGGCGTAGCGTGGGTATCAGCCGCCCGGGGCGGAAGAAAATTTCGCCGACCCCTTATTTAGGTATCTCAATTTAAAAGACTAAAATATACAGTAATTCTAAAGAACTTTTCGGCAAGAACAATCATCATTATTGTGTATTGTACAGGTTCAAATTTTTACAAGATATTATTATTTATTGTGAAATTTTGCCGCCCCCTAAAAGTGCCGCCTGGGGCGGGCCGCCCCTGCCGCTCCCACTACGCTACGCCACTGTTTAAAGTTAAATTACTTTTTTGAATTTTAAATATGTAAAATATTCGAAAACGGTACGTTCCATTTTGGAACATTTATAATATTAAACCTGACGATGGCCTATATTAGATAGAGTGAACACTTTCTATTCTAACAAACTACTTTATACCCATAGCAGCCGCCATTATGTAGTTTGCGCTAATACCGCTAGGTGTCAGATCTATCGTTGGCACAAGCCAAGGTCTGTATAAGAAGGTCAGGACACGCCTGACCTACTTCTCGAGCCGCCATTTTGGGGTATTTTGAGTCGCTCGTTTTAAGCAAACTTGTACGAGCAGTCAGTTTTATACGACATTAATTAAACTAAAATTGCATAAATCCAGCGATTTCCAGTCAAAATTATAATAATAATTTCGGATGATTACGCATCCCCAATTTTATGTAACTTTTCGATCAAATAGTTTAAAAGAAACAATCATCCGCATCGCTCGCTGTCGTGAATGAAACTAATTAAATAGGTACTAAAACTGATGCAATTACGTATATAAGCGCTTGGTAAAGTAATGCAATAACGTAAGTTATCCAAAATTTTATTTTAAAGCATTTACCAATACGATATTAATGCATTAAAAAATAAATATTGGACTAACGTTTAATTAACGAACATTTTTGGCTTTACAAAGGCTTAAACGTCATATTTTCCGAATTATATAAAATTTAATTAAAAAGGATAATATTAAACACAATTTGATGATATTTTTAACAGAGCTTATCTGAAACATAACTTCTTTCTCTGTAAACACACAAGATACAAATATAATAAAATACCATTTTCGGAAGTCGGCAGAAGTACGCATAAATGAGTTTTTGCTTCCATACAGTTTTTTTACATTCAAAGTATTGTTCGTATCTCTGGCAAAAATATGTAATCTCACTGACAGAAAAGTTGAGATTAACAGTTCTAACTGAGATTCTTCGAAATGAAGCTGAACAACAAATAATTTAATGCCAGCTCACGTATACACTCAAACCTGTTTTTGTGCGGTATATGAAAATTTCAATCAAATTGGAACATAATTGACTCCTGTAAAATTTTTTAAAACTCTATTGGATGTTTTCTATGACATCGACAGGTTTTTTTCATTTTTTATTCAGTAAAATTTTTTTCTCATACTTTTTTCGGCCCCTTCTCATTTTAATAGCATAAAAATCAAAATATTATGTTATATTTGAACAGATGAGGTAAGTTAGCTCCCCTCCGGCTTTAGACTGCGGGTGCGAAATTTCACGCCTTGTTAAATGAAATAACACTTTCTGCAGCTATATTTATCAAATAAAATCATTTTTAACGATTATTTTTAACTTTTTAATGTTAGATCGGTATTTAAGTGGAAATAATTACAGTAGAGCATCGATTATCCGACTCAATTGGGGACTGGGGTTGGTCGGATAACCGAAAAGTATGAAAAAATACATTATTAGTATAGTGTATTAGGCCCGGTTTAAATACTAGCCTCCCTTTCGTGGTCGAGCCAGTGCTGCCAGCTAAAACATGCAAAAATTTAACAAAAATAATATTAAAGTAGCCAAGACATAACCAAATATTGTAGCGCCACATCACTAGCGGATGTTTGAATTTGCCGACTAGAACGCGGTCGGTTAATCGGGGGTCGGATAATCGATGCTATGCTGTAATATAAAAAATAAAATTCTTAGAGGATTTTTCCCCATTAGGGATTGCAGAAAAAGGCCCAAGGAGTTAAAAAAGCAATTCCTAGTTATTTCGTACGGTCTTGAGTTATTTTCTACGCGAGACTTTTTTTATGCGGTCCCTATCCACCGCATAAAAAAATACTTTTTAATTGTGTTGTGAAAACTATTTTTTATAGCTACTCGTAAAGTTTTATGCGTTTTCTTTTATGCGGTCTCTATTCACCGCACAAAAACAGGTTTGAGTGTACTGTACATCTCAAAGACAGTACCTATAGAAAAATGCATTATACACACTACTCTCGCATAGTTTAGAATGTTCGGTTGGCTGCCACTTATCCCGTCTGCAGTTCTGCACCCATTTCGCTTTCCTCCGCTTATCTGCAGGAAATCTAAACACTCGAAGGTCGGTAGACTTACTTTTACAATTAGGTGCCACAGAATAACCCATTGTTTAACGTTCTGAGTACGTATGTACTGTACGTAATAATACGCAGGGACCACGTATAGTGGTCCCTGCGTATTATTACGTACAGCGTATTATTACGGACCACGTATAGTGGTCTCTGCGTATGCGTATTACGTAATCCACGTATGCGTATTATTACGCGGATACGTAATAATACGCATATCGATAGAGATCACTATACGCAGAGACCACGTGTAGTGATCTCTATCGATATGCCCCAACATGGCCGCTGCCGCATAGAATCACGGGAGCATGTCCTGACCTTCTTATACAGACCTTGGCACAAGCGAATAGAGAAATATGTTCGAACAAATCTGTACTTGCTGCAAAGACGAGAACGGTTACCATACGCCGAAGGTCGTATCGGCGAGACGTCGCGAAACAAAGTCCGGAGGAACAACTCGCAAATATCAAATTGTGTGTGTTATTGGGAAAAATCCTTCTAAGACCTTAAAGACGCTTCGTGACACCTATGTCGAATCTTCCACAAAGCATTCTCAAATTTACAGACTGGAAAAAGAAACTTTGGCGAGAAACGAGAAAGTATCGCTGTTGATTCGCAAGGCGATCGTCGATCGGTATCCAGTCCGAGGAGAAAGCGTCGATCGTATGCGAGATTTTGAGGTCGGACGGACGGCGGTCGATCGAGCGGATCGCCAAAACGGCGGGAATTTCTGTCGGAAGTTGTCGTTCTATCCCGCCCGATCGACCGAACACAATGTGTTTGCCAACACGTGGGGCCGACCTGGTGAAATTTCTACCGTCGAGAGACCGCTTCGAGAATGATACGGAGCGCCACATCCGCATTGCGGGCGTTGTGGCGAGACGGCTTCCGAGAATGTTTTCGGCAGCTATACCGGCTGCCGGCATCGGCAAAAGCGTGTGGTCGTCGAAAGACGCGTTGTTTGATTTGTCAATCGTACGCGTACTTTTGAGTAATAAACCGATTCCGGAAACTTTTTGAAGCTACCTTGTATAACTGCTTATCTACTTCTATATTTAATTGTGTAAGTCTTCGTATATCCTGTACTAATAGTCAATTATCTTTAAAATATGATTAATATCTCGAGACGAAACATTCTTGGGTTCTTTGTGTATAAAACGAACAAAAATTTACACTTTAATGCCGAATATATGAAAACATTTCTATTATTTCTAATAAAAAAAGATTTTGAAAAAATTATCAATTTCTTTATTAAAGTATTGCGAAATTTATTTTTAAAATTTTAAATTTCATCTACTTTCCATTTAGCAATAACTAATGACGACATTTGGTACCTACGGCATAAAATAAAAAGTTCTTTGATACGCAAATACATTATTGAATATATACTGTATTAAGTTTACGTATAGTTTGGGAAATTAAAATACTAAAAAATTATTGGTACGAATGACCGGAGCCTAGGGACGTCTCGATATTGGCCGGTATCGGCATTGACTTTCGAAACTAGAAATCTTGCCGGCTGTCACATTGCCTTCCAGTGTCTACTGCCGAAAAAGTACTGTACTCGTTAGAATGATGGTTACCCAGAACAACAATTAATACTTTTTTAAGATATATTGTAAAAAATACAAATAATAAAGACATACAAATAAAAATATTTTTGCAGTTTTCCTTGTCATCTTTTTCACAATCACAGGAAACTACAAGAATATTTTTATTTATGTGAGTCTTTATTATTTGTATTTTTTACAATATAACTTAAAAAGTATATTTCGTCGTGGATTTTTTTAGAATTTTTTCTTTACGATTAATATTTTGTTGCTTACGCCGGGGAATCCCTGCTATCCGGTTCGGAAATCGGTGTCGGTCAGTTCTTCGGTTTACACTCGTAAAATGTCTAATGTACACAAAAGCCCAGTCCTGTAGTACAGTCCTGCTAATGGGCTCTGTGGATATTACTACACATGGGATAGGGATGGATAAGAAATCCTTAGTGAAGAGGTAAAACAGTGTGTTTACATTGAAAGTTCTTTATTGTGTTCATGTTTTACAAATGTCAGTGCAAACAAGTACATACAATAAAAACATAAAAATTGTTTTATATTCCTGGTAG
The DNA here is from genome assembly GCF_030686945.1 of Centruroides vittatus. NCBI lineage: Eukaryota > Metazoa > Arthropoda > Arachnida > Scorpiones > Buthidae > Centruroides > Centruroides vittatus. Next base: position 787,197 of record NW_027122237.1, on the reverse strand, counting down.
CTTATGCAAATTTTTATCAAGTGAAGTCATAATGTCTAATGTGACTAATATGTCATTATATTGTTCTGCCACTTTCTAACCAAGACTATCAGTTAGAAAGTGGCAAAACAATACAATGACATGTTAGTCACACTGGACTAATATTATGACTTCGCTCGATAAAAAGTACGGTACGTACAAATTGTAGCTCGTTTTAAACGGCACCGACGGTCGGAGTCGATTAACAAACAAAAATACCGCATAACGTTTAACTAAATATTTATTTATAAATAGTAATTAGAATTCTAAGGTTATATAGATTCTGGAAATGAAATCTGACCTAATACATTTAATGATTTTGGTCATTAATATTTTTTAAATAAGTATATCTTAACCAAAACAGTAAAATTCTATTTTGGTTTCTGATTCGGCGGCAAAATCATCAGATCTTATCTCTCTGTAAAAAATGTAGCAATACCAAATCTGATACCCAAAGAAAAGTATTAATACTGGTATCGGTACCGGACCAAAAGTATCGAGTACAAAAAGTACTCGGTATCGAAGGAATGTATCGATACGGTATCGGTATCGGCAGTATCGGGACGTTCTTACTTGCAATCGTGAGGTCGAGAGGTGAGACGAGGCTAGCTACCTGAAAAAATTTCTGAAGATTTAACCCAAAGTTAAATGCAATTGCTCAGAGTAGTAGAAAGGGTCTCTGCTGCTCTGAGAAACTAGGCTGTAGCCACTTAATTCCTTAATAGCCTTGGTCATCTGGTCATCATTTTTATATATTTAATTCTGAAATTATCCTTTTTGTTTTAGAATCATCAGTCTAGACAAATGATATCAATTTGATAAAATGTGCACTATCCTAATAACTTGAATCTCATCAGTAATGAGAATAGAGCTGCTGTACCAGTAGATGGTCAAGGAAATATAAAAAGTGATTCTAGTATCATTTGAATTTCATAAATTTCCAATTAACAAATTTTCAAAATATAATATTTATTATTTTGACAAAACTGTTATTTTACAGCATTTATTTCAAAACATTAAAACAGTTTATATTTTAAAACATACTTTCTAAATCACAACCTGAACAACAATGATTGTTACAAAATCATTAATAAAACAAAAATGTTACCTTAAATATGTTACAAAATTATAAAATTACAAATTTATATATTATGGAATGATATTTTTAAAATCTTCGATTGTAATGCAAAAAATATTCCCAAAACTTCTGAATTTTTATTATTATTATTTATTAAGAAGATTCCTTTTTTATTTCATTTGAATCCGATTTTAAAAATTCTTTATTATTTGGTACTTTTTCACAATGGTTAGAAAACAAAACAAATTGTCCATAATTAATAAAGGTACGAATTTTATAAACGAAAAACCAAGTTGCACCCATACACATTGTAAATGCAGCAGTCAGTATTCCAATTGAAAATAATATTCCACTTAGTAAGACAATGGCTACTGTAAGTAATGTACCTAAGGAAAATATGTAAATCATTATAAATAAAACAGACAAAATCAATTGGTTTTAAATTAAATTTATAAATTCATGCCCTCTTAGTATACACAGTTAGAAAGAATTTTAAAAATGTTTCCTATTTCTCCACTAAAATAAGAATTACCGTATTTTCCGGCGTATAAGACGACTTTTTAACCCGGGAAAATCTTCTCGAAAGTCGGGGATCGTCTTATACGCCGGGTGTCGACTTATAGGGCGAGTATATCCAAAACTCTATATTTTAACCGTAAAAGTCGGGGGTCGTCTTATACGCCGGAAAATACGGTATTAATTTTCGTGAAATCGTATTTAAGTTAAATTGGGGTTCTGATTCATAGAAGAGTTTGATATAAAGAAAAAAAAAATAGATAAAAGCCTCTAATTCTTTCTACCTTATGGGAACTAAGATAGCTTCTTTTCATGATCATGAGTATGGCTCAAAATGGAGCAGTCTGTAGTGAGGTCAAAATTTTTATTTTTATTTTTTTCCTAAAACTTTTTATAAATGTATTAAAGAAATATTTGGTGATAATGAGCAATATTACACTGCTGAAACCTTTAAAACAAAGTATGTGATATTTCAGTGATTCATTTTGGAGCCATTAAAAATAATCTGAAATCTTATCATACAATATCATATAACTAATATCAAATCCAATATTTATCTTATTGCCTCAAAAGTTGAATAAATAAATAAATATCTCTAAAGTAATACAGTAGAGCATCAGTTATATGAAATAATTGGGTCGGGACAATTTTGATTAACCAATTTTTCAGATAACTGATCACAATTGATAGGAAAGAATAAAGTAATAAATACATAAAATAAATTATAAATATTAATTAAAATTCTAGTACAAATAAAACAAAAATTAAGGCATAGAAATTTAACGCATTAGAAGCCCGTGACTTAATCTTGATTTTCTATTTGTAATATAATAATTAATACCTAATAGTGCCGATAGAACAAGATAACTCAATAATGGGTCTACAAAAATTTGCAGACAATTGTTATTGCCAAAAAGCTTGAAAATTTTGAGAATTAATACTTTCTAAAGTCAATTTCAATTAAATGACATTCTACTGTACTGTGAATGATGATAAAACCGAAATAATATATGAACAACCTGCTGCTGAAGTTAAAAAAACAGGATATTTATTTTATTTTCAGTTTTTTGTAATTTATTTTTCTTTGAAAAATTCCTATTTATGATTGCTCTTATAAATATATTAAATAAGTATTTATAGTGACTTTTCTGTTCAAGTGTTAAAGTAAATTTACAATACTTATACATATATAATTTATAAATACAGTACATATAAAATATAATTTACAATGAAAATCATATAAATAATAATAATGGGAGGGCACTGCTTGCTGCAAAGAGTGTTCGTAAACTTTTTGTGAACTTCTTTTGAATTTTAAAATTATGGAAAATATTGAATTTTGGATAATGGTATTTGAGTTGTTGCTAATACTAAGTGGGATAGAATAAAATTCTGGTCCTGTTGATTGTACTCCGCCGCATTCACAGATTCAATCGTTGGCATCTACAGTGAAATGACGTCGTTTTCCAAACGAACTTTCCTTGAAGTTGGCAAGACTGGAGGATTTTTTCTCTAAATAAGTCTATTCCTAAGGAGATTATCTCATATTTGGCCAGTCGATTTGATAAGCTTTTTTTGATTTTAAATGAAGTTGTTACAAGGATTGATAGGTTGGTTAATTTACACAATGAGCACAACCAACGACTTACTTGGAGTTAAATTGGAAGAAATTTCCAAACTAAAGATGACATGCAGTGGAAAAATAGTTTGATCTTGCATTCTGTAGACAAGGTGTCGAATAAAATGAGAAAGAAAAATATTTTAATTAAGGGTTTGACTGATGACAGTTCTGATTTGAATAGGAAAGTGCAAAACCCGTTTTCTAAACTGATAGGTGAATCAAAATCAATTCCAATGTTTAAGATAGTGAAATTTAACCGATCAGATACTGTATTGGTGGAGTTACAGTAAATTGCAGACAAGAAATAAATTTTTGGTAACGTTAGAAAGATAAAGGCTAACGATCAATTGAAGAATATATAAATTTTTTTGATGATTTATGTTGGCATTCAAGACTGAAATGGAAAAAACTTCTTTTTTACATGATTATAAGCTGGAAGGCAGGTGAGTTCAACTGACGGCTGATGTTTTGCAGATTGGCACTGAGAGATATACTTATGACCTAGATAGAGGAGAATTATTAAAACTTCATTTCTTAGTGGAAAATCAAGTGACAAATTCTCAAAATCTTCATTCTCTGATAGAAGTGTATAGTTGGATCAGAGAATTAAAAGCTTAGAAAGAGGTACACCTTCGGGTGGATTACTTCTAGCATAAATAAAGACCTGGGAGAAGTGAACTTGCTGCTGTCATGGCAATGTATAATGGTTGTTAGAGTGAAATTTAATGGGCTACGAGGTCTAAGAGAAATGATAGTTATATTGGCATGTCTTCATATTCCTATCTTTGAAACTTTAATTGCAAAATTGGAAGATTTTATTTCTGATTATACTTCAGATTATGATCTTCTGCTAATGAGTGATTTTAATGCACAAATTGGCTTTACTACTAACACTATTTATCATGGAGATACTATTTCAAACATCTGACTATCAAATGATAAAATTTGCAATAAAAGAGGAAATTTACTTATTGAACTAGTGAAATCTTAAAATTTATACATAATAAATGGTCGATATCCTTTTAAATCATCAGCAGACTTCAACTGGGTGCTTCAGTAATCGATTTAGTGATTTTGAGCGAGAGTATGGTAGATTGCATAAATTTTTTATTTCTGAAAATTATATGTCTGACCATCATTTGGTAATTTCTGAAATCCTGATAGACACTGACGAGGATAGAAAATCTAACTTGATTGACAAGAAAAAAAGGACTAATCTGGAAAGAAGACAAATCCAGTTTATATTCTGAAACAGTTTTGGCTAAATATGTAAATATTGTCTTAAGTGATGGAATAGAGGACGGATATTCTGGATTTGATAAGTCATCAGCTGAACAATGTAGAATGACAACATACCTGGGAACAACAAAATTACCATCCTCAGTTTGGTTTGACAGAGACTGTAGAACAGCAAAGAAACTAAAGAACAGGAAGTTGAGAAAATTTCAAATATCCTGTAATAATGAAGATTTAATTAAATATTGTGATTTTAAAGCAATCTTTCACTCATCATGCAAGACTAAAAACAAGAATTACTGGTCAAATATTAGTAGTCAGTTGAAGTCAGCATGATGTTCTATACAATTTTGGTCTATTGTTAATAGATTTAACAGGGGAAAGATACCTGATAATCAATTCCTTTTTATGACTAGGAATGTTTTTTAGAATATAACTTTTGCTATCCAAGTTCTGATTCAATTCTTGATTTTGACCATGATAATGTCTCTCCATTTTAGATAATCCAATTTCACAATCTGAGTTAAAAACCTCAATTTGCAAACTTAAAAGAAAATCAGCCCCTGGTATGGACAGTATAAAAAATGAATTTATTACATACCTACCCAATGAAATGTGTTTAGAGTTACTGAAACTCTTTAACAAGATTATGGAAACATCAAAATTTCCTGAGCATTGGAAAAATGTGTTGTTGCAAATGATTTACAAGAAAGGAGACAAACTAAATCCTCAAAATTATTGTCCAATAGCATTGTTAAATACATTAAATAAATAATTTTTAGAAAACTGTTCACTGGAATTTTGGCAGATCGGTTGAATCAATGGATAATAGAATTTAATGTTATCTCCCAGTTTCAAGGAGCATTTGTTAGAAGAAGAGGTACTATGTACAATGTCTTTATACTTAATGATTTAATACAGTATGTCCTGTCAAGAAAGACATAAAATATATTCGATATTTGTGGATTTAGAGAAGGCTTTCGATAGAATCAATTTTAATATTTTATGGGAAAAGTTACATTTATTAAAAGTTTCAACTTCGTTCATTAAGTTACTTAAAAATTTATTTTGTAACACAAAGTATCACATGAGAGGCAATTTGGAAAATACTAAGGGTGTCATTTCTGGTGGTGGTTTGCCTCAGGGGGAACCTTTAAGCCCCCTATTGTTTATAATTTATATTATTTATTAACAATTTACTGCAATTGTTTTCTACCTCTGAAACTTTGGAATTTGGTCTTGGAGAACCTGTTGACCCGCATTGCTTAATGTACGCTGATGTAGTAGTACTGCTGGCAGATTCAAAAATGGGTCTGCAACAATAACTTTGTCTGCTAGTTAATTATGCTAAAAGAAACAATCTTACAGTTAACTTACAGAAAACAAAGGAAATGGTTTTTTGCAGTGGAGGCAGACTACTTAAATCTGATAATATATTTGTGAATAATACTGAAATTAGTTTTGTGTAATATTTTAAGTATCTAGGAATACATTTTTCTTCTTCTAGTGTGTATAATCATCATTTCGATTTAATAACCAAAGACATACAGAATAAGACAGGCTATATGTTTACTCTATAAAGACGAATGAGGCTAAGTTCCACGAGCAGTATCTTTAAATTTTTTAATGCTTTTATTGGTTCTAAGATAACTTATTTATTTCCAGTCTGTACTTTTTCTAGTTTTTGTCTAAACTACAAAAAGTACAGATGAAATATTTTAAGAGACTTTTTAAAATAGAACATTCAGCTTCAAGCTCTACAGTTCATCTTGAATTGGGAAAACCTCCATTGGAACTGAAATTTGTCAAGACTATTCTTCTGTTTTTGTCAAAAGTTATAGAGTTACCCTCATACGATTTGTGCTGAATTACTTATAATGTTTTGTTAACAGCAGTCAAACCTGATAAGAAAAGTTGACCTACTTCAGTTAAGAATATTTTTGATAGCTTGGGTTACTCATTTTTGTTTTCAACTCAATCAGCTTCATTGTTGAGAACTCACTTAAATGCTATAATTCAAACTAGGTCAGACCAGCTGTGGAATCAGGATATATCGTCTACTTCAGCTAAACAAGTTAATTTGTTTGAAATACACTTGGATTGATGTACAGCAAACTACTTAAACTGTGAGACTAATTTTTCCACAGGAAACCTCATTATACAACTTAGACTTAATAAATTTCAGACTCTGTTAAAGGGTTACTGGATGAATATATCAAGAGAAAAGTTTTGTAGTTATTGCAGTAGAAAAGAGGAAGAGAATCTCTTAATTCACTTGTTTGGTTCTTGTCAAGTGACATATCAACTAAAATGTTTTGTATTAGAAGATTTCAAGTATAATCATTTGAAAAACGAGGATATATCAAAAATTACTTTATTTAAGATCTCCTTTTTTAAATCTTTAGAATTGTATGTATATTATACTAGGTATATTAAATAACATTATATAACAAAATTGTTCCCCCATTGTAAGAAATAATTTAAATCAATAAACATTAAAATTAAATTATATCATCTTTATTGATCCAGCTTATTGCTTTTACAAGGGGAACCAAAAATTATTTATAACAAATTTAACTACCAAACAAAACAAATTTGAAAAGTCAAACAGATGACTTTTCATATTTGTAAGTTATTTTGCAAGAACATTCAGTATTTCTATTTTAATTTTAGCCTTTGGTATGTTATCGTGTTTTTTTTAAAACAACACTGTGTAGTAATTTGACATAATAGTTCAGATTAGACAGTAAGTACTTGTTCTTCATGAAATTCTACTGTTGAAGCAAAAGGTATAATTTTTGGAAAGGCATAAAAATTATATTTTTATACAAATATACTGATGTTTAATTTTCCACATAGTTCCCATAAGAATTCAACTGTATATCTCAGCATTTTAGAAGTTAAACATTCCTTTCCAGTAGACTTCTACATTCACAAAACACTGGGATGAAATCAACACATACCTGAAGCAGTTACCGGTGTTGGAGAAAAGACAAATAAACATCATAAAAATGTTTTCGAACATTAATAGTTCTTCTTCAGACGATAAAAAAAGAGAAGTGATGGAACGCAGAACAAAAATAGAACATAGATATTTAAACAGAAATCAAACCCACATCTCGTTTAAAATCATTGGATTGGACATGCGCATTTGATGCAGGTAGACAGTGATTAAAGGTCCATGTCGATGAGGGCCTGTCAGGTGATGGACAAATTGAGTTCTTCTTTATAATTTATGCACGTGGTGGTGCGGCTAGATTTCTAAATGGAGATAGCCTCCAACCACCTCAGGTGTTCAGGGTGAGGTGAAGAGATGATGAGCCTCGTTTGGTTGAAGGCCACCTTGATGGCCACCTTGACATTGGATGATCGGCCACGTAATCATCCAATGTCATCATCCTATGGAAAAATGTACCGGATGTGACAGCATTTGTGGAATTGGTTAATGACAACCCTTATGGCTTAACAATAGAAATTGAACAGGCTAACAATACGGAGGTCCACTTCTTGGATCTAAACATCAAGATTGAAGGGTCATCTGTCCACACCTCAGTCTACTGTAAACCAGGTATGGCCTCCCTTTACATTCTGGTTGGGTCATGTGACCCATTCCAATACAAGATCGCCGCATTCAACATGTTTAATCAAGAGGGCATTTTCTCATTCGTCCACTCCAGCAGCACTAGCCACTGAATTAGCTCATATTAAACACCTAGCAACCATCCATGGGTACCATAAGCTAATCAATAGATTAATTAATTGTTACCACCACTCCACACGTGTGTCCGCTCACGTGACAACAACCCTCCGGAAGATGAGACACAGATACCCATCATGTATAATCCGTACGTTGCTTTGTTATATAAGGAGATTGCCAACAAATGCTGCATTAAGATCACATACCGATGTCTTACCATCTTGGACATTCTCCGCAATGGGAAGGATTCCCTGATCCCAACAGACTCCCGGGCGTTTATACCTCTTAAGGACCACAGATGCGACAGGAACCTTGTTTATATCGGTTCAACCAAACAATCACTGGGAATCAGAATACGTGAGCACAATGCAGACATTCTGCATGGGAGGAACTCTGCGGCTCTTGCAGTTTATGCGGCAGATCCTGACATCAAGGCGACCTTCAACCAAGCGAGGCTCATCATCTCTTTGCCTCACCCTGAGCACTTGAGGTAGTTAGAGGCTATCTCCATTTGCAAATCTAGCCACAGCACCATATGCATAAATTATAAAGAAGAACTCAATTTGTCCATCACCTGGCAGGCCCTCATCGACATGGATTTTTAATTGCTGTCTACCCGCATCGAATATGCATGTCCAATCCAACGATTTTAAACGAGACATGGGTTCGATTTCTGTTTAAATATCTATGTTCTAGTTTTGTTCTGTGTTCTGTCGCTTCTCTTTCCAGTAGTTTTCCTATCTAAGCATCTTGAAACATTGCACAACTGCAGTTTTTGCAATGCATTTTGATCCTTGAATCTTTCCCCTGATAAGTTCTTGAATGAGCCAAAATAGGTGAAAATCTAATAGGCTAGATCAGGACAGGTGTTGGATGCTACCTCCTAAATCTGCTTTTCCAAACAAGCTTTTATCTAGTTTGATGTGTAAAGTTGTGTACCATTAAAAGTATAACTTCAGTGTATAATCATTCTGTTTCTTTTGCTTAATGCCTTCACACAATTTGTTGAGAGTTTAGTGGTATCTGTCACTGTTAATGATTGGAAAGTGGGAAAATTCACATAGCAGAAGACCTTCAAAATTCCAGATAACTGCCATTGTTTTCTTGCATATAGTTGAATTTTGGTAGCTAGTGAATCAGGAAGTTTCAATATCATGGAGTTTCGTTTTGACTTGGATGAACTCATAAGCCAATGTTTCGTCTTCTGTAATGATGCTTTTCACAAAAGGTTCTCCCTTATCTTTGTAAAGCACAATTTTTAAGTGAAGAAATCATTCTTTTGCTGTTGTGCTCCTTGGTGAACACTTTTGGAACTCAGCAATAAGAAATGAGATGAGAAATCACTGTTTCTGATACAATTTTCATCATTGTGCAAAGTCCTTGATCTGCCTCTCTGTTCTTCAGGCTTTGGTGCAGTCTTGCCATCTTTGAATTTTTTGCACCACCCATACACTTCTTTTCTGTTTAAATATTTGGCCATAAACACTTTCTAATCTGCACTGAAACCTTTACTCTTCCTGCTTGCAAAAATCTGATAACTGTGCAAAGTTGAAAAAATTTCCAATCACATTCACCATTTTGTTTGCTTATCAAATGCAGACTAGTGGATGAAGAACAACTCATGTAAGCTTATTATTACTCTCTACCATATATAGATGGTATCCTAGATAAAAGTTGGAATTTTAATTCTCAATATCTCCTGAACAAATCAAGCTAAACAATATCAGTTTTTTATAAACTGAAGCTCTGTTTATTAGGATTCAATCCACACAAATATCAATATCTAAAATCTGATAGTTATATATATTAAAGCCAACAATTGCCAAAATATATCGGGTTCTATTATTAATAGTAGTAGTAATATAGCCCAATATAATCTGGCAATCATCCATAATTTGGCTTCAATCCATATACTTATTTATTTTGTTCCTCATGAAGTGTTTAATACAGGTCGGATGCTACTACACCGGATTGAACTAAAAACTTACTTAAAGCCTGTTACCGGTGCGCTTCACTTAAAAAACCGTTACAAACGTTTTCGAACTATTAAGTTCTTCTTCAGGTAACTGACGACAGTTAATCGAATGCAATTCGAATAAAATCCTACTGGAATCTCCAGTAGGATTTTAAAATCCTACTGAGATTCCTATTTATTCGAATAAAATCCTACTGGAATCTCCAGTAGGATTTTAAAATCCTACTGGAGATTCCAGTAGGATTTTATTCGAATTGCATTCGATTAACTGTCGTCAGTTACCTGAAGAAGAACTTAATAGTTCGAAAACGTTTGTAACGGTTTTTTAAGTGAAGTGCACCGGTAACAGGCTTTAAGTAAGTTTTTAGAAGTGTTTAATGTTTCTGCATTTGCAAATCACTAATTCACATAACTGCATACAGAAATTCCTGATGACATGATTGCATATTTCTAGTGTAACAGTTTGCAAAAGTTGAATTATGCAGTCTCTTGGGTCTTCAAGGCTTGTAATGTGGTATTCGGATACTTCATCTTTTAAGAAGTTGTGTAAAAAGTAATTACATGAATTAATTAATGTCTGGAAATGGTGGTAAGACAACTAATTTTGAAATTTTCTGGATAATGATAAATCATTCTTTCTTCAAATACAGTGTTAAGAAAATGAAAAATATTGCATGAAGTGCAACCTCATTCTGCACAAACCATGCTTCCTCAATGTTTGTTTTGCTTTTACATTTAGACACCAACCAATGCCGAATTATCGGGCTAGAAAACGGCTATAGCAATATTAATAATTTAAGATAATTTGGAACTAGAGTTAGGCGTTAGGCTTTTACATTTGCAAAAACCATTTAAGAATATGGATATGTTGTTTAATACTAATTCTCATAGGCACTGAATTTTATAAAAACACAAATGTCAATTCTAAACAAATGATGAAACCAAAGAAACAATGTTTGAGGTTTTAAAAGAGAGCTCAGATATTTAATATGGATTGCTCAGAAGATATTGAGAATTAAAAGCCCAACATTTTGATGGGACATCCTGTATATGACTAACATCAAGGCCATATAAAATTAGCAACTGTACCTTTATTGTCAGATCACTGTTATAATTTTAATAAATGATCTGCTTTTTTAAACACATCAGATGTGTGATAGGTAGTTACAGAATACAAATATGACTGAAGATATATATTTTTGTGATGACTGCACGGAGAAACCAAGAATAACTCTCATTAATCTATCTGCTAATCAATTTCTTTTATGATAATTAAGTACAGTTTAGCAAAAATTTCTTACACTAACATAAATATCAATTCTGTAGGAGAGTTTCCTGCTAAACAGCAATAAATCATTAGTGTATTTTTTTGTTCTGCTAGTTAAATTTTTAAAATGTTTTGATTCTCTAATAAATAAGTTGATTAAATTTTCATTAAAAATTAATTTTTAACTATATTAAATATTGTGTATTATTTAATAATATACCCATGTATCCTTGAAATGTTAACAGATAGAATTTTAAAATTTCAGTGAAATTATTCGTGTGCATGTGTATTATACTTTACAAATAAATTTTATATTTTGTATTATATACATGTATCTATTATATATTATGTGGGGAGACTAAAAAAACCAGATTTTTTAGTCTCCCCACGTAAAAACTTTATTTATTAACATTTTTACAAAATCCCTTCAGTCACCTTCAAAGTACTCTCCATTAGATACGATGCACTTGTCAAGTCTTTTTCCCCACTGTTTGAAGCATCTCTGGGACTCTTGATATCGTCCCGTGCCCTTAGGGAAGCTGTTTTTACCGCCTCCACATCATCAAAACGTTCCCTTTTAGATTTTTCTTCATTTTCGGAAACAGAAAAAATTCGCACAGGCTAGGTGTGGTGAATATGGAGGGTAGGAAACAACAGGCCATCCCCGAGAGGCCAAATAGTGGGTCACTCATAAGGCCATGTGTGTGGGGGCATTGTCATGATGAAGGAACCAGTCACCTGATCGCCAAAGTTCTGGGCGTTTCCTTCGCATATCTTCTCACAGGCGTCTTAAAACTTCCAAATAAAAGTGCTGGTTAACAGTCTGGCCAGGGGGAACAAATTTCCAATGCACAATTCCACGAACATCAAAAAAGACAATGATCATCGTCTTCACATTTGACCTCACTTGTGTTATTTTTTAAAGCGCGTTTAAAGAGCCCAAACCACTCGAAAACTTGTGTGCTGCTCATAGCATCCTCTTTAAAAGCCTGTTGCAACATTTGGTAAGCATCCGTTGCTGATTTTTCAAGCAGGAAACAAAATTTCAAACACATTCTTTGTTCTTTTAAATTTGCCATAACGACTTTGCAGGCGGAACAAAATAACAGTAAGAGAAACACAACACTATGCTCAAACATAAACCTACAAACTGACGCCATCTGCATAGCTGTATCGTGAAGGTCTCTACTAACCCCATCTAGCAGGAGAACTCTCTAATATGTCTACGAATGGCAGCACACTCTCAGTTAGGTTTTTTTGGGTCTCCCATCATATATATTAATATATAATAATGTTTACCTTATGTTATAATATATATATACAGTGGTGATATTCGAAATATTTAACAAAGGGTTCGCTAGCAGAAAATTTTTCCCTGACAACCACCGACAAACGAAATGGAAGTTTTGGCTAGAAATAAATACAATACCTTTTCTTGCGATATATCTAATAATCAGTGGCGTATTTGGAATGTAACGAGCCCTGGGCAGAGACCAGGTAACAATAGTATATTAGTGCTGTTGACCTTTTCTTTCTTTTTTTTTTTTCTTCTTAGGCAGAGAAATTTTTCATCCCAAATGGCACTACTCATAGTAGACAGATGTCATCATCTCTCGTAATACAATATCCTTTTTATTTCGCTGTCCATAGCCTGACACGTCTTCCACAGCCATCTTGTATTATCTCACGTGCGTGAGATTGTGGGATCTCTCTTATGACTGGATCTAGTTTCGAGAACTCTTTTGAATCAATCACAATTAAACCTCATTTCGGTCGAGAGAGATCACACCAAGACATAGTCCCCGACCTTGCTCACAATCTAGATTGAAATGCTCGGTGCGAACGGGGTATAAGGCTCTAATTTAGTAGTATTACAGAGTATAATACGTATATTTTAATATATTTAAAAAAAAAAAAAACAAAACCACTGAGAAATGTTCCGTGTGTTTAACAAAGTTCGGAAAACTGAAAATTTTAACAATGGGTTTGGCCAAACCTGTGCGAACCCGCTGAATATCACCACTGTATATATATTATAACATAGGGTAAATGGCAGTAATTGGTCATTTGAAATTTAAAATCCTGTAGTAAGAGTTCCGTAAAAGCTAATTCTAGAAATATTACCATGCAATATTAATACAAATTTCTGCTCCCAGTATATAGGAAGAAACCTGCAAGTTTTCTTGTTGTAACAAGTGTGGCCAATAAGTATAATTTTGCATTTTTATAAACCAATGAATATTTTAGATTAAATGATTGGTTGTTTTCTAATTTATAGATATTGGTAATAGAATTCATATGTATGTATAATATTTCCAGACTTAATCTTTGTTATGTCACAGAATTTTCAAAATAAAAACTTTCTTGAGTGGCCAATAACTGTACCATTCATCCTAGACTCTTTATAACATTCACTAAAAGTTGTTATATATTTGCTTTTCAAAGTCCTAATCATTATCACATATTTTTGTAATTCTTTATCTAACTTTATCTAATGCAACAATTTTTCAATATAAATTGATGAGAATCTATGCAGAACAATACTATTTGTTAAAAAGAAGTTTTTATTTTTATTTCTTTTGTCACATGTAACTGCAATCATTAAAAAAATAAAAAAACACTGTACAAATATCAACATTACTGAGCATAAATTTAAATATGTTAAATTTAATATATGACAAATAAAGCATAATATAAATTATCTCAAATATTTTTAATTTGTTAAATAATTTTTATCAGAAAAGCAAACATTATCTGACAAATAAAAAGTCATATTTCAGAGTTTAGTAATTTAATAAACATTTTCAAATAAGCACAATCTGCAAAATTTTGAAAGACTGGAAATGTCAGGCTACATAGACCCTCTTTGTTATGAGTGACATTTATCAAAATATATTATATGATAAGAGAAGTTTCTGAATGAGATTTTATCTTCACCAAACTTAATCAGTAGTCTTAAGGAATACAATTCCTTAAAAAAGTACTGTATGCTCCGAAGCAATGTTTTTTTTGCAAGACTACAACTTGTTCCTGCTATACTGAAAGACTTACAAAAATTGATAAACATTTTCATAAAGCAAAATTCAGAAAATGATACAAATATAGCAGTGTATGAAAACAGTATTAATTCCTCATAGTTGTAGACCATGTCTGTAAGAGCAAGAAAACACAAAAAAAAACTAATAGTCCAGATACATCCTTTCAAATGTAATAATATCGACACACTGCAAAATGTATTAATACAAGCATTAAACTGCCCTATATTAGCATAACTGATAAAATGAACAAAAAAAAGTGGTTCTTTTCCGTTAACGGGATGCCAGTCATAACTTTAATCCGATACACAATACTGCCGTCCGCTAAGAATACCACATTTAACTATTTAGCCCACACGACCGTGCCGGCTACAAGTAGCCCACTTGCCCATTTGCGAAGTACTCGACGTTACATTGTTTTATGTGAATGTGGGGGCTGGCCCCCACCTGGGCACCGAGGTGCTCATTATTGCTCACACAAAGTGCACATCTATATGCAAAGCACATCAAATAAGCAGTATACAGATACACGTTAAAAACTGACCTTTGGAGACAAATATCTCACAAAGGGTCAACGACTCTAGGGTGGTGCGAAATCCCTCGTTCGGAGCTCGAATCTTACTCATTGCCGTACATATTGGTCAGCATCTCATTAATTGGAAAAGTCATATACTTTAAAAACATAATTGCAAGCACTCAATATATCCACCGTTCGTAAGACACGATTTCCCTTTCTGTTTGTCTCACTTAAGTCAAGTTAATAAAAGAAAAGCTTTGAAGCAGATCACGTCGAGTTATCTCTCGACCCACGGTTCCTTTTGGCTTTTTTTGCTCATAGAGTAGTTTACAATCTTAGCAAGATGCCATCATCATTTTTTACTAGAAATGATATGTTGTTGAAATTTGTTGATGAGATAAAATACACACAAGAACTTCAACTTCAAAATGATAACTAAAAATGTGTTTCATTATCACTAAAATATTCAATTTATATATTTTTTAATTTAAACTTACCTTCGATAAATAAAAATCCTACAATTGTAAAAACAGAAGTTACCAAAACAAAACAAGTAAATGTCAAAATTGGAATAAAGGATAAAAGAAAAATCATAATAAATGCAAGAGATAATAATGGATATTGTTTAATGTAATCCTGATAAAAATGAGAACTTCTTATCCATATAATTATTGAAAGTATTTTGGAATAAATATCTTCCTCATTTTCTCTAAATTCTTCTGTCATGTTAACTTGTAAAGTCATCTATAAATTTTAAAAAATGTCTTTAAGATGAATAATTATTTATAGCAAAACTAACTTTTTATATAACATACCTAATATATTACAAATAGAAAATAATATTAAACAGCATACATAAAGTATAAAACTCAAAAGACAGTAAACAAATAAACCAAAGTGTTGCCAACCCGTCTATAAAAAAACTTATTTATTTCTAATCGAATACTGTATTTTATTTCTTGAGTTTTATTTTTAAAAAAATTGGCAGGTTGAATTTTTAATTTTAAATACGTTTATAAGTTTTAATCAATATTTTTTTCTTTCAAATATTGATATTTTAACAGGCTTAACAGGCGGCTTTGCAGACGACCTGACGTCCGAGCGGTAGAGATGACAGTCTACCACTCTAGGGAACCCGGGTTCGAATCCAGAGGAGTCGAAAAATCTTCAGGAATTTTTGGAAGTAGTTCATTTGGATATTTGTGGCCCATTATGGGCTTGACCGAACCCATAACGGGCTTGCTAAAAGAGGCCCTCTTAGTGCTCACAGAGCAAAACTAATAATAAAAAAAAGACACTTATTTACAATTCGATCAAAGTCCAAAATTAACCGATAAATATTTTGCGTGTTAGAACTTAAACGAATTTTTAATTTGTTAAATGGAAACACTATATGTTAAATTAATGATATAATTTCACTCGTTGTGGCCATATCTTTCTAAGCCTTTGCCAACAACAAAGATTATTGCTAAACGGAAAACTAACGAGCAACTATTATTGTGACGTAGTACAATAAATGCCGAGTTACAATTTTTAATCATATTTGAATTTTAATTTAAAATAAATGCTCTCCACCCCAAATTAGACTTGACCCTGTACATCATACTTTTCCTTTAACAATAGTCGTGCCGGTCATATATCTAACACCTTTCGGGGGGGGGGATTTTTGAATTGAAATAATGTGACTTCCAGTTTGCATCGCACATTTGTATATAGTTAATCGGGCCTCCTGTTTCCAAGCTTTCCATATCTGGTCTGTAATTTCATTTATGTGACACAATTCTCAAAATTAAGGAAAGACGGGCGACACTGGGAATTTATAGATCTACAATCTTTTTCAAATTTTAGCTTAATAATACATATTCTTACCTTTTCAGTTGATATATAACAGAGGAAAAATACGGAGATCGATCAAAAATTGATTTCCTAAGAGTTTTGTATTTTTTGATTCAGAAGACCTGGACACGTCAACAAATAGAATCAAGTTGTTTTTTCTTCTTTATGTATGGATGGTGGGGGACACAATATCGTTAACCAACTTTAAGCTTAATAACTCCTGTAAATTTCTGAAATTTTGTATGGTGGTTTGCGAGTTTGGGGAAATGTTTCTAGAAATTTTCCGGACCATTGGTTCAGGAACTATGGCCCCAACCCCTACATATCTCTCGAAGACTTAAAAGATAATGGTAACAATTACAGTAGAGCGTCGAAAAGTGGAACCAATTGGGGACTGGGGTCGTTCCAAGTAGTGATTTTTTCCAATTTCCGATTATGTACGAAAAAATATATTAACCTGTCCGATGTTCAAATTTTTCTTCGTTGCGTGTCGCTTCCGGTTGAATTTTTCTCCGTTGCGTGTCGCTTCGTGTTGAATTTTCGTTGATTTTAAGCCTAACGAAAATTTTATAATAATAATCGAGGCTATCGTATCGTTAAAAATTATTTCTTTAATTTGTACAAACAAAATAAATATATTGAAGAATATAAAAAACATGAAAATTATACTTTAGAAGTAAATTTAGTATCAAAAACGTTCGATTCAGCACGACACAGTCCGACTGAAAATCGTTCCAGTTTCCGGCCATTTCAATTACCGACGTTCCACTTTTCGACGCTCTACTGTATTACGAATGAAAACAAATAAAGAATGGAGGAAAAGTTCAGCACAACATTGCCAATTTTCTATTCTGAAGATTACAAGGTATTACATATATTAGTTATATAATAAATGAAGTAAAAATTGTTCACTAAGGTATAATAAAACTTAAGTGATATATAAATCTTTTGTTTATTTTTAATTCGTAATAGTCGTAGCCTTCCGTTTTATTCGTTTTCGGTTATTCGAAGTAACATTTCTCTACATAATCCCGGATAATCGGAGTTCTATATTTATATGTAATTATATTATATATCTACTTAATTTTAGGCTATATAATTGATAATATTTGATATAAATGTTCTTTAATATAAAAAAATAAAATAAGTTATAATACTGTCACATCAATTAATTTATAACACATCTAGTAGACAAAATTAGCAATCAAAATCCATACAGTTGAATAGAATACAGGAAAATGAATGCATTCGACAAAATTCCTGGTCACGGATCCGCAACTGCTTGCATGATATGATTTTCCTGATGGTTCTTTTTCATAATTGTTTTCAAATATTTTTAATGCCTTTTCTAACAGAAAATAAAATGAATATTTTTATTAAAAAATTATCTGAACATACACGTATAAATTTTTAATTTATATAATTTTTTAAAAAAACTCAAGCCTCAAAATTAAGCTTTCTCGTTTTATAATAATTATATAATAATATAATTAATAATATAAATAAATATAATAATATGAAAAGTTTTAAAAATAAAATCTCACAACAGATGGCGCCACACATAAGTTTAACTTTTTTTGGCCGGGAAAGTTACGCATTTCATTGCTGGATTTTTTAAAAATAGAATTAATACTCTGTACTCTATATACACAGGATGGCCCGAAGTCAGTTAACCATTGTACAAACGAAATTGTTATTTTATTGGAATAATTTGCAAAAATTGTTTAAAGCAGGGGCAGCCCACGGGCCGGATACAGCCCGTTAAGGCTTCATACCCGGCCCGTGACTTAGATGATTTCTTCTCTAAAAATCAATGTTTCTAACAACTTGCGGGAATTAAAACAGAAAAAAAATTCAAACGTCTGTTTAAAAAGTCGTAAAAAAGCCTGGCAAGAAAAGGCCTTTGTTAGAGCCTTTTTAAAAATTACAGTATGTTTTGGTTTACTAAATTATAATATTGAATACAGCCCGCGTTTGATTTACATCTATTTGACTGGCCCTTTGCTGCGTTTGTGTTTGAGACCCCCGAGTTTGGTTTAAAGTAAGGCAACTTCAAATTATAATACTTTGACACACTTTCACAAATTACCGAATTTCTTGCAAACATTACGGTTAACTGATTTTTGGGCCATCCTATATTTTTATACGAGCAATACTAAATTAATTTATATATGAGGAATTATTGATTATTATCTTGTAAATTTTTCCTAATTTAATAAAAAAGAAAAAATATATAGTGTTTACGCGATAAAAATGATACTAACTGATATAAAGTAAAATTTTACTTTTGATTTATAATTAATTTATGTTCACTTATAACTTGTACAATTGTTTAAAAGTGACAAGTATACTAATTTAATTAAGCATATTTGTTATTTTAAATACCTGAGAATTTATGATTTAAACAATCTTTGTTAACTTGTTTTCCTGGAGAGATTTGCCAATAAAATTTAAATGATTCTATTGTTAAAATCCAAAGTGAAATGGTTTATATAATAATTAAAATATCTCTATCATCTGACAAACCTTTTTTGTTTTAATAACAAGTTAAATTGTATACATATTTTTAAAGGTTAAGACGTAATAAACTGGTTAATAATTAATTTGTATACGAATTTAATCGTGTTTTGATTGATTACAAATACAGGACTGTTGCTTAATTAAATTATAAGAGAAAACAATTCACATTTCAAAATGTTAACTCTGTAAGGATTTGGCCTACATTCTAAGTTCACATAGCCTACTTATTATTTATATAAAATATATGTATGTATTTCATATATTAAACAATAATTTAACGCTTTTAATATTAAAAAGTATTAAATTATTGTTTATATATTGTTTTATAATATATATAGTAAATTGCAGTATAATATAAAATACAGCATTATAATTTAATATTATTATTATATTATTTTAATAATTTTATATTCATTTATTACAGAATTTAAATTTTTAATTACTTAAAAAGTAATTAAAAATTTTCTTTCGAAACGCCATATATATGTAATGATCATATAATATCACATGTATTATTCATTCTTATAATGATATAATAATCTGAAAGGAAAGTAATCATCGAAAACAAAAAGTAAAAAATAAAAACTAACGATTATCATAAAATAATGCTATAAGGAAACATGCTATAAGGAAACAATAGAATTATTTTTAAAAAAAGAAAAAGAATATTTCAAGGTTTTAGCCATTACGAAATATGACACCAGAGGGTGTTTCCGACATAGAAGAAGAAGCAGACGTTACAGTGATCAGTTATGTTTATAAGAAGATAAAGTAAGTTTATTTGAAATTAATTTTTAAAAGTATTTAATTATTTCATCTCAATTTTACTATAATAACTTAAGTTTTTTTTCCCCTTTAAATTGCTTACGTTATAAGACGGCTCCGATCGCTTTATAATTGTAATATTACCTCGAATAATACATTGTAAATAATGTTTAAAAAGAATGTTTCCAAGCATTATATGAAGATATATGGTCATATAAGAAAGTTTTAATGCTTCTAATTCGAATGGAATATTTTATTTTTAAGAAATTTTTGTCTTTGGCATTTTATAAGCTTTAAAAGATTAAGTCGCTGTAACGTTAAGTTAGAAGTATCGGTTACCGCCGCCATCTTGTATCCCAGTGCGTACTGTACCTCTTCTCGTATTTTTATCCGATAAAATTTAAAATATTTATAACAGAATGTAACAATTATTAACTATTTATGATTTATTTCGATGTGATTTGGTAAGAATTAAGTTTTAAGCGTGTAAAATATTCAAATATATCTTGTTCCGCTCCCATGACGGATACTTTGGATTTCTGTTTTGCTTATGTAATGAATTCGCATTGCCTGTTATTTTATAAAAGTTTGATATAATTTGAAATTGTTTAGCATAATTATATATCGGGTTGTATCTTAGTAATGTATAAGATAATATTTGACTTGATATATGTAATTATTTTCACACTTCTGCATCAATATAAAAAGCCGAGAAAGGATTTGGTTCATCATTAAAACAAATTTTTTTCCTGCCATGTTTCAAAAATCAAAGTAAAATACAAAATTTAAAAAAAATTTATTTTTTATAAATTATTATCTGTAAAAGATCTGTTTACGTAGATAACAGTGTTCGTCATTTATAATATTGTTTGTTATAATTTATTTTATTAAGAATATATCTCGGTTAATTGCGTAATCGTTATTAAGTGAGTAAAATTTGTTTTTTAAAATACGTAATTTTTAGGGAAATTGTGATATAACTTAATTTTTCAATTGAAGTGGCGTGTAATGGCTTGAGGACGAAGCTTGGAGACAAATAATTACATCAATAAGTTTTTATTTAATTTTGTGGGGGTTTTTCACAAGTAGATTATAGAATACAGTATTACATCAATATAAAGAGGCAGACAAAGCGTTGCTGTAAGGTCATATATCTCGATCACTTTTACGATTATAATTTGTGGAATTTTTCACTCGATTCCAAGAGGGATCATTGCCTCTATAGACGCCAATAGGTAGTAGTATTTCCCTATTTACATAATACAGTAATTGTAACAAACTTGATTTTATTTTAACACTGAAATTTAAAACAATACTGTACAAGAAAAAAAAAGAACGAGAATTGCAATCGAGAAAAGATTCTTTTATCGCTAAAAATACAATATAAAATAACGAATACTACATGAGATACAAAAATTATTTTGTTAAATTTAAGGAATATATATATTATATTACTTTAATAATATATATATATAGTAAGAAGACTTTAAATTACTCTTTCAAGGCAGTAAGAGGGCTTTTTCATGTCATTCTATTGAAAGAGGCCTCCCAAATAAATCGAAAAGCAATTAAATTTGATATATGTGGAGAGAACAGAGCAAATCAAAAATCTGTAGTGTTTCTCGTCAAGTCAGGAATTGAATACGCTTCGTGTTCGTCCTATGGACTGCCGATCGCAAAGTTAGGAGCAGCACAGCTTGGCGTTAGATCGAAATGTGTTGGGTAAGTGAAGAACATACCGTTGTTGAGACACAGAAACCTGGAAAGCGCCACTACGAGTCGTGTTTCACGTCATAGTTAAGCAGGAACTTAGAGTATGCATGTTCTGCAAAATTTTCAGAAACATTTGACCAATAGAATTGGCTGTACTGTTAATTAATTGTGCAATAAATGCGTATATAATTGAATAGTCCGAATTGCTGAGGAAACCTCATAAATGATTTTGTTTGTTTTGTTTGTTTTTGAGTTCACTCAGTAGTATGTCTAAATAATTACATGATTACAACTTACAATAAACCTTCATACGGGAATATCTTACACAATTATATCCAATATTAATTGCCTTTTATTGCTCCTGTAAATTTGATTTTTGGCACTTACAAGGTTTTCATAGGTCAGCGACGATATTTCTTTCAAAATCCTACAGGATTCTGTTGCATCCGTTCATGACACTAGGACTCGGCAAGCAAGTAATTAGAAGTGGCAATTGTCCCTCTGAGATTCGCTTTATTCTTCTGTTTACTTTTTTAAATAAAACTTTTAATAAGCAAAGATACTTTTAGGAATAAATTCATTTTAATAATCGTTACTGTCCGAACTGAAGTAACTATAGAGGGGGTGCAGTCACGTGATATAACGTAATTGCTCCGCCCAACAAAACAATTGTCCGCCATATTGGTTGCTGATTTCACGTTACCCTGCTTGATCACTTTATTACGTCAACGTGGAAGAAAGGAATTTTACTGGCTTTGCAGCCGATTTAAAAGGTAATGATTTGATAAAATATAAAGAGAAAACTTCTTTTATAGAATTGGATCCATAGGAAATGAAACAAATGGATTTTTCATCCAACGATTTAACCACGTGGCCAACTATAGAACATGGAGAGACAGTAAATTATTTGGAAACTCCTTTACACAAAAACTCCTGATCAGCCGATTCCAGGATGTGTTAGTCGGGAATTGCTACTTATGTTAAGATTGTCTTGATAGATATTTGTGTTTATACTGTTTAGGTGTATGTAGGCTGATGAGGAGTTTTTGTGCCCGAAATGCATTCTACTAAAAATTTGATTGTGGTTAATTAATTAAAGGCTAATTTTTGTAAAAATTTAGTCTATTTTGCTCCAGTAGTCCCTGATGTGATAAGCCCTCCAATTTATTATAGCCATATTTATTAGGCTAATTAACTTAATCTTAATAATAGAGACTTGCGCAACACAAAACCATAGTGACAAAAGAAAAAATTTAATGGTAATTATAAATACAACTTAACTTAAAATGTGACTAAATATAAAATTACATTCATCTTAATATTAACGCTGTTATGTTACGAGTAATGGAAAGTCTCGCATGAAGATAACGTACCTCTCCTACAAGCAAAATTAAATCATTACGAATAAAATATCACGATGAATAAATCCGCTTATTAAATCATTATGAGCATCGAGTGATTTGTATGCCTTCATCTAATCCAGTGTGACAGCGTTAGTTGTTGAAACCAAATAATTTACTGCCTCCATGTTCTATAGTTGGCCACGTGGTTAAATCGTTGGATGAAAATTCCGTTTGTTTCATTTCTTATGAATCCAATTCAATAAAAGAAGTTTTCTCTTTATATTTTATCAAATCATTACCTTTTAAATCGGCTGCAAAGCCAATAAAATTCCTTTCTTCCACGTTGACGAAATAAAGTGATCAAGCAGGGTAACCTGAAATCAGCAACCAATATGGCGCCTGTATATGTGAGTGGAGTCATGTGACGTCACGTGCACCCCTCTATAATCCGCGCGCTTCCAGATGATCCTCTTGTTTTAGATCTAAGCTAGTGCTCTACTATTTGGAATATACTACACTTAATGGAGTAATTGGAATTTTCGCTTTTTTAACTTTTCTTACTCGTGTTTACATTGTCATTGATAGAAGAATATAGTATAAGTAGAAACAAATCTGTTTAAAGAATATGATTTTAGCCAATCGATTGGGTTGATTAATCTAAATCTCACGCTTTTCCTCCTCCGAGACAAAATCTTGCGGGCGCTCGAGTCAATTGATGAAGGATAAAGATTGTAGCCCGACATATTTAATTCAAACTACCCGCGAAAACTATCAAGGGGATTTTTTACTCTCTATCTGTGGGCAGTCAGAGGGGGGGCTTTTATCCGGTTCGGCCGGATGGTGGGTGAGAGACGGGGCATGACATATCCGGCACGGACAATCTCAAAAATTCTTAGCGGTAGGCAGACACGTTAACCGCTCAGCCATCCGTCTGTCATAAAGAGGCGATTTAAATCAACAAACCAATCAAGTATCGTTAAAGAGAAATGTATCGAATGTGCGACAGTAACATGGTATATCTCTGGGACAAATATGACATTAAATGCTTGTATAATTTTTTTTTTTTTTTGGTCGTTATTGCTAAATCTTCAAGATTTGTTTTCGAATAGTTAGCCGATAGTGAATGGCATAACGACAAAATATGGTGCCTGGGATAAACTAAAACATTTCTTCACATTGCAAAACTTTTCTTGATGACAGTGGTGCGCAAACCGCAAAAATTCAAAGAAATTTATTTGACAATAGAAAATATAAGGCTTTTCTTCAACAAGTATTAGGTACCAGTAAAATACTGAAATGAAATTATATTACTTATAAAAATAGAATAGCATACCTTACATTGAATTTTTATGGTGTAAAGTTTTCTTAAGTATTTTTCATTAAATAAATATACCCATATGCATAAATAAAAGTATGTGTTTTATTCAGACCTGTAATAAGGCAGAAACATAAGCGTAAATCCCAGAAAGAATTTTATTTTACGTTGACGATTAAAAAACTCTACTGTTTATCCAGGGGTCACGACAAAATTTTACACAAAATGGGAGGGGGGTCGAAAATGAAAATAGTTTGCGCGCACTGCTCTATGAGATTTCATATATATGTATACTGTAAATCAGTGATTCTCAAAGTGGGGGTCGTGAAAAATATTAGGGGGTCGCTGAAAATTGATTCTAGATCAATTTTTTTCAAATATTTTATAAATTTACTATGGATTCATGTTTAGAAATAATAGAAATAAAAACTATATAAAATAATTTCTACTTAAATAAATTGCACATATAAATAATAAAAAGAATATAAATAATTAAATACGAGCCTAATCCCCTCTCTCCGGGATGTTTTTCGACACATACTCATTCTTCGGGGGTCCTTTGAAATTTTTAAGTGCAGAAGGGGGGGTCGCGGTCCAAAAAGTTTGAGAAACACTGCTGTAAATTATTTTATCCAAACTTTTTGTAACTATTTTTGATTTAATAAATAAATAAATCTCGTAGGTGATCAGTTGGCGTTTATGATCGAGGTCACATTAGCCATATTCCTCTATGCCTTTGCCAATAGCAAAGATCCTTGCTAAACGGAAAGTTCTTTTCTCTTAATGGTTTTAATATGGAGATATTACCTCAAATATGCTCTTTCTCCGATAGACATTATTGATCGCTATGCGACCGACGAGCCAGCCGTATCCGAACGACCTAAACGCGCGCGAGGGAAAAGAATGCCTTCCGGGAAGACTTTTATGGGAAACTGGCCTCCTATTCAGTCATTATCGGCAAGGAGAAAACCCGGAAAACTCCATGCAGCCAGCCTGTCCGATCGCGGCGCGAATCCACGACCGAACTTCCCAGTGTTTAGGGTCCGGTCACCACCGCTATGAGCGGCAACGGAGACCACTCGGCCTCTGGTGGGCCAACGGAAAGTTAATAAGCAACGAGCAACTATTGCAATTTTTAATCATATTTTAATTTTAATTTAAAAGAAATGCTCTCCACCTCAAATTAGTAGTGACTTGACCCTGTACATCATACTTTTCCTTTAACAATAATCGTGCCGGTCATATATCTAACACCTTTCGGGGGAAAATTTTTGAATTGAAATAACATGACTTCCGGTTTGCGTCGGACATTTGTATATAGTTAATCGGGGCCTCCTGTTTCTAAGCTTTCCATATCTCGTCTGTAATTTCATTTATGTAACACCATTCTCGAGATTAATTAAGGAAAGACGACGGTGGGAATTTATAGGTCTACAATTTTTTCAAGTTGCAATATACAGTAATTAAGGAATTAGTAAAATAAACTTATGGATTGTAAGTTTGTGTTACTAATATAAAAACTTAACTGTAATCAATAGACAACTTGAAATGTTAATTTATTGATAAGGATTACTGTGCAAGAGAAGTTTTTTTTTTATTTCCTTTATATCGTTTGCAAATTATGTATAGAATAAAGACACAGATGACAGTTTTCTTTTTGTATTCTTAATATATTATTATTGTGTGAAATGATGAAATAACCAACGTTTAGTACATTAATATATATTTATTGAGAAGAAATTTTGAGAAAAAACAAAACATGAAATAAATGTCTTTCCCACTCTGTTATTTATAACAGAGCCAAGTATGGCAGTCGGTCAAAAGTTTACCCCCTCCCCCCAAGATTTTTACATTTTTGGACTCTGGGAACCTTGAAACGTCGAGAAATGCAAAAAATTCGAGTTTTTTTTCTGTATATATGCAGGGGTCTAGCTGCATAGCGCCAAGTCACTAGTAGTGGCGTAGCGTGGGGGTCAGCCGCCCGGGGCGGAGGAAAATTTCGCCGCCCCCTTATTTAGGTATTTTTACAAGATATTATTATTTATTGTGAAATTTTGCCGCCCCCTATAAGTGCCGCCCGGGGCGGACCGCCCCCGCTACGCTACGCCACTGATCACTACTTAGCGATAGTTTTATTAAAGTGGCGAAAAAATATAATACTGGCGATAGCAAGTGGCGATAAAAACCCTAGTCCGCTTGTTTCCGCGTTCAGCTTGAAATTGAATTACGAAGCATACTTCAGGAAAAACAGCGGCAGAATGTCTAGCTCCCCTTGAACCTCATACCTAACGATTTCATGAAGACACGTGCAAGTTCGGACATAAAATAGGAAGTGACGTTGAAAACCGAAGGCAGTTTTCGTGCAATGCCGCTTAACGTATCCAGATTGGGGATTTTTTTTATCGACTGACAGAAAATTTAGGGACTTTTTTCGTTTTGAGTTTTTTTTTCCAATAAACTAAAACAAAAATTTTGACATGACAGAACATGTGTAATACTTGTAGAAAATATTAAAAATAAACACATCGCCGACGTTATTTTACATTTAGTAAATATAAATTTGCAAAATCAAAGTTGCAGCACAGTCCATGCATTCTCTAACAAATTCTGCCAATACTTAACCAATACAATAGTAAATATAATGGACTACCGACGGTGTGCAACGATGTACAGAAAAAGCAAAGACAAAGGTTTTTTTGTGAATGCTCTGTATTTTTACAATTTAAATTTACTAAATGTGAAATACTGTTTACATATGTAATCAAATGTGTTATTCGGAATTATTCATTAAAAGATTATTCAAAAATAATTTCTTTTGGTAACAGGAGACGTTCGAATCGGAGACCTGAATGTCTGGCCCTCTCCTTGTGACAGCTTAACATGTTACTTTTGCTTTGCAGATATCAAACTAAGACTACCAGATCTGCATTAATTAGTAAGT
This sequence comes from Centruroides vittatus, assembly GCF_030686945.1. NCBI lineage: Eukaryota > Metazoa > Arthropoda > Arachnida > Scorpiones > Buthidae > Centruroides > Centruroides vittatus. The sequence continues at coordinate 759,804 of NW_027122237.1, read as the reverse complement.
AAAATTGGTAGCGAAAAAAATTTAAAACTGGCGAAATGGCGATATTTTAAAATTTTCTAGAGCGACTTCTGTGTCTGGATGGTAGTGTATGTGGAGCATGTTTTTGTTCATCCACTTCGAAGCTTAACAACTGTTGTGCTTCTCGTCAAAAATTTCTGAAATTTTGCCGGAAGGTTTGTGTATTAGGGAGATTGATTATATTAAAGTTTGGTGGTTAAAGGTCGACGGGGTGGAGAGATACAGTAGGGAGTAATGACGATTTTACTCGTTATTTGTATTTACATTTTTTTTAAATAAAACCCTCAAAATGTCAAAAAACTTAATTGTGAGGGTAGAGATTACCCTCAAAATTACGTTTTTTGACATTTTGACATTATAATAATTAAAAATATTGTATATAAGGATTTTTTAATAAAATATCATAACAGATGGCGTCACACATGCAGTTTTAAACGTTGCCTGTAAAGTTAAGAAACTCGTTGCTGGATTTTTTTATGATTTTATTCTATTTATAAAAAAAAGTATAGACCTAATAAACATAGTATTGGATATGGTACTTTAAATATATTTAAAAAATTAAAATGCATAATTGCAACACATTCACAAAAAGAATAAGATCACATAATAGTATGGAATTTTTCGATTTTTGCCTATTAATTAATACTCTACCGCAGCGATTCTCAACCTTCTTAGCTCCGTGACCCCAAATACTAAATATAAATAAAATTAATATTTTGCGACCCCCACCCAAAGGAATAACAACAGTAAGCCTTACTATTACTAATTGAATTTTGACTGTAATTATAAATGTAAATTTTTAAAAAATATTATATAATCACATTGCACTAATTTTATACATTAAGAAAATACCGACAGTGTAAAAAATGTAATACAACTATTCCTATTATTTTATGTCGCTGCGTTTATAGCGACGGGTATGAACGTGCGTGTATGACGTGTACATACATGAGCAATTTACAAGTTCCAACTTGATGTGTACATGCTCTTTATAATTTGATCTCCTTCTATAATACTTGCTGTGAGAGCATGTTTGAACATGCATATGGATGCGTTTGAACAAGTCATGCTGTCACTAGTATAAAAGAGGCGCTGGCGATTGCACCACTTCAGTTAAGTTTTGAATGCAAAGCGTGCGTCTGGTGCATTTATTTTAGTGTGCGGTCAACCGTGAAACTGAATTGTTTTTTAAAATTTCTAATGCGAAATGGATAAATTTGTGAAAAACGAAGTGAGCCATCTGCATTCAATGAATCGGTTGGTAAAAAGACATGGTTGTACAATGACAGTTATTTAAATTATGGTTTCACCTCATTAGATGGAAAGCCACAGTGCGTTGTTTGCTCTCAAGTTCTCTCCGATGAAAGTACAAAGCCACCAAAATTAGTTCGGCACTTGGAAACTAAACATCCGGCTCATAAAAACAAACCCTTGGAATTTTTCAAAAGAAAATTATATACCTAGAGAAATCAACAAACTTCTATTTGTAAGTTAAGCCATACTGATAAAAGCATACTTGAAGCACTTTATCTCGTAGCATTAAGAGTAGCTAAGATGGCCAAACCCCATACAATTGCCGAAAACCTCATATTGCCTGCTGCAATTGATATGGTCAGTGTTTTAATAGGTGTGGAAGAAGCAAAAAAATTGAAAAACGTTCTGCTTTCTAACGACATGATATCAAGGGAAATCGATGACATGGCTGCCGATGTTAGCAATCAGATAATTCAGCAAGTGAGTTTGAGTGAATTTTTTAGTATTCAATTTGATGAATTAACAGATGTAGTGAACATGTCTCAGTTCTTATTTTTTTGTGAGGTATGAATGTGATAGGGACACATCAATCAAAGAAAATATGTTGTTTTGCAAAACAGTACTGGATCATGCAACAGGACAATGTCTTTTTGATGTTTTTTATGAAGCTACAAGAAACTATATTAACATAGATTGGACAAAATGTATTGCAGTATATAGTGATGGTGCAAAGGCGACAACAGGAAAGAAAGTGGATTAATGAAAATATTAAGAGATTGTCTTATACCAAGGGTAGAATGGATGCATTGCTTCCTTCACAGACACGCTCTTGTCACAAAAAATATGCCGGAAAATCTCAATCAAATTCTTTGTAAAGCTGTAAAGTTGGTTAATTTTATTAAAAGCCGACCGTTGCAGAACAGGCTGTTTGCTAAACTATGCGATGAAATAGGTGAAAATAAAACATCTCTTCTTTTCCATATAGAAGTTAGATGGTTATCACGAGGGAAAGTGTTAACCCGGGTATTGGAACTGTGAGATGAATTAATAATATTTTTCCAGGATAAACAAACACCATTCTCATTGTTTTTACAGAATAATGAGTGTATGTTGTTGGCTTACTTAACTGATGTATTTTCACTTTTAAACGACTTGAATGTGAATTTACAAGGACGCGATAAAAACATTTTATTAATGACAGACAAAGTTCATGCGTTCATTAAGAAGCTTGATATCTGGATTATTCGCCTTCAAAGTAAAAATTTGGATATGTTCCCACTCACTTCGGTTTATATTGAGAAAAATTTGAATGAACAAGACACTATTATCTACCACAGTTTGGATTGCATGAAGATGCATTTGCATGAGCTAAAAACTCAGTTGACAGAGTATTTTCCGGAAGATAAAAATGATTTCTTGAAGAGATGGGTACTGACTCTGTTTAGTGAAAATGTTGCCGCTGCTAAGTTACCAGTTCAGATTCACAACCATCGAAATGTCTGCCGACAAAACACTACAACTGCAATTTACATCTGAAGATTTAAATACGTTTTGGCTTGCTCGTCAACATGAATATGGAAATTTAGTCACAGAAGCATTGAAAATATTAATCCATTTTGCCACATCTTATCTCTGTGAAAAAGGTTTATTGTCTGTGGTTGCGCTAAAAACTAAATACAGGAATTGTCTTTTATCACTCAAAAACAATTTGCTTTTGTGTGTTTCTAATGTAGATCCACGTATGGAGAAAATTTTAAATGAAAAACAAATGGAACCATCACATTAATTTCTTTTTTTTACATGTGTACTTATTGTAAAGTAAAATGTTTATAACTTTATAATAAATGATGTTTTTCTCATAAAATGATTTCATTATTGTTTCGCGACCCCCTTTAATATCACCGCAAACTCCAGGTTGAGAAACGCTACTATACCGTGAGGATAAAATTGGATTTGATACTATTAACTGATTCTTTGAAATGTTCTTAATGAAATAATGTATGTTAAAACGAGCAATTACTTACAGTGACATGGTCACAATGCTGGGCTGCACAATTTATAATCACATTTTTAATTTATTTAATTTAAAATATATGCTCTCCACCTCAAATTAGTACTGTAGTGTCTTGCCCCTGTATATCACACTTTTCTGTTAGACAGACGATCTGCACGGCTCAATTGCTAACTCTTTTTGGGGGGAGAATTTTTGAATTGAAATAACATGACTTCTGATTTGCATTAGAAGTTTGTATATAGTTAATCGGGGCCTCCTGTCTCTAAGGTTTCCATATCTGGTTTGTCTGGAGTAGCCTAAATCTAGTGCCAAATTAATTTCTAATCTATAATCATATATCCAAAATTTAGCCCGATCATTTACGGCAGTTGTTGGTGTATTTGCTTATGATATCGGGTTTCGTTTGATGTATGTTTGTAAACAAAACTTACTTCTGAATTTCTTGTCCTGAATGTGGTTTTATGATATCATACATAGCCTAACCTCATGTTCAAAATTATATCTTTGAATTCTTGCAGATTTTATAATTATGTATATATACATTACATATTTAAAATTAAAAACACAAAATGTAATGTTTAAGCCATTAATAACAAGTTACACAATCAACTTGTGACAATGCAGGGAAAATTGAAACAGGCTTCCTTAATTAAACATAATTAAAGTAAAGTAAAGTTTTAAAACTGTTTTGATTTAAAATAATAATAATGTGAATTTATTAATGAAAGGAAAGTTTTTAGAGCATCAAAAAATTGTTATTGAATATATATAAAAATTTTCCATGTAAATTAATAGTGTTATAAATTTATAAAAAAATTAGTATCACTTTCATATTAACATTTTTTCATTCTGTAAATCAAACACATATATATATATATATGAATATCTAATTCTGACCTCCTTAGTTTAAGTTTGTTTTTTTAAATACTTTCTGCCCTGTGGGCACTAAGATTGCCTTTTTAGCAAGCCCATTATGGGTTTGGCCAGGCTCACAATGAGATGGCTGGGTAGTAAGGGTAGAGGCCCAACATGTGCAGACAGACAACCACTTGAAAAATTTCTTTTTTGACCTGTCTGGATTTAGTACCAGTTTTCCCAGAGTAGTAGGCTGCTGCCCTAATCGTTCGGCCATCCGACAGTCCTTTAATTTAGGTTTATAAAATGTAGTAATATAATTTTTGTGTGTGTTTACAATTTCTACGACATCTAATTTTATAATAAAATTATAATAATTTAAAATTTTCCAACTTGATTGTATTTTCATTCCTTATAATGAATAAAAGTTTTTGTTTCTTTTTCAAATAAGATATTCAGCTGAGTGTAGAAAGAATATTTTGTAATATTTCAAGAATTTGGCAATCAAATTACTTATAAAGACTGTTATAGATTTTATATTATTAATTTACATAAAAAAGAGATCAAACTTATACATATGAATGTGTTATTTAAGCATAACAAAGTAAAATCTAATGTTCAACATACACATAAGGAATATGTAATTAAATCTTTATACTATAGCTTTATATTTGAAATTTTGTTTTCTGTATTTTTGAAGTCTATCAATACATTGAATATATATTCAATGTTTTATTATTGTGTTGATATAATTCAATAATATTGAAAATATTATTGAATTATATCAACACAATAAAATAAATTTTATTCATTTATTATTTTAAAAGTAATTTTAAGTTTATAGAATTAAGATTAATTAATTTTAAAAGCATATAAAGATAATTTCATAAAATTCTAAATAATAAATAAAATTTATGGGGATAATTGAATAATTTTTACAAAATCTAACATAATGATTTATTAGAAAATTATCAAATTTAAGTTACAATAAACAATAAAATTAACACACCACCACACACCTTGACGATGGTTATAGTGTATTGTTAAATATATTGGAAGAGATGATTGGACTGGAGGTCCAGGTAACGTAACTGGCAATGCATCCGCATGGTAAACAGCAGTTGCGGGTTCGAGTCTCACTCCAGGCCAATTATTTTCTTCCAAGTTAATCTAAAATTATTTAATTAAATATAATACAAGATGGTGCCTAATGCCTCCCCCTAGGGTCAAATTCATTAGTAATTTATAATTATTATCATCAAATTATAGCCCAATGATACATTGCAATAACACACCACCAATTGCTATATATCTATCAGGTAGTTAAAATATTTATATTAATAATAAAATTTTAAAATAACATTATTTAATTGAAATTTGCTGTTTAGTTGTTACTTTAAAAAATTCTTTAATTATTTAGCCTATTTATGCATTTTGAGATGTACTGATATTTACTTATATTTGAAATTTTTTGAATATTGTAACAGAAAATAAATAATAAATTTTAAATAGTCCTACTAGTATTTTTTATGTTTATATCAAATCAAAATATACTTCCATACAAACTATTGAACAATTGTTTGACTTTGTATCTAATGAAAAGTAACCTCTACCCACCAATATAATTCTAAGTGTAATGTTAGATTAGCTGTCTATATCTATATATATATATATATAATCGAGACGAGTTGATAATAATAATAATCAGTGCAGAGCCCAAATGGTTAGGAGTTGAAAGTTGAAATTTGGTACACAGTTAGGGTACGTCACGAGAACGCACGCTAAGAAGGGATTTTTCGAAATTCCTCCCCATGGGGGAGATGGACAGGATTAAGGCTTAACACTTCCATCAACAATGGAAATGTTAAGTAACAATGGAAATGTCAACAATGGAAGTGTTATGTAACAATAGAATTGCAAGACGCAGATGCAGTTTTTTTCATTTTTGCGGAAAATCAAACATATTTTTAGACCCATCTAAAAATTCTGTAATAAGTCTGGAAACGGGGGGGGGACAATTCTTGCATTCTGTGAAAACGGGTAACGTTGACTGTAATGTAATAATCTTAATTTTCGCTATTGTTACTTTTGCCCGAGCAATGCCGGGTCTACCTGCTAGTACATATATAATTTCTAACTGAATGGTTATAATATGTGATTATTCACTTAAGGCACTTATATAAAAATCCAACAACAAATTGCTTAACTTTCCCAGCAACATTTGGTGGCACCATCTGTTATGATATTTTATTTTAAAAACATTTTATATTTTTAATTATTAGAAAATGGCAAAAAGTTAATTTTGAAGGTAGGGACAGATTTTATAAAAATTTGTAAATGTTAACAATGTCATAACTAAATATCAAACTCAGCATTTTTAAAATCTTAATGAAACATTAAACACCTTCTATTGCTGAGAAATGTTTATTTAATAAAACACTGTTTTCAGCCTCATGGAATAAGCCATCCTCAGGTGTAATTGAGCTTGAACATGTTTTAAAATTGAAACGATGGAACATTTGAACATTATACATTCAAATTTAAAACGAAAATAATAAACAAATTAACAAATAAATAACAAAATAAAATGTACTAAATACACTGAAGCAACAATAATGTCTAAAATCATCATTAAGTCTGACCCTACTCAAGATACGACACTCTGTATCTCTTCACCCCATCAATCTTTAACCACCAAAATTTAATAGTATCAATCCCCTTAATTCATAAACTTCCCTGCAAAATTTCAGAAATTTTTGAAGGAAAGCACAGCTGTTGTCAAGCTTCAAAGTGGGTGAACAAAAACATGCTTCCCCACACACAAACTTCCATAAATACAGAAAAAATCCTCAAATTTCTTTGCATTTTTTGACGTTTCAAGGTCCCAAGTCCAAAAATGTAAAAATTTTGGTGGGGTCATTCTTTGACCGATCGTCATACTTTCCCTCTATTATATTTAATAGCCGGAAAAGTAAAAATAAATTTATGTATGTATCTTATGTAAAGTTAAAAAACAATTTAAAATAATTTACTTCAATTTAGCTATGCCTATTTTATTTACATGAAATAAGATTATTTATTTATTTATTTTTTATAGATATAAAAATGATTGTCAAAAGAACTATGATGGATGAAATGAGACAGAGACTCTTTGATACTTATTATAGATTAACAGAAATTGTGAGACACTACAAAAATGCACAATCTTATCAAGACTATGTTAAAGAGCATCCATTTGTTTTTCTTGCTTTCGCAGTCCTAGGAAGTATGTCACTTATTCCTGTTTTAGCCTTTGTTGGTTTCCTTGCAGCAACTATGATGTTTACTGTATTGGGATTTTTATTTCTTGAAGGTATGTAAACAATTTATTTAAAAAAAATTCAGTTAAAAAAAGGTATGTTTTTTTAAAATGTAAATACTGTATTTTTATAAAATTATATATATTATAAAATTGTTTCTGTATTTGCAAGATGTTCTTACTCAATCTGATAGTATTAACTCTTTCTTGAAATAATATAGATTTTTTTAAAATTTAGCTATTAGAATATAAAAATATGAAACTATAGTTTATACCAGAAACTTGTACATTTTTCATCATTACTTCACATTCTTTAAAATGTTGTAGAACATACAAATTATTATTATTAAATTTTCTGATTAAAAGAATCCTTATAAATGTGTTTGAGATTTAATAGAACAACTGTTAGAAATTACAGCAAAACAAAAAGTAGAACAATTTTAGCATTGAACTACACCATCTACTAAACTACATCATCAAATAATGTAAATTGTTTGATCATACATATAATACCGTATATTGAAGAAAGTTTGAAAGTTTAATATAGACCAGGTGTTGGCAACCTTTTTGTTACTAAGGGCGCATAAAAATTTTAAAAACTATCGAGGACACAGTTTAATTTTTGGAAAAGAAATCACAATGTTATAATAAATAAACAAAATAATTGTTTTGAAATATGTATATTTATACAAAATAAAGATTATACATGCATGTAATAACTAAAAAATGAAAATTAAAAGTACATACCTAAAATAACACAAAATCAAATTAAATAAAATTACAAGTGTTTATATATTTGTGCTTGCATGACTATGGCTCCAGAGGGTGCATCTGAAATTTGCCATGGCACCTGCAGGCACCACATTTCCGATTCCTGATTTAGACAATTTTAAGTTTTATGTAAGAAATGGAACTTTGAGTAAGAGGAAGATTGGAATTTGACTATCAAATACCTCTACTTTGCTGGGACATCTTTGGCTGGTGTAGCGATATCTATTGCATACACCAGCCAAAGACGTCCCAGCATTTTTGCTGTACTAAGAATAATAAGCACGTTTTCTCACTCTGTTCGTGTCCTTCCTTTCTTGTGTTTTGTCGTCATCACTACTACGCCAAGAAAGTGTTTCCGACCATGCATTATTATGTGATTTCCCATTGTCTAGGTGTACTCTATCTCTCCTGAAAGTTTGTAACCGCTGTACTGATACACCCTGTATATATTTATATATATTTCAATTTAAAAAAAAATTCTTTGGGAATAATATTTGATAGTTTAGGTGTACTCACAAATTCAGGACTTATTATACTTATTGGGACCTTGAATAAGTTCTCACTGTTTTCCAACAGATGGCGTTACCAGAATTGTGTGTGTGTATTTTTAGATGGTGACGCATTTACGCATCTGTAAGAAAGTACGATAAGCAACCTTGAAATTCAGTATGTCATTTTGCTGAAGTGTAAACAGCCTTTTTTCATAGTGTTAAACATGTTGAGTTTCGTGCCAAAAAAAAGAGTATTTGCGGGGAATTTTATTGCATTATTTTATTCAAAAAAAATCTGCAGCTGAAGCACACAGAATTCTTGTTGAGACTTACGATGACCATGCTCTGTCAGAAACAACATGCAGAGATTGGTTTAGACACTTCAAAAATAATGATTTTAATGTTGAAGATAAAGAATGCACTGAAAAAGTTTGAAGATGAGGAATTGGAGGCATTACTTCATGAAGACTCATGTTAGATGCTAGTTGAACTTGCAGAATCATTAGGAGTTAATCGTGATTAACTCCTAATGATTCTGCAAGTTAATAAAGATTAGGAATGATTCAAAAGCAAGGACATTGGGTGTCTTATGAGTTGAAGCTGAGAGACGTCGAATAGCATCTCATCACGTGTGAACAGCTGTTTCAACGGCAGAAAAGGAAAGGTTTTCTGCATCGTATCATGACTGGGGATGAAAAGTGGATACACTATGATAACCCTAAGTGTAGAAAATCATGGGGTAAGCCCGGCCATGCATCAACATTGTCAGCAAAGCTGAATATCCATGGTTTGAAGCTTCTGCTCCACATTTGGCGGGATCAGCTAGGTGTAGTTTATTATGAGCTGCTCAAACCGAACGAAACCATCACAGGAGATCGCTATCGACTACAATTGATGCATTTAGGCAAAACATTGAAGGAAAAATGGCCACTATAAGAGCAGAGACATGACAAAGTGATTTTGTAACATGACAACACTCGGCCGCATGTTGCACAACTGGTGAAAATCTACTTGGAAATGCTTAAATTGGAAGTCCTATCCCATCCACCGTATTCACCAGACATTGCCCCTTCTGATTATCACTTGTTCCAATTGATGGCACATGGCCTGGCTGTGCAGCACTTTCATTCTTATGAAGATGCCAAAAAATCAGTTGATTCTTGGATAGCCTCAAAAGACATGTCTTTTTTCTGACGTGGAATTCAAATGCTGCCTGAACGATGGGAGAAAGTAGTGGCTAGCGATAGACAATATTTTCAGTGACATGTTTTTTATGACTTTTTTAAATAAAGCATTAATTTTCATGAAAAAACATAAGACATAAGATTTAAAGTAATTGGTTGAACTCGAAGGTATAGCCAAAGAAGTAATAGGATAGGGAGAAAGGGGTGAGTGAGGGAAGAGAGGAAAGAGAAGGGGTAAGTGTGAAGAGGGTGAGGGAGGGAAAGGAGAGGGAGATGGGAGGGGAAAAAGAGATAGAAAGAATTGAAACAAGGGATCCGTGGGCGCCTGACGGGAACTGAATATTGAACAGCTTAAAATAAAATACATTTAACAAGTGGAAGTTATATACAAATTGAATGAACAGATGAGATTGGTGGCACCTTATGAGGCTTACATGTAAGACAAAGCAGAGAACCTGTATGCTGAGAATGGAGAGCCAGGATTGGCATGTAGAAGAGAAGGTAGACCATTTGAATGTTGAAGAAGAGGGAATTCAGTTGAGATCCAGTGAGTGTAATTGTAATTGGCATTATGAGTGTAAGTCATGTGAATAGTAAGAATTTTTTGTATTTTAGAATTTTGTTGGGGTGGTGTGGAGTTTTTGTCCTGTAAACAAAATAAAATGTTTCCAAAATAAGTAGTAACAATAACTAAATAAAAGATAATGTTTGGACTTGACTCCTTACAATATGTATACATATATTTGGTGTTTTCCCAAAAAACTGCAACGACAGTTGTATGTTTGAAGTGCATAAAAGATTTTTCACATTTTATAAGCTACTCTTACTGACTTTTAGACAAAGGAAAAACTGTTTGATGTGTTTTTGAGTTGATGGATAGTCCACATTAGCTTTTAAATTTCTTTTTAAACATACATAATCCATGGTCTGGATAGACATAATTTGGTCTTGATAGATAAAATTATGGGAAATATTTACAGGTATAGTACCTTCTGCAGTATACCTAACCTTGAATATGATTTTCAGTAGTTATATCAGAGATAGTAGTAATCCATCAATATTTTATAAAATCAGTAGACATCTCAAATTATATCTTTCTTAGCAAGATGTTATAAAATCATAAATTTCAGTATACTTTGGAAAATAATGTATTTTTCAATATTGAGACAGCAGATTATTAACTATAAAATGAGTAACTACTGCACACATGCAGTAAGTTTTTGATAAAAATCGTATTGAATATAATCACAGCAGTTTTTATTCAACAAATTATTTGAATGAATTAGGGGAATATATTTAAAAACATATGTGATTATGTTTACACTTCATGCAATTATCTGATGCTACAGTTATGTTTACAACTATTGTAATTATTTTTATAATTGATAAATGATTCCTTAATACAATAATAATCATTATATTGCATAATTACTTGGATCTTTTATTAAGATATCAGATTTGTCAAATTTTTATATATATATAATTCATGAAATTTCCATTGCTCTTTCTATTTAATAAAAACTTACAATGAGTTTATTTAGTATACATAAATTTCTACGACGAAATAAAATCAATTAAGTCGGAAACTAACAATTACAAAATCCAAAAATCGGTGTTTAGATCAGAATTTTTCTTGGGATATTTCAGGTAAGAGTTCAAGAAGTCATGACAAAGGGAGTATAAAGTTTTAATATTCTCTCCATTTGTTTTAGTTTATTATATTTGTATTTTAATAATTAATAAAACTATTAAAAATTACTATAATTGTATCAATTTTAATTAAAATATATTTCAGGAACTTTGCTAACAGTTGGAATCATCATTCTCAGTGGAGTATTGTTTACCATTGGAGTTGTTACTGCTGGATTTACAACATGTATGGCAATTATCTGGTTTGTTTTCAGAAAATTGCACAGATTGTTTTCTGGGAAAAAAATGGAATCAAACAGATCCCAGAAGACTATAGAATTATGGGAAAATCATTTTAAAATCTAATTACGATTGCTTTAAATCAGGGAGTTATATTTGATCGTAATGAAATTTGGTTTTTCCTAAGATTTGATTGTATGAAAATATTTACCATTTTTAGAAAATGTATTCATTTTATTTGTTATAATGCACATTAATTGATATATATTTATTGTTACAAATATGTACATAAAATTATTATTGAAGTATTTAATTTTTTTAAATATAATTTGTTTATTTATCTAAATTAAAAGTTTAATACAGAACAAGAACAACAGCCAGTTTACTATCATTATTAAAATACGTACGTGAAAGTTGTTTTTTGGTAAATTCGGTGTTATCTTTATTTTTAAATGCATATGAAAATATAGATTATGAAAAACTGATATCATCTGGAATTATTATTATTTTTTTAATTAAATATAAAATAAACATAAAATAAACAGGTGTTGTACTAGTAGAGAAATTTTGGATATTAAAAATAATTTATCCAAAATGTAGTATTAGTAATGAAATTAATTTAAACTGCAATCCACAAATATATAAGCAAATTTGGAAAATAAATCGGTAAAAAATAATTTTTCTTCGTTATGCTATTTCCGTTAGTCACTTATATCACAGTTTTACCATACTAATTTTATTATCCATATTACTTCACAGTTTCTATTTATGCCACACTTCCATTCATTCATCTATCGACATTAAAATTTGCTTCTAGATGATATCATTTCTTACTAATCTTTCTTTACATTTGTACATAAACTGAAGAAGGTACCAAATAATCCAAAACATTTTTCACAATTGTTTTAATGATAGTATATATATTATTGATACATGTTCAGAATTGTTTATTTAATATATAGATTATTTACTATGTTTATATATATATATTTTGTTTTTGTTTATTTTTTGTTATATTTTGTTTGTTTTTAGAAATGTAAGCAATATAAAAGATACTCAAAATCATAATGACTAATAAAAAATTTATAAGTAATATTTGAAAATCTTTTATTGTATCAAATTTAAATGTACACAAATATTACTAGCATATATTTGATTATATAATCATTAATAGCAAAATACAATATAGTAGAAAATAGATAACTTTGTAAATGAATAGTAAAATTTTATTTAGCCAAAGAATTTTTATCTAAAATTTTTTTTAAAAAGCCACTAGAAATGATCTATCAAAAATGCAATTATATCTTTGAACTTACCAAAATTCGTGATTATTTTTTAAAGCCAGAAAGTTATATTAATATATTTTATAATTGTCTCATTAACTAAATTTAGTTATGAATTGATTTTTAGATTAATGTGATTTAAAAACTATAGTTGTCACATTTTCTACATAAATCATTACTGGCACAAGTTAGAAACTGAAAGTTAAAGCCAAACAATCTGCTGAATTATCAGGCTCAGGCTAAAATATGGCTATGTAATTAATTAAATACTAAATAGTGTGTTAGAGCATGATAATTTGGCAATTCATTTGACTTTAAATTGGGTTTTTGAGATGTTTATATATACTGTATGTATACACACACACACACACACCCAGGACCTGAAAGTTTTAGCATTACATTTACTGCACCTGCCAACATTCTTGATTCATTTCTAAAAACTTTTGATTCTATCCATTTATTTTAGATCATTTTGTATTATTTTTTAATCTTGGGTTAATTACAACATAATAATAATAATGGATTAGTTTAAATCCTTCAAATTTTTTTACTCAATAAAGTACCATTATTTCTTATGAATAATCCATTGTCACCTGCCTTCATAAGTAAATTTGAAAGCAGCTGTAGGTTATACACAAGAAATTACAGTAAATAAATGTATATACATTTTGCTTAAACTTAATTATTTGTTTCTAAAAATTTAGATATTTTCAATAATAATGTAATTCAATAAAAAATGCATATATAAAATCATGTATATGCCAAAAATTCATAATTATTTTTTATATTAGATATAAGCATACTTTGCTTTATTGGAGAGTTCAAACAGTTGCATTAAATTGTAAGTACTTGCAAACCTTTCGGTTCATCAGGAATGTACAGCCTTACAAGAAATCTTAAACTATAAATAGTAGTATTTCTTCCGTAATGATTTAATAATTTTAGAAAGACTGTTTAAAAGGTTTTTAGTATTCTAAGTGGTAGTATAGATTTCTTCTACGGCAAGACACCACCGACGACGGTCCAAAGGGTCAAAAGTATTTGGGACTTAATATAACTGTTTGAACTTTCCAATAAATAAGGCAGACTATAGTTAAATTTGATAACTGGCGATTAATCTTAAATTAATACGGTATAAACAATATATGTATCAAAATTGTAAACTAAGCCAATCAGAACAAATTTATACTTTTTCTGTCCATCATGTCATAAATTAAAATTATGTTCTTAGAAAAATGTAAAATCTTCAATAAATTCTAAATATTACTACTGTATTATTAAATTAATTTAAATTTTATCAATTGTAATTGAAAAAATATTAAAATAATCATTTTTAATAATTGAATTATACTTTTAATAAAACTTGAATTCTTATTCACATTCTAACAATTGTCTTTGGAGAAGTGTTCAAAAATCTCAATTTGTTTAAATTTCATTCGAAATCTCTCTCAGAAGTTTTGGCATAATTGCTTCTGTACAAACATGAAAGTAATTTTGACTAAAAATAAAGATATTTCTCTTAAAATTTCTGTTGTTTTAGTATGTTGAATCTATTAATTTTATAAATGGTTAAATATAACAGTCATTACTATTCATTTCAAATAAAATTAGAAAGGAGAGAAATAAACATTTCCATTGTCTCATTTATGAAAGTTTGCTTTTCTTCTTCCTTTTCTGTGCTTAGACTTTCTTCTCTTTTTTATTTTTTCTACTTGTGGTTCTTGTTCTACAGAAACACAAACATCATTACTTTTACACCACGAAAAAAATATATACAAATGCAAATTTAAAGAACATGTTGAGATAATAAAACATAATAGCAATAATAGTAATCCACTAATAAACATATCAAATGGCATGCAAATAGATCAACAATGGTATAATCTGACAGAGGGCACAGTAAGTTAGTAAAAATAATATTATACATTGTCGCAAATGAAATACAGGGGGAAAAAAAATTGTATTGTCAGTTAAATTGTTTTAAGTGTGTGCAATATAGATTGTGGTGTTCCTTTTGAAGAATGGTGTGTATTTTAAAGGTTGGATTTTTTTAAAGAAAGGAAACTTGTACGTATATATAGTTACCTAAAATATTTTAAAAAGTATTATGTTAAAATTAGTCGGCTTTTTGAAAAATATTGCCGAGCGTTATACGTTTTATTGTTACTAATACAGTATCGATGTAATACGCAGACACAAAAAAGAAACGACGGCAGTTTTTTGGAGGATAATACGAATGGAACACAGAAGTATCGTAAAAGTGTGAAGAAATATAACGAGAACTTAGGATATAGTGAGATAGTTTTAAAGTGTTTCTTATAGTGTCACCTACTCGCGTTGTTTTGTTAAGAAAATATATTTATTTTGTAGCACTGAAACACTTAGGGACCAGGAAGAAAACACTGGCCCAAAATACATCTGTAGAAAAACAATAAAGGAGTTCATAACCTGTAATGGCTGTGGGATAGTCTACCGTTAAAGATTATTTCGGATTAAAGAGACTTATACTAGTTCAAGAAACATCATCAATGAGTCTCCTAACATAAAAAAGAAGGAAACATATTCACATTAATTCTGTTTAAGAGAGATCTGTTGCTATTAGAAAAATAATTTTATGCATTTTGGTCACATGAATTAATCAACATAAGTTTTTTAAATTACGAAAAATAACTTTTAGTTATAGCGAGTGGCCCAATAGTCGGCTTATCGTCGATAAAAATAAATTACAATTAATTAACTAAAAAATAATATAATTAATTCAATTGTATTTTTTATGTTAACATTAAATTTTTGTAAAAGAAAAGCATGTTCTAAACTCAATTTACAGTTCATATTTGCAAGTTTAATTTGGAACGTACAAAATAAGACACGGTTAAGTGGCCTTCGCACTATCCTGTATATTACTGTTTCATTCTGTAATTATTCTTTCCAATCTTTTTCAACTTTTTGCTAGTTTTAATGATGATGCATATTATAATACAATTGAAAATTCAGAAAAGGATATCTGGATACACTGCTGTATATTACAATGGCATATTAGAGTTGTCATAAGACCTTTGTGAATAGATCATTTCAAATGTTCAGCTGAACCTGAGTTCATAACATAAAAATTATAACCATATTCACTATTTCCAGCAGATAATTTTGGTCCTGCACTAATGTTTTCTACACTCTTCAGAAATCTTCCTTAGATCTTTACTATTGCAAATTTGATTAATAAGAGATTCTAGTTCTGGAATGAGTTTAAAGTATTGAGAAATTTCAAATTAAGTATCTCTTTAAAATAAATTTACTGCATTTTGCATTAAATTTTCATATTTGAATCAATACATTTTATATTTTATAAACAGTAAACCTTTACTTTTGAAAACATGATCTTGGTTATAAGTGATGTTACAGCAACACAAAAAGATTCACCATCATAGAATTTAACTTGAGTATAGGAAATATCCTAAAAGTGCTAGCATATTTTGGAATTTTCATGGTTGTATTCCATTAAATTATGATGTTTGACTTGAATCTTTTTTCTTTTTGGGTATTTTCTTAATTTTATTTTAATAAATTAGCATTTCTATAGTAGTTATAACAAAAAAATTTGTTTTTGGACCATTCGTGGACTATAGTCCTCGAATGTCCGTTGTCCACGGCTCGATTCTTAATAGAATCGGCCGACACGAACGAGAAACGGGGAACTAAAACTCGAACAGCGATGAAGTTTGACCATCTAAACAATGGTGAAACAATATCGAGAAAGTATTTAAAGAAACTACTAACTTGCATTGTGTAAGACGTCAATGCATAGAATTTTCTTTATTAAAAAAGTAGTTTTAAAGATTTTATTTTCTGTTAGTAAAAATAACATTCATTTATATGGATAGGGACCACTACAGGCTCCTAAGTTTTCTTCAGACCCAGAGAAAAATCCCCAGCTTCCTTTTGACAAGGCACCCTTTCTCATTCCATCAACCGTGCCATCCAATCTCGTGACGATTGGGCTTGGCCGTTAAGACCAACGAGCTAGAATATACTACATAGAGTGACTGTATTGACACCACGTTTAAAGAATATGGAATACATTTCCACCATTTTCCTTTTAGTCGAGGGGACGTGCCATTTTTGTTGTAAAGGCAACGAGCTAGAATATTCTAACTCGTGTAAACGTGTACAAAGGAAAGGAAGAGTTTTAACCCTTGACAGATGGTGCGAGTCAAAATGACTTTACTTAGGTTTGTTAATTTTGAAAGTAAATAACAAGACAAAATACTCTGTAGCGATAAGTTAAATGCATTTCTAAACATTCTTAATTTTACTTTTCCAGCCGTTATGTATACATAAAAAGGAAAGCATTGGAATCGTGTCAAATTTGACTCTCGGAGTTTTTTGCAAATCTCTCGAGACCCGAACCCCCAAAAAAAAGTTAACATTTACAATTTTTTTTATATATATAAAACTCATCACCACCCTCAAAATTAAGCTTTTTGCCATTCGATAATAATTAAAAATATAAAAAGTTATAAGTAAAAGTTTCTTCTTTCAATTGTGAGACTAATGATATTTATCACGTCTTACTTATCCACAGTTAACAGAGACCGAGATTAAAACAGTTCACTTTATTTCGCCTATTTAACGATGCATTTTGGATTGGTAATTTTCCAATTCCTCTTCACAGTGTACAACTTTGTTGTATACAACATTGTTGTCTACAACATAACGTACAGAAGGTTATTTCACGTTAATATACTTTCGTTATCCAGAATGATGCATATAGTGACAATTTGTTCACATCCTAATGGTGCAGTTTGTACGTATCTTTTTTAAAACTCTTTCTCTTTCACTTACTGGCACGTTTTCTTTGTCTATTTTTGATGGGCAAATGCAACACTTTTTCCATTTCCCACAATTATTAGCTTCTTATAACCTCTTAGAAGGATTTTAACTTCAACACAAACAAACTGTAACTATAATAAAAACACAAAAACACTACTTATATTCTGCAAAAGAAAAAACACGGTCCGAAAAAAAATCGACAACGTATCGAGTATGGCGCAGATCAGACTGCCCGAGTACACTATAAATAAACAATCACAAGTTTTGACCGAGTAAATCCCTTCGGGACCTGATTCGTACATATAAAAATATTAGTATATTGAGAGTTAAGTACTATGCTTACCACTTTAAATTCTGATCTTACATTCTTTATAATAATTAAATAAAATTTAGAAAATGGCTAATTCGAGATGAAACAATCTAGGTTTAGATGGAAAAAATAGATTCTAAAGTGATAATAATGCCCAACACATAGTACAGACTTCAATGTTTTGACTTAAAATAAAATGGCGATCGATAGTATCTGTCATTGCTACCAAAAGTGGTCTATGGTGACGGTCACTTTATACGTAGTATATTCTAGCTCGTCGGTATATTCGGCCCGCTTTTCATCCGAATCCTGGCCTCCACTCTTAATCCATCCACTCCTAATGGGCAAAAGTGACTCTAGACAGAAAATTCTGCTCTGCTCCTTAACCATATTAGTTTTTTTTTTTTTTTAACTCTTTTGCTAGAGGGCCTCTTTAAGCAAGCCCGCTACGGGTTCGGCCAGACCCGCAACAAGGCGGCCGGGGTCCGATATCCGGTTAGAAAGCTACATGTACGTAATAACCGAAACCAATCATATTTTGATGAAAATATTTATTTCAATATTCATAAGACTTGACATATTAGCATAACATGAGCATTAAGTTAAAAAAAATTCTAACTATTTCAGTTTAAACTAGGAAAATTTACAAAAAATTCTCAATGGACAAACTTAAGTGTCGTTTATTCTTAGTCCCTTTTCAAATAACATCAGAAAATAATAGTTTAACAGCACAGATGACCTGTATTTGGAGGCTTCTCATCTCCCTCGACTTAAAAAACGTTACAACCTTCCCTCTAACAGCAGCTCACTTATAAAAATTATACCGGAACAATAGATACGAACTTGGAAAATATACAAAAAGTTCTCAAAAAATTTTAATAAATGTATAATTTTTATAATTGATCGTGCAACTACTAGAGAGAAGATTATAATGTTTTGTACGTTGA
The DNA here is from genome assembly GCF_030686945.1 of Centruroides vittatus. Lineage (NCBI taxonomy): Eukaryota > Metazoa > Arthropoda > Arachnida > Scorpiones > Buthidae > Centruroides > Centruroides vittatus. The sequence continues at coordinate 740,683 of NW_027122237.1, read as the reverse complement.
GACAGAGAAGACGACTCCAAATAAGATTCAACTCTGCAATGAAACTGTTATTTCCTGATGATGTACAAAAGGGACTAAGAGTAAAGGATACTTTTAAAGTTCATCCATTGGGAATTTTTTATATATTTTCTACATTCATAAGTATTGTCCTGGTTATAATTTTTATTAAATGCATTTCAATTTATTTTTATACATAATTGATTTATTAAAATTTTATAAGTTAAATTGTTTTTACATTTTTTATAAAACAATTACACTAACAAACAATCTTTATTAATCTCATGTTTCGTAAGTCATGATAGTCTTTGTTTAATAATAGTTTCCAAATGCTAATAGGAGTTTTTGAATTAATTCTACAATCAGTATTAATTGTTATCACTGGTACCGAGAAATATAGTTAGTTAAATACAAATGAAAATAGAGAACAAGAACGTAGCAGCTAATTAAGCAGGCCAATGACAGTTCATTTTATATGAAACAAACTGTGTTATTGGCTTGTTTATTTAGGTTGCTTGTCATCTAAGTGCACCCTAGGATTAATGATATTAAGTATGCGAAAACTATAAACTTAATTCCACGAGTTAGATTGAATGTCTGAAAGTTTGAGAGCAATTCATAATTCATAAATGTGTTTAACTTACAGACATTGTATATGCAACATGATATAAGTAAAGCATGAGCTTAAATATGTTTTCTTAAAAAAATTATATACTAAGTTACTTAAACTTTACAAAATATTTATTTAAATCTCATAGTTTAACAATTTTATCATTTTGTGAGAATCAAACAAGTAAAAGGAAAACAACTCGACGACGATTTCGTCAGAAGCTAGTATATGTCGACTCTCTGACCCGAGAGAGTGTGAACTTATGCTTTCTTGGCGTCGGTATTGACGTCTTTCCCGCAACTTTAGTCACCTCTAAGGTATTTGCTGCTTTGAATATAACTAGGAATGGCCGATTCCGAGCAGTAGTCGGCCGTTCTTCCGATTGTTCGATTTACTGTGACCGTGTACTTAGATTAGTGCTCTTCTATGCCCTCCGATTCTTTGTCATCCCTCTACTTGCTGCTTCTCTCCCGCACTGTTAACTGGAGGACTGTTCCTACAATGTTCCGAAGATCCGTAACAAGGATTATACTTCTGATTTGTGAGGTATCAAATCTCTCTCTCTCTCTCCCATGCCACGAAATGTGAATACCCTGTGAAACGTGTCGTACCCACTTTTGTGCCATCTAATAAATGCTTAAGTGTAGTAAATTGTGTTAAGTGAATTTAGTTAGGAATTAGTAAAAAGGACAAAATTCAGTCGAAATCAATTCCAACCGAATCTTGTCCTTTCCTACTTCATCCTCTTATCCCTAGTCTCGCATATGAAACCACGTTATTGCCATCCAGAAAAACGCTCAAAACTCATGTAGTAGGCATAACCTACTTGGTGTCAGAAGGAAAGACCGTAGTAGAATCACACACTGGTGCTTTGACATCACCCAGCAAACCCCACAATTTTAATTATTTAATTGTCTACATATAAGTGTATGTGTGTGTATATGTAATTTTCCATTTATTTCTTGGTTTGTTCTATATACTTCTTCTTTACTTCTGTACGACTGGTCAGTGTACTCTGGGTATGTAGTTGGTCACTATAACAACGACACAGAAAGGTCCAGATTGGTCGGGTAATGTTTCTAGGGAACAAAAAGGACACGACGAGGAGAGAAACCGCTTCTTTTCTGTGGAGTTTGTCTGGAAGAAGAAAAAGAAGAGAGGACAAACATAGGCAGTCGTGGACGTCGGCAATCAACGAATTAGAAGTCGGACTATATATGCAATCCACTTGCATCGGGTCAGATACGAACAGCAAATATTAATCAGAACTTTAAACTCGGCGATAAAACTGAAAATTTGGAAGATTAGTTCACCGATCGAAAACAGTTATTTTGATCGAGAGTGATCGACTCGCACATAAATGTCATTGTATTGTGTGGTGCTGCACATGTATAAACATAATAATATTTCTACATCTATGTGCAGTCATATGTATGTGTGTATGTGTATATTTTGTGATACATTTTGTTATATATCTATCTATATTTAAATATAATATAATTGGACCAATGGATTATTCATGTCTCCCCTATTTCATTCACATGGGGAACTACAAGAACTAATTGATACATTAAATTATCTGAAGATATTACATTTTAAGATAAATATCTCTGAGTATAAAATGATGATAGCGATACCCAAACTTTCTTAATTAATAAATATTTAAATAACTTTTAATATTTACATTAAAAAAATATTTTCTTATACCTTTGCTATACAGTTTAACAGTTTATTAAACATGTTTGCTTTCTAAACAGAACAATTACAGACAACATGTTACGGAGGAAAACATTATCCTGCAACATTCCACGGTATCGCATCGCCAATAACGATAAAGCGCCATATTAAAAATGACTTATTTTCAATATATAAATTGTAAGATCGATTAAAACGAAATAAACTTTTATTATATAATTAATATTTCGCACTAAATAAAATGTATTTTTTTTTTATAATTAAAGATGTTTACCTATATAATCGAATAATAATAATTATTATTATTATTAGTTTAAATGGGTATATGCCCGTAGGACTATATATTAATTATGGTAAATGTCTATCCTTACTGAATAGGCCGCTTTTTTTAATTACTTGATATAATTTGAATTGAATGTACAGCACTGTATAGGGCATCCACGGGGCTCTACCAGAGTCGGTAGATTAACTGGTCTTTCGACTACCTGTCTTCGCTACTTGCTAAAATCAACTAGAGACAAATATTACCACCAGGGGCACTACAAGAGTACTAGATCGGATCGCAGCGTGTCGAATGTCTTTTTTTTTTTTTATTGAAAGATATATAACCTTCGAGTTCGATTTCATAATTTTTCTATATGAATTTTATTATAAGAATGAAAAAGCTTTTATTTAAACCCACAACCAGTTTTATGGATAAATAAATGACACTTAATAAAACATTAAACACCTTCCATCGCTGAGAAATGTTTATTTAATAAAGATTGATATTTAGTTAAATAAATGACAAGGAACAAAACTGACAAAATAGTACAATTATTAAATTGTGCTATTATGTCAATTTATTATACATTAAAAAATTATTATACATACAAACAAATTATATTATACATAATAATAAAATTATTATTATTAAAATTTACTTTAAGTGAGAAATTTTTCTATGTTTTTACTTTCAACTGATGAAATAAATGATTGATTAATCGTTCGCGTGAAAAAATGCAATCGACAAGTAACCAAAAAGTGCAAAAATCTGGAGGTCAAGTAGGACTTGTGACCAGCATTGTGGCATCCTTATCATCAATGTAACAGAACACTGATTTAATATAATATCCATCACTGAAAAATAAACATCCATGTTTGGGTTTGTTAATTGTTCACATACTTTGTTTCTGCCCAGTACATCAATTGGCAAAGCTTATAGCTTGGATATAACAAACCTCGAGATTTGATGCAGCATCTTCGGGTTTTGCCGTTAATGTATTTTTGCATTCGTCACAACCAAGCGATGGCAGTAGATGACGAACAATGTAACCTCCTAAATAGTGTAGAATAAACTTAAATGTTTCTGGTGCACAATAATCATAATCTAATAATTCATTATCACTAGGATCTCTATAGGACAGGCTTTATTTCTCAAAAATTCATAGACAGATGGTGACCTAATTTTTAAAAGCAAACAGTCAAGTAACCAATTAATGTCACATCTCATACCCTTTTTGCTTTTTATATGGCATCTTTCAGCATGTGCTCTATTACAAGTTTCTGTCTCGGTGGTAAGGAATCGAGTTTATCGGCCGACAACTGTTTTATTTTAAGTTCGGCATTTTCTTGACGAAGCTTGAGATTTTCTGTTTGAAGAGTTTTCGGTTTCTTCCTATAGATTATCTTTTGCTTTCTGCACCGATACAAATCCTCTTTGACTTTTAACAACTCGGACTGCAAAGCAGAGATTTGTCTGTATTGGCTAGTGGCACTAACCAATACAGGAAGACTTTAAATTTCCTGTTATCGTGTGAAAATCTTGCAGCGAGATCTGGACGGGTCACTTCATCACAATTCTTTTGCTCAACTGTGCCCAGGCTGCTCGTGCCCTAAAGTGAAAATTTGTTTCTCTGGATTATCAAGACTAATATTTTTTTATATGCATTGCAACTATTTAGGAAAAAATACTTGTTTTAGTTTTTAGGGGATTTTCACGAAACAAAGTCGGCAACGTGGCTACAGTCGGTGAAAACTGGATCCTCATTTTCTTAAATGGGAACCTCCATTTTTATTATGCATTGTGATTCGACATAAAAAAAACTATTATCTGGAATATTTTTTTCTAAAAACCCACTTGTCAAAGTTATGAGTATTTAAATTTTCACATCCCACGTGCACATTTGTGGGTATCTGCCAAATTACTTTTAAAAAGAAAAATGACGTGATCCATAGAATGGCCTGTGCAATCACCGCTCTTTGACTTTTCTATTGATTTTCACAGCTATTCGCAGACGTACATGGTGGCCATGTAAAAAAGTTCAACACTTGTAACTTCTGATAAACAGGGCGAGATATTTTCAAACCCGAATTTTCCCGATGCCAGCTCTAAAATTTCCTACACCAATAGTCGAGGGCACAGGCTTTGTAAATTCAACCTTATTAATAACACAGTCACTTTTTCGTTTTGGTCAAAAATATTTTTAGAGTATAAAATTCCCTAGGTTTGGGTGTTTTAATCCGTTTCTTCCCTTTACTCTTTAGAAATTCCTATTTTGGGGAATTTTCCCTAGATATCCCATTAAGACTAGTAAGTGCATCTTTCGGGAAAATGTTCCAGATAAAAGTTTTATTTATTGTAGAATCGTAATATGCAATAAAAAATGGGATTCCCATTTAAGATAATTAAATTATCCATTAAGTTTTTTCATTGATTATAGCGCCATCTGTGACCTCCTTAAAGTTAACATTTTTGCCTACTTTCCTATTTTTTTAAATTTCTGTGATTTTAAGATTACACCAAGATTTTGGAAGCTCAGACTGTGTGTAAACTCTAAAATAAAAAAATACAAATGAATATTCTTTTACTTAAAATTTATTTCTTATAATAAATGTAATAAGATTTATTTTTTTTAACACTGAAAGAATGGCACAGATTTCAGAAGATAATTTTTTATCTACACGTTTATAACACTAATTTAAAACTGGAAGCAGGATATAGTCTTGTATTTTACAGCAAAATACAGTAATATGGTTTTTAAGGCATTCTGACGGTAAAATTGACGGGTCTTCCGGGAGTGTTATTTGTTATTGGAGACGAACGAGATATCTGATGCTGATGCTGAGAAGTGGAAGCGCTGTTTTTTCTGGCTCCGTATACCATCGGAGATAGTCTGTTTGTAAATCTGTTATATACATATAAATACCATTAGTTTAAATGTGTTATATATATATATATATACATACATACACACACAGTTATATACAGGATGTCTGAAAAGTTACTGTGCAGTGGAAAAGATTTAAGTTTCACATACAATGTTGGAAATATCCCCTAGAGGCCCCAAAATCCAGAAGGGGATGAGGTCCAGAGACCTAGCATAAGAGTGTGTGTGATCAGCAAAGAATTCTAAAAATTAGTCCAAAAATCAGAACGTCTGCAAGCAAGCAGTAACGTCATCTAGCGCAAAGTAGAAACACGAGACGTACGGCACGTCTTATGGGTCTCGCAGGCAATGACACACAACTTTTAATGTCGTCGCGAATCTCTCTTTGCAGAGTAACTTTCCAGACACACCCGTAGTACGGTATCAAGAAAATCTTTAAAATTACTTTTTATTTACAGAGATAAAATTAGAAAGTACAGTAAGACCCTACTTAACGCCGATTCAATATAACGCGGTCTGCTTGAAGCCTAAAAAAAAAAAAAACAAGCTCAAAATTTACGCCGATTCAAATTATCACGGCATTTCGTTGATTCGTTTATAAATATGATTATTCGCAAACACGAAGTAATCGGCAAAAGGTGGCAATTTGTCATAACCTAAATCTGTTTGGTGCAATTTTGGAAAAAATATAACGTCGTCGATGCCATAAGAAATATTGACTTTGCTTGGCAAGTGGAAGAAGTCGTGGATGAAGGTATCCAAGAATTCACAACGAGAAGAGCCTATTGCTGTATCGTTGAGAATTCCTGCTCGTCTACATCTCTAGTCCTGCCGTATCAATTACAGCAGGACTAGGAGATGTAGACGAGCAGGATATTGAGTTACGGCAGGTTTCTGATGAGAGCCTTACCAACAACGACCTTCAAGAATTGGCAGAAAAAGGAATTCGTGTAGAACTGGAAAATAGAGATTCTGAAAACAAAGAACCCCAAAAAATTTCTTTACAGATTTCCTTGCTAAAAATTTGGTAACGATAATCGAAGTCGCTGATCGAATTGTAGCAAATGATCCAGATTTTGAAAGGAGTGCAAAAGCAAATGACGTGTTCTGGATGCGATCTTCCGCTACCGACATTTGCTTAAGGAAAAAAAAAAGAAAAAAGCGACAAATGAAACAACATGACTTTATCGCAAAAACAAGAATTTCAGAAAAGCCAGGACCTTCGTCACAAAAAATGAACTTTACATTTCTGTGTGCATAATTGTTTGTGTGTTATTTAACATTTTTATATTAATTTGCATAATAATATAACTTAAAATTAAAGTAAAATCTGTTTATTTTTGGTCGCGTGTTCTCCTTTCCCTATTTAGTCTATGTTAAAATGACCTGGTTTAGCGCTTTGTCGTCTAAGAACGCACCTCCTGCGTTAAGCGGGGTCTTACTATATTCCCTGTTATAACAAATACTTGCAGAAAATAACAAGATAGACACCAAAACACATTTTTCTAATGGGAATGAATACAAAAGCGTGCTGAAAACATCCCGAGAATGGACAAAGAAAAAACTCAAAATATGTTAGGAATATAAATGTATTTAATATTTTGATTTTTAGATCCATTCCTGGAATGTTTTTAACACACTCTGTAGATATATAAACATTTCAAATCCCGATAATTATATTATAGCCAAACAACTGCCGGATTAAATTGGGCTACATTATCGCTACCATTAATAATTAAAAACCGAATAATTTTTTAAAGCCAGACGATTTAATTCGGCAACCATTTGGTTTTAACACAATTCACAGTTTATTATAATAATTCTTTACTAAAAATTTTTCTCTCCGGTTTCAAAAGTTTAATAGTACATTTTTCGTATTTATATCTCTCAATTTTTTATTTATTTATTGAATAATCACTGCATACAAGATGATCCAAAAGTCATCTTGGTGGTGTTTCCGATACGTTGGGCTCCATCCCTTAACTACTCGGCCGTCTCCGTTGCGGACCTGGCCGACCCACAATGGCATAAAAGAAAACCCTCCTGTTACTGGAGGGATGGAAAGGATAAAAATAATTTATTGATCCAAATACATACCGATAGGATAGTGTGTCTTGCAGCTCTTTTGGGCTGCCTACAATTCTTGTCATCTCTGATGATAATTCATATTATTATTTTCTTTTTCATCTTTAATGAAAATTTCTTAAAATAACTATAAATCATAACTGATTTTGACAGGCAATGCAAAATATTCTATCAAAAAAACTTGTGCCATAAACAAACATGGTGATCCTATAACACAGAAATTGTTGTGTTCTGCAGTTCATAAAGTCCAAATCAGTCATCATTGTGCAACACGATGACTGATTCCACAGACAATTTCAAAATAATCCATCATGTAAGACAAGGGCAGCCATTTTTGCACAGTGATGACTGATTCCAACATTGTGATCTACAGAACACAAAATGCTTTCTCTGTTGCAGGGCAGCCATTTTTCTTTATGGTGCTTCCTAGAGGCAGCAGACAAAAAACTGTTTGTATGCAGATGGTAGATGAAACTCAAACATTTATTCTATCAATTGATGTACAATACACTGCATACTTCTCAGGTAATATGTAACACAATACAGTAATTTAAAATGGTAGCATTCTTTTGGAAGACCATATATATTATCCCATAAAAATGGATTTATTAATGATAATTATTTTTTTAGTACTAATAACTGCTTCTAGCAAGTTGCATTGATAACCAGTGCAATTCAACATAATTTTTTAAGCTTTAATAAAATTTATAAACAGAAGCAAATATTAATCATCTTAAAAGTGTTATTAAACAACACACAATACCTTCCAGTTGGTTTTATTAATGATGATGTTACAGATGGTAAAAGAGTGCACTGCATTGGTTGACCTAAATATATTTAAAGAAAAAACTATTGTTAATGAATAATAATAAAATTAACATACAAATTATCTTATTACATATATATATATACAAACAAAAAGTACAGTACATTAATATTCTGAATTAGAAATCTAATAATTGTGTACCAAGATTTTACTTGATGTAAGATTTTTCCACTAAATATTTGTTTTTAATATTTAGTTTCTATATATTTTCAGTAATAATGCCATAAAATGTTTATGTGAAATATGTCTTATTATTGCTGACCTGTAGGCATTACTAGCCGATGCCTAAATATAACTTTAACATTGATACAAAGCAAGCATATTTTCTTTTGTAATGGACTGATTACAGATTTGCAGAGGCAGTCCTAGGATTTGGAGTCCCTATACAATTTATTTTTGAGGCCCATTAAAAGAGTAATGGAGTTAGAGGGTAGATTTATTTAGGTCAACAATAATATGAACATTTTAAATATTACAAAAAAAAAATCCAGTTCTGCAGTATATCTCTTTCAATAGACAACATTGAAAGTGAAGATCTCTCTTGACATATTCTTCATTAGAGGTAGTTCTTGATCAATTTTAACTTTGAAAATGATTGTTCTACAGATGTAACAGATACAAGTCCAATTACATTTTCAATAACTGTCCATTTAATGATTTAAATACAAAATATACTACCAAATTTGCAAGGCTATAGATGTCAACTTTCTCATCTATATGGAAAGCCAATCCTAAAGATTTGGATCTGTCTTCAGAGTCTGTGCATGTAGGAATCCAATAGAAATTATTGTTTCAGAAACACATACAATAGTTACAATTAGTAACACTGTATTTATTTAAAATTAATAGTAATAAATATGGATATATTTTAGGATATTAGAAATGACTATTACTTTTGATCATCTGTTCAGGAACAAACAGTATTTCATTTAAGTATTTACTATGGTGTTAAGTTTTATTCATTTCAATGAATTAACCTCATTTTTTGGTTGAGATTCTAATTGGCATTAACTAATTTATATAATAAAATGGAAAAATTTGGCTGTTGTACTATGAAATAAGAAATTGCAATTGTTGTATTAGATGTAAATAATATTTATAATTTGAATTAACTTTTTGTATTATATCAATATTAAAACCAGACAATCTGCCAATCATCTGGTTTTATTCTAGTGAATTATTTGGCTGTAATAAACTTAATATGCTTTAATAAAAAAAAATCAGGTTTATGGAGTTGTTTATACATCAATATTATTAATTAAAGTTGTTAATAAGTATAAATAGTAGCAATGCTGTTTATTAAGAATTTATAATTATATTTTAATAATTAAAATAAATTAACCAATCAATAAACTTACCATCAAGAAGTCTATTATGATATGTTTCACAAGCAAGAATAGCTTCATCTTTATTAATATATGTGACAAGAGCAGTTCCATGTTGAATCATCTGCACATCTGCAACAGTTCCCAAGTCACTGAATAACTCCTAAATTAAAAAAATAATATTTTCATTTAAAAAAATTTTATTGGTATTATTTACTATTCATATTTTTCTAAAAAACAAAATAGTGATTATTATATTTTAGAAATAAATTTTATATATACTAATAGTTCTTTAATTAATTTTATCATTATTATTATGTTTCACTCATATATATATATATCTGAATTATCACCGCCAGAGTTTTTCTTTGAGGACATTCAGAGAAGAATAAAGTGTACAAAGACAAAGACAATCTCTTGATCTAGAGGCACTGAAGAGGAACATTACCAAATGTACTGAAAAAATATTACCACACACACTCCATTGCATGTTACAGAATATGTACTGCCATGTAAACCTGCCTCTCCAAAAAAGGGAGGAGGATACTTCTAGCATCTTTTGTAATATGCTGATTTGTACATTACAGTCCAAGAAATAAAGCATAAGTCTTAGTAAACTTATCGAGTTATTTACTTTTACAATAAAAATTTTTGACTGTTGAGGTTGAGTCTGGGGACTTAAAAATCATCCTGTATTAGATCATTACACAGTGATGATCTAATACAGATGATCTAATCATCACTTACTCTATGTCATGACTTTCTTAGAAGAAGTTCAATTCATAGGAATTTTTCTTAATACGTCCTCTTCAAAATTTAAATTACTTCGGCGACACAAGTACCGTTGTAAAACAGCCATTGTAAAACAGATATACGAGATAAGACCGAAATGTCGTTATCTGTTATTAGTATCCAAAAAAAAGAATATGTTTGGCATTATCCCGATTTCACCTAATGATTAAAAGTTCAATTTGCAAGTATTATCAAACTAATAAATATTTAAGAATTACTTACAACTATATCCGTTTTGTTTACTTCTCTGTGAAGATTTGTAACTAAAATATTATAACCATTTGTCGAATCAGAGTGATTTTGCAGTACTCTGGAAGTTGCAGGTGAATTACTCCACGATTGCTGTATTAGGAAAGAATTCACTTTTTAATATTGTTATATTTTAAAATGCTAATTTTATTTTTATACTTTTAATTTAATTCATTTTGATTTTATACTGGATCTGGCATGTTATGTGACATATAAAAAGTGTGCTATGATAGAAAAACTAATCCTTGAATGATCAGAGGTACAACTGTACTTATACAGTAAGACCCTGCCATACACGGTGTCAAGTTTGCACCACTGGAAATAGAAAAGAAAAATAAACTGTAAAATAAATAATTGTATGCTAAATCTATGCCATTTTTAAAGGTGTATGAAATTTTGAAGCATTTCACTCAGTCACATTCATTCATTCTGGGGAAGCATCACTGTTTACTCATTTCTTTGTTTTGCACTAAACACTGGAACTTGCATTCAGTCTTTGTTTGGAGTTCTGGAGAATGGGTAAGAAAGCTGAAAATAGGCCCAACTGTAGTTGGCCAGTACAGTGTATTAGTTGCAGGTTTCATATTGTCACGTACAAGCCAGACCAATACAGTTTGTTCAGAGAAAATCTACTTTCATCCCCAAAATATCTGAAGAATTTTGCAAGTTGCAACAAAATCATATAAAAGTGATTTTAATTTTTACAGAAAGTTTTGCGTGAAAATTGTAGGACTGTATAGAGCCTATGTTTCGAGTTTGTCTTCCACCATAATACACTCCTCCAGTATGGTAATTTGGTGTCAACTGTATTCATGAAATTATGAAAAGTAATTAGCTATAATTACTAATGATAATTATTTAGTGCTTATTTGGAAAACGAAAACAAGTAAGAATAATGAATTACGCTACATTTTCTATAAATTAATAACAGCATTATATCAAATGGTTACAAATTTAATTATCTCAGAAATAAAATGTTACAGAATTTAAAATTTTTGCTATGTTCATTTTTTGTTTGAATGTGTGTTTGTGCATAAACACAATATTTCAATTAAAAATAACAACTTAGTATTAATATCTTAAAATCAATTATAATTTATATCAAATTACCAAAGAATTAAAATTATCTTGAAAATTAGAGGTGATTGTCTTTAATTTATTTGCTTCGGGTAAGTCGTCCAGAGTCATTTTTTCTAAATCGTCGTCGTCGGCATAGGAAATATCATTATCTGTCTATTAAAAAAATTTTAAATATAATATAGCAAAACTACAGCTTAAATTTTTAAGAACTATTTTAAAATACTTTTCTTATTTGTTAACATAGATTAAAGAAACTAAAATTAATATCTTAGAAGCAAAACATTTGATAAAATTTTGTATCAAAGTCATTATTTTTATTTCATTTTATCTGTAGAAGTATTTTAATTAAAACTGAATACTCTAATATTTTTTTAATTTCAATTAGATAGAATTATAAGGAAAACTATATCAAACTACATACTGTTTCATTTTTATATATTCAAGAAAAGTGTTTACATAATTACTATAATTGAAGAATGCCATTTACTATATTATTTCTTAACAAGAAAAATTCCCCTATCAAGCATACTTTCTATCAGAAAGTAGGATGTCATGTGGTCAGTATGGAAAGTTTTTTAAAATAACTTTGTGAGAACCTGGAGTTAGGGAATGGTAATTTTAAAAGAAATGAATATTTAGAACAAAAATTTAAAGTAATATTTTAATTAATATTTGGGAATCTTTAGTAAAATAAAAAGATAAAAATTTATCAATTTAAGCATCTCGCGTCGACTTCCTTTGACTCGGCAGATGCTTAGTTTCTGGTAAATGGAAATTTACCAAGAATATGACCACATTGGGAGTAAGCCCAATTGGTGTCCCGATTGTCTATAAAAGAGGACGACCCCTTCGCTCGAGGCTGCTATTTTGGTCGACCGAAATAAGCCGTGCCGTAGTTCCCGATCCAAGGTTCCTAGAGAAGATAAAGGGTATCACCGGGTAATATATTTCTTACGTAAGCTCTCTCGGTTGGCAATCGACCAAGTGTTAGTTACCCTCGATATAGTCGAGTTATATCTTAGTTTAGTATACCCTGTTAATATATATATCCGCTATGTATATATCTTCTATGCTTAAATATATATAAATAAATAGTTTAGTTTATAAAAGGTATTTGTCCGAGTCTCCGCCGAGCGAATCGACGCGACCTCTTTGCCACTCGACAATACGATTACGACTCTCCGGACTTAATACTTCCGATTCGCCCGCTCGGAGTTGGGTTAAAGATTAATCCATTATATAGCTTGCGAGTTAAGACGTGAATCTTATCTTAATTGGTGTCGGGAATTCTGATAAGACAAAAGACCTTATGTCTTTCATTCTTCTTATGGAATAACATTAAAGCCATCCTAGATGGGGCGGAGTCTCACCGACCCAGATCTCACAACTTTGTTATAGAAAATAATTAATACAACAGTGTTGCAGTATTACAATTACAATTTATCAGAAAAATTAAGATGTACTCGCTAATACTTCTTAATTTAGATAAGAGATGGTGCCTAACATCTACCTCTAATACAAAATTACTTAATATCTAATTATTTATAACGGCAAAATAATAACCCGATTAATTACGGCAATTGTCCGGTTTAGTATCAATGCATCGGGTTTCGGGAGTTTATTATATTTATGTTATCAGTATTTATCTCAATAACAAGTCTAAATCTGTCAACATATTGACTTTGGATTAAGAGGTCCCTTCCTATTATATCACAACATAGTATTGGGAAATTGTCATCAAAGATAACTTCCCAATATTACGCAAAAAAATTAAAGTTAGCAACTTTTACAGATTTGAGTCTAGAAAATATTGAAATGCCTACATATAAACTTCTTTTAAATTGAAAATTTCTAATTTAAAATCAAGCTTGATAGCTATAACCACATTTTTTTGCACGTTCGTGGAAGTACTTCTTAAAACTCAGGTGGTGTGCATACCTCAGGTTGGGAAATGCTGCTTTATTTCTTGACTATATATATTTATAAAATTTTGTAAAAATTGACTTCTCAATGAAACACATTGTCAATTCTTAATATTCTTCAAAAGTATTAGCAATTAAAATGGTGCACTTCATCTGCCCATATAAACCCAACTAAAAACAAATTCTGAATTGTAAATTACTATGTTACTATTTGTCTTCAAAATTCTAATTAATTTCCATAAAATTAACCATTTCTAGTTCTGAAATACCTGCAATATTTTTAAGATTTCAAATTCAAATTTCTTATTCTTAAAAGTGAAACTTCTTACCGTACATAAAAAGTTTCATTTTTTAAAAGTAAATTCAACAAAATATAAAATAACTTCAAAATATAACAATAACAAATATTTAACCTGAGATATATGACTGACTGAAGAGACTTTCGATGTCGGCATAGAGTTGCGTTTTGTGACAGTAATTCCATTTCTGTCGAGGAATACAAATTTTTCTGCACTCGTTACCTATATAAATAATAATTATGAAATAAATAAAATAGATAAATTTTCTTAATCTATTTGAAGAATTAGTTTATTTAACTTAGCATACCAAATTAGGTAACCAAAAAACACATCACATTTCTTCCAGGCTATTTATAGACTAGAAATTAATTAAAATTAACCCACAGTTAGAGCAAGAAGTTTAATAAATTAGAATCTTTAGCCAATTTTAAAAATGTCTAGAAGAAAAGATTGACCTGTAGTGGAAATAACTTTGGTAATATATGTCCTTGAATGAGGCCATTCAATATCTGAATCAATTGTTGAAAATAATATCACAAATACAATAATAGAGATAACAGAGACTTATCACACTGCTACTGGTAACATTAAAAGGACACTTCTACCATCAGAATGCAACTTTATTACCGATATGTGTTTTGGTACATAAGACTCTCATCAGCCATACATAAAAATATATAGATATTTACAACAAAATATATTATATTTACAACTAAAATAATACAAAAAGTGTAAGATTTCATTACAAAATAAAATTTCTCAAAACTAACCTGTTGTAGAAACAAATTCACAAAGAAACTGCTAACAATTACAATCTACAATTTAAAACACCTAAAATAATTTTAAAGAACAGTTTTTAAAAATTTATAAATTTAAATTGTTTACATGTAATACAGGTTTACAAACTGACCCGTTCGATTTATTTCCATCCACGCTGCAGAGTACAATGAGGATTACATTATGAACAGGCCTAAATTAATATAATTTAAGTCTCATTACAAACATTTTAAGTTATATAATAACAATTTAAAAGAAAACACCCACGAAAAATATCTAAAAAGAAAACATTTGACAAAAGCGGATAAAATTCTGGATAATATTAAATATTTGATTATATTATCAAATTAGTAAATGGCTTCACTTGATGTAAAAATATATGTAATAATAATTGTACTATACTGTAAGTTGAATTGTAATCACGACCACTTTTGTCAAATGTTTTCTTTTTAGATATTTTTCGTGGGTGTTTTCTTTTAAATTGTTATTATATAACTTAAAATGTTTGTAATGAGACAAATTATATTAATTTAGGCCTGTTCATAATGTAATCCTCATTGTACTCTGCAGCGTGGGTGGAAATAAATCGAACGGGTCAGTTTGTAAACCTGTATTACATGTAAACAATTTAAATTTATAAATTTTTAAAAACTGTTCTTTAAAATTATTTTAGGTGTTTTAAATTGTAGATTGTAATTGTTATCAGTTTCTCTGTGAATTTGTTTCTACAAAGGTTAGTTTTGAGAAATTTTATTTTGTAATGAAATCTTACACTTTTTGTATTATTTTAATTGTAAATATAATATAGTTTGTTGTAAATATCTATATATTTTTATGTATGGTTGATGAGGGTCTTGTGTACTAAAACATATAGCGGTAATAAAGTTGCATTCTGATGGTAGAAGTGTCATTTTAATGTTACCAGTAGAAGTGTGATAAGTCTCTGTTATCTCTACTATTGTATTTGAGATATTTTCAAGAATTTTTCGATACAAAAAGCTCTTTTATGATATGAATCAATCTTTACTTAAAGATTTATTCAGTACTTATTGTATACATACATATGTACAGTACATAAGTATCATTTGCATCAATATTTCGGGTTGATTTACTTATACATGATTCAGTACACTTTTTTAAATAGAAAAATATGAATTTTTATAAATATCTACTTGCCTTAACCTAAGTAGATACTTATTCATTCCAGTGTGGTGGATAGTCATGAATTTTTATGTTTTATAATGAAAAACAACAACACTTTTTAAAATTTCCTACATATACCTGAATGAATGGAAAACAATTTTTCTTTCATAGAAATACACTGTTTTGAAATATGTCGACCTGAATTCACCCAACTTCGCATAATAAGGAAAAATTACTATAACTTTATATTATTGTAATAAGCCTCTTCTTTTATTCAATTGTTCTGATAAATTATTCTTTACTTTTTCTTCTTGTAAATTAGATATTTATACTAAAAAAATCCTGTTTAAAGTTTAAACAATCACTAGATTTATTTTATGGTTATGTATTGATTAAACAGAAATTAATGGTTCATAATAATTCATTAGAAATGTCAACGAAATGCAATTTGCTAATGATTTCTTTAAATGTTTCCATCTTAGTAATTCATAAGTGTTCTGAGAAAAAAATTCTTTTCTTATATTATAACAAAGCTTAAGGGGAGATGCTGCTTACTATGAAGAGTGTTGGAGAAATTTTTGTGAGTTTTTTTTTAAATTCCTCTTTGATTGGAAATTATGGAAAATATTGAATTTAAAATAATGATATTTGAATTATTGTTAATAATAAGCAGGCTAAAACTAAATCCTGGTCTGTTGATTGCACTCTGCCACATTTGAAGTCTAATTTACCGGCAGGCATCTTCACAAAATGACATCATTCTCTGAGCGAACCGTCCCCGAAAACAGCGAGAATGGATGACTATTTTTCTCCTAAATCGAATCCGAGTAAGTCTATTTCTAAGGAGATTATTTCATATTTGGATGAGTGATTTGATAAAATTCTATCAACATTAAATGAGGTTGTAGTCAGGATTGACTGGTTGGCTAATTTACATAACAAACACGATCAACGTTTAACTCAGTTGGAAGCTAAATTGGAAGAAATTTCTAAATTTAAAGATGACACAGCTGAAAAATAGTTTGATTTTGCATTCTATAGATAAGATCTCAAATGAGGCAAGAAAGAAAAATATTTTAATTAAAGGTTTGACTGATGACAGTTTAGAATTGAACAGGAAAGTGCAAAATTTATTTTCCAAACTGACTGGCAAAACAAGACCAATTCCAACAGTCAAGATAGTGAAATTTAACCGATCAGATATTGTATTGGTCGAGCTACAGTCGTTTGCAGATAAGAAACTAACTTTCCGGCAATGTTAAAAAGATAAGGACTAATGAAGGTTTCCTTCAAGAATATTCAAATTTTTGATGATCTGTGTTGGCATTCAAGAATAAGATGAGAAAACTTCTGCCTTTTTTTACAGGGTTGAAGCTGAAAGGAAGGAGAGTCCAATTGATGGCTGATGTTTTGGAAGTTGATGCTGAAAGAAATACATATGACTTAGATACAGGAGAATTAATGAAGCTTGATTTTTTGCCGGAAAGCCGAATGGTAAATTCTCAAGACCTTCAGCCTCCACTCCGAGGAAGTGCACAGTCGGAATGAAAGTTCTAATGTGGAATTCCCAGAGTTCTCCTTTAAATAGTTTTAATGACAGTGGTTTTGTTAATCATATTGCTAACACTGATATACTGGGACTAACTGAGACTAGGACTACAGTTTCAGTATGTTTGAAAGTTAAAAGCATTGAAAATAGTTTAAGTATCTTTGAAGTATGGGCTTCCAAAAGTTTAGGAACAGGTAGACCTTTGGGTGCCAATACTTCAAAGATACTTAAACTATTTTCAATGCTTTTAACTTTCAAACATACTGAAACTGTAGTCCTAGTCTCAGTTAGTCCCAGTATATCAGTGTTAGCAATATGATTAACAAAACCACTGTCATTAAAACTATTTAGAAGAGAACTCTGGGCATAAGCAAAGATTTGGGAGAAGTGAATTTATTACTGTCAAGCCAATATATAATGGCTGCTAGACTAAAATTTAATCGGAGGCAAAATAAAGGGCTACGAGATATGATTGTCATTAGTATATCTTACACATTCCAGACTTTGAAAGTTTAATTACAAATTTGGAAGATCTAATTACTGATTATTCTTCAAATTATGATCTGATCTCCTCACGATAGGTGACTTTAATGCACGAATTGGCATGACCATGGACACTTTTTATCAAGATGTTATTTCTAATATCCAATTGTCCAATGATAAAACATGTAACAAAAGAGGAGAGACTCTCATTGAATTAGCAAAATCTTATAATTTATATATAATAAATGGCTGATATCCTTTTAATTCTCTAGCAGATTTTACTTACGTATCAAAAATGGGAGCTTCGATAATTGACTAATATTGAGTGAGAATTTGGTAGAAAAACTGCATAAATTTTTTATTTATGAGGATTATATGTCCAATCACCATATGGTAAAATGTCTGAAATCCTGATAGATATTGACATAATAAGAAAATTTAACCTGATTGACAAGATAAAAAAAAACTGGCCTGGAGAGAAGATAGATCCAGTTTATATTCTGAGACAGTTTTGGCAAAATATGCAAATACTATTTTAAGTGAAGAAATAGAAGATAGATATTCTGTGATTTTAGATTTGATTAGATCATCAGCGGAACAATGCAGAATGATAACATATCTGTGTACGACAAATTTCTCATCTTCAGCTTGGTTTGACAGTGATTGTAGATTAGCAAAGAAAGTAAAGAATAGAACACCGAGAAAATTGTGGATGTCTTGCAATAACCAGGATTTAATAAAATATTGTGATCTAAGGACAATTTACAGTTCATTATGCAAGACCAAAAACAAAGAATTACTGGACTAATATTAGCAAACAATTGCAGTCTACTCGATCTTCTAAACAGTTTTGGGCTATTATTAATAGATTTAACAGGCAAAAGAAACCCAATAATCAAATTCCTCTTCATGATTGGCAATGTTTTCTAGAAAACAACTTTTGCCATTCAAGGTCTAATTCAATTCTTGATTTTGACCATGATAATGTTTCTCCAATTTTGGATGATCCAAAAAAACTCCAATTTGTAAACTAAAAAAAAAAAAAAAAAATCAGCCCCTGGTATGGACGGCATAAAAAACGAATTTATCAAATATTTGCCCAAAGAAATCCACTTAGAACTACTTAACTTCTTCAATAAGATCAAGGAGGCATCCAGATTTCCAGATCATTGGAAAAATGTGTTGTTGCAAATGATTTATAAGAAGGGAGATGGACAAAATCTCCAAAACTGTTGTCCAATAGTGCTACTAAATACCTTTATGAAATTGTTCACCAGAATTTTGGCAGATCAGCTGATCCAATGGATAAATGAATTCATTGTTATTTCCCAGGTTCACAGTGCTTTTGTCAGAGGGAGAGGCACTATGTACAATGTCTTTATACTTAATGGTTTAATACAGTATGTATTGTACTGTCAAGAAAAAGGCATAAAATCTACTCTGCATATGTGAACTTGAAGAAAGTTTTTGATAGAATCAATTTAAGTTGAAACTCCTAATAAATGTAACTTTTCCCATAAAATAACCATTTTATGGGAAAAGTTACATTTATTAGGAGTTTCAACTTCATTTATTAAGCTGGTTAAAAATTTATTTTGTGATACAAGGTATCATGTGAGAGGCAACCTGACAAATACTCAGGGTATCATTTCTGGGGATAGTCTCCCTCAGGGGGAACCTTTAAGTCCCCAGTTGTTTATATTGTTTGTTAATGACTTGCCACAGTTGTTTTCTACCTATGAACCTTTGGGATTTGCTCTTGGAGAATCTGTTGATTTACACTGCTTAATGTATGCTGATGACGTAGTCTTACTGGCAGATTCTAAAACGGGCTTGCAATGCAAAGCCCATTTTAGAATCTGCCAGTTACGACTACGCTGGTTCCCTGCTAGTTAATTATGCTAAAAGAAATGAACTTACAAACAATTTACAAAAAACGAAGGAAACGGTCTTCTGTAACGGAGGCAGTCTACTTAAATCTGACAAGATATTTGTGAATAACGTTGAAATTGGTTGTGTGTCACATTTTAAGTATCTAGAAATATACTTTTCTTCATCAGGTACGTATAGTTATCATTTCGATTCGATACTGAAAGATATACAGAACAAAACAGATTATCTGTTTACTCTACAAAAAAGAATGAGATTAAATTCCATGACTAGTATTTTTAAACTCTTTGATGCCTTTATTGAATCTAAGATGACCTATTTATTTCCGGTATGGAGATTGAAGTTCCTGTCTAAAATTGAATTTGAATTATAACAAAGCTTAAATTGAATTTCTTACAAATTGATGCCATGTTGTATGACTTAAAGCTAAATTTATCTCCTGACACAAAAATTTTAGAATTATAATGCAGCTGTATAGTTTGAAGTATTGCTAAGTTGAAAAGAAATGATCTTGTGTCCAGAGATCCTCCATTGGCATTCAACAAGAAAACTTGTGTATTCTAATATTTGTGTAAGTATGTAAAATTACAGATAAATTTATTGAAAATATATATCCAGTATTATCAGTAATATTAGCCATGTGATTGTAAGATTTACCATTAGTCTAACTATAGGTCCAGTATTGGTAAAGTCAAGGAAACAAAATTGTTTTATTTGGTATACTATAATTCTATAATTCTTGTGTCTACTGTTTGTCTAATTTTAAAAATGTCTAAAATTTCTAAAAGAGATATGAGGGATATTCGGAAATTAATCTCCAGTCGGTGAATGAGCAGACCTGGAAACATGGTACCCGCACATTATACAACAGTTACCAGATGTTGCACTCCTCTTGATAAACCTGGTCATTTCATTTAGTTTTCATCAAACAGTATTTGTTTCAATATGTCTGCTGTTATTAAATCTGTCATAAACTGTGACATCCACGGAGTCATACATTTTTTGCTAGCTGAAGGACACAGAACAGCTGAAATCTATTGCAAAATAAATACACTTTACAGACCCACATCTATGAGTGACAGTTAGGTTGGAGAGTGATATAGAAAATTTCATGATGGATGAACAGAGATGCATGATGAAGGAGATCAAAGACATCCATCAATAGTGACTGATGTTCTTGTGCAACGAACTGACAAATAAGTTCACAAACAATGTCACTTTATAATTTCTGAACTTCCATTGGAATGTCTCAAGAGTCTCAAATAGTACTGTACAAGATTGTCATACTTGTTACCACAAATTTTGAGTGAGATGGGCGACAAAAACTATCACTAACATTCATAAAATCAAAAGAATGTTGTTACTTTGACATTTTTGCAGCAGCGTTATGATGGTGGTGATGCATTTCTTGAAAAGCTTTTTTACATGCAATGAAGTGAAGTTTGTCAATGTGGAAATGAAAGAGCAGTCTCAACAGTAAGATGCATGCACATTCACCACAAAAACCAAAAACATTCAAGTAATCGTTTGCCACATGACATAATAACAATAGTGTTTTGGGACAGGAAAGAAGTGCTAGTGATAAAGTTTGTGGAACCCAAAACTAGAATAATGCTACATAAACAGGCCAAACAGGCCAATCCTATACATTTGTTATTCTCTTTAATATCTGCTTGAACACTGGCCTTTTTCCTGCTCAGTGGAAAAAGGCTAGTGTCAAATTGATTCCCAAACCCACCAGCACTAACACTTACAAAAAATATAGAACAATCTGCCTTCTCCCAACTCTGGGAAAAGCATTAAACAGTCTAATGATTAATAGGATCACATGGCATCTACGCAAGCTTAGAGCCCTGCATCAGAATCAGTTTGACTTCTCTAAAAACAGAGGTACAGTAGATGCTATTCATCAGGTCATTAACTACATCCACTAGGCTAAACAAAACAATCAGCATAACGCAATTATCACTATTGACTTTAGAGGCACCTTCAATCATGCTTGGTGGCCTTTTATCTTGCACACACTACATGTTCATCACTGCCCTCAAAATCTTTACAAACTTCTTCAGTCCTATCTTAGCAACAGAAGTGCATGTGTTTATACAACACAAAATAACAGTCATATCTATCACTCGAGGCTGTCCTCAGGAATCCAGATCTGGTCCTGGTCTCTGGAACATATCCTATAACTCTATTCTGCACTTAAACGACACCCTGCCTCCTGGCTGCCGCATACAGGGCTATGAAGATAACACAATTATCCTAGCTTCACACAGGAACAGTGAGCGCTTACAGGACATATGCAATGACATTCTCAATAACATTCACCAGTGGAGCATAGGCAACCCATTAACAGAGACAAATGCAAAAGCATGATAGTTGGTAGGAACGCACCACTCATCAGGAAGCTTACCCTTCGAATAGGTGCTCACAGAATAAAGCAAACAACAGAAATTAAATATTTATGACCCATTCATCCCACTAGATGGCGGGAATTTTGGTTTTTTGTCGAGAGTTGGCAACACCAAGAAAAAAGTTGTTAAGTTCCAAAAAGGCGCGGAAACATAGTGGAATGCTCTTATAACCGAATTAATGTAAATAGTTGATTTTTGTTTTGTGTGAATAAAATCTAAAGACAGATTTAGTGGACTTTTTGCGTGATTGGACATACGACAGGGAACCTGGCGTACGAACAAGACGGTCAGGTGAGATTTACGAAAGCTAATTAATCATTACACGAGACTAGGATGGGCCTGACGCGACATAATGGCGCCCGAACAGGGACGTCAGGTTCTAACTGATTTCATTTATAAACGTTCTACAATTGTTGTACGAACATTGTTTACGTTTGGAAGTATTTATTTAACTGCGGAAAATGAGTACTGATTGGAGGATTTAGTGGAAATACATCTCTGCATTATTTCTATTTGAGCTTGAATCGAGGTTTTCTCTATGTCTATCTTGTCTGCTTTTGTTCTTTGGGTTAATTAATAAGATTCACTTCATGGAGCCCTCAATCAGATTACGTGGATCCTACCGAGGTGCTTTCACAAAGTTCACCGATAGGGTGCAAGAATTTCTGACGTCGAAGGTTGAAGATTTCGATTCATGTGCTGGATTTTTGGCCCAGTTACAGGAAAAATATTCTAAAATAGAAACCATCGATAAAGAAATATTAGATAAGTTACAAAAGGATGAGAAGTGTTCTCAACAGATGTTGGATGAAGAAATTGAGGGTATTGAGAATTACAATGGTACATTCGTAGACTTGAAAACAAGACTAGAGCGTCGTTTGAATACGTCGGAGCTGGATGAAACACGAAGCGAAGGCGAAACTGGCTATTCCAAGGGAAATTTTAAGTTACCAAAGATTGAATTGCAAAAATTTGATGGCAATTTGAAAAATTATCTTTCCTTTCGGGGACTATTTAAGAAAATACATGAAGATCCCAATATTTCGGATTTGGATAAATTTCAATACCTCATTCAGTTGACTCTGAAGGGCTCAAGGGCCAGGGAAGTAATTGAATCGTTCCCCGTGACAGCCGAGCATTACTCGCAAGCAATTGAGTGTTTAAATTTGCATTTCGGAAGAGAAGATGTGCTCATCGAGGTTTACGTGAGAGAGCTCCTGAGTCTAGTACTGAATAATGCATTGGGGCAAGAGCACAAATTGCCAATTGTGAAACTTTATGATCGTATCGAGACACAACTACGATCCCTTAAAATGCTTGGTGTTACTACGGATAAGTGTGCTTCAATGCTCTACCCTTTAGTTGAATCTAGCTTACCGACCGACCTCTTGAGAATTTGGGAAAGACACCTAAA
Source organism: Centruroides vittatus (assembly GCF_030686945.1). Classification (NCBI taxonomy): domain Eukaryota; kingdom Metazoa; phylum Arthropoda; class Arachnida; order Scorpiones; family Buthidae; genus Centruroides; species Centruroides vittatus. The sequence continues at coordinate 716,984 of NW_027122237.1, read as the reverse complement.
TTCGATGCTACTCAAGTCTGGAAGAGAGAATTTCAACAAGTTAGAAACTCTGATGCAGTTTTTGCGTAACGAAATTGAAAGCGAGGAGAAAATTTCCTTAGCCACAAGTGGGTTTGGCTTTCAGAACAAAACCAAGAAGGTAGTACAAAGTAAAATTAAGGCTGCTTCTCCCTATAACAAGACTGTTCCAACTGGTATGGAACTTTTGACTTCTGCTCAAGAGAAACCATTCAGGGATCAGCAGTGTGTATTCTGTGAGAAATCCCATGCTAGCGCTGAGTGCAGGAAGGCGGAAAATTTGACTTTAGATCAAAGGAAACAAATCCTTATAAAGCGAGGAGCTTGTTTTAAATGCTTAAAACTGAATCACATATCTTCTTCATGTAGAGCAAAGTGTAGTTGTACAGTTTGTGGCAAACCGCATCACGTTCTTCTCTGTAGGAATAGCCGAAAGGTATCTCCCAACAATGCTTCTGTTGGTGAAGGTGACGGCGCCCCCCCAGTATGTGAGCAGGCATTGGCTAATGTGTCATCAACTCCACGTGTCTTGCTACAGACTTTGGTTGTGATTCTGAGGGGAGAGGAAAGGTGTCTCAAAATCCGTGCAATTATTGATACTGCCTCCCAGAGATCCTATATCTTGAAGAGCACTGCAGAAAGAGTCGGTTACCAACCAATGAGAAAGGAAAATTTGAAACATTCGTTGTTTGGAGGTTCATGTACGGATATTTGTGAACACGATGTGTACAAGGTACACCTCTCGTGCGTAGACGATAAATATCGTTGTAATTTTGATGTCTTGGACCAATCGACCATTTGTCTGACCACGCCCCCAGTTACACAGGAACTGTGTCAGGATGAATTGTCAAATATGGGGATATCCTTGAGCGATTGTCAAGGTCCCATTGAATTGCTCATAGGAGCGGATGTCGCTGGCAAACTAATGACAGGAGGACTCCGGACACTCAAATCAGGTTTAACTGCTATTGAAACGAAACTCGGTTGGACGATCTTAGGACGCACGAAGGAGCATTCCGAGCCAACCGAAAACTTGATTGTCACTTCGATGTTAATTGGAGATTTGCGAATTCCTGATCTTTGGGAATTAGATATTCTTGGAATAAAGGACCCTGCCGAAAAACAATCAAAGAAGGAACTGGAACAAGCGTCTATCGAACATTTTGAAAAGACGCTGAAGAGAGATAGCGATGGTCGGTACATGGTGTCCTTGCCTTGGATAGAAGGTTGTCAAGCTCTGCCTGATAATAGGGTTCTGGCCGAGCGAAGATTAAAATCTACAGTGAAAACTCTACAGAATAAGAACCTGGTCGATGCCTACGAGGGAGTCTTCAAGCAATGGCTTGAAGAACAAATAATCGAAGAAATAAAAGACGTCAAAACGAATGAGATTAACTGCCATTACCTTCCACACAGAGCGGTCATCAAAGAGCATTCCACGACGAAGATTCGTCCAGTCTTCGACGCCTCCGCTAAGGAAAGAGGCAACGTCTCTTTAAACGATTGTTTAGCAAAGGGTCCTAACTACATTGAATTGATACCCAGTATTCTAAATAAATTTCGATTATTTGAATACGGAGTAATAGCTGACATTCGAAAGGCTTTTTTGCAGATAGAAATAAGTGAAGCGGATCGCAACTTTCTCAGATTCTTGTGGTGGGAGGGTGGCGACCCTGGAAAATTAAAGGTTTTCAGACATCGCAGGGTAGTGTTTGGAGTAAACTCGAGTCCATTTCTCCTGGGAGCCACTCTAAATTATCACTTAAACCATGTTCCAGATCATCTGCAAGAAACAGCTTTAAAACTCAAGAAATCGATGTACGTTGATAACTGCGTTACGAGTTGTCAGTCCAAAGAGGAGCTGGTGAATTTTATGAGACAGTCTAGAGAAATCATGCGTTTAGCATGCTTTGATTTAAGAGGTTGGGTATACAATGGTATACAAACAGAAACGTCACCGGTTTGCGACGGCGATGAAAGGACATTGGGAACTTTGGAAATCCAGCCCGATGAAATAGTCAGTGTGCTAGGATTGAATTGGAATATTTCAGAGGACGTTTTATACTGTGATGCAAACCTTAGGGTACCTAACGATGAAATTTTAACAAAAAGAGTGGTTCTGTCATTGGCGAGTCAACTTTTTGATCCAATTGGATTCCTTTCTCCAGTGACGTTAATACCAAAACTTCTGATGCAAGAGTGTTGGAAAAGAAAGTTAGCTTGGGACACCCCATTACCGCACGATTTAGAAAGAAGATTGCTAAAGTGGATAAAAGAATTAAAATTTTTAAAGGAGGTGAAAATTCCTAGAAGGATAGTAAATAGCTACAATACAGCTGTCCCACTCTCATTTTATATATTTTGTGATGCATCACAGTACTCCTATGCCGCTTGTATTTATCTCAGACAGCCAGATACCTGCAACATAAAGTGGCTGTTGATACAGGCTCGTGCGCGTGTTGCACCTTTAGGGTCTGTATCGATCTCAAGGCTTGAACTTCTAGCCTGTTTATTGGGTGTCAGAATGATGAACACTATTAAAGGGGACTTCCCACTTGAACGATTATCAACACTTTATTGGACTGACTCCATGAATGCGTTGTATTGGATCAAGAATCAGGAATGCTGGGCTACATTTGTTATGAATAGAGTAAACGAAATTAGATCTTTAAGTAGTCCAGATGACTGGAATCACGTTCCAGGATACTTAAACCCTGCAGATCTCCCATCTCGGGGTTGTAATGCAAGAACTTTAGCCGAATCTCGCTGGTGGGAGACACTTCAATTTACAAGCTTACCGGTAGAAGAATGGCCTCGGCAGAAGGAAATGCCTGACATGGAGATAGTGAGCTCTGAAAGAAAAAAATCTGTGATTTCTGCGCTGGATGTAGAGAAAGCAGAAAAGTTTTATGAGAATTATTCTACTTACTGGAAAATATTACGAGTAACGGCTTGGATATACCGGTTTACCTCAAATCTCAAAGGACGACCCCTTCGAATGTCTGGGGGGCTCACAGTAAAGGAAATAAAGCACGCTGAATTAGTATTGCTGAAACTGATTCAAAGAGAAGAATTTCCAAAGGGGATAGATAACCGTTTACGAAAATTGCACCCAGTGATAGACAAGGAAGGTCTTTTGAGAGTGAAAACTCTCGTATTCAGAAGTAAAGATAGTGAAGATTTCCGATTACCCATTATCTTGCCTGGGAATCACTATATTGTACAGAAATTGATAGAATGGAAACACAGAGAATTAAACCACGCTGGTGTTCAAATTTTAATGAATCATCTGCGCGAGAAATACTGGATACTGAGGTGCAGAAAATACATTCGGCTTATCACACTGCGATGTTCTAGGTGTCGAAGATTTGTTGTGTCTCCAGCCCACCCTGAATCTCCGCCATTGCCTGTGGATCGCATAAGAGATGCTGCGCCATTCGAGGTTACTGGCGTTGATCTAGCTGGTCCACTGTACTTGAGGGATAAGCAGAAGTGTTGGATTGTCCTGTATACTTGTGCAGTGTACAGGGCTGTACATCTCGAGTTGTTGACGTCTCTTTCAACGAAGGCGTTCCTGCAAACATTCAGACGATTTGTGGCAAGAAGAGGACGCCCTTCTGTCATTTATAGTGATAACGGTACAAATTTTGTCGGTGCTGCCAAAATTTTCTCTGAGGCTGAACTTACGAAGATTAAAGATGAAATTCTTGTTCAGAGCATTATCTGGAAGTTCATTCCCCCAGCTTCGCCTTGGTGGGGTGGCTGGTGGGAAAGGTTGGTAGGGTGTGTAAAGCAGATTATGAGGAGAATTTTGGGACGAGCCTCGTTAACATACGAAGAGCTCTACACAATTATCTGTGAGGTAGAGGGTTTGATGAACTCTCGACCACTTACTACACTCTCAGAAGATACTGAAGATTTAATCCCGTTGACTCCTAATATGTTTCTGCAAGGGATAAAGGAAACTGGACTTCCCGATTTAAACCACTTGGAAAAGGTAAATCTTGGGAAGAGATTCCGTTATTTATGCAAGTTGAGAAAAGATTTACGAAATAGATTTCGAATTGAGTACCTGGGGCAATTGCAAAACCCGAAGGGGGTAGCCAAGGGCGCTAAAGTAATTGCTGTGGGAGATATCGTCTTGGTTGGGCATGACAACCAAAAGCGACTTGATTGGCCTCTGGCGAAAGTTGTCGAGATCTATCCAGGTAAAGATGGATTGGTAAGAGTAGCCAAAATAAAAACACAGGTTGGATTTCTCATCCGTCCTGTTAGGAGACTGTATCCCTTGGAAATCTCTTCGGTGGATGAAAAGTATGTTATGCGAAACGAATTTCGTGGCAAGACTGTAGACTCTACTGAAAACGATTGCGAGAGGACCTATCATCGGTCCCGAATGATCTCTGCCGCTACAGGGAGTGATGTGACCACCTCATCTGAGAATTCTCGAGTCTCAAAAAGGGGCAGACCCTTAAAGGCTCCCAATCGGCTGGATTTGTAGACTGATTCGAACTCATTCAATTAGTACTATATGTGTTTGTTATATTTAAATTTAATTTAATTTTGATTTTGACTGACAAAATCAAGGGTGGGAGGATGACCCATTCATCCCACTAGATGGCGGGAATTTTGGTTTTTTGTCGAGAGTTGGCAACACCAAGAAAAAAGTTGTTAAGTTCCAAAAGGCGCGGGAACATAGTGGAATGCTCTTGTAACCGAATTAATGTAAATAGTTGATTTTTGTTTTGTGTGAATAAAATCTAAAGACAGATTTAGTGGACTTTTTGCTTGATTGGACATACGACAGGGAACCTGGCGTACGAACAAGACGGTCAGGTGAGAGTTACGAAATAATTAATCATTACACGAGACTAGGATGGGCCTGAGGCGACAATTTAGGTGTTATTCTTGATGAGAGACTTAACTTCACACCCCACATCAAATACATCATGGACAAAGCTAAAAAGACGGCCAACGCCCTCATTAGTATTGCTAGGAACACATGGAGCCTTGGCCCTATTGTTACTAAGCTTATTTACATGGGTGCAATTCAGCCAGCACTCCTCTACACCATACAGGTCTGGGGCCATGTGGCCGCCAAAGTCCATAATCATAAAAAACTGTTATCTGTTCAAAGGATTGTAGCTCTCCACATTTATAATGCTTATAGGACCACACCCACTAGTGCCCTTTTGGTAGTGTCAAAATTGACCTCTATCGACATAGAAAATAAAAGCATTGTTTTGGCAAAAAAATCTCATTACCTTACCCTGGTGAGATTATAGTGACTTGGATGTCAACAAAATGATTAGAGTAGGTAAGATTCCCCCCCAGTTTGACCTTGCTTGATGATATCAAAAAATTCAGCATTGACAAAAATACTTCCCAACTTATAATTACCACTCCTCCCATCAGCTTGATCCTGGCATTTACTTCGAAGATCCAGGTGATCATCCCAAGTTTAGGATTTACACTGACGGTTTCAAGATGAGTGACAATGTGGATGCCGCTTTTGTAGTTTACTCTGACTTAGGCTGCGAGCTTCACATTTGCTTCCGTCTAGGTTCACACTGCTCAATAGCACAGGCAGTAACTTTAGCTATTTATATGAGCTTAATTCACATTAGGCGTAGGAAGTACACTTAGACAACAACATTAGAATAGATTTCCAATGGGTCTCGAGTCATGCTGGGGTTCTTGTCAATGAGACCGCTGACTGTCTTGCCAAACAAGCTGCAAAATATTCAGTCACTAGTACTTTCAGTTACATTCCTACCTCATACATCAACAATCACATCAAGAAGCAAATCTTCATTCTCTTGCAAGACAGCTGGGATCATGACACCATTGATAGGCTCACCTACACTTTCATCTCAAGGTTGACACTATTGCGATTCTTCACCACTTTTACCCTAGTTACACTCTCACTCAGCTACTTACAGGACATGCAACTTTAAGCAATACTTGTATAGATTTAACCTTGGGAGACAATCCACAATGCAATTGTGGTATTCAGGAGGACCAAACACCACTTCACTTAGTTTTTCGCTGCAATAAGGTACAATCACATTAGGGATAGTTTAATGAGAGCTGCTATTCTTGAAGGATACAACTGGCCTTGCACCCCACATCAACTCATTTGCACACGTACAATGTTCCATCATCTACTCGCATTCATATCCCTTAGTGGGGATCTTGAGAGCACTCACTCTGGGGGCACAGATGGCAATTAGCTTTCCCTTGCTTTGTTTCAACTGTTGATATATAACTGCCTTTCAACTTTGTATTTTAATTTTCAGTCTACATTAGTCCTAGTTGTAAGTTAGATTAGGGAATCTCAGCTTGGTTTCCAGTTAGGTTAAATTAGATTAGGGTTTGTTAGCTTTAGTCATCTGATTAGGTTACGGTAGGTTAGTTTAGTTAGTGAGTAAGTTAATGTTTAAAAAAAATAATAATAGTTAAATACAAAAAAAATATAAATAAATAAATAAATTTGGGGTCTTGCACATTTGTCTTTGTTGGTCCGTTCGTCTCATCTAGTTTGTCGTTGTGTGTTTGTTTGTTTTTCGCACTCTCTCTAGCTTTTAAGTAGTATTAAGACTCGTGCCTGTGTTCAGTTTTACTAGTATTAAGTAGATAAAAGTCTTCCTATTAATAGCCACTTGGCACTAACTTCTACACTTAGCTATTTGTGGCAGCACTCAATTATTGGTGTTCGCTATGCTCAGGTTTTCTTTTAGACCCTTCGGGGGACTACAGCCTTGCTGCCTAAAAACTGCACACTAACATCAAACATAGAGGGTACTGTAGTCTTATGTATGCCATTCAGAAGGATCTTACCTTTCTCTGCTGTCTATCTCCACTCCCTCCTTCTTCCCCTCCCTTTTTCCTTACCCTCTTTTCTGTGTATGGCCGATGTCTTTCCTGTATGTATGTACTGTACATAAGCACTGTGAAACTTTAAAAAGCTGCATGAAGCCATTCAAAACAAATAAAGCAGAATGTTGATGTCAGGTGCTGTTTCTGATGACAATGCATGTCCACATATAGTTGCCTGCACAAAAGACTTCTGCAGCATTTTGTTGAAACCTGCTTTCCACACCTATCATATAATCCAGACCTTGTTCCCAGCAATTTTCACCTTTTCCCATAGATGAAGGTTGGCTGGAAACATCACATTTCCACATGGAATGAGCAGCTAATGTATGGTGTAAATATGGCTCAGCTTCTAAGCAGCAACTTTCTTTGTTGAAGAGATACAGAAATTAATCTCATACTATGACAAGTGACTAAATTTACAGGTGATTACTAGGGTTTCTCAAATGGGATCCCGGCTGTTTTTTTTAACCCGGGAAATATCCCAGGAAATTCTGCTCATCCCGAGAAATCCCACAATTTTTTTAAAAGTTTACTTTTTTCTTATTTTGTGTTAAGGTTGAAGAAATTTTGCAAATAGAAAGTATAATTAACTCATGAACTGTCAGAATACATTTGTATTTATTAATTTTAAGCCTGCTTATTAGTTTTCTTTTGTTTATGGGTACGTTTGTTAAGTCAAACGAGTTAAACGAGAATGACGTCATCGTTATTCTTGTTTTGTTAGACTTTTCGAACGATTCGTTTATAACTAAATGGCTGTTTCTAAAATCGAAGATATGAATGTTGCTAGTGCAGCCTTATCCAAAATATTTTTCTTAGATTGCTTCGGATGGACAGTTATTTCAATCATTTCACCTTTTAATTCACAATTTAAACACTCGAGTAGATTTAGAAACATCGATATCATCGGGCGCCATATTCTTAATGAAGTAAACTAACTCTTTCCTTCATGAGCTTCGTTAGAGTTTCATTTGAAATGTCATCACCGCAGAGCATACGCACTGAGCGAGACTACTACTTTTTGAACGATTAGTTACTAATGTGTTTAACTCGTTCGACTTAACGAACGTATCCTATATGTCTCTAAAATAAATAATTGTTGAACTGTGGGCTTTGTAGTAATCCTCAATTGATATGTTCTGAAGTGATTCCAACACAGGTTTTCAAATTTATAACATTTCTTTTTCTTACAGAAATTTTGCAAGCAACAATACCTTACTACCACCTGCAGTGAATTCTCTCGCAGAGTGAGAACTCTGTACTCTTGCGATTGTTATGAGCAACAATTAAAATTGAATAATTAACAATGTAGAATATTTAACCTTTACCACAATACTACACATTCTACCTTTTTCTCCTGGTTTCAATGACAGGCCCAATCCCAATTATTTTCAAATAAGTTATTGCAGCATTTTTGACAACACGATTTTCTCACGCAATGTTATCGCTGTGCTGTCTCGTGATCATAGCATGATAAAAAATTTAATAGTTTCAATTTTGCAACATCTAAAATCTATGTTCATTACGTAGCAATACCATTTAGTAATGTGACCCGAACATTTATTTCATAATTTTATCAATATTTTTTTAGTTATTAAAAATAAAATTAGACTTCATTACTGTCAATACTAGTTGTTCAATTTAAAAGAAAACATTCCCTGAGTGCAAAAACAATTTGTTAGTCATTTAACTCACTACTTACAGATAAGGGAGTTTTTGAAATCAAAGTAACAAAATGATTAGCATTTTGTTGTTGTTCACAGTGGGGGACTGGCAGAGTCTATTACTTTCGCGGGAGAAAATAAACAAAGCTTTACTACCCTAAAGTTGAAAGATAATACAATCCTGTGAAATTTAACAAATCTGATGTGAATAAGTGAAAGTTGAAATTATTTATAAATTGTGCATATGTCACACTTCCTTTATATTGTGAATTTGTGAGCTGTGAGTTGTAACACAAGGTTTTTCCTGTAATCGTCCATTATCCACATATATACTACGTTATAATTAATAATTTATTTTGTTCATAACCAATCCCTTTAATCAAGAATGTCAAAATCATTTATTTGGAAATATTTCATTAAGGATTTGAAACAAGAATTTGCAACCTGTAATGAATGTAAAACACAGATAAAGTGTAAAGGTTTTTCAACAAGCGGTCTTATCAGACACCTGCGTAACAAGCATAATATTGACAAATTATCTGTCACTAGTATTAAGCACACAGCCGAGGAAACTGGAGAAACTAGTAGTAAGCAACTAGCCTCTCAACAAACCTTGCCATTGCTTTTTATTAAGAAAGAAATGTATGAAGAAATAGTAACAAAACTTGTGACTTTAGATGGCATCTCTATCAACTCTATTACAAAAAGTGAGTTCATCAGAAAATCATTGACAGACAGAGGATACACTTTACCAAAAAATCCATCACATGTAATGGATCTCATCCATTCGCATTACAAACAAATCAAACAACGATTATGTTCTGAAACTGATAGCCAAATAAATGGAGGATCAAGGTTTAGTTTATCCTTGGATGAATATACTTCACTGAATAATCGTCAATATTTAAATATAAACATACACAAAAGTGACGGAACATTTTGGAACTTAGGAATGGTGAAGATTTCCAGTGTTCTACCTACAGAAACTGCTGTCCAAGTAATCAAAGAAAAGTTAAAAGAATTTCACACATGTTTAGAAAAACACATGGTGGCTTGTGTTACTGATGGTGCAGCTGTAATGGTGAAATTTGGAAGGTTAATTAAATGTGAACATCAGTTATGTTATGCACACGGAATTCATTTAGCGGTAAGTGATGTTTTGTACCAAAGGTCAACCATTTCAGTAGCAGTTCCTCTTTCTGAAGAAATTCAAACTGACGAGGAAGAGTGCAATGACGATACAGAGGAAGATGAAGAAGACTTCAGTTATAGTATTGATCTTGAAAGTGTTTTGTGTGAGCGTTTGGCTGAAGGTCTTTTTGATATAGATATTTCATTTGAATTGAACGACGCACTAGGTAATGAAATCGTCTGTTCTCAAATCATCAATAAGGTTAGAAAAATAGCAAAATTTTTTCGCAAATCACCTGTAAAGAATAACATCTTACAAAAATATGTTGAACAGGAACATGGAAAAAATTTGGACTTATTTCTGGATTCCAAAACTCGATGGAATAGCCTTTTAGCCATGTTAGAGCGATTTATTAAAATAAGATCATCTATATCGAAAGCAATCATTGACTGTAATAAAGATACGGACAATTTTGATCTTGACAAACAAGAAGTTGCTGTAATTTGTGACATCATGGCAGCACTGCAGCCATTAAAAGCTGGAGCAGAAAAGCTTGGCAACAGAGGATCGACTTTACTTTCATTGGAAGATATTTTTTCTTTTATTGTAAATGAGTTAAATCAACTAAACACACCTTTTTCAAGAAGACTAAAGGAATCGTTTATTCGATGCATAGCAGAGAGAAGAAATGTGAAATTAACTGGCCTCATACAATACCTCAATAGTGGAAAGAATTATGGAAAAGTTTCAACTTTCCTAAGTGAAACAAGTTTGCCAGCCTTACTAACCAAGACTTTGTTAATTCTATTAGCAAAACAGATGTTAGATCGTCTTTTTGGAGTATCTGCTGATTCTACCTCCAGTGATACACATGAAATGCCAGATGTCGCAAGCTCATCTGCAATGACTTCAGCCGAAAAGCTTGATGCTGCTATTAAAGCAGCCGAAGTAGACAGATCAACAAAAGTACACAGCAAAAGCAATACTGGAATGCATCTCGAGAATGAAATAGAAATCTTTGAGGCTACAGGTGAAAAAACACACATCATCTGTCTTCTTTTAAATGCGTTAAAAACAATTCCACCCACATCGATTGAATCAGAAAGGGCATTCTCGGCAGCAGGACTTCTTATTACTAAATCAAGAACCAGAGTGAATGATCGGAGTATCGACCATCTTTGTTTTTTAAAATCTCATTATAAAAATTTACAGTAAAATTTGTATAATGTTTTATTTAAATAAAGAAAATTATTTTCTAAGTTAGAAGTTTGATCAAAGTTCAGTTTTTTCTTTAAATTATTAACTCAATTCACAAGCATTTTTTGTTGTAAGTAGTTCCCAACAAACTCTAACAAATTTTTTCTATTTGTGAAAATTTCTACATAATTCAAAGGTAATTTTTAATATATATCTTACACAGCATTATTAATATGATTTTGGAGATTACAGAACATATTAAATTAGTTTAAAAAACAAAAAATAATTATATCATTCGACTTCATGATATTTTGTATATCTTAAAAATAATTAATTTTGTCCCGGGATTTCCCGGGATCCCAGGAAACGGTTCACTTTTATCCCAGAATCCCGGGACAAGCAAAAGACTGGGAAATGAGAAACCCTAGTGATTACATTGAGAAGTAGTTCTTCCTTGATTGTGTTCTTCCTTTCCTAGTTTTTCTAACAGCTCACCAGAGGTTGATTTTTGAATAGCCCTCATATTTAACTTGAATAACTCAGAAAACATGTAAAACTCACAGAAACTGTGGGTCAAATCCTACTCCAACTAGATTTTACTCTCTGAGCATTCTAATTTTTTAAAACTTGCATGATCATTTTTCTAATATGAACATTTTTGAGTTAATAACTATTATATATGATAATGAAACTAAAAAGAATGAATTATTTTGACATTTTAGTACTAAGGGTATTTTTTAAATAAGGTTTGTTTTTTGATAAGAAGAAAAATACTGTAAATATCGCTAAAATATATTTTTTTCCATATTCTACATACTTTTATCTACTTTTCTACATAATTTCCATTTTTGTTCAAACATTTGTCATATTGCTCAAAATTTTTTTAAATTTCGACTTTAAAGAAATCTGCCACCTGCCACCGAAAGACATTAGGTCACGCCGCTTGTCTTGTATGGCACGGCAGAGTCACACAATACGCATCAGAACTGATTGTCGTGCCTCTTGGCATAAAATCCACTAACAAAGTCTGTTTCCTGTCCCAAAAGATAGTTACCATGATCTTTCGTGCTGAAATCGAATAACAGATCGTACCTTACAGTTGGCGGGCGACTCAATTTTCTTAAACATTATAAACTTTTACAGCACACAGACAGACGATACGGCTGCAAACGGCATCTAAACACACGCAAAGCATGCTGAAAGCAGATGCTCATGCACACTGCTGAAATCGCACGTCATTCTCACTCTCATTCGCAAACAGACCTTATTTAAAAAATAGCCCTCATATATTTAAACAAGGAATTTATTATCCAATACAAACCTCACTATTACTAGTACTAGTACTAACTGGTTTCTGTTCAGAAGTCACTGTTATCATTCCTTTTTTTATCAGCACTTGTTTTCCTGATGACTAAAAAATAAATGGAAAAATTATTATTTTACAATAATACTAGCAAGGAATTAATAACTATATCATAATATTATTTTATATTATCTCTATATCACAGCACAGTTGCTTTTGGAAAAATCTATATGATGTATATGATACATTATGTACTAGATGACATCTCTTGACATGTCACTTTGGGCACATGTGCCCCTGGCATAGGCCAATGATGGCAAACCTTTTTCTAAAGGTGAGACAAAAGTGAATTCAAAATTTATTAACTCCAAATCAAAGGTAAAATATTTAATTTCAGTAATTATAAAATAACAAAAAATGCTTAAAATTTATTAAATTAAAGTAATTATAACAGAAACAAATATTTTGTTTAATGGGAAATTTGTTGTTTATTTGATGATGATTTTTCTACCTGAGGTTCGTAATTAGTAACCTTTAAGACTTTTCACAACAGCTTTAGAACCCCACACTGCATATGCAAAGTTTTGAAATCCATCAAATATTTTTTATAATTTATAAAATCCTAATACTAATTAAATTTAGCTTCTTATCAAATTACTGGAATGAATCACAAACAATCAAGAACCTTTACAACACAGTAACGAAATTTTAATAAAAGCATCTAATGAACATTTTTGACCTTGACCAAGGTCTGCTTCAGGTTTTTAAACCAACAAAATTCCAAATTAGAATGCATAGAATAAAACAATGTATATAAAAATAAAATGGTAAAAGATATAAAATCTTAAAATACGAGGCGTGTTTTTAAAGTAAGTACCGTTTTAATATAACGCCGCTGGAGCGCTGCAGTCGGCACTCAGTGCATGCGCGCTGTGTACCTACATCCGTTGGGAAGCCACAAACGCCATTACGGAGCCAGTCGACTGTGTTTACTGTTGTTTGTGTGTTATTGAAATGCCGCCGCTCATTGAGAATCCCGCCGACTGCGAAGTGCGTGCCGTTATTCGTTTTCTCAGTGCTAAAGGCTCGAAAGCGGCTGAAATTCATCGCCAAATCAGTGAAGTTTATGGTGAAAGCGTTATGAGTGATGGAATGGTATGAAAATGGGTTAGGGCCTTTAGTAATGGCTGCACAAACATTCACGATGAGGAACGAAGTGGGCGACCTTCAGTCATTATCGACGTTTTGATTGAAAAAGTGGACTGTAGAGTGAAAGAGAACAGACGATTCACGATTTCATCTTTATCTAAAGAGTTTCCTGCAGTTTCAAGAAGTGTTCTCTATGAAATTCTGACCGGATGATTAAATTATCGGAAGTTGTGTTCCCGTTGGGTGCCGAAAATGTTGACGAAGGAGCACAAAACCAAACGTTTGGCCAGTGCATTGACTTTTCTTGAGCGCTACAGTGACGAGGGAGATGATTTTTTAAGCCGTATTGTTACAGGCGATGAAACGTGGGTAGCCTACGTTACACCGGAATCGAAGCAACAATCCATGGAATGGCGACATTCATCATCTCCAAGGAAAGTCAAGTTCAAGCAAACAATTTCTGCTCAGAAAATCATGTGCATGGTGTTTTGGGACAGATACAGAGTGTTGCTTGTTGATTTTTTGCCTCATGGTGAAACAATCAATTCAGCTGCATACTGTGAGACTTTAAAAAACTGCGCCGTGCAGTACAAAACAAAAGGCGAGGCTTACTGAGCAAGGGTGTCGTTTTGCTCCACAATAATGCTCGTCCACATATGGCAAATCAAACTCAAGACCTAATCACATCATTTGGCTGGGAACAATTAGACCACCCTCCATACAGTCCCGACCTAGCGCCGAGTGACTATCATTTGTTTCTGCATTTGAAGAAGCATCTGGCAGGGCAGCGCCATAAATCACGACAAAGTCAAAACGACCGTTCTGCAGTGGTTGTCTCATCAGGCGGCAACATTCTTTGAGATGGAATACAAAAGCTGGTCCCACGATACGATAAGTGTCTCAATATTAATGGGAATTATGTAGAAAAGTAGTGTAAAATATGGGCTTTCACATAAATAAAAATTTTGTTAAAAATGTTTGCTTGTTTTTTTTATATTTCAAAACGGTACTTACTTTAAAAACATGCCTCGTATATAATGCTAACCCATATACAAAAATTTTAGGATATAACTTAATAGCAAATAAAAATTAATTTATGTCAGCATTGCCAGGTTTTTCATAAAAGTACTGCCATGCATATGATACAGTGTTACCATCTTTAAAGTTAATACATTTGTCGGTCATGCTGGCCTTGTATATTTCTAAGGCTTCTGGGGTCCTAACATAATCTGTTTGGAAGGATTACCTTATTAACCTGGCATTTTGAGGTCAGCATGCACATCGGGGTCAGTGGCTTAAGTGGACAGGGCGGCGGTATCCCTTTTGTTTACAATGTCATACTGATGTTCTTGCACCCTTTTTTGTACTGAGTGTTTAGTGGAACCAATGTAAACTAAATCCCTTTGGAACCTGTTATCCCTTACTGAAACACTGTATATCCCTGGGGCTCTACATTATTTGGTCTTGTCCTTCCTGTTGCATAATAACTTATTATTTAACTTATAATGTAAAAAATAATATTTCAAAAATATTTTTGTTTATGTATTCCAATTTGGAATTTTATTGGTTTAAAAGCCTGAAGAAAACCTTGGTCAAGATCAAACATGTTCATTCAATGTTTTTATTAAAATTTTGTTACTGGACTGCAAAGGTTCTTGATTGTTTGTAATCTTAATACTTTCTAAACATTCAATGCTAGTACTTTGAAATTGTCACACGGGTCACTATGTGATCCATGAATCACAGGTTTACCATCACCAGCCTAGGGTACTATATAGGTAGTGTCTGTTAATGTATGCCATATATAAAAGTGCCATCTTTTTTAAATCAGCAGTTGAAATTTCATCCAGTTCTAAATCCTGTATGTTTTAATAAAGTTCAGTGGGTACAGCTCCTAGAGCTTCCACTGTTATTGGTATTTTTCACTTTTACTGGTTTTTTGCCAAAGTCAAGAAGTTATTATTATTATTGTTTTATTGTAATATATTTTTCAACAAATATCAGCATAATGGATTTGTCTTCTCTTTACATAATTAAAAATAAAAATGGCATACATAATAGTTATATATATATATATATATATATATATATACACGGATAATTGTGAGGAAAAGTATACACCAAAGTTTACTTGTGAATAATAGACTTGGTGATGAGATAAACCAGTTATGCTTGTTACTGCCTGTTATACGTTTTGAGAAACACTTAAATCATGAACATTTATTTACTACAGACTCAAGGAATAACCATTGAAACTTCTCACTGGCATTGCCAAGTCTCCTTCTCACAAGTAAACTTTTCATATGATACCCTGTACAATACAACATGTATTGTATTGGATATGAATGATTAGTATATAGCGAGGTAAGTCTCATAAAAAGTGATCCAGGCTAATATCTTGGAAAGAATTATCAGATTTATGTAAATATTACTTCCTTTCATATATTATCAAGTATGGGCATATCATCAGTGCATAAGTAAATTTCTCCTACCCCAAAAGAAGAAAAAATAAAATTATCTCAGTTCCTTGTGCAGATAGAACTACAGTTTCCAACTGTAGAGCAGGTTGAAATCAGTATACGTCACATTTGTTCAATTAAAAAAAAATGAAATAAATATATTAAATAAATATTCATGGTCAATTAAATTTCATTAATAAATAACAAAGTGTTATCTGTAAATGCAAATTCCAGAAATCATTAAATTAGTAGATAATTAAAGATCAGTTTAAAAACAAGAAATTCATTCAATTTTTCTTGAACTTTTAAACTGAAGGAAAATTATTTTGCTAGAAATTTTCAGATTTGAAAAAATAGCAAGGAAAAACAAAAATAATTTATGTTTCAGACATTAAAATGTTTTTAAAAAGTTAATTTTATAAAATTAATTTGTTAAAAATGTATTTATCACAGACATGAAAACATTTTATTTGATATTATTTAAAAATGAAAAAGTCTTCATGTTTGTTAAACTTTTAATAAACTTTAACTTTATAATCATAAAATGGGGGTGTGTGCTAGTTGCCAGAGGTACGGGTGAACTTTCGGTGAAGCTTGATAATCGAGATTTTGAGTGAATTGGAAGGTCGTAAAAAATGGAGATATGTTGGATTTAAAGAAATGGATACTTGTTAATAGATTATCTCGGGTTTTAATTACGTGTCTATTAATAATCCCCAGGATTGAGTCAAATCCAGGCCCCTTGCCTCGATCTCCACAACAGATGAGCCAAGAAGATATGCAAAGGAAAATCTCAAGGAAAAGAAAAAAGAAAAGCAATTGAGTGATACAACTAGTAAAGATTATCATCAATTATAGGAAGTTTCTAACAAAAGTAGTCCTGTGACCTCGAGAGCAACGAAAATTTGATTACTTCGAAGCATCAAGAGATACCGAGCCACAGGTACAGGAAGTGCCACAATATATACTTTAAAATTGATATACAAGCTAATACAAGATAAATTCCTACAGCTTTGTATTGAACTGCAAGAAATTAAAACAAAGGTAAATTCTCTGAAAGAGGAAAATAAACATTTTCATGGAGAGTTGACAAAATTGTCTCAAAAGGTAGAAGAATTAGAGGAAACATCTAAGAATAACTCCCAATTAAAAGGTATGTTGGAATATAAAATAGATAAACCAGTTAACATGAGAAATAATAAAAATATAATAATTATAAAGTTTCCGTTTAATTCAACTGATTACGAAAAGGAAATTAATTATTTCATAAAAAAGGACTTGCAAATAACTAATAGTTATATAGAACATTTGATCAGACTATACAACAGTGAAACCAAACCTATAGTGAAAATATCATTAAATTCCTCATACAACAGAAATTTGCTTATTAAGGAATTCTGGAAAAAGAAAGGTGATTTCAGTAATAAAGAGAAGGAAAAAAATAATACCTACTTCAAACTTATGTATGAGATCTAGAATGAGGAGGAAAAAACTACTAGCAATAGTAAAACAAGAAAAACTTAATGGAAATAGAATCATTATAAGAGACAATTATTATATAAAAGATAACATAAAATATACATATGATGTTAATTTAGACCAGCATTCCTCAAAATGGGTGATAACGCCCTCTTGTGGGCAGTGAGTAAATCTAGGGGGCACTGGAGGCAGGGTACCGAACGGTGACCAAAGGCAAAAGTTGGGGTCACTGACAGCCGTTCCCTTTCCTCTGTTAAACAAATAAGAGGACAATGTATGGTAAGGACACAAAGTGAGATTCATAGAAAAGTTTTCCTAAGAATATTTGCAATCCTTTCTCACATAAGAGAAAATGGGTTAGGGGTCATTGGGTATAACTTTATGGAACAAAGGGGGTGGTGAATCGAAAAAGTTTGGGAATCACTGATTTAGACAAAGTAGTTCAATTGAGTGGTTTTTTTGAGAAAGAACTGACTGATATTATAGAGAATTAAAAGTAGATTGAAGAAACTACAGTTATTCTAAAAGTCAAATTCACAGAAATAGGAAAAACTGAAAACAGAGTCAGTCTATGCTTACTCTTGTTGATACTTATAAAAGTTCTCTTTATATTAGGAATTGTAAGAAAAATTACTAATTAAACCACTGAGGTTATTGTATCAAGTTCATAACTGATCCAAATACTTTTGAATCCTAGCTATCTCAAGAATCTAAAGATGGTTGTAACCTAACAGTCTTATGTGATGTATTCCAGTCTCAGGATACTTATATAGTAAGAGATATATGCCTATGATTTTGTTTTTTGTTATTAAAAGGTTATCATTCAGGTTTTAAGACTATATAGAAGTAAATTCAATAGTATTAATTATGAACTTTTCAGAGGGTACCGTTTTAGAGAGAGACACTAATGTTACTGAACAGATACAACCTCCATGCAATGAACAAGACTAACGATTGGAAATATTAAGAAATTTATATGACAAAATTGTAATTATTAATAATTCAAAATAATTTGCAACAAAGTTTTTTGTAGTTTCATTATATGATTTGTGATTTTATTTATTTAAGTTTCTAATATTGTAAATGTACAATAATGTTAAACAAAATAGATAAGAGGTCACTTTATTGTAATATGCTATCATATAATAAAATTAATTATGTTGGTAATCAACTAAAACGTCCCTTTGTAACAGGTATACCCTATTACAAATAAACTTTACTTACTTACTTATAATCATAAAATATATTAAAACTTACTATTCTTTCAAAATTAATTGGCTTGAATTGTTTCCTATTAAAATTTGTTTTAGTATTAATAGAATAAAAATTTTTCATTTGTTGTTTACTTCTTTTTAATTTCAAAATTTGTCTTGCATCTTTCATTCTCTCTTTGTTAGGTTGATTTAAAATATTTCTGTTGCCAATATTTTTATATTTATTCCTTTTGTTTATTGGCCTCATTCTTTATCTGCAATAAAAAAAAATGAAATTATTCATATTTTTTTAAAAGAAAAGTATAATAAATAAATAATCTAAATAAGAAGAAAATTAAACAAAATTTTTTCTCGTTTGAAAAACAGCAAAAAGCTTTAAGAAATACATACATCATGAAACCCGATAAATTTGTAATGCTAAACCACCAGATTACGTCGGGCTAATTTTCCACAATTATATTTAATTAATTACTAAATAAGTTGTCACTAGAAGGAGGTGTTATGCACCATCTTTTATTAAATTTAAGAGATGGCACCTTATTAATTAAATTCTCTCTAGTGACAAATTATTTAGTAATTAATTAAATATAATCATGGAAAAGTAGCCAGATGTAATCCGGTGGTTGTTTGGCTTTATAAACTTTAATAAATTTTTATTTAGCCTAAAATGGCATTAATAATTTGTCTATTACAAATATAGCTGTAAACTAAAATATAACTTAAATTATTATTTTTATTAAGAGTTTAAAGACATCTTTTTCAATACATTTCACTTAGGCTGTATTTACACTGCCAACGACAATGAGAAAAACCAATATTTTTATTGTTTGTCTTTGTCTGTAAAACATTCACACTAGTCATTACGTTGCACTTTCATCTTAGTTGTTCATTGTTCAAAAATTAGCCAAGATTCAACATTTTTTGTTGTTATAATGGTATTGGCCAATCAACATGAATTTTCCACAATCCTCTTTGAACAAGATGGATGAGCGGCTAATCTTGTGAGTTAAAGAAACATCTTGGCTCTATGAAGTGTCCTGAAACACTAAAGAATTAACATTTTACTCTGCACATCCATTTTTAAAACAGAGACAAGTTCAGTCTAAAAGTTCAGAAATCCATAAGGTAAAGCTAAGCCTAATGTATACTGCACACACTATAACATGAAAACTATTGAATGATGTGAATGCCTTGGCAATCAACAAATACAACAAAAGACATGCCATCATTATTATTTAAGATCCATGGTCATTGCTATTGGCAGTGTGAATGCAGCCTTACTGTAATAAGTGTTTTTAAGCTATAATATGTGGATATTTTGATGCACAGAAACAAGATTGAGTCTATGTTAGTATGTGAAAGACCAAATCATATGAATTCAAGAGCATCTAAAGCATAGCATACATCATTGATATACCAGGTGTATAAGCTTAAATCCGCTGTTTTTTAGTCAGAAAAACACGTTTTTTTTTTCATAGCAAGCAAAAACAAATTTATTCAAAAAATTTATTCAAAGTATTTTCCCTCACTAGCGACATTTTTTCCATCTCTCGGGCAATGTGTGGATACCATGCCAAAAAATTCCTTTTCTTTCGAGGCAAACCACTCGTCAAGCCATTTCCGGACCTTTTCGTAAGAATCAAAGTGCCACTCAGCTAGCGCGTGGCTCATCAACGAAAACAAGCGATAATCAGAAGTGGCCAGGTCTGGTGAATAAGCAGGATGGGGTAGCACCTCCAGTTGAGTGTCTCCAAGTAGTTTCGAACCAACGTTGACGAGTGCGATGATGAATTGTCGTGGAGGAAAATCAGCTTGTTGTGTCTTTGCTGATAATCTGGCCTTTTTCACACAGAGCATGGTGCAATTTGATCAGTTGTTGGTAGTAGTGATGGGCATTGACAGTTTCACCAGGTTTCAACAGCTCATAGTAGATGATAACCCTGCTGATCCCACCAAATGCACAGCATTGTCTTTCGTCCGAAGAGATTTGGTCTTGGGGAAGATGTTGATGGTTTGCCTGGATCAACCCACAATTTCTTGCATTTAGTATTCTCAAAATATATCCATTTTTCGTTGCCAGTTAAAATCTGACGAAGAAACAACTTTCTTTTTTGTCTGGCGAGTAAGATTTCGCATGTGTTTTGGCATCGCTCCATCTGCCTATTGTTCAATTTGTGCAGCACCCATTTTCCGATCTTTTGAATCTTTCCCATGGCACATAGACGCATGGAAATGGCTGGTTGAGTAACACTCAGTTGCTTGGCAAGCATTTTTTGCAATTAGGTATCGTCCTTGTCCAAAAGAACCTGCAATTGATGGTCTTCAACCTTCCTGGGCCGATTTTCACGCTTCTTGTCGCTCAGGTCAAAATTGCAGTCTTTGAACTGACGAAACCAATCTCTGCATGTGGTTTCTGATAAAGCACTCTCGCCATAGGCCTCCACAAGCATTTGATGTGCTTCTGCAGCCGATTTCTTCAAATTGAAGCAGAAAATCAGAGCTTCCCGCATATGCTCTTTTTCTGGCACAAAACTAGGCATGATTACCAAAGGAAAAATGTATGATGTATGAAATTGCTGATGATGTGCACTGATTAATGTTGACAGATGTCAAAATCATCGAAAAAAAAGTATGGCATCTCCACGGTAGCTTAATACGCTTATTAACGCCATCTATTAGCAAACAGCGGATTTAAGCTTATACACCTGGTATATTCTCTTTAAATACTTCAGAATACCATTTTCTAACAGTTTCTGGCCAAGATCCACAAAACAAGATTTTTTTTTTATTTTTTATTTACTTTTTAACTTTCTACTCTGTAGACACTAATAACATTATTTTTGCAGGTCTATCAAGGGTTTGACCAGACCCATAATGGGGACAGCAAGGTGATAAAAGCCCAATATATTCAAAGCAAGTCACTTATGAAAACATTCCAGAGATCCCTAATCTAGGCTTCAACTCAGGTTTCCAGAGCAGCAGTTTAACATGTTTTATCACCTCAGCCATTAACAAATATTAATATTGCTTCTAAGTAACCCATTTTGCATTTATTGAATTTTACTAGCAGCAAAATAAATATATCTTCAGGGTGGCCGGCTATCATAGACTAACCATTTTTCTCCAAAAGCATACCATGCAAAAAAGCATACCATGCAAAGAAACAAAACCATGTCACATGTCATATATCAACAATGTGCTTTTGGTATTTTTCTCCCTGTGCCCAATGCAGTATGCTTTCCAGCATTGCCAACTTTTCTGTTGCAAATAGCAGTCTAGAGTTGAATAGGGTAATTGTAAATTACATTGATTTCCCATTATTTACAATTTTCTGCAAATTAAGAAAGCACAGCTGGTTATTACTTTCTTAGTGGCTTTACTACACTAATACTAATTACATGTATTGTATATATATATATCTGCAATTATCCCTATTAGGCTGTATTAGTAAAGATAACAAAAAGAAATGTTCAAAAAATTCCACATTTACATTTACTCCATCGAGGTGGAGTAAATGTAAATACTGTGTGTAATTGTAAATCCCCCAGTTTTTGTGCTTAGGATACACTGTACATGTCTATATGGCAGAAAAAACTGTAAATGAACATAAATCTTTGAGATGCAAAATGAACAAAATTATGCAGTTTTATTTCACTAAATATATGAAAAGAAAATGTATATAGTAAAACTCCAATTATCCAAATTGGGACTTCATCTTGTTTGGATATACAGAATATCTATAATAGATAATTGCATTTTAAATCAACAAAAATAATAATTCAACTTGGCACCATATCCAAAAAGATTTAAAAAAATGCTTCATTCTGGAAACCAAATGAATTTTTATTCAGTAACATTTTCATATTTTATAAGATCATCAACTGTGAAAATTATCAAATGCATTAAAACAAATACATTTGAAAGAGAAAACATCTCTATGTTTGAACTTTTCAAATTTAAAATTACAAATTCCTTTATGGACATTCCTAAGACATCATCAAATACAATAGGGATTAAACATATGATTTAATTTGGTTTGTTGAGATAAAGCACTCAATACAAAATGTCTTCTCAATCTGCATGGCACACATCTTGACGATATGAGGCCCATAGTGGTGAATAGCATAGCTAGCTTTACAAAGGTAATACTAAAACCACTTGAAGTAATTTTCTTTCAATTGTTGTCTCCCAAATTACTGTACCTTGCAATATTAAGATATAATAATATTCTTTAATAATAACCCTGTGCCTATATTCATTTTTTCTGTTGGGTTCTAATTTTCAAAAATTGTAGACCTATAAATTCCCACAGGTGTCAGTTCATCTATCTGTCTCTCGTTCCTTAATCTCAAGAATGGAGTTTGATAGATAAAAGTTAAGACCAGATATGGAAAGCTTAAGAGCAGGAGGCCCCAATTAATTATATATGAACTTTTGGCTTGGACTGGAAGTCACATTATTTCCAATTAAAAAGTTTTCCACTGAATGGAGTTAGATGACTGGCATGACTCCATTGTTAAGAGGAAAAGTATAATGCACAAGGGCAAGCCACTACTAAAATTGAGAGCATTGAGACAAAAAAATTGCAGCCCAGTTTTGTGATCATATCACAATAAATAATTGTTCATTTAACAATAAATACTAAAACATAAATTTACTAAAAATATTCACATTTAAGAAACAAATATAAATTTTGGAGATTTTACAAGTTTCTTCTTTTCATATCATAGAAACACAAGATCATACAACAGAATCAACCTTCTTTTTAGGCTCTATCTTGTCTAAAGAGGTTAAAATTTCTAAAAAGTCATGCTGGCATTTATGTAGCTCTTAAAATTCTATATAATGTACAATAAAAACCAGGATAAAAATTTACTAAAAAGTATTTGTAATTAGAAGCTGAACACAAGCAAAATCTCACAATTAATCCTTTTCACAAGATGGGAACACAAGATTTCACTTTTCTTCCAAAAAATTTATTCTTAGAAGAAAGTCTGTAAACAATTTTAATATATTTCAGTTTCTAAAAAATTCAAAAGCTTTTGTATTTTTAAGATTTCCTTCTATTCAAAATAAAGTTTTTCATTTTATTAAACAGGAAAGTAATCATATAATATTAGCAAATATTTATTCTGACATCATAATGCCAAGCTGCAATTTTTAATCATATTTTTTATTTATTTAATTTAAAATATATGCCCTTCTATCTCAAATTAGTACTATAGTGTCTTGCCCTTGTATTGGGTTGTTCGGAAAGTAATTTCGTTTTTTCCATAGAAAAATAAACGCAATATTCTTATAATAAATAAATATTTTATTGAATTATATATTGACCATTTTGGTCAAATACCTGTTGTCATTGTTTCTGGTAGTAGCACAATTTCACATTCATAAAAATTTTGGTCGTTGTTTACAAAAAACTGATCCAAGTGATTTTTGACATTGTCATTTCAAGTAAATGTCTTACAGTTAAAAAAAATTTGTATAGACCGGAACAAGTAATAATCCGAGTGTGCCCGATCTGGCGAATATGGTTGGTGCAATAACACATCCCATCTAAGCTATAACAGTTTCTGACGAGTTACCAAACTTGTGTGAAATTTGGCATTATCGTGGTAAAACACTACACTTTGTTTGTTGATCAATTCTGACCTTTTCTGTTTGATGATATTACTCAATTTGTTTACTCGACGGCAGTACATTTTCGAATCAATTGCAAAATTGTCTGGTAAAAGCTCAAAAAAAAATTTCTTTAAAATCCAACCATAGAGAGCATCTCCCTTTAATAACATGTGAAACCCATATATCGAGCTTTCAAACGAAACCAATTCGTTTTAAGTAATAATAAATGGTTCAATTTAACAGATTTAATCTCTTAGCGATTTCGCATGTTGTTATACGGCAGATCGCTTCGATCGGTACCTTTATTTTGTTTTCGTTGGCTTCAAATGGCCATCCAGAATGTGGTGTATCTTTGATATTAAAATTGCCAGACGCAATTTTGTAAACCAGTTTTGGCACTGTCTTTCTCTCAATGCATCTTCTCCAAACATGTACCACAATTTTTTTCTTGTTTGAACAGCGTTTTGATTTTTTAGTTATAAAAAAGCAAAATACGCCGAAAATGATGCTTTCGATTTTCCATATTTGATGGGTCACCAAAAAAAAACAATTGTACAGAATCAAACAAATTTGTTTACAAATAAACCTTAAAATGTCAGCTGTCGAAGTATATAATGAAAATGTGGTTTAAAATAAAATTAGCTGGTAAAAATACATCTAATTCCTCTAGTAATAAAAAAACGAAATTACTTTCCGAACAACCCAATACATCATACTTTTCTGTTTGCAATGGAGTCGTACCAGTCATCTATTAATTGCTTTCAGGGGAAAAGTTTTGAATTTAAACAACATGACTTCTGGTTTGTATCAAAAGTTCTTATATAGTTAATCAGGTTCTCCCGCCCCTAAGGTTTCCATATCTGGTCTCGAATGGATTTCATATAGCTAACTCCATTCTCGAGATTAAGGAAAGACATATGGACAGACAACCAGACAAACGACAGTGGGAATTTATTGGGCTGCAATTTTTTCAAATTGCAGCCCAATAAAACTGATATTACTATTTATAAAATGACAATTGGATAAAACTGAATATAAGTAATTACTATAATCTAAAAATGTTATAAAATTTAATCATTCTACAATTTTTAAAATGTTGCTATTTTACTCACAGTGACTTTTTTAAATTGGATATTTTATGAGAGAGATCAACTGTTTCCTAAGGTTATCATCAAACTATTATCAAACACATTTTTGGTCGAGCTTTCGTTATTTCACTAAATTCTTACAATGTCTTGATTATTTTAAATAGTAATTCTTATCTATTTGTTTTTATCTTTGTCATTTCTTACAAAAGTATTTCAAAATTCAAAGAAAATCAATTAATTCAATGATAAAACAAGTGATTGTTTTTAAACAGATGCTTAGCTGCTATTGTTGCATCAGAATTCAACCTCTAAAAAGTTAGATCATTTGGAAACAACCCCCTAACACTACATTTACATGATGAAAGTTAACCCCAATAAATCCTTTGAAACCAATAAACTTTTCTCATTTCAACAGAAGAATTAACTAATCCTGATCAATATTCTAACTACTATTATGTTAACCTGTATCAAGTTGAATTCTACATTAATATTGTCTTGATCTCTTACTGTTGTTATTTCCAGTTAATGTAATCAGAATAAATCTTATCTTGGTTAATTTAATTATTGTTTAAATGTAGTGAGAATAGGTGGTTAACCTCAAGGCCAAATACAGGTATACCTGAGGTTAACTCAAAACGATGTAACCCGAAGTATACTTGTATTTAGCCTTGAGGTTAAAGTTATTTTTTCACATATATACATATATATGAAAAAATAAAAATCAAGTTTAAATCATTTTATTCGACTTTATGTCTGTCCGCCGCAAATATTGAAGTCGCAATATCACTAGAAAAGCATTAAAAGCACATAAAATCATGTTACTATACAATAAATAAGAATAAAAGTATATAAAATCATATAATATATACATTTACAGTAAATGTTAATACTGTACATCATAAATCCTAGAGAATGAAATATGAAAACATCTGTGACTCTGTGTTGCCGTCTTATTTAGCGGTCTTTATTGGTAAATTTAACGTAAATTAGTTTATTTTCTACTATTGCAAAATAATTTTAATAACTGTATTTGTTATTTAAACCTTACAAAATCATTTTATTTTATAATGTCTTAGAGCAAACCACATTAACAGATTCCGCGATGTACTGTACTGTAAACATCACCAAATTGTAAACAAGTACTGTACATTTACATGTATGTATATACTGTACATGTATTCGTAAATTTAGATAAATTTTAGTTTTTAATATAGTACAAAAAAAAGTAATTTGTTTGTAATCTTAAAATAGATTCTTATTAACCATATATTATTAAATATGCATTAATAAATAAAATACAGAACTGGGAATGGTTATTTGTGGTTTAGTCTAGTGACAAGTAAATTCGGAGACAAGTAAATTCGACTTAAGTTGTTTTTCGACTTAAGTCACCTCTTCCGGAACCAATTACTGACGTAAGGTGAGGTATACCTGTATGCTTATGAGGCTGATAAAAAACAAATATTGTGAAGAAAAATTGAAATACACTTTAAAGAGAAAGAGAGTTTAAGTCTTTCATCCAAGGCTTTGATCCATAGCGGATGTAAAGCTTAGATGACATTGTCACAATAGGATTTGATCTCTCAAGACTTGGGTTATTTGGAGTATAGCTCCAAGCAGGTGATAAAGTTCCATTTATGACTAAATACAGCCACATGACTAATAACAAATACTTTAAGGAAAATTTGAAAAGAATAATCATTTTTAAAAGTGTTTTATCATTATTATTTTTTACAAAATTATTTTCATTTATAAACTTCAATTAAAATCAAAATGACCATACAGAATAATGCAATAATGCATATTTCATGCAAACAGAACTGACAGAACTGTACTTGAAAACATTTTAGACATGAAGTATTTATGATTAAAAATCTTATTTTAACTAAATTTTATTTAACTCTCTGATGCACTAATGTTTAAAATATTATTATTTTTGAATTTCCCTTAAAGCAGAAAACATTTTAAAATAATTTTGCTGTAATGCTTGTTATTAATAAACTTTATGCAGAATATTTTTCCATAATATATACTGTATATAAAACCAATTTCCCATTTCATGGAACTAGTTTATAAGACAGGAAACTGGCCTATGAAACTTGTTTACAAATAAGCTCAGTCTATACCTAATTTTGATTCATAAATTCTTATTCTATATTTATAAGAAACACCTGGTAAATAAATTTTCAAAGTTTAATAATGTTTCAGGTTGTCAATGTTAAATTATTCTAGAATTCTTAATCATCAACTTCAGATATGCCAAAATAGTATAAATCAATTGAAGTAGGTGATTTTTTTTTCAGTAACAGAACCAACTTCACTTTTTGCTTTAGTATTTGCTGTTTTTTACTTTCATATTTATTCAGCCTCACACTCCTATACCATAAAATCCAAAATAACAGATTCTTTTCTCTTTCAATATATTTTAATATTAATTTTTCAATGAAATTATAAAGTTTACAAACCAAAACCCAATAAAAAAAATGCTTCTTTGCTTTATGTATGTTGCATAGCAAATTATTTAAATAGATATTACATCATTGATTTTCATTAATATTTCTTGTGATAATCATACAATAGGACCAAATTAACTATCAGGCTAATTAAGCTTTATCATTTGATTGCAAGTATAATTCATGCTTGGTTTTCTATACTTGTAATGAATTGTTATTACAGTTGATGCTCGATAAACCGAGCTTAAGTCAAACAACTAAGTCAAATTTTATTTTTATCCAAATATGACTACCATATTTTGTCTGTCTATAACTCAAAGCAATTTTGATAAAATGTTTCACTACCTAAAACTCTATGGTTCTGGAGAGTTTATTAAATTCACATCTGATTTTGTATGCTTTGTTATATTTTCAAGGAACCACATTAAGGCCAAGTTAAGAAAAACTACTGAAATAAAAATGATTATTTAATTATCTACAATTGAAGTAACATACTAAGTTACTTGATACATTAAGACTCTCCGAAGCCAAGATATTAATTTACTAAGACATTAACTACAGCAAAATATATCTTTACTCAATATATCAAAGTATTTTTTTATAATTAAATTTCTTAGAATACTACAACTCAAAAACTGGGTATATTTGAATTAAAACCTCTAAAAAACCTAATATCCAGCAGAGTAAAATAAATAAGCGCTAATGTTTTCGCCCACGTCGAACGGGCATCGTCGGGCAATTAAATTTCTTTACACCATATTAGGCATTATTAGCCATTTGCTAGCCCGATAATTCGGCAGTTGGTCTTTATATTTTTGATCATTGGATGTATTGTAAATGACCATTACATCTGTGAAAATAATGCTCCAATCATAAATAGTATCTCCCCACACACGTAACACAAAGCGGAACTAGATCTAATATATATTTTGGATTTATACTTATGTAATTCTCGGTATGCACATCACTAAATACTAACCCTCTGCAGTTCTGTTAAATTTCAAAGTAGACATCGCGTTCGCAGTTTACATAAGCACGGCAGTAAAAGGAACTATCGAATTGCCCCGCCACACGGCAGCACGAAACGGCGGCTCCCGTAACACGGGACACGGGAATCCCCAAATTCCTAAGAAACCGGGTGGGCCGGAACTTAAAAAATGATTCGTCCCGCCGACCAAGACAAAGGGCTAAAACTTTAAAGTCTCGCAGAAAATCTATAATATACAATTTTAGATCGAGATATCCACGAGGATATCTCGATCTAAAATTGTATATTATAGATGTGGTTGTAAATTTGTATACTTTATATACAATTTAACTGTTAAATTATAATATATGTAAATATGTAATTGACATATTTTTGAATAAACACGTGTAAAAATGGAATAGCCTTATATACCTTGGAATGATAACATATAATCAATAAGTTGATAGTAAGATATCTAACAGTTTTAATCTGATTAATAATTTAAATCCTTTCTTGATTGAAAGATTTTTTTTATAATTTGAAATCATTTACTAAATATAAAACAATAAAGTTTATAAATTCTGAAGAAAAAACGAAGAATTAACTCACTTTTTAATAGGTTTTTTTTTAATTTAAAAGACAAGTTTAATTTTATAAACGAGGTAAACGTAGGCCCAACGCAAAAATTTCTAGTCTTTCGCACATTATAAGAAACAATCGATAGAGTTACTTTCCTACAAAGAGTATGAATAGATATCAATTTATATTTTAAATGTTTATAAAAATAATTGCAAATTGTACATAAATAAAAATATTGTACTACATAAATCAAATATGAATATAATAATTTTTTTAATTATTACGCATTCTTTCATTGTATCCATTTTTTTTTAATTTATTGATAATATTTAAATCGAAATTCTACAATAAATATTTTCTTTATTAGTTTATATATATATTTATAGTTTATATGTGTGTACGTATTTTTAATCTTTTAGCTTTGTTTATTTATTTATTATGATCTTTCGAAAAAATCGAGAGTGCGCCCCTAGCGGAATATACGTCATTTGGCCTGCAATATAAATGTTTGTTAATGTTTTCAGCAGGTTTTTCTGTCAATCATAACATAGTATAGTTATTAAATGTATTGTCTTCAGGCTGATACAAAGATTCACTAGTATAAAATGTACAAAAATGTCTGCAAGAATGCGATCGCATATGACTTATCGAATTTTGCGAAAATACAAAAGTGATAATCTGTCACTACTTTGGTCACATAGGTGATGGATTCACGAACTTCTACAGTATTACATTTAACAGTGCCTTGGATAAAACTACTGAACACTGGTAATTTGGTCGTGGGTTCTCGCCGCACCAAGTTTCCCATAAAACTCCTCGGAACTTTTATGGGAAACGGTCCCAATTTAAGTGTTAAGACACGTAAGATCCGTTGGTGAGGCGCGGACCAACTATTAGGGTTTAGTGGTTTTATCCATTCGGCCACTGGTAGGTCACAGGGCAGAAAAAGTAAAAACGAAAGTCATACTTGGTTACATCTCAAGCAACTTGAAATGCGGCGATGAGATAGCACCCTTTCAAACGCTTCAAATTTGAATCTATGGATGGGAACTAGAACAGTGACGTAGCAAGGGGGCAAGGGGGTGTATCATGCATCGGGCGCCAGTCGCAGAGGGCCGCCCAAATGGTCTCCAAGACAAACTATATGTGTTTCTGGAGGGGGAGGGGGGGCACCAATAAAGTGTCGTGCTCCGGGTGCCAGTTATGTTTGCTACGCCACTAAACTAGAAACTGGAGTAAGAGGAATAGCTAATAAAGACTTTTGCCATAATTGAGAAACGATGGGGGTGATTGTCGGATCTAGGAAACTTTTTGCATTTAAGCCAGAGAGGATGCTAATAATCAAGTTTTTGCTAGAGCTGAAATACTTCAACAGTAAATTATCATCATCATAACTGAGATAGCGTATCAAATCCGTTTGAGATCATAGCGAATTTTATTCAAGTGAAAATTCATTAAAAATTTCTTTATTTACGAACTACCGTCTTTTCTACCTATAATCACAGAATAATCAGCTAAAATCTAAATATATAAAATTACTTGTCCTGACTGACTGACTGGGTGACTAATTGATTCATCATCGCCCAGAGCAAACCGCTGAACCTAAGGAGGTAAAATTTCGTACACAGTTAGGGTACGTAATGAAAACGCACACTAAGAAGGGATTTTTGGAAATTCCCCCGCGGGAGAGAGGGAGAGCATTAAGGCTTAACATGAAGAACTATACTACTTTAGATGTGGTTTCTACTGTACTATTTTAGATGCGATTTTTTGTTGTTAACTACGTTAGTCTTCATTGAGTACTTAGGTGTATTAAATTGATAACATTTCAGATGTTGTTATAAAAATTTTTATATATTTTGATTTTTTAACCAAATGTTCGAACCGTTTTAAATTCGAATTTGTTATTGCGTATTGGTTCGATTTTAGAACGATTGTAAACGTTCCATAAAATTGATCAAATTGAAAACAGTTCGTTTGATTCTCAGCGATTCTCATCATTCTCGGCGGTAGGTGTTATATAACAATTACTATGGTTGTTGAAATACTGAATATAAATGATGTTTGCTTGCAAAATCCACGCGGGCGAAGTCGCGGGTAACAGCTAGTCAAAGAATAAATTAATTTATTCTTAAAAACTTTAAATGTTTTCTTAACTGTTCTATATAAGAAGAACAGTTATTAATTAATGTTCCATGAAGTTTTAAAACCCGAAGATGGCCTAAACAGGTTGAAAATGTTTGTTAAAATTAATAAATAATTCTCAGTGAAATAAAAATGTGGATATTGAGAAGCATCTAGCTGGGTAGTAATTAAGATTTTGAAATCATTATCAGTTTCATCATTTTAGTTCATTTGTAGATGATTACATAGATTACTTCGTAGAATGTTTACTTTTTTCTTATCTATGGAAATTAATAAAATTTTTATCAGGGATGTTTCTTATTAGCGGATGTTGGACGAAACAAAAGTTTTCGTTTTAAAATTTTATATATATGCTTAGTAAAAATAATGAATAAAATAGCGCAAGTAGGCTGTTCGCTCGTTGCACAAATATAGGCCTACTACCAAGTAAATTGGTAAGACAACCTCTACAAATAGTATTTGAGTGTAAGTAGTTGTAAGTACCATACCATCAAACACTAGATAATTTGACGGACCAATGACTGAGCGATTAAAGCACTAATCTACTGCTCCGGGGGACCCGGGAACAAATCCGGACGGGTTGAAAAAGCCCAAGAATTTTCAAGAATGGTCTATCCAGAACATGTCAAATCCAGTCCCTCCTTCAGACGGACGAAAGGCCGAGCGGTCAAGGTGGCAGCCTACCACTCTGGGAGACCGCTAATCGAATTTTAACGGGTCGAAAAAGCCCCAGAAATTTTTCAAATAGTGGTCCGTCCAGATATGTTAGACTGGCCGCCCCATTATGGGTCAGGTCGAACCCATAATGAGCTTGCTAACAGAGGCCTTTTTAGAGCCCACAAGGCGGAAAGAGTTAAAAAGAAACAAAAACCGGGCCGTTTCCAATGTGGATCTAGCAGAACCCACAATGAATCTTGTTAGCGCCAGCAGCTCATCAAGAGTAAAAAAATAATAAAAAATTAAAGAAATTTTTAGCGATAATTTTTAATCGTACAAATAATTTTAAGAATTTATAAATAAAATAAAATAAAATTATTTTTTTCCTTGTTCTCTTTTTTTAAAAAATAATTCAGACACTAGGCGGCGTACAATTCGACAAGTCTCGAACTCAGATTCAGTTAAGAAGTTACAATGGTTATATGTTATGTTGTTATTGTTCTCACGATGGAAGTAAATACATGAAGTATTTAAAATTTTATAGAATAGATTCAATAAAAACCATTACACCGATTATATCGTTTGTATTTTTTGTCTAACCAACGACTATATAACCTGTATGTCTTCCATACCGGTGTTAACTGATTATTTGAACGTTAGGGTTAACATTCTCTACGTAAATCAGGAAGATGGCGGAACAACAGAAAAGTTTATCCAGAAGTCAAGGTAAACATGAGTTTGTATGAATTCTTTGATGAATACTTCTTACATTAAGCGTTGTTTTCATATTTTGTAACAGCCCTAGATAAAAAAAATAATTAAAAATTCAGGATCAAATATATTTAAAATTTACAAATTGAAGACAGTATAGATAAAAATTTGATACCTTCACACATCTTTCACAATCACAGGGACACAATTAACACGAGCATCAAAGGAAAGGTCCCTTTCCCTTGATTCTCTTGTGTTATAAGAATCTGGCACCAGAGGGATGTTTGATCAATGTAAATATTTATAAGCAGAGAAGAATTCCAAAGTAAAGGTGTTGTGCTAATTTGTTTCCATGGTTTTGAAGAATGTGTGAAAGCATCAAACTTAGTCCTCAATTTGTAATAATTTAGAACTCAAGATACTTTTAAAATACTCTAATTACAATATATTAAAAATGAAAGTAGATATTTAATCAATTTATTAATAAATTGATGTGTATTTTAATACATTATATTATATGATTCTTGTTACATTAAAAATTATATTTATTTGTTTATTAATTTTTTATTTACAAAATTTTTAAAAAGGCAATGTATCCTAAAATAGGCTGACTGTACTATTTACGATCCAACTGGGGAAACATTTCAGAATTGGTGAAAATAGTCTAAAACTGATTGAACTTTGGTTAATTTTATAAATTTATTTATTGATATATGAATTGGTGTGTTAAATAAAACTGCTCCATTCAATGATTGATTCTACAATCAAATATTAAAAATAGACAAAACCGGGAACAGTCTCAGAAATTGGGGACATCTGGTCACCTTACCTTAAAGGACAAGATATGTGAATGTATACGTATACCCCTACAAATATATTTAATATAATATTAAATATATTTGTACAGATATTAAGTATCATAATCGTATAATTTTTAATGTTTTAAAGAAATTATAAAGGTAAATTTAGAAAGGAAATTTTATGAATGTCAGTTTTTTTTCTTCTGTCAGATTTTATCTTCAGTGTTTACCAAGTTTGTTTGTTTGTGTGAATTTTTAACCTTGGAATGCCTGCATATTTTGCACTATATTTGACACATTGAAATTTATTTGGACAGGATACAAAAATGCTGAATATACATATATTAAAAAAAAATTCTAAATTATACAGACTTGAATATGGATTTGTTTAAAAATTAATTTACTATATATATAAAATCACGTTAAGTAGAATATATTGAAATTTTGTGTTCTGTTTGTGCAAATGATTTTATCATTAAAAATGAAAATGTGTGAATTGTTTTAAAATTTTATTTAATTAATTAACGATGACTGGATTGTATATTTGATAATTTAATTTTTTTATGATGTATAATATGGTACAGATTATTAATTACTATTATTAATTAAAATTAGCTGGTTATAAAATCTTGGATGGTATGTATTACATTTAATTTTTGTAGTGAAATGCTAGTTAACAATAATTTTTTTTATTTAAAACATTTATAAAATAGTTTTCAAATAATAAAACTTATTCATGGTTTTTTTAGATTATGTAGGAAGTTTTCAATGTAATGCAATTAAAGTAATATACGGTTAAGTTTTATTTTTACAACATTGACTCAAAGGAAGTTATTCCTCCTTTGGTCAGAATAAGAATTTTTAATACCGCAGTTTACGGACTATAAGACGCACCTTAATTTTTAAGCAATTTTTTAAAAAAATACCTATAAGACGCACCTGAATTTTGGAGGCAATTTTTCGAAGAAAAAAGTGCGTCTTATAGTCCGTAAAATACGGTATATCATATACTTTGATAAAAATATTTCTGATTAAATTTTCCTATAATTTGTCTTTTCTTATTTTTATATATTTGTATTAAGTGTGCTTTATATACAATGTATTAACTTTTGCTCCTTCTAACATGAAAACTAAGTTGTGTAAATTTAAGAAATTTCACATTTTATTATAAAAATATTTAATAATAAACGATACTTTTAGCCCACGACTATAAATTAGATAGAGTTAGATAACCTAATAAATTTACAATTTTTAATGTAACTCATATACTACAGTAAAAATTGTAAATACAGTGCACTGTATATATTAGATATTCCTTTGTATTGGTTAATTATTAATGTTATAATTATTATGTTGATGCCATATGTTTGTAAGCTGATGAGGGGTCTTTGTACCCAAAATGCATCCTTACTTAAATTTGAAATGTGATTATTAAAGACTAACTTTTTTGTAAAAGATCTTGTCCTTCTTTCTGTCGGCCTTGGTGTGATAAGCCCTCCAAATTGTTAAATCCTATTTATTAGGTTATCTAACTCTAATATATAAAAATATTTATTAGCATTGACTGTATAACCTTAATGATATTAAATGTTCTGAAAATTTAATTATTAAATGAAAATTCATTAAAATTATTTTAATCTCGTTAATTAAAGTTTGAGAAAGATTTTTGTAAAAATATTGATTAGTAATGTAATAATTTATATTTTAGTATTTTAGATTAGTTTGAGATAAAATATTATAATCCTAATAATCTTCCTTCTATATATTTCTTTTAACTTGATTCTTATACTGATATAAACAGAAGTCATTTTGTAAAATTTTATGTTTTAGAAGTGAGTAAACTAGGATAAAATGAAGAATTGTATGGGGTATTTCCAAAATAGTAGGACAAACTTGAGGGATAATAAGGAAAATAAAGAAATATAAACATATGTCTAGAAATGGGTGGTTTTTAGGGAATCAAACCTCTTATGACAGGTCGAATGTAAGACAAATTTTATTACATATTCTCTTATTAACTCTGACATAACTCTACTACATAGCTCTTCATAAAAAAAATATGTTCAAAATACTGTCTGTGCAGAGACAGGAATGTGGACTGCTGCACTCTTCCAAAGGTTCCAGGCCTCCTGCAAATGGTGGTGCAGGTGTCAAAAATGCATTGCAGCAGCGTGTTCACTTTGCCAATAGGAACAGCATTCGCTAGCATCTTTAGGTGGCTCCATAGATAAAAATCTAAAGGATTCAGACTAGAAAACATGGAGGCCACACCACCAGACTTGGTCTGCCTATCCATCTCTGTGGATTTGTAACCTATGGTGTAGTATAGAATGCACATGTTAGTTAAAGTGAGCTCCAGCTCATTTTAGTCAAGAGTTATGTAAGAGAGTTAATAATAGTTATGTAATAAAAACCTGTCTTGCACCTAACACTGATAAGAGGTTTAATTTCTCAAAAACAGCTCATTTTTGGACTTATGTTTATATGCCATGTTTTCTTAATTTTTTTGTGATGAATTATTTCCCCATAGTTTGTTCCACTATTTTGAAACACTGATAGACTATACTGACAATACTGAAAAGTTTGTCACTGATTGTTTCTTTTCAATAATTTAGATTTTAAAAAAAGCAGAATGTGTGGATAGAAATATACAAATCAAAGAAAATAATTAACTGGTATAGTAGAGTATTGATTATTCAAAAAATTGATTAACTGAAATAAACTTCAGAGAATATACTAATTCCAGAAATTACAATGTTTTTACACATTAATGATTATTGCCAAACTGTATGCCTGCTATTGAGTTATCTTGTTATCTATACTAGTGTTAGGCTTTTCTATTTGTACTTGTAGTACAAATATATTAACAATTCAAAGACATAATCTATCAAATTCTTTACTGTGCTCAAGCATAGCAAAACATTTGATGCAAGAAATAGCATTGTCATGGTTAGAAATGTGATCCAAAGCAGATTTTTTCAACTCATTATGATCAAGCAAATCAGGAATTTAGCAGAATTAAAAAGAAAAATTCTTTATAAAACAAAACAAAATAAGCGATTTCTTTCAAAAAAAACTAAAAGAAGTATATTAAATAATTTTTATTTGAGTACTGTACTTTATTTAATATTAATTTTACTATTATGTGTTTTTTTACTTTGAATTTAAAGTTTCAGCAGTACATTGTAGATTTCATTGAAAAATATTGCTTGTTTTTAAAAAAATTCAGACATTTTTTTATTTCTTATCATTTGTATGTATTAAATTTCTATTCTCTAACTTTTTTTACTATTGAACTAGAATTAAAACAAACAGAGTTTATTTAAGGTATTTATCGTTTTACTTAAATAAATTATAAGTATTAATTTTAATTCTAGTTCAATAGTAAAAAAAAAGTTAAGGCATAGAAATTTAACTTTTCTCTATCAAGTGTGATTATCAGAAATTGTCTTGCCTCAATTATTTCAGATGATCAATGTTTTACTATAATTGGATGAATAATTACATCTGTGATGAAACATTTTGAAGACAACAAATATTTTTGTGTTACAATAGTATGATAATGTGTTTATATTTTTCATTTAATAAAAATATATTAGCTGGGACATAAACATACTTTAGAAAAATTCACAAAAGAATTCTTCTTTGGACATAACTGTATATGTTCTTCATCTGTTGTCCCTTCGTATGCCCTTAGGATTAACAATTTTACTGGCGGAGAGAGATGACCTTTCTTTTGAGGCTACTGTTCCCGCCTCAATATGTAAAATGTTAAAACACTTATATAGTTATGTCTGAAGAAAAATTCTTTTGTGAATTTTTTTAGTGTTATATTATTTTATTTTTGTTAATTTTTTTGTAGGCTATTCATAATTCTTTTTAAGAAGATATATGTATTTATACCTTTTTAAAAGTATAAGTAGTGTTGCCACCTTTTCAAAATTTCTGACTCGGACAGCAGGTCAGGTTTGTTCGAACAGAAGTCCCCGACACGTGTGCAATGTTATTTTACCATGTAAAGAATAACATGCATGCCAGTTCTAAACTAGTTAGGAACTTTCATTTTTTAATTTAAGTTGCTTGTAGGAGCAACTTAAATTAAGAAATGAAATAATTTAGATTTAAAAAGTTTGAGAAGCAAAAAAGATAAAAAGGTCAACAGGTTGCAACGTACATCGGCATAAGATGGCGAATTAAATTTTGGCAAGAATATGCAGTCTTTTGCTGTTAAAATAAAGTAAATTTATAAAATATTTACTAATACTTTGTTTCATCATAATTTCACAATTTCTACAGAATCCCGGACAATGAATTAAAAACCGGACAGGTGGCAACACTAAGTATAAGTGTAATTATATAATTTATGATAGAAATAGTTAAATAACTCCACTAAGAACCTTCAAAAGTACCAGCTCACTAATATATTTAAAATACAGTAGTGACTTGACACTTGGTATCAATCACTGCTGTGACTCTTGATATAATTGTTCAAAAAAAAAAAACCTGACAATTTGTCTTCAGAAGGAGGGATGTTTATGATGAGGAAGCAGGTGATGAGGAAGGCAAGAACCTTCCTCATCACAAACATAAATTTTTTATTCCAACTTTTTTTTTATTTTCGTGAATGTTTTATGAATAAATATCAATATTAGCAATAAATAAGTCTATAATTAATGTAATAAAAAAGTATTTAACAGTAAATGTTACAAAATAAAACAAAAAAAAACTGATAAATTTTCCTATTCTCTGTTCTGTTTCACGTATCCCCCTTATTTACATGTTAAGATGACCCCGTTTAACGCTGTTTCGTTTAGTGCTCTGTCATCTAGGAATGCATCCCCTGCGTTAAGCGGGGTCTTACTGTATTTGGAATAATAATATGTAATTAAGTTATATGATAATTTAATGATATAATTTTAAGATGTTGATATCATTAAATTATTATAATTTATGGCTATAAGACTCCTTCTGTCCAAAAAAAAGGCTAAAAAAAATTGCTGCCTTATATGTGAAGTTGCAATCTCTCTTAGACTAATGAATTTTCCAAATTGTCTTCTATAGGCTACAGCTAACGTCTTTGTAGTTTAACTCTTGAATAAAAATGTTATTGTTTGATTAAACATACTATTATTATTATTATTTTTTTAAACCAGAATATAGTAAAGACTTTAAGGCCGATCACCAAAGGCATGGGCTAGCTTAAATATCCTAATTTTAATTTCAAAAAGATATATAAGTACTGTTCCAATTTTTGTTTTTCACTGATTTTAATACATAGTTATTGTAACTGATTAATATTTATCTTCAATATAAATTTAATACACTTTTGAAATGATTATGAAAACAAGAACAAAGTAATTTGAAAACAGAACAAATCCATTTAGTTAAAATTGTGTGATTTTATTTATTTTCTAAGTGTCTAGAAAGAACTCGTTTTTCATTACAGTATGGATCATATTTCTGATTTATAATCACTGGCTACGACAGAGATGGGAGAACCTTTTTTCAATTAGAAAGGCCACATCCTTTTTCAGAGGAAATCCATGAGGATACATAATGTATTGTGGGTTACATAAGTATATACATTCAGTACACATGCTTCAATAATACATATAAATCATATTTAGATAAATGTTTTCATTGAAAAAAGAAAATATCAAACATTATTTCCATAACCAATAAGTTTAATTTTATCCTTTATATTTATCTGGCTGCTTATAGCCTGAAGGCCACAAGTTTTGCCTCCCTGTACTATGGAATGAAAGACGGGTCTTTTTATAATCTCATCAGTAAAAATCCTTTAAAATGAGGTGTAAAAGTTTAGGATATCAATTATTTTATCATGTTCAAATTTTTAATAAGTGTATCTTCAAAAAATTCTTTATAGCTCAGAGACTATGCTATTGTGAGAATGGGGATTTTGGGTTAACCCCTTTTTTCACATACAGGATGGTAAAATAGTTAAGAATTGGGTTTGTTATTTTTGCTTAAATTGATAAAATCTAAAAATTTTAACAAACAAAAAGTTGTTTTTTGTAGTTATGAGTCACAGAGGAACTTTCTTTCAATATAGAAGGAAGTTCCTGAAGAGAGATGTTGACTTTGATATCAACTCAACAAGAAAGTTCCTTGTTGCTTCTCTCTTCAGGTGACTTCAATCATCCCTAATTATTGGAGATGGAATTTTATAAATAGTGCCAAACACAAATGCCCAATGCTGGAACTGGGAACCAAACACTCAAGAAAAGTTTGTATATGAACCAAAAGAGTTTCCTGCCAAATGCAGGAAACCATGGCTAGCCCCGCCAATGATTCAGAAGAAAATAAGGAACCAAAATACAGTATTATATTTAACTCAAATATGTAAACTCTCTCTTGGGATAGACATAACATGTTAGAACTAAATATCCTCACATAGTTGATTGTTGAATGTAACCTTTGTGTTTTATCATAGTCATCATTTATTTGTATATATAATAGTTATAATCTATAATAAAAAATAGTTATATGCTTATTCATCGCTTAGTCGATTTAATGCCTAATTCCACCATCAACCCTATAATAATTTAATAAACTGTCTTAAAATTCCAGTCAAGTTATTACTATATCTTCAGCCACTTGAAAGATATGATAAATTAATTTCATATTGAGTTAGGACATGACTAATTTATCCTAACTGTTGTCAGGATGAGAAGATTTTGACAAATCTTGTCTGACATCTTTTCTTGTGAATCATTGGCAGGGCTGGCCATGGTTTCCTGCATTTGGCAGGAAAGGGGCTGTCCATAAATTACGTAAGGGCGATTTCAGTCATTCTAGACCCCCACCCTTCTCTGTGTAAGAAACTGTAATATTTTCTTTGATCCCCTCCTCTTCTCTATCTTATATAATATTTAGGCATAATTTTATAGAAAGATTTTAACAAAAAAAACAAAAACAAAAAAAAACTTAACAATCTTAGGTCCAAAATGTATAATTATTAATTAATTAATTAATATGTACTATTATTTATAAAAGACTTTATGTGAACAAATTTAAAAATATAAAAACTTAATAAATTCGAATGAACAATTTATTTTAAGAACTTTATTTAATTATTAACAATCTTTTTATTATCGTTAATCAATGTCAACGTCATTTTTATATTAGTTTTAATTTTCACTTGTCCATGGATTTTTTAGCCAATTTTCAAGTGATTCAATCACAGGCAAATAGTCTGATTCAGAAACTTCATCGATTTTTAATTCAAGAGATTCTTTACTCTCAACATCATCTTCAGACATCCATTCAGCATCCTCCGCTAATGTATCATCGTCTGTTATTACACAAAGTAGTACTTTTTTTGACGTGCTTCAATACGAACAGGTTTTATTTTGGAAAAAAATACTTTATGATTAGTCAGTTTATTGTGCTCGTTAATTTTTTTCTTTGAAGCAAAATACATATGACATGTAGAGCAAGTTCTTTCTTTTATTTGTGACTGTATGGTAGGGCAAAAGTAATCACATGGCAAATTATTCTGATTTCCAGTTTGCGATAAAACAAACGATTTAAGGTTTAATCTTTGGAATAAATGCATGAATCTTGCATCTCCATCAGTATGATTAACTGTCTGAGGCACCTTAAGTAGCCCTGTTATTTCATCATGAGTAATTTGGCAAGGAGCAGGAAGAAATCCAGTAGGCAGAATCGTACGAATATTACTTCTAATCAAGCCACAACACTCAACATCATGGCACTTAGTTATCTTTATAACAAAAAAAGGCATTATTTAAAATTCTTTAAAATCTATTAAAATTTTGAGCCTAAATTCAATTTACCTGTAGAAGCTATTGAAATTCATGTACGTGCTTAATATACCAATCATGGTTCAGTTCATCAAAACTCTCTGTACTATCTATAGGCTTAATGAATTCGGCTATCACGGTATGACCATCGATAACCATTTCACTCCAAATACTAGCAAGAGGGCTTCCAGCAGCTTCGAAATTTTTAAGCTCCAAGTTTTTGTCTACAGTCTTTCCAGAACTATCTAAGTGATTGCCAAAGTAATCGTGTTTTAGAATTACACCTGAAAGCTGTCTACTAAGAGATGCTATCTTCCTCTCTACACGATTAAAAGCGCTACGACCTGGAGCATTAGTGACTATGAAGAGTGCATCAAGTTTGAATTTTTTGAAGTGCTGAATCGCAAAAGAAATGACTTTAAAATATCTGAAAATAAATTACATAGTAAAAAAATAATTGTTTATACTATTAAATAGTTTTTTACTTTAATACGTAAACTATATGCGTTCAAAAGATTTAATAAACATCAAAATTACACACTACTTAAAAAAATGTAAAAGTAAATAATAATAACAATTATTTTTACTTAATAAAATTATCAGAATGTGCACGTAAAACTTTATGAAATAAATTCTAAGATTAAGTATTTATATTAAACTATGAAGAAATACAATCATACCTTGGATTTTCATCTGGTCCTCCGTCAGATGAAATTATGACTACTGGCTTTATTTGATCGTTAATTTTCATTACTGTCAAATTCTTTCAGCTCCAATAGGCGCTCAAAATCCGTGGCATGGCCAACAGCAGTCGATTTATTGTGTTTTCCACTTCTTATGGCAATATAAATTGGCCTTGAGTAACTCACTGCTTCAGGATCTCCCAGTCCTTGCGGTCTATTAATCACTATACCTGCATAAACTGATGGGATCAGTTTGTGTCTTTTCGATACAATAAAATCGTGATCGGGAAGCTTTACTCTGTACCTACGTGCATTAGGATAGGCAATTGTTTCTGCGCTGCTATTAGACTGATAGGCACCCATGCCTTATC
The DNA here is from genome assembly GCF_030686945.1 of Centruroides vittatus. NCBI lineage: Eukaryota > Metazoa > Arthropoda > Arachnida > Scorpiones > Buthidae > Centruroides > Centruroides vittatus. Next base: position 674,627 of record NW_027122237.1, on the reverse strand, counting down.
ATCTTGTGAAATAAATGCAACTTGTTTTGGTCCAAGAGCAGAAGCTAGCGATTCTAAAGCACGTATCGAGGCTGTACAAAACCGACTATCGGGATGAGTTTTATGGCTATCATTTTGAGCTCGGCATAATTTCACGGGAGCAGTTGTTACATGTCTTTTTCCTTCGATGGTATTAGAATTTTGCGGAAGAAGTCACAAATATGTAGCGCTTCTAGATAAATTGAAACCTTCTTCCAAAAGTTTTGTATGCAACTCATTGAGAGTTTACATGCTTTTATTTTATCTGCGCGGCAACAATTGTACATTGCATCTCCAAAAGAAGCTATTTCCGTAATAGTTTGTAACGAAACCGGCTGCTCCTCTTCGATGCACGGTCTCCCAGCATTTTTTTTTAATTTCAAAATTGAAGTTGCAGCCACGTTAGATTCACACATCAGCTTGTTTTTTGGAGCAGCTCTGAATTTTTGCTGGTAATTGGCATTTTTTTGCTTTTTTGTCAAATTCTATTTGGCTATACCTAGTTCATTTTTGGTTTTTTTAATATCATTTAGTGACGTGTCTCCTCCTAGATTGGCATCTCGAGCTAAAAGCTGAATGTTCAATTTATTTGTTAAACTTGTAACTTTTTCAGCAGCATCATCTTGTGCTGGAGCTTTGTATGTTTTTTTTTAATAAGCTTTTGATGAAGATATACTATTTCCAACAGTAGATTTAACATCAATGCTTTTTGCAGTAGGAAGAGAAGTATTATCATCTTGGTTAGGGACCAAATTAATTATTGTTTTTTCAACGATTTCAGACACTTTCTTTTGATTGACTATGTTATAATGATTCTGTTCCATAAAAAAAAATAATAATATATATATCAAGTCCATAACACTTTATTGATAAGAAAGCAAAAAAGTTTAAAAAGCAACTTAATATACAATGTACCTTACTAAAATACAACAATAAGCCAACTTTTCTCTTTTTATCTTGAGTGTCATAATGATTTATACGTTGTTGAATAAAAGTAGTGAACCCTTTCGTATCAGTGCCGTATTGAGCTTTTGCTTCGGTCCATACAAGATTTGCATCTTTTTGAACGTTATCACTTTTCTTGTTGGCATGTGCTTTTTTATATGACTTGAAGAATCTTTGATAAACATCATATAAGTTTATTTTTTGCATTTTTACGTTTATTATTCTATCACATCACACGAGATGGCGTTAGTACAACGAGCATTCTCCACAGAAAGTGCCCAATTAAAGCCAAATTCAAAACACCACCACTCAATGAAATCAAAAAATAAAAATAAGAATATTACATAAGACGAGATCTGTTACCCCCTACCCTTGAGTAAGAAATCGTAAGAAATCCTTGACCCCCACCCACCCCAAACTACCTTACATAATTTATGGATGGCCCCAAACTCTTTTGGTTCAGATACAAACTTTCTTGAGTGTTTGGTTCCCAGTTCCAGCATTGGGCATTTGTGTTTGGCACTATTTATAAGATTTTGTCTCTAATAATTAGGGATGATTCGAGTCACTTGAGGAGAGAAGCAACAAGGAACTTTCTTGTTGAGTTGACATCAAAGTCAACATCTCTCTTCAGGAACTTTCTTCTAAATTGAAAGAAAGTCCCCCTGTGACTCATAAGTACAAACAAAAACCTTTTTGTTTGTTAAAATTTTTAAATTTTATCAATTTAAGCAAAAAATAACAGCTCCAGATTCTAACATTATTTTTCATACTGTTTAATAGTAATAATTTCTAGAAATCATTTTAATTACAGCCACAACAAAAATTCCATTGTCTATGTTACAGTCAAAACCCATTTTAAGTTAGAACGCGTTTTAACTAGTTGAAACTAGTTTATACTGGATGTCTTTGTTAAAACCCATTTTGTCTAGTTAAAACTAGTTTTAACTCAAATTCATTTTTGACTAGCAGTAAATGCTAGTTTTAACTAGACAAAACGGGTTTAGCAGTAAATTAACTAGACAAAATGGGTACATGTTTTGATCTTAGATAAAACTAGTTTTAACTTTTAACATTAGTTAAAATTAATTTTAGCTACATAAATATGTTTGGGGAAAATAAAGTTATGTATAGTGATTCAGGGAATGATGCCTAACATTATGCTTATAAAGGAAATTATGGCGATAATTTGGGTTTTGGAGGCCTCTAATGAAAATATCATATTCTCGAGCATGTTTTTCAAATAAAACTTTGGAGTATATGAAAAATAATTGTATATTGTGTTTGCAATGACAACTTTTTCATTGTCTGGCATTTTAGGCATCTTACCCTAAGTATCCGGATGAGATGCCAAATGCCATTAAGGTAAGATCACAAATATAATTGCATAAAATTAATTTTCGAATATCTTAACCAAATTGAATTTATTGCATATGTAGTAGAAAATACTTCATAGTAAGTATAACAGCACAGTATAAGTATTGTTAAGTTCCCGCCTGTTCTAACGTGCTCTATAGCTAGCTGAAAGCTTTTTTCAGTCCAAAAACCTTTTTGAGAAGTCCTTATATAATTTCTATGCATATCCTGCAATAAAATGAAAAAACAAAAATTTATTAAAAATAGGCATATTGGAATTCAATTAACAAAAAATAGGCATGTTACCCCATGAAAAATGTGGCATCTTTTCCATTTGTTAGGGTAAGATGCCTACGTTGTACATGTTCTAGCATGTCTGATTGGAATCGGCGGTAGCTCACAATGGAAACTTTAGAACTTTAACTACATCACACATTAATTCCGCAATTTTTAATCAATTCTATTTTAACTTTTAGTTCTAAAATGATTCTAGAAACATTTTACAACAAAAACTTTGTTTTTATCTTGCTTTTATTTTTCTCGGATGTAGAAAATGAGCTAACAGTAGCCAACTACAGGTTTTTTCCGCACTCAATATTGGCCCAACGATTCATCATACAAACACACGACAATATCTGATGTCACCGTTTGAAAATATCAAAAAGTAGGCATTTTCCCCCACTTGCCATCTTACCCCGAATCACTCTATATGTTGCAGTCAAAACCAGTTTTTAGTTAGGATGCGTTTTAACTAGTTTATACTGGATGTCTTTGTTAAAACCCGTTTTGTCTAGTGAAAACTAGAATTTACTGCTAGTCAAAAATGAATTTGAAACGGGTTTTAACAAAGACATCCAGTATAAACTAGTTTCAACTAGTTGAAACGCATTCTAACTAAAAATGGGTTTTGACTGTAACGTCTATATACACTCAAACCTGTTTTTGTGCGATTTTTTTTTTATACGTGCAATGTTTTGTGCAATGTGTTTTGTGCAATTATTTTTGTGTAGTATACCAATTTTATTGAAATTCATATACTGCACACAAAAAATCACACAAAACAAATCGCACAAATAAAAAATCGCACAAAAATAGACCGCACAAAAACAGGTTTGAGTGTATACAAGTGATTATAACTTCTACGGAGCTGGATTCTTATGCTTTTCAGCTTTGATACAATACAAACATGGTAACCTTTGCCAAATAATGAATAATCTTCATTAATTTTCTAATTTCTACCGTATTTACTCACGTATAAGATGATCTCACATATAGGATGAGGTGTGATATTAAGATCAAAATAAAGAAAATTAGATTTATACTATTCTAATTTTATTTCATTTAATCACAAATAAAATATCAAATGCTTGTAAATGCACACATTGTCCCACAAAAATTACTGGCACAAAAATTTTAAACTTTAATTAAGGAAAAATCTTTTAAAATCAACAACATAATTTGTTCATGTAAAGTTGGACAATTGGGAAACCTTTTTTGCCAATTCTTAACAGTCGAATCCACTCTTCGTCAATTACACTTAAGAGTTTCTTCAAATTCTGATTTCTGAATAATCATCTGTTTTCACATAGGAATGGATTAAAACTTATGTGGGGCTCCTGCATGATTTTGGAATTTCAATTTGGAATTCAATTCAAAAGCTCTTTTTCTATTGCTATTCATCTTTACTCCTGACAATACACAAGAACAATTCAAATGACCCACGTAAAATACTTTTGTTTTTAAACATCAGAGAGTGAGCATCCAGTAAAAAATACGAATACATGGTTCACAAAAATTATTGCAAAAATGCAAAGAATCCTTCACTTGTGCATACAGGACAACCTAGGTTTTTGAAGCAGTAAAAAATGAATAAAAATTTTGTCTTATATACAAATAAATACTGTATATTACAAATTTTTTTATTTATTTTAAAAACTTAACATGAACTCATGAATACTTTTTGAATACTTTCACTCTCAGAACTATTATGAAAAAGATAATGTAATTTGAATAATGTCATATGATTAAACTTTTAGATTAGAATATTTTTTGTTTGCTTTTTTAGTATACAGGGTGGGCCAGCGAAAACGAAACGGCAGAGTGTTCGTGTTTGTCCAAGCAAAGCGCTCGGACAGGTCGATTTTACTCTCGAGGGGACATCTTTTGCAATAAAGTTTTTGCGATTCTGAATACAACAGACAACAAAAAATTTTAAAAAGTCACTTATTTTGTATTAACTAAACAAGCATTTATTTCGAAAAAAATGTCTGTTTAGTTAATATTCAGAATCGCAAAAACTTTATTGCAAAAGATGTCCCCTCGAGAGTAAAATCGACCTGTCCGAGCGCTTTGCTTGGACGAACACGAACACTCTGCCGTTTCGTTTTTGCTGGCCCACCCTGTATTTTGTTATGTTACTTTTTAACTATTATAAAAATTTTGATAGTTATTAAATGTATCAAAAAGCTTCAAATTCTCTTAGTTTTTCACTAAATATTTTTTAGATTATTTTGTCATCTTCAGATAACTGTACCAAAACTTGAATAATATGACTGAAATTCTTCAAAACTTTTGTGCAGGAGATTAAGATGAAATTCTTAATGACTTTTATTTATAATCTGAAACTGTGCTTCTAACTTTGTTGTTTTGAACACAACGAAGTGTTATAAATTAAGACACTTGGTGAATCTCAATGACATATACTCATGGCAAGTGGTGGTTTCGGGTTCAAGCTCCGCCCCGGGTCAGTTCTTTTCTTCTGGATGATTCTAAATTATTTAAATTATAATTATTAATTTAGTTAAGAGATGGCACCTAATGTCTACCTCTAGTAGCAAATTACTTGGTATTAATCATTAAATTAGCAGAGTTATAGCCTGATTATTTAAGGCAATTTGGTTGTGTTTCTATATATAGATATCAGGCTTCACAATATTTGTTATACTCTTGACTTTTTCAAGCTTCTGAAAAACTTTGTAACTATAATAAATAGTTATGATGAATAAGTTGGTGACTATACATTTTTCTTTTATAAATTGTCTATATAAATATTTGATTAAATTTTAAATATATGATGGACTTGTGATACAGTGAACTTTCAAGGGACTAAGTAAATCATTTGTTATATCAAGAATTTACGTATATCTGTAAAGAATAGTAAGAACCAATAAAATTGTTCACTATAATAAGTAGTCATTATATCAAGAATCTAGTGTATATAGATCTGAGATATAAATTATCACTAAAATGCTTTTTGAAGTTATATAATGATAACTATAAGCAACATTTTACTTTTTTCTTTTGAAATGAAGCTATTTTACTTTGACAGCAATTAAATTAGCAATTGTAGTTCGTTTTTTACCAATAATAACTTCATAGATTTTTTTTTTTTTTTAATATAGATTTTTGGATTTTTATCTTTGACCATTTGAAAGAAAATTTTATATATCAGTCATAAGAATCTTGTATAAAATTGACTATTGCTTTTAATTTTAAGGACGTGTTTATAATCAGAAGCATGTCAATTTTCAGCCAGTTCAGTAATTTACAAGTGAAAGAAGTTCAGTACTGGCAGATAGCTAGTTTTAAACTTAAAAAAAAAAACTGATATAAGGTATTTTGTCTTTAATCCAAGGTATTGATTAGACTTGATGTCATTTTGATAACAGTAATGTGAAATAATCATTACTCAGTTATCAGTTAGTAATGTGCTGAAAGATAAATCTTGCATCAAACTCAGTAATATGTATTAATCCTTTAAAATAATTATTAAAGCTGGAACTATTCGATAAGGTGGAATTAATCATTATTCAGTTATCACTTAATTTCTGAATAACAAACAAATCTTGCATTAAACTTTAAAAAAAAAAATACTGTTAGAACTAGCTAACTGTCAGTACTGGACTTCCTTCACATAGTAATGATAAAAATTACAATTATTTTTTGGTTACCTTAAAAATCTGAAATTTGTTTTTGAATTTTTCACTTATTTTTGATATGTCTTAACTTGATTAGAGCAGAAAAAGAATCCAGCAAATGAGAAACCTCTAATACTTCAATAGTTTTAATGCAATAATTTTGTGATCTCACAGCTGACTATCACAATTGAAAGCATACCTTTTCTTCTGAACAAAAGATATGCATTTCTGGCCTCCTTGATGTTATCCTTTGGCTGTTCAGTTGAAGTTATATGTTTAATGCATTTATGATTTCAAAAGTTCAAAAAATAAGATATATTTTAATAGTTACAGCAAGTCAAAATTCATCATAACTCTATAATTTATGAATGTTTCTAGACAGTGGCTTAGCTCCAAAATGTTTCTCAATATCACATAGATCATTATCACACAAAATATAACTATCAATGATATTGTGAATCATTGTTTCCAAAATACTGATGCAGTTTTACAGTGGGTTTTCATTTTAATACATCAGGACAAGTGTTGAAGACAAACCATTAGTCCATTTTCAAACTTGAAAGAAAAACTCTGCAAGTATTCCTTCAAAATTTTTTTTTTGAACATGAATTATAAACTGTCTTTGGGAAACTAATAAACTACAGATACTAAGGACACAAACTTTTGACTACTACACTCTGTTTCAAAATTATAAACACACCCAACATTTTTCAATAACAAAAACATTAACTATAGTAATGTATTTATTATATTAGTATGTTGTTTGTGTGAGATCTGGAATTCCATCAGACTCAAAATTGTAATAATTTTTCCTATTGTAAACATCCTCGATAAAAAAATTCCTAGCTGAGAAAATATGCGTCCCTGGCCGTATAACTGTCAACTATCCATTGTTTTTAAGTTGTATACAGATCATCTTGCAACTTAAGTTTATAGTTAATGTCCGAATTCATCATATATTTTTGGTCCCAGGAACACCTATGACCCAAATCGCCATCAAACCATCGATCACGTGACCAATTTTCCCAGCCTAAAGCTATAAAAGCCACTTCTTTCCCCCCCTTCGGGGAGTCTCTTATCATCTGCCGGACCAACGCCATCGCAGGTCGTCACCACTCTGGACCTACAGTTCCAGCGTCACCGCGCTCAGTCGTGACTTTATAAAAGTGTGCCATTCCCGGATACCTATATACACTTCTTGGATGTCAAAGTGCTAACGCGATAACAAATGTATTATGAGGTATGAACTGAACCTGTAAGCTCTCTCTCGAACCCTACGTGAATTAGGGAAATTAGTCAACTTTTGTAATTGTGTCCTTTGTTTAATTCCAATAAATCTTGTTTTAATGGTTAAATGGTGTCCTCTTTGACTCGAATATCGCTTTCGCCTTATTATCGTCGACCCCTTCCTCCCCTTCCATCCACTCGCCCGACAAGAAGAGTCTTGACTCTCGGGACCAAAATCGTAAACTTAGCCATCTTGACAAGTGAAAGGTCAACGACCTGTTGCCAGAAAGGGGAGATACGACTTCGTCCTACCTCCCTTGATCTCACATTTACAACATCAATTTAAACATTTTCTGAAATTTTTAGAGCTATCTGACAATTATAAAAAAAATTATCACGGATTTTCAATTTTTGATTGTTTCAAAAGTATAAACACGCGTGCACAAAAATGATTTGGGATGTTTCAATATTTTGTAGGTCCACCATTTGATTTAATTAATTCAAATACTCTGTCAGGCATACATTTTACTAGTTTTTGAAGTTGTTTTTGTTTAATATTTTTCCAACAATCCATGATAGCTAATTTCAATTCATTTATAGTGTTGTATTGTATTGTCTGTTTTGGCCATAAACAAGATGACTCATAATGCCCCAAACATCTCTATCGGGTTACCATCAGGGCTCCGCGATGGTCAATCAATTACATTAATTGTTTTTTAGCAAACCAATTTTTAGTTGACTTTGATGTATGAATGGCAGCATTGTCTTGTTGGAATTGCCAGTTTTCTCCCCCAATAAGTGATCCAAAAGTTATTAAATTTTGATACAACAGTTCCTGATACTTTTCTGAATTCATTCTACAAGTATCTTTTATAAATACAATATCTGTTTTACCTCCCCATCCAAATCCTGTCCACATCATCACAGATCCTCCATCTTACTGTCTGCTCATTCTGACTTTTTCGTTTTTCCTCAGATCATGCCAGTAGTGACTATAACCATCAGGTCCATCCAAATTACACTTTTTTTCATTTGAAAAGACTATTTGTTTTAACTTCTCTTTCTATATCATCTTGTCTTTGGCCCACTTTAATTTAGTTGTTTTGTGCAATTGTGTTAATTTTGATTTGGCAGCCATTTTTGTAAATTGGCATTTTTATGATTATGATACATCTCTATACAGTTGCTGGTGAAACTGCAATTGGCAATGTTCAACATCAACATTCTGTCAGCTTCTCTGACAGATAACTTGTTGACTGTCAGTAGCTGAAAAACTTTTCATTCGTTTCTAGGTGTAAGGAATTTAGGCCTTCCACATTGCTTATTTCTGCCATAATTTTCACCCTGAGTTAACACATTTCTTACAGCATGTGTAGATCAATTTATAGCTGCCAAAATTTGTCTTAGAGATTGTCCTGATTGTTTTATTTGGTAAATTTCATGTATTTCCAACTCTGTTAGTGTTTTTCCACGAGGCATTGTTTTAAATCACAAAAAACTGTTTAAAATTAGCTCCACATTTTTAATAATTAGTGATACTCATCTCTAGTGACAACTAATTGAACCAATAATTAATAAAAAAAAATTATTATACTAATTTTATGCACCTGTGTTTATACTTTTGAAACACTCAAAAATTGAAAATCTGTGATAATTTTTTTTTTGTAATTGTCAGATTGCTCTAAAAATTTCAGAAAATGTTTAAATTGACGTTGTAAACAACATACTAATATAATAAATACATTACTATAGTTAATGTTTTTGTTATTGAAAAATGTTGGGTGTATCTATAATTTTGAAACAGACTGTATATCTCAGTTCAGCCCTGTCTTGACCATGATTAAGTGCATAGCAGTGGTCAGAGCTTGCTGGAACATAGAATCTGTTTATTTTTGAACAGTCTTTCATCTTATCTAGCATTCTTACTAGGAACTCAATGTCGTATGCTAGATTCCTAGTAAAGATGTTACTGCTTGTTGCTATAATTTTACACACAAGCAGTAACATCTTTACTCTAAACATCAATATAAAAATAAATAAATAAAATCATAAGTTACTGACATTCTAAAACAATAATAAAATAAAGTAAACATAAAGTATAAAGGGAAAAAACATCGGAGTGAAATTAAATTAAATTGAACAACTGAAGTGCCTTTGACCGGTGTGCTGCTTCTCTCTCTCTCTGTAAATCGCAAACGTTTTTGAACCTCGTTGGGTTCTTCCTCAGACGTAACGGAATTCTGTTCTACAAATTTAAATATCCCGTCGAAGTTGACCGTTGATTTAGAAAAAACTGCATTCTGGAACGCTGTCGCGTGTAGCCGATGTCGTCATATTAGACTTGCGCGATGAGAGTATAGTGCTACTTCAGGGATCTGTTAAGAAAGACTTCCCAAGCTGATGACAAGTTGACTTCCTTTTTAAAATTGATATAGTGTGTATTGCTGCAGGTGTTGAGTAAGATGTATACAGCTTCGAGCCATTTGAGGTGATCTTGTCGAAACGTGGAGTTAATAATTCCGGCACGGGTTAAAAGAGGCTCTATCTCTGGGTTGGATGAATAGACTGCTAGGGCGGTACTTTGTCTATGGTGTAATATGTCCGCTTTGTACTCATTAATCCTCGTTTGTATGTTGCGTTTGGTGGATCCGATGTAGATGGCTTCGCTGTTATCTCTGTGGTTGGCGATGGGTATAGAGTATATCCCTAGAAGTCTATTTCTATCCAGAGTGTCTTTTCCGTTCCTAAGCCACTCGAAAATAGTTGGGCATCTCCTGAAAGTTAAGCGGATATCCTTTTTCTTTGCTATTTGGTAGTATATGGACTCCAGTGCTGGATTGTAGGTGATTGGTACATATTTAGGTGGGGACCATTGGAAGGAGAGGTGTGGGTGGATAGAAGTCATAGAGCCTTGAAGTTGTTTTTGCATGCAATGTTGTGATATCCATGCTGTTTAGCTATATTCTTGATGCGACGCATTCCAGAGTTGAAGGCAGCCTGTGAGAAGGCATGGGTGAGTGCCCTTTTGAGTAGTGTCTTAAAGGCTGCCATCTTGTACTGCGGAGGATCACAGGAGAATGCAGGTATATATAGAGGTTCGGTAGATGGTTTGTGATAGACTTGCGTATTGACGGAAGATCCCTCTATAGTGATGTAAATGTCCAAGAAGTTTGCTTGGGTATGGTGGGCTTGGTCCATTTCGACTGTCAATCCATATGGGTTGTCGTTGAAGGTGTCAACCAAGGCTCGGATATTTGGGATGTCATTCCATAATATAAGGATATCGTCAATATACCTTTGGTAAAGGAGGATATGTGAGTGTTGAGAAGAAATGACTTTTGATTCTAGTTTTCTGACCACAAGCTCGCAGAGATCCCCTGCGACTGGGCTTCCCATAGGTACACCCAATTGCTGTTGGTAAGTAGTTCCATTGAATTTAAAGAACAAGTTAAAGCAGATCAGGTTGCCATTTCTAGGATGTTAGGTTGCAACATGCTGTCTTGAGTGATGTGCATGGTTCCTCGATTTCTTATGGTTTTTGAGAGTATGGGTAATTTTCCACCGGTAGAATTCTTTCTCAACGGCAGGGGAACCTGCTAGGAGAGCTTCGATTTCCGGGATGTTGTCGATTTTGTCGATGATAGGATGAGGAGCATATTTGGGACCCAATTGCAGTACTTCGGTGACGTATGAAGGAGGTTTTTGATGTTGTCCCACATGATGAAGTGGAATGATGACATGGTTGCCTTGTGTGGTGATTGAATTTTTCTGATCCACCGTAATTTCTTAAGGTATTTCTTCTTGTAGGAAGTGGAGAGCTTTGCCTGAATGTCAACGAGTCTGGCGTTTTCTTTTTTTAAGTCATCTCTGCTGCGGTCGTATAGAGCGTTTTCTATATGTATCAGTTGTGCCAATGTAGAGAAGATGAGTTTTCTGGTTGTTCTAATGGCTCTGTTTAAGCACATACTCTGGACTTTTCGAAGTAAGGGTTTGTTCCTAGGTGGTAGCGTGATCCTGAATATCGACATCAGAAGCAGATTTTCGAGTGGCTTAGGAACAGAAAAGACGCTCTGGATAGAAACAGACTTCTGGGGATATACTCTATACCACGAGTGGCCAACAAGTCGATCGCGATCGACCGGGTCGATCGCCAAGCCAATTTTGGTTGATCGCTAACGATGTCTTGACTTAATGTATTATATTTGTAACCGAACGCAACTGTATGCATGCAGTTATGACTCGACTCATAAGCAGTGAGTGCACTTCGTACTGAAACAGTGTATAAACATAGTATGTATTTCACACTTCCCTCTCCCCACTTAGACTATGCCTATGCAGGGCCGGTTCTAGGGTTTTGAGCGCCCTGGGCAAAACAAAATTTGGCGCCCTTTCATACAAGAATATACAAATTTACTGCAAATTAAAAAAAAAAAATAGTAAAAAAGGCAAAAAATCAAAATTACACAATAAAGAACTGTGTAAAAAATTTATTTATTTAAAAAATAATACAATAGTTATTTACTTACAAGTGATGCGACATATGGAATAGCATAACGAGCGCATTTGAAGTTCGAGCGACGAAGGAGCGAGAACTTTGAAAAGTAAGTTATGCTATTCCTGTTGCAAACGTGTGACATACAAAATTTTTTGTAATGCTATTTGTCAAAAATTCAATAACATAGTTAATTAAATTAATTTTTTTGAAAATCACACTACGGAAATTTTATCATACTAATTAAGTTGGTACAATTGGATACGCCGCGAATCGAAACAACATCCACAATAAAATAAACTTTACTAGATATCGTAATAATTTCGTTATATTAACAATAATTATTACGACATATTCTACAATATTAGAATACAGGTATACATGCGTAAATGCCATTTGCAATTGTTATTATTTAAAATATTGCATTATTTGAAACTATAAAAAAATGCATAAAACTTACCCACATCTATTTTGCTATTATATTAGATATTATTAAAATATAATACTTCCAATTTTTGATATTTTTGTATTATTTTCATCATACATAAATTATTTCAACGAATTATGATTTTTAAATGACATAATATTGACAGCGACAGCAGATGCTGATTACCACTGTTATACTTCGAAAACTCAGAAATGGTGTTTATTGCTTTTTATTACTTTTAGCTTTACCAATTGAAGATCAATAAAATGACTACAAATGACATGGTTGTAAATAACAATATGTACATAGTCGAAGAATGACAATAAATGCTTAATTCAACCCTGACAGGATTCAGGTATATGGAATATCTTGCAATTTATGAGGGACAATATTGGCTACTTCAAACCATTGTCGGCATATTTAACTTCCACGCAATGATCCCTGCAATAAAAACCATTTCTGAATTTTCGTACTATACCAACATTAAATGTATATAGTTCCAAAAACAATTTTTATTTATGAATTTATTAAAATATTTAATATTATTTCTGGATTTATATCGCATTTTACCGTAATTTTAAACCATAATTAACAATTTTAGTTGGTTATAATATTTTATAAAAGTGTTGGTTCTCTGTTTAGTTTTTGCAGCTCTAGTTATGATATGACTTTTTGCAATACGTACCGGAAGTGATGCTATAGCACCATTATATACAAAGCAGTACAAAAACAATGATTATAATCTTAAAAAAGAAATGAAATGTATGACAAATAAAGTAAATATGTTTCATAAAAATAATTTAAAAATATTTTTTTCTAGCTTTTAAATCTGCAAACTTTTGTATGTTTTCGGTCATATTTATATTTTTTGCAACTTCATTTTCTATTGACAAAATTGCCAAGCTATTTAATCTTTCATTTGTCATCGTTGATCTTACATATGTTTTAATAAGGCGTATGACAGGCGCCAGTATCACTTTGACTATTCATAATTTTGTTGATATTTGTAATTTATAAATTTGTTCTCGTCTATTTTTTGAGTAGATTGTTGTGATACGTGATACTGATTACAAATTATCTTTACAAAATAAATAAAAATAAACGTTTTAGAGATTAAAAAGCATTTGTCTGCATCAATGTTGTGTGATAAAAGCCATAAAAATTCTTAGGTTTCATTATTTTAATTAGTAAATTCTTGTTTTTGTCTATTAATCTTTTTTTTTTGAGTTATTATGAATTCTGACTATACAAATAGTTTTCTTTGAATAATTGTAATATTATTTATATCTGTTGACAATAATAAAATAATTAGCGTTGTGACCTTTATATGGTATTGGTATTATTAAAGAAAAAACAATTTATTGCTTGCTAAAAAAATCGATGTCTCATGAAAAATGATCAATTTTAATTTATAAAATCTAAAAAAATAATGAATGTAAAAAATATTTTATTTTTATATTGGCGCCCCTCAAAATTTGGCGCCCCGGGTAGTCGCCCGGCTTGCCCGGGCGACTGCCCGGGCAAGCCGGGCTGTGCCTATGACAACAAGTCGATCGCGACACATTTTTACGATAAAAAGTAGATCTTATGTGCACAAAAGTTGGCCACCCCTGCTCTATACCCATCGCCAACCACAGAGATAACAGCGAAGCCATCTACATCGGATCCACCAAACGCAACATACAAACGAGGATTAATGAGTACAAAGCGGACATATTACACCATAGACAAAGTACCTCCCTAGTAGTCTATTCATCCAATCCAGAGATAGAGCCTCTTTTCACCCGTGCCGGAATAATTAACTCCACGTTTTGACAAGATCCCCTCAAATGGCTTGAAACTGTATACATCTTACTCAACACCCGCAGCAATACACACTGTATCAATTTTAAAAAGGAAGTCAACTTGTCATCAGCTTGGGAAGTCTTTCTTAACAGATCCCTGAAGTAGCACTATACTGTCATCGCGCAAGTCTAATATGACGACATCGGCTACACGCGACAGTGTTCCAGAATGCAGTTTTTTCTAAATCAACGGTCAACTTCGACGATCCCTGAAGTAGCACTATACTCTCATCGCGCAAGTCTAATATGACGACATCGGCTACACGCGACAGCGTTCCAGAATGCAGTTTTTTCTAAATCAACGGTCAACTTCGACGAGATATTTAAATTTGTAGAACAGAATTCCGTTACGTCTGAGGAAGAACCCAACGATGTTCGAAAACGTTTGCGATTTACAGAGAGAGAGAGAAGAAGCACACCGGTCAAAGGCACTTCAGTTGTTCAATTTAATAAAGTAAACATATTAAGTTAGAACTGAAAAACAGAATTTTGGTTATTAACAATTTAGTGTTATATACTTCAGTGTTTGAAATAAATTCCAAAAGTATCATATTTTGATGATGTCGTGAGTTTGTCTTCAGTTCTGGATCTTCATATTGGAACAACCACTAAAGTCAGCATTGTAGCTTGACTTTAGTGGTGGTTCCAATATGAAGATAACTAACTGCAAGTGAATTGCAGATCACTACTTTCAGGACTTTGTCAAAATTATGTCTGGTTCCTGAAATTAAATTGAAGAGATCCAGTTTTTCTAAATGAAAACAGAAATAAATGTTAAAATGTAATAATGATAATCCAGGCCAGAAATTAATGTGTCTATTGCATCACTTTGTGTATCATTTGATAAAAGCATCCAGACAGTGATTCTCTTGGTCACTTGACATTTTTTGAATAAGACCAAAGTGGAAGTTAGTGCTGAGAAGATACACATAACATATACACTTGACTCTTGTTAATCTGGCTATTTCTTGCACATGGGTGCCAGATTAATGAGTGTTTAGGCCTAAAACTTAAAGGCAGTATAGGATGTGACCTGTTTTTCAATACTGATTGTTTTTGAAATTAAGCTCAAGTAAACAGGAAAACAAGATATGTGACAAGACTAACATATCTGTGGTAATGGAAGCATACAGGTGAGCACACTGATGGCATGTTAGATTAGCAAGAGTGTAGTGTATAATGTATAAATATTTCAAAAATGATATACAGCTTTTATGTCTTTGGCAAAGAAATACTCATGTATGCACTGTGTAAATTCACAGTAGAGTTTGTTGCCAGGATTATGACTTCATAGGTCTTATTACTGAAGAAATTCTCTGGTTTTGAAGTGTAATGTCAGTCTTTTGGAAACAGGAATTTTTTAAAGAGCCAAAGCAGTTGCTTATCATTAGTCTCTAAATGGAGCCACATTTAGGTTTCTATGACTAATGTGTTCAAATGTACTTGATACATTGTGTATCTGAAATATGAAACTTTTTCTAAACTATTTAAATAATTAATATTTATATAAACTGTATAAACTTAAATATTTTAATAAGATACGTATTTCAGATTCAGATAAGATACGTTTCAGATTATAATCTGCAAATAGTTTCAGATATGCTGCTTTTGACAAATTTCACCAGGATCATTAGCAATGCAGTGAGTGCTGTGGTAATTGGTAAAGAAATAATGAAACTGTATGCAGGACATTCTGCTTTTGTAGACTGGTTGGATAAATTCATCGTATATGTCAAGAATCTAATAGGATTCAGTAGGAAGTAGAGTTTACTGTGTACGGCAATTATTACTAGTTTTTCTTTTTTCTAGTGCTTTTGACGAATATATTTTCATTGTTTGTTTGTCAAAACACCAACCTCTTTGTTTTCTGAAAATTAATAGAAAGATCATTTCTCAACATATAGTCAGATAATAATATCAGTTTCTTCTGTAATGATGATTTTGATCAGTATTTGGATAATCAATGCTCTACTGTACATCATCTGTATATAGAAGACAATGTAACTCATCTGTGACATTTAGGTAAAAACCTGAAAGATCAGAATGATGAAATATCTTTGAAGATCATTTATAAACAAATTAAACAATAAAGGACTTAGTGGTTCTCCCTGGGGACCTCTAGTAGATATTATGTAATCAACCATATTTCCTTTTAATTGATAATTAGTAGTAGAAAACAAATTCCTAAGCAAAATAATGAAGGATCTGGAGAGTCCCACATTATAAAGTTTTCTTCACAATAAATTGAGATTAACATTATCAAATGCCTTTTTTAAGTCAATAAAAACTAAATGAAATTTTCTTCTTTTTCTCGATAACACATATTAAATTAAACCATTAAGAATGAAAGTATTATAAATTTTCCCCCTGCCCTGAAAAAAGGCACCTTGAAATATTGAGATAGCGTTATGCTCATTTAACCATTTTATTAATCAATTTGATAATAAACTAGTAAACAGTTTTCTAAACATGTTCAACAATGCTATTGGATGATAATTACATGGATTAGATCTTTCATCTTTCTTGTAAATTATTTTTAATAAAACTTTCTTCCTAGAACCTTCCATAGAAACCTAAACCTCTGGAAAAGCCACTTCCTCTTTAATATGAAAAAACAGCACCTTTAATCATCCAGCACAAATATTTAACAAAATAAGAACATTTTCAATCGTTTTTAACAGTCATCCTCAGTTAAAATGCTATTTAAACTAATTTTCAGTATAATTTAAAGTTGGTTCCTCTTTAATTTTATTAAACAAACTAAGAATTTCTAAACAGACCATCCTTGGCAATGATTGAATAAATTCATTTTTCACTCCATCTGTACCAGGAGACGAACCCTTTTTCAATCTTTGAATTGCCATTTTTAGTTTGTCAAATGAGAAAGGATCATCCAAAAGAGGAGGAAGAATTATCATAATTTATAGTTGGCAAGACATCAAGACCGCTGTTATTAAAATTCAATTTCAAAAAGCTTATCCATTTGTCAGTAGAAATCTGATACTCTGCAGTTCACTTGACATACACTTTATTTATAATTTTCCAAGTCTCTTGATGATTTTGTAGTTTGCAACCATTTACTTATATTAGTCCAATATTTTTTCTTTTTGGCTGTACATAGTGAATGAAAACTAATTTTATGACTAATATATTTAACTAAATTCTCATTCGAGTGAAATCTGTGAAACTTCTGCAACACCCTATTTTTCTCTTTTTTTGCAGTTTTACAATCTTTATCAAACCATCCAAAACCAACTCTGGCTCTTATCTCAAATTTTATCACTACACCTATCCCTCGTTTTACACGGTACTTCTTTTACACGTTTTCGCTTTTACACGGTTTAAAAAATAAATGTAGAAAATAAACTGGCTATGATCAAAAGGAACAATTTTTAACTCTAATCTACATCTATATTCCAATCCACCTTAATTATATGTTATAGTTGATATTTAGGATACTAGGTGACAGTTTTATTTCAATCCGTCAAATAGTAACTGATAAACCGATATAGGGTACTCCCCCATACGCACGAAGTTGCATTCATTGCACATAGTTTTAAACCAGAAAATTTTAATTTTTCATATTCATAAGTAACAAACAATTACATTATTTTTAATTACATTTTTTACATTACATTACATTACACAATTACATTACATTTTTATGAATCTTTCAGATTTTATTTTTTGTTCCTTTGTACTTTGTATTTAATTAATAAAAGAATATATTTTTTTCGCCTTTCAATATTTCTGTTTAATTTATGTACCTTTAAAAAATTGAAAAAAATTCATAATTAATAAACAACGAAATTATGCGGTTTTTGCATACTTTTCGATTTACACGGTTTTACATTCAAAAAGATACAAATTCGATTTACATGTTTTTCTCAGGAACCTATCGTCCGTGTAAATCGAGGGATAGGTGTATTTTATATTGCCTAGCAGATTTCAAATTAAAGTAATGATTAATGAATAATTTAATTCTATAGGTCAGTCCATAAGTTTGTGCGTATTTTATCTACCAAAAAAGTAACAAATAGTTTTAATTAAATTTTATTTCAATCTATAATGTATTCACCATTATTTTATACAATTTCTTGCCATCTTGATGGTAGCTTTTTAATCCCGTCTTCATAAAATGATTTCTGTTTCAAATCAAAATATTTAGAAATAGCCTTTTTTACATTGTTCTCATCCTCAAAAGTTTTCCCTTTTAAAAAGTTCTGCAAACTGTGAAAAAGATGATAGCAATATCTAGCAAATATGGTGGACGAGGTAAAATTTCCCAGTTGTAGCTTTCGAGTTTCTGTACAACTATTTTTGCAGCGTGTGGTTTGGCATTGTTATGCTGCAAGAGAACCTGTTTTCTGTTCACTAATGACGGTCAATTTTTTTTCAATTTTTCATTTAAATGCTCTAATTGCTCACAATACATTTGAGCTGTAATTGTTTGATTAGGTTCTAACAGCTCAAAGTGAATTACACCTGACATATTCCACCAAACAGACAAAAGAAATTTTTTTTTGAATGCAACCCACCTTTTGGCTGCTTGTCATGATGTGTTTATTGTCTTTTTCTCATCACATTATTATAGAGGATCTATTTTTTGTCTCCAGTAATCAACAGATAAAAAAAAGGTTCTTAACCCTTTCCATGCAGAAAACTTTTACCATTAAGTAAATAGGTGGAATTCGTTATGCGGCGCATTTTTGGGTAATTTTTTAAATCACGATATTTGGTTTCAATATTGCGCTATATTCAATCTGTTTTTTGTGTTTGATTAAAAACATATTACAGTTTACGAACAAATTTGAACTTTACGAGCAAAAAAAATAAAAATTAATTTACAGAGAATCGCTGAACTTTGTACATCTATTAGATAGAAACATCTGTCCTCTATTAAACAAAACAAACCGCAGCTTTCTACCTAGAGCGGGGGAGAAGTTATTGCCATTATTCACACTATGTCTCTAATTACTTAGCTGGGAGAGTAGTCGATTGTTATCGTGAAGCGACACCGATTAGTCAGCTGTACTACTGTGTCAGTCGTAGAGCTTTGCTCTTACTTTTGTAAAATAATTAAATGTATTCAAAATATATATGAATTCATTTGACAAAAATTTTAAAGCCAAATTAACAGCGCGAACACCTTCCATAGACTTACTACAGGAAGGGGAATTTCCCGGGAATATTTATCGCTAGATAGTTTTAAAAACATATTTACTCGTTTAAATATTGTCGAATTAGCTAATTTAATGTCTAAGTGCATTAAATTAGTTAATTAGAATAAAAAATCGATTTAAAAAGCGAATTTACAGTGATTGTTTACATTTTACTTCGAAAGTTGGAGGCAGGGCTTTTCGCTGCAATTTTTTCGTTTCATAAGTCTGTGATTAGTTAAAGTAACGTCAACAAAGACAGAAGAGACTCAATAAAACTGTAGAAGAAGTTTCCCTTTGATTGTTTTCAGCCATCTGTGTAGTTAACTGCGAAGATTTACTGTAGAATAGTAGGGGATGTATTTACCAAAATATTTATGGCCCAGGGGTGGTAACAAAACGTTTATTGGATTAAACAAAGTCAATCGACATACAGAAGAGCGAATCAAAGCTAAGATCTCTCGAAAACTCGAATATAGCGCAAATTAATTGAATTTTTTAATTGTTACCGATCGGTAAGTTTCGCATCACTGATAAACGAAGAAGTCACGTGATACACACCGATCGGTAGCTAACCGCATGGAAAGGGTTAAGCAATAAGGGATAAAAGAGACGTGCAAATATTTACACGTTTGCAATCAGCTATTAACAGTTCCTGTGGTATCCATTTTCCTAGCTTTGAAACTTTTCTGATTTGTTGTAGGTGTCTATGAATACAGTAGAGCATCGATTATCTGACTTAATTGGGGACTGGGGTTGGTCGGATAACTGAAAAGTCGGATAACCGAAAAGTATGAAAAAATACATTATTGGTATAGTGTATTAGGCTTAGTTTAAATACTAGCCTCCCTTTCACGGTCGAGCCAGTGCTGCCAGCTAAAACATGCAAAAATTTAACAAAAATAATAATAAAGTAGCCAAGACATAACCAAATACTGTAGTGCCACATCACTAGTGGACATTTGAATTTGCCGACTAGAACGCGGTCGGTTAACCGATAAGTCGGTTAATTGGGGGTCAATTAATCAATGCTCTACTGTAGTTTTATTGGATGATTTTAAACATTCCACAATTTCGTCAACTGTTAAAGATGGTTCTACTTCAACTAGTGCGGAGAGAGCATCATCATCAAGGTCAATGGGTCGTCCAGTATGAGCCTTATCCTCCACACTAAAATCATTGTTTTTGAATCTTTCAAACCACTTCTGCGCAGTCCTTACACTAATTACAGTTTGATTATGTACAGTATTTATTTTTTTGGCTGCATTTATAGCATTCTCACCACTTAAAAATAAAAAAGTATTAAACATGTCTTTTATATTCATCCCTTACTTCCATTTTAATGAAAATAAACAACTGAAATGTTCCCAATTCTGGACAGTATTATATGAATGAGATCCAATTTAACACTTCAGTGTAAAGAGTATCGCATTAGACTGGCATTTTTAACAGCAAAACAAGATTTTTCTCAATGTTATAAAAATGCCCATGAACTTATGGACTGACCTGATATATTGTCAATAGGCTCTACAGTTGTATACAAGTTATTAACTACTTGAGTAAACAAGTTTACTTTTTCTTCTTTCCATGTCAACCTTTCCTGTTGTCCTCTTTGAATAGTATTATGCTTTCTTGTGTTATCAAACAATAATTCTAGTACAGTACTACCAAATGATGGTCTGACATGTAGTCCCCAGAAACATAAAAATGCTCGATCAGTCCCTCACTCAATACTAATAAGTCTTATGATTGATGCTCCCAATTTGAATATGTATGTAAAATTAGCTGGGGAATCATGAGAGTGATGACCATTTATTATATATAAATTATAGTGTTTAATAACCAATTCAATAAACTGGTCACCCTGCTTATTGTAAACCAAATTTTTTGATAATTGTGAATTTGAAATAATATTTCCATGAAAATTATTGTCCATTTTTGTGCCAATCCTGGCTTTTGAGTCACCTAATAATAGACGATCACAATCAAAAGAATAGCTAGAATCAAATCTTCCAGATCAGCCAATATGTTATTAAAAACAGGTATATGCAGATAATATAAAGTAATAATTTGATTTTGAGAATTGCCGGATTTCTTTTGATCAAAAATTTGATCTTAGCAGGATGTCAGTCAAAATTATTACTATTTTTAGCAATATGAATTTTTATTTTGCAGATTGTAAATAAATATAATTTTAAACATAAATTAAATAATTACAAAGAATTTTTTTGTACTTTTAAGAAAATAACAAAAATGTCTTACTTTTTATGACTCTGACATCATTTCGGTGGCATGAAATTCGAGATGTCGCATAATATTGCTGAAAATGCTTTCTGTTTACAGTGTTGTCTTCTCCACATAAATTCGATAAGATAGG
The DNA here is from genome assembly GCF_030686945.1 of Centruroides vittatus. Classification (NCBI taxonomy): domain Eukaryota; kingdom Metazoa; phylum Arthropoda; class Arachnida; order Scorpiones; family Buthidae; genus Centruroides; species Centruroides vittatus. Next base: position 652,865 of record NW_027122237.1, on the reverse strand, counting down.
CCTGTAGACGATGATGAGAAGTACCTCGTACTTTATTTCTCCATTTAGAAATTCCCCACAATCTCTCAATATCTTGTGTATGACATCCAGTTTTGGGATCGACAAAATTAAATTTGTGATTGACCTGATGATGATAATATCCAGCTTCTTCTAACTCTTTAGTACTGTATGCTTTCCAACAGTCTGAAAATATAGTTGTTCCTTCAAGCATGTGATTTTTTACTTCTTTCAGTAATGTTTTCTGAGCAGTTTGGAACAGGAACAAGAAAACATTTTCCTGGCTCTCTACATAAACCACTAAACACCCACTGTTGCGGTAGGATGCGACCAATGTTATGCTCCCTGCATGCGTACATTGTTTCATCAATTTCGACAATCTTATTAACACCGCCTATCTTCACATTACATTGACTTACTAAGGAATGGGCACAAACTTCTTTCATATAACTATTCCAATCAATGGTTGTATAACTATTTAGGCCTAGTTGCATTTTACAAAGTTCACATGAAGAAAGTTCCAACAACCATAAATATATAAAATGCATAGCATTTAAAAACAATATGCACGATCTTGCAAACCAGTTATCTGTTTGAATTCCCTTCTTTTCTCTGCATGTCCTAATGTGACATCTCCATTTTGGACTTTCCATTGCACAAAAATACAAAAACATTTGATGTTTATTACTGCAGTCTTTCAGAATGCAAAATTCCACTTTTCTGAAATAGAGCAATAGCACCTTTTTTGTCGTGAGGAATGTCCCAAAATATATATTCCATTTTCAGAATTTTTAATGAACATAACTAGAAAACACACAAACAAGCACCACATAGGTTATCAAAATGAAAGTTGGTTAAATTTCCACTATTATCACCAATGCACAAAATCAATTTTCATATTCACGTGCGCTTCATGATGTAATATTGATGAACTTGCATAGTCAATTTTGTAATAAGTGATTAAAAAAGTGTAAATTATATTATAAAATTAGATGAATTCATGTAATAAAGGCTTATAAATAAATATAACACATGATGTATTATAATATAACAAATTTTCACACGTTTGGTGAAAAAAGCACATGAATATGCTAATCGTTTTGTTGACTATATGGTGAAGATAGAACGTGAGTGAAATCAACAATCATCTTTCTTAAATTTTTACATTCTAATAACAAATACAGTAAGTTTTCTTCTTTTTTAACTTAAAACTACTAATCAGTTGTAACCTAGAAAATTTCACAATTTTGATCGCAATTTTTGACTGGCATCCTACTAACCGAAAAGTGCCAAAGTTTTATTAAATTTATTTATCAAACTTTGACATATGAAATTTGTAATTTATGGAAAGTTTTCTTCAAAAATATTTGATTTGAAAAATGTTTTAAATAAAAATTAATTTATTTATTTAAAAAATTTAATATTAATAAAGTGTATTTGATTCTTTTATGTCATTATATTCGTATACATTTGTATGTTTTAATATAGCAGAAAAAAGAGGCCATTTGAAACTGACATTTAATAGTACAAGCAGTAGAAAAAGTCAGACAACATTTCCAGGCTGTGGTTATGCTGTTCCCATGTAAGTTCTAAAATTTGTGAACCATTATTTGATTTCAATGTACAGTTATTTTTAGAAAAACTGTAGGTAATTATATGAATGCAAAGATTTTTAAATTTAAACAATTACACTAAAATATTTGAACAGGTTAATTTAGTAGAAATAGAACTTAGCAGAACTGTTCGAAATGATATTTTAATTAGAAAAATTTGAAAGTTTAAAAACTAGAATTTATTTTGTTTAAGATGTGTTTGTCGTCATTATAAGTAACATTTTCAATATTAGGCTACAATTATTCAGAAGTGAAAAGAGGGAAAAACAGGCAAAAGAGAACTTTTGGAATCAGAATATGCACTTATGATGCAGTTTATGGAGAAGAGAGAAATGAGTTCTTGCAAGAAATGCACACTCATGCTTGAAAGTTCAATCTGTTGAAATTTCTTTTGTATTTTTCTCTTCTCTCTTGAGTTGGTGCACATGGAGTAGTTTGAAAGCCTTGCTTCCATGCAATAGATGTAGCACTACAAGTTGACATGTAAAATTTGTCAGACTTTTTCTTCCCTCTTTTGCAAGAATGTAACTAGAGGAACAAGCAATTATTTATTGTGACATCATCACAATGCTAAGCTGCAATTTTTTATCATATTTTTTAAATTTATTTAATTTAAAATATATTCTCTCTACCTCAAATTAGTAGAGTCTTGCCTCTGTACATCATATTTTTTTGTTAGCAGCAGAGTCATGCTGTCATCTATCTAACTCCTTACAAGGAAAAATTTTTTAATTGAAATAATGTGACTTCCGGTTTGCATTGGAAATGCATATACAGTTAATTGGGGTCTTCTGCTCCTAAGCTTTCCATATCTGGTCTCGACTTTCATCTGTCTAACTCTATTCTTGAGATTAAGGAAAGACGGCAGTGGGAATTTATATGTCTACAATTTTTTCAAATTGCAGTCCAAAAATAAAGAGAGTACTCCTGTAGACACACAATCTTAGTTTGCTTGGTTTTTCCCATCTGCATAAACTCAGTTTTACAAATCAAAATTACATTTACAAAATATTTAATTAAAAAAAATTATATATATATATATAATATATATATATAGAGTATTATAATATTATGTAATTGTGTTTTAATAAATTCCAAATAATTTATTTAAAGTGAGAAAGGTTTAGTTCCAAGAAGCATTCAGTCATCTGGAAAATTAAAAATATCTCCTGAAGTTGTAAGTAACTTATTATATAAATAATATATTATTTAGAATTCTTTAGATTTATTAAAATAGTCATCAAAATAAGTTGGTATTTTTATTAAGCATGATATTAAGAGTTTATTACGAGTAGTTTTTATCAAAACCAGTTTTTTGACATATTTGCTATGTTTTAATAATTCTAATAAATAACAAATTAATATTTGTTTTATTTATTAGAAATGCAGTTTGGGATACAATGACTTCTTTAATTTTTGAATTTTTAATATTACACAAATTTAAAATAACGTGTGGCAATTATGTTTATGAAGAGCATCACAATAAGTCAGTATAATTGATTGCCATTTTCTCATTCTGGTTTGCTGAAGATTGTCAATTGATATTCAATTGAAAAAAGTATATATAATTTTTTATTTTGGTGTTTATTTTTATTTATTTTCAATTAAGGATAACTTAGCTAAAATATGAGAGTTACTTTCATAAGCCTATTATTATATTCTTGGTGATTATTTACATTATGTGAATTTAAATTGTGCAAGACATTTTGAAATATAATTCTTGTATAAGTTTAAAAAGTCACCATATTTACTTTTTATAAGATGATAATTTATGTAATCTAGAATCCAGCACAATCTAGAATTGTAATAATATTCCTATTACAGTAGAATCTGTTCATTGTAATCAAGTTGAGACTTGCCTGTATTCACTTATATCTATATTAATAACTGATAACATTCAGTGATATAATTAAATAAACCAAGATTTCCACTAATTATAGTCTTTCTTATCTTTTTTCTTTTCATACTAAGGATGATTAAAAAAAACAAAACAAAATAGAGTCAAACTATTTAAATGCAACAAAATATAATAATTTAAGAAGAAAAATAAGAAGTCACATTTATACTTTTTTAGGCTAATTTAAAAAAAATAATAATAAAATCAGATTAAGTAATTTACATCTGTAAACTGAAGATGAATATTAGTCATAATGAGGTCTTCGCTATGAAATTAGCAAGATTGAGACCAAAGTTTTAAATGCGAAAATGTGTACGTCGGACGTTCAGTGCTGCTTTCCTGTAAGCCTAGAAGTTTGGCAATGGCATTTGGAATGTCGAGCACGATTCCACTGACTTTCCAAACACCATTGTCAAACTTTTAGGCTTACAGGAAAGCGGCGCCGAACGTCCGACGTACACGTTTTTGCACTTAAAATTTTGGCCTCAACCTCGCTATTTAAAATCTTATACGAACTTCAAACGTTATAGACAGTTTTTTAATTTTAATATTTTAAATTTTATGACAAGATGATGATTATAATTATTTGAAGCATTCTGGATATTTAAATTCTTATCATTTTTTCAACATAAGCAAGTTAATTTCTAACAATTTTTAGATGAAACAATTTCAGAAAACTTTAAAAGTTTATATTTTATGAAATCCAATTGCAAAAATGTTTGATGATAATTTTTTATTGACATTTAATTATAAAAATTTAAGATAAACCAAAAAAGTAAAGACAGTAATGATGAACTTAACATTTTAATAATATTATATTTTGTATAAATTATCAGAATTATTTTTTACTAGTTTAATAATATATATTTGAAACACGAATAAAATAGAAAAGTATTTTTGATTATTAAAAAAAAATTAAATGTTTATGTATAATTTTATTAATATTTCAGACTTATGATTTTACTGCTGATGATTTAACTGATTTGGGAGAAATTGGTAGAGGAGCATTTGGTACAGTAAATAAGATGGTTCATAAGAAAAGTACAACAGTAATGGCTGTAAAAGTAAGTTAAAAATTTTTTTCCAAATAATATAGAAATATTCATTTATTAGCCTTTGCCATAAGTCAAGGTCATCAAATCAGATGATTCATTAAAAAATTGCTTAATCTTTTAAAATAGTATACATTTATTATTATTATTAAAAGAATCATTCAAAAAGTATGTTTTAAACAGAAATGTATTTTACTGAATATTTATACATAAGAAAAGAAATTTAGAAATTTTCAAAAAAAATATATTTATATTATCTAGTTATATTAAAATAATAGGCAAAGCCATGTTAAACAACTTTGCATTTCCTTCTATCATTAACATTCATTTGTCTCCTACAAATAAAGTATATTCATAAAGTTGAATAAGTTAAACAAGAATGGCATCATTGTTATTCTTACTTTTATAATGTAATGTAAAAGAAATTAAATAACATTAGTCGTTAATTAGTTATTACACTTACAGTAAGCTAATAATAAATTTGTATTAATTGGAATAATAATATAATCTCTGCACTTAGTAAATTGATGAATAATAAATTAAAATTATATTACTGAAAAGAATACTTGCTAGTTTAAAAAATTCTCATTTAGTTGTTATTAACTAACCTCCTTCAGACAATTTCAATATATGATAAAATGAATGTTTCATTATACACTGTATATATAAGATGCCTTGACTTTTTTAATATATGATATGTATTATGGCATACATAAAATAAAATATATACTATTGTATCATTTTGTGTAATATCAAAATCAAATAAATTTTAATGGAAAATATGTAAAATGTACAATCTACAGAAGGTGTATTTTTAATTGTTATTAATGGTATATGAAAAATAGTAATCATTATAAAGAAAGATACCAATTGTCAGTTTAATTTGCTTTAAAAATCAAACTTTTCATAAATAAATATTTAATACTTTATTAATAACAGAAATCAAGCAGGAAATTATAATTGTCCTCAAACAATAACTGCACAGAGAACATGCAATTTAAAACAGGCAATTATTTTATTGTGATTTGGCTGCAATTTTTTAATCATATTTTTAAAATTTATTTAATTAAAAATATATGCTCTCCACATCAAATTAGTAATGTCTTGTCCCTGTACATCATACTTTTCTTGTTAGCAATAGAGTCACATGGGTTATCTATCTAACTCCTTTCAGGGGAAAATTTTGGAATTGAAATAGTGTGATTTCTGGTTTGCATCAGAAGTTTGTGTATAGTTAATCAGGGTATCCTGTCCCTAATCTTCCATATCTAGTCTTAGCTTTCATATGTCTAAAGCTTAGTTTACACTGAGCAAGTAGTGAAAGTGAATGAGAAAGGCGAAAAGTGATTTTTATTCGCTTAGCGAAATTGACTCATACAATCAAAAGCGAAAAGCGATTGTGAATTTTAAGCAGCCAATCATTTGCAAGCAAGAGAAAACATCATCTTGAAAAACAAAATGGCTGCTTCCGATATTCTGTTGATAACCATGCTTGTTTATTTATTGAGAAAAAAGATACATCAAAAAGAAAATGAAGCTGGGTGAGAGGAATATTAAAAATCTGAATTACAACATTTACTCTATTGCTTAAGAAAGTTTCTGTAGCCATTTTGAAAACAACAAGAACCATGTGACAACCATGTGAATACGATTGGTGGTGAAATTTTTTTGCTAGCAAAAAAGATAGACAGTTCTAATTTCAAAGCAAAATGGTGAAATTCACTGGAAACGAATTTGCTCTGTGTTATTTGCTCTGTTTTTCGCTTTCGCCGGTGAATTGCACTTGGTGTGAACTAAGCTTAACTTTGTTCTCGAGATTAAAGAAGGACAGACAGTCATATGGTCAGGGTTCCTATTCACCTGGAAAATTAGGGAATTTGTTAAAAATTGTCAAAAAGTCAGGGAATTTGTTTCTGTGGTTGTCTTGTTGATTTTGTTTGCTGACAGTATGGCTGACCAAGTGTAGCTGTCTGCAGGCAGCAGGAACTATTGTGGTACAATGCAACTTATGAAAAGGGGTGCAGAATATTTTTAGGATCCATGATTTCACCTAAACATACACAAAATTATAGTGCACAAAATATACAAGCATACAACAGTATCAATTGTGATTTTTAAATTTTAAAACTGCTGTATTAGTTATGCAGTATTATAAGTTTGAGAGAAAAATCTAATACTCTTAATAATCTAACGTTGATAAAAAAATTTTTGAAATACTTTAACTCTCTATCTTTCACAATTTACACTTTCAATTTGAAGGCAGATGTGAATAAACTGATGAAAAAAGTTATAACAAAGAACCAAAAATGATAAATAATACCATTTGAATTAATATTTAAGTTATTTATTATTTTTCATTTTAATAATTTTGATCTCATAACAAAACAATTTCTGATTTCCAAAACTTTTCTCCCAGTTTATTAATATTTTATAAAGTTTGAAAAATTTATTGAGAGACAAATTTAATAAATTTATACTTTTGTACATGGATTATACAGAATTTTTTAATAATAATTAATGGCTTTTTTCTTGTTTTCAAAGCCATGAAGTTTTGCAGTTATGAGTTAATAACAGGATAAATTATTTTTATTTAATAAAATATTTTAGTTTTATGTAGAGAAGACATGCCTTAATTCTGTCTTTCTTATTTTATTTTTAATTTTACTAATTCATTGATTATAAAAAATATATAACTGTTAATAAGAAAAAAATAACCAGTTAAAACATTGGAGAAGCAATAGTGTATGTGCATAGTAAATCAAGTGATGTTTTATTTGGTCAATGTACTGTACTTTAACCCTTTCCGTGCGGAAAACCTTTAGCATTAAGTAAATAGGTGGAATTCGTTATGCGGCGCATTTTTGCGTTGTTTGGGTAATTTTTTAAATCGCGATATTTCGCTTCAATATCGCGCTATATTCAATCTGTTTTTTGTGTTTGATTAAAAACATATTACAGTTTACGATTGTATAATTTTTAGTTTTATACATATTTAAAATAATATGAAGTTTACAAACAAATTTGAAGGTTACGAACAAAAAAAAAATTAATTTACAGAGAATCGCTGAACTTTGTACATCTGTTAGATAGAAACATCTGTCCTCTATTAAACAAAACAAACTGCAGCTTTCTACCTAGAGCGGGGGAGAAGTTATTGCCATTATTCACACTATGTCTCTAATTACTTAGCTGGGAGAGTAGTTGATTGTTATCGTGAAGCGACACCGATTAGTCAGCTGTACGACTGTGTCAGTCGTAGAGCTTTGCTCTTACTTTTGTAAAATAATTAAATGTATTCAAAATATATATGAATTCATTTGACAAAAATTTTAAAGCCAAATTAACAGCGCGAACACCTTCCATAGACTTACTACAGGAAGGGGAATTTCCCGGGAATATTTATCGCTAGATAGTTTTAAAAACATATTTACTCGTTTAAATATTGTCGAATTAGCTGATTTAATGTCAAAGTGCATTAAATTAGTTAATTAGAATTAAAAATCGGTTTAAAAAGCAAATTTACAGTGATTGTTTACATTTTACTTCAAAGGTTGAAGGCGGGGCTTTTCGCGGCAATTTTTTCGTTTCATAAGTCTGTGATTAGTTAAAGTAACGTCAACAAAGACAGAAGAGACTCAATAAAACTGTAGAAGGAGTTTCCCTTTGATTGTTTTTAGCCAACTGTGTAGTTAACTGCGAAGATTTACTGTAGAATAGTAGGGGATGTATTTACCAAAATATTTATGGCCCAGGGGTGGTAACAAAACGTTTATTGGCTTAAACAAAGTCAATCGACATACAGAAAAGCGAATCAAAGCTAAGATCTCTGAAAAACTCGAATATAAAGCAAATTAATCAATCAAAGTTTTTGATTAATTTTTTAATTTGGATCGATCGGTCCGTTTTGCATCACCGATAAACGAAGAAGTCACGTGATACAGACCGATCGGTACCTAACCGCATGGAAAGGGTTAAGGGATGTGAGGGTCAGGGAATTTGTACAAAGTTGGTCAGGAAAAGTCATGGAATTTAAAACAAAAATTTGAGTAGGAACCCTTGATGGACCACATTGGGAATTTATAGGTCAACAATTTTTTCAAATTGCATCCAAATGATAGCCATGGCTGCTATTCAAATACAACCAATAACTTTAAATTATTGACATGAATAATGAAAATTTTTTCATTTTTATTTTGAATTTGTTTAAGAATTTTTTTTATAGATTAGTATATTATTATTTAATTGTTCATCATACAATTTTTATTTTATAAATTTTGAGATATAGATGATGATACATTAGATTTATTTACTATATATAAAATTTTTTCTCAGCTTGATTATTTATTTTCATGCATAAATTAATTTTGTAATTAATTAAATTAATTAATTATATATTACAATGTGAGATTAACTTTAGAATCTGGTAATATGAAGTAGAAATGGAGGGTCAGTTTTGTTTTACAAAAGATCATTGTTTAGATACAAAGGTGATTCAAAAAGTAAGGTAACAAGAGCTCTCCTGTACAAATTTTATTTCACAGGCAGATATAGTGATACAGATTATTATGGCACTGGTACATATTATTTTTCAACATAGTCACCATGCTTGTCTAATCATTTATTCCAACGATATACCAAGGCATTGTTGCTGGCAGAGAAAAAATCTGCGTCAAGTCCCTTCAGCCACTTCATGACGGCTTGCTGAACTTCCATATCACTTTGGAATTGCCTATCACCCAGATGCTTCTTCAATGGTCTGGAAATTCGAACAAGAGGAGGAATATGACACCAGTGAGAGCTCTTGTTACCTTACTTTTTGAATCACCATCGTATATTTAAGTCTTTATTACTGATAATAATAAGAAACTGTTATACATTACTAGCAGACAGTCTGTATGATAAGGCATTACATAAGGCAACTTTTTTGTATGAAAAAGTTAATTTAGAATTAAAGTTTGAAATTTAATGTCTATCAAAAGGTAGTTTTAATCTGACTATATGCAATATATTCATGGGCTCAACACAAACTACAAAAATGAATTAAAAATTTTTTGTTTTTTATGTTTAAGATGATAAATCTAATAGAACACAAATCCTTCTGATTAAGAAAGCAATAAATAAGGTACAACTTTGGAGTCATAATACAATGACAGATGTTCAAGTGTCCACTGATTATTTTGTAAGTATAATAGTACAGAAAATTTGTCAGAACTATCAGGGCCACACATATCTTCAACTATATATACAGATTGGTAGTTGGTGAATCTGAAAGTGAATTGTTGCAGAAAGTTTCTTATTGATGTCATGAACAAAAATGAGAGAGAAATTTTAGAACCTGAAACCCATTAATCTCCAGAATTAGATCCAAAAACAAAAGGTTTATTGCACTTCTTCAGATCCCTATCTATCAATACCTAATTTGTTCAAATTCACTGTGAAGTGTAGGAGGAGTTCAGCTAATAAAATTCCTTAATATAATATATTTATGGTATAACATGCTATCAAACTGTCATAAAAAATGAAAAAATAGCAGATTTCATCTATTTTAATGTAAACAAACACACAAATTGTTACTTTGTATAACTTTATCAGTCATTAATATCAGCAATAAGGGAAAAACACAGGCCTACTTTTCATGCAGGAAAATGATGTTTATTTTAGAGAAGCAAATGAATGTAGTATTTGATAATTAAACATAAAACTTATAAAAACATCTTTTTAATATATTTAATTTTAGATTACCATTTGTTTTGAATTTATTAGTGAGGGTGAGGCCTAAGTTTTAAATGCAAAAACGTGTATGTCGGACGTTCAGCGCCGCTTTCCTGTAAGCCTAGAAGTTTGAAACATCGAGCATGATTCCACTGACTTTCCAAACACCATTGTCAAACTTCTAAGCTTACAGGAAAGCAGCACTGAACGTTTGACATACATGTTTTCGCATTTAAAACTTTGGCCTAAACCTTGCTATTATAGGGAACACAGTCTTCAAGATATGCAAGTGTTCAAGATATTATGTATTTATCATATCTTATGTTCTGTAATTTTGAAATAAACTTATAAAATATATAGTATATTAATTCATAACATGTTTATCATTAGTGAGGTTTCCCCTGAAGTTTTCATCTCTGAAACGTGAACAAGATAGTGGCACTCAATGTTCGACATTCACATTTTAGAGATGAAAACTTCGGCCGCAACTTCATTATTGTTTCTATTAAATATATGGAGTTACAAAATGAAATGTAGAGATAAATTTATTCTGTTATATGATATAAACACGATCTGATAATTGTTGTCAACATTATTTTCATGTTGACAACAATTATTTATAAGAGAAGAAATAATAAAACTTCAAAAAAAATTTATTATTATTAAAAATTAATTCATAATAATATATTGTATATGAGTATTTTATAATTCACTTATTATCATGATATAAAGACAAAGTATGCACTGTTAAATATCATTATTTCAGTATACATGGAAATACACAATGTATATTTTGTCTTATGAATGAGTATTTAATGTGTTATTTTATGATGCATGTAATAAAATTGCAGTTGTATATTATGAAATTGCTTCATGACAAATGTTGGTTCATAAAGAAGGAATGACTGAAAAAATGAAGAATATGTCTAAGGAAGAATTAATGAAAAATATTTTGAAGAAATATTATTGTTAATAAGTTATTGGGCTGCAGTTTTCAGATTACAGACATATATATATATATATTCTTGCTGTCATTTGTCCTTCATTAATTTCAAGAGTTAGATACATGAAAATCAAGACTAGATATGAAAAGCTTAGGGTCTGGAGGCTCTTATTAACTATATATGTTACCGGCAAAACCCGATTTTGGCCAAACTAGTTTAGAATTATTATTCAGGTATATTAATGGTTAATTTGAGTTTATCATAAAACACAAATAAGTTTATTTTTAATTTTAGTTTCACTCTAAAAGTTATTTTTATTATTTCGTTAGAATTTTTGAAAATATTTTTGAAAGTTAATTACCTTTAAAAGTGCATGGCTTAATAAAAAAAAAAAAATACGAACTGATAAGTACTGACTAGCTTATTTTTATTTTATAGTTTTGTACAAGTGTTGTAGTTTTGTACAAGTGTACTTCTAATCAATACCGTTTTTGGTTAATGTTACCCTAAGTATCGAAGATGGCGGCTTGTCTCCGATTCCAGCGATCAGAAGACAGGAAACAGTGGGGACGCATGTTCTAACCTAACCTAACCTATTCTAATAATTTGGTTGCTAATAATTATGGTAATTTATTAGAATAGGTTAGGTTAGGTTAGAACGTGCGTCCCCACTGTTCCCTGTCTTCTGATTGCTGGAATCGGAGACGAGCCACCACCTTCGATACGTAGGGTAACATTAACCCTGTTTTTTATAATTAAGTAGACTATGTTTGAATAAATATTGTTCATGTAATTGATTGCTTTTTAATTTTATTTTAACCATTAATATATTTAACCATTAATATACTTGAATAATAATTCTAAACTAGTTTGGCCTGACACACTTTTGCCAAACTATCAGGTCAGTCCATAAGTTCATGCGTATTTTTATCTACAAAAAAGCAGCAAAAAATTTTAATTAAATTTTATTTCAATCTATAATGTATTCACCATTATTTTGTACAATTTCTTGCCATCTTGATGGTAGCTTTTTAATCCTGTCTTCATAAAATGATTTCGATTTTGAATCAAAATATTCAGAAATAACCTTTTTTACATTGTTCTCATCCTCAAAAGTTTTCCCTTTTAAAAAAATCTGCAAACTGCGAAAAAGATGATAGTCACTGGGAGCAATATCTGGTGAATATGGTGGATGAGGTAAAATTTCCCAGTTGTAGCTTTCAAGTTTCTGTACAGTTATTTTTGCAGCGTGTGATCTGGCATTGTTATGCTGCAAGAGAACCTGCTTTCTGTTCACTAACGACGGTGGATTTTTTTTTCAATTTTTCATTTAAATGATCTAATTGCTCACAATACATTTGAGCTGTAATTGTTTGATTAGGTTCTAACAGCTCAAAGTGAATTACACCTGACATATTCCACCAAACAGACAAAAGAAATTTTTTTTTGAATGCAACCCACCTTTTGGCTGCTTGTCATGATGTGTTTATTGTCTTTTTCTCATCACATTATTATAGAGGATCCATTTTTCATCTCCAGTAACCAGCCTACCAAGAAAAGGTTCTAAAGCAATACGGGATAAAAGAGACGTGGAAATGTTTACACGTTGTTGTCGGTTAGCTATTGACAGTTCACGTGGTATCCATTTTCCTAGCTTTGAAACTTTTCCGATTTGTTGTAGGTGTTTATGAACAGTTCCGTGGGATGAATTTAAACGTTCCACAATTTTATAAACTGTTAAAGATGGTTCTGCATCAACTAATGCAGAGAGAGCATCATCATCAAAGTCAACGGGTCTTCCAGTACGAGCCTTATCCTCCACACTAAAATCATTGTTTCTAAATCTTTCAAACCACTTCTGTGCAGTCCTTGCACTAATTACAATTTGATTATGTACAGTATTTATTTTTTTGGCTGCATTTGTAGCATTCTCACCACTTAAAAATAAAAAGTATAAAACATGTCTTTTATATTCGTCGGTTACTTCCATTTTAACGAAAATAAACTGAAATGTTCCCAATTCTGGACAGTATTATATGAATGAGATCCAATTTAACACTTCAGTGTAAAAATTATCACATTATACTGACATTTTTAACAGCAAAACAAGATTTTTCTCAAGGTCATAAAAATGCGCATGGACTTATGGACTAACCTGATAGTTTGGCCTAGGCAAAACTAGTTTGGCGTAAAATCGGGTTTTGCCGATAACATATACAAACTAACAATGGACCAGAAGTCACATGATTTTTTTAGATTAAAAGGTGGTTAAAAATTGCTGCGTAGCATTGTGACAATGTCACAATAATATACATTTGATTTTTTGAAAATAAATACTTATGATAAGAACTAATTGTTCATTTCTTTTAAAAATTAGCAAGTTATTTAATAAATTTTATATAAAAATTTTTTAATGAAATGTATCTCATAAATTGTGATTTTATAAGTAAATTTTTAGTCTTTACTTCACAACTGGGTGCATAAATTTTTAAATGATAAAATTTATGATTGATATTGTGTTGTTAGTGAAGTGATTATTTGTGTTTAGAATGTAACAAAATAACACATTATTATAGTGTTAAAAGGATAAGGTAAGTTGTTATATATATAAATGATGATATTTAACAATTAAAATCAGGATTGTTTACTTATGCTTGGTGATGATATAAAAAATTTGATATTATTTAATTTCTAAAAAATTGATTTCAATTAATTTATTATTAAAAATTTAATATTTTTTTTTATAAAATAAATTTATAATAAATTAATTTGCATATTTTGTAGAAACATTATTTAATGAAAATTAATTTATGTCTACAGAATAATTTGAGTTAATAATATTGAATATTTGTTGTTGAAATATTTAATGGAGGGAAGACATTTCATTGTTAAAATTTTTTTTAAAATAGTGCAGAGTAGATGACTTTCACTGTTTGGTATATGTGAAACAGAAACAACTGTTTTTATTCAAGCTTTTTAGTGAAATTATGATATTCACAATTCTGTGGTTTTTATGTATAGAAAATATACGGATTGAAGTTCTGAAATCATTACTTTGTGTACAAAGTATTAATCATACTATGTTAGAAATTGAGGATATCTTGAAAAGTGTTTTAATGACAATAGTATTAAATGGGAAAAATTGTAGTTATAGTCATACTATTAAATAATTAAAAACAATGTTGAAATTGTAAAATTTGTCCCAAGTAAAAACATTTACAAGTAACAACTCTTAACACAGGAACTGCTTGCTTGGTTTTTTATAAAACATTTTCGACTTTACATTTGGTCATTCTCAGTATCACTTAACAACCTTAACTATTCTAAAGGGTTGTTGTTAAGTAATACTGAGTTTGATCAAGTGTAAGATCGAAAATGTTCCATATATAAATACAAGCAAACAGTTTCTGAATTATGAGTGGTTACTTGTAAAATTTTTGTTATAATATGGTACTGTGGTTTATTAAATTTGTTGACCTGAGTAACTTTTATATGTTCAAAGAAATAGTTTTTATGGCTTAAAAATCAAACATTACTGCATTTGTTATTGGGCTGTAACCTGGCTAATTAAATATGTATAGACATTATGTAATTTGAACCAATGACAGGTGATTAAGTCATCATCTTGTTTGGTAATTTGCTTTTTGTCCTTATGTTACAATATGAATTTATGAGCACTAAGTTTTTGGCTCTGTAGAGGACTTGTCATACATTATTGATGTTGTCAGAGTAATCACACAGAAATGGGTAGACACTTGTTTATCATGACAACAGTTTGCATGTGTGTCTACAGACCTGTGTGTTTACTAGGGATTGCAATTGCTGGATCCCTCATCCAGCAATCCAGCTGGATCCAGCGCATTCTTTGGCCTGCTGGATCCAGCACCAGGTGTTGGATCCAGCGCTGCGGATTTGCAAATACTCAATTAACTTTCTAAATGCCGCAAAAGTCTACGTTGTCCTGTTGCCGCTTTTCTACGTGCGCTATCGCTCGGCGGCGAAAGTGACGTTGCTGTTTAGTGCAACACATGCTACGCGGCTACACCCCCTCTCTACACCGCACCTCTCGCCCTTTTGCCTCTGCTTATATAATTGCCAGTTGACTTTGCGCTTTCGCTAAATAAAGTGTCTTCACGCTAAATAAAATAAGTACTCTACTAGTCCTGGTGAATAATTCTAATTTACGGTCGGTTGCGACTTCAATGAATCACGTGACGGAACGATTTATGATTATTTGATGAACCTGAAACCAACTAACATAGAGGCAGAAAGGGCCTTCTCCGCAGCGGGATATATATGCAGCTCATTAAGAAGTAGGTTGGGAGACAACACCATCAATACCATTTGTTTCTTGAGATCCTACGTCCAGAAAAGTCAGAAAAACTAACAGAAGTGACTGATTTAATTTTATTTAATCCTTTAAAATACTTTATTCAAGACAAGACTAATATTTTAAAACTTTTACTCTAATTCTATTAAGTAAGAGTTTTTAACTTTTATACTATAAGTGGCTAGTGGACTAGGCTATGCAATTTTATTGTGAAAATTAGTGAGAAACTGAGACTACCTAGTTAGTTAAATAGTTAATTAAATTAATGAGTATCAGTATCTTAGATATATGATGATATGAATGTATGTGATTCTTGATTGTGATAATAATAACTAACTACTAATTATTTACTCAGTACTTTACTAACACGAATAATTAAATTAGTTATAAATAACTACAGACTTACATGTAGAGCCTATATAAGAAAACTTGTAAGACTGATAGCCACTTAGCCATTGATTATCTGTCCTTACATTATTATAATATATTAATATAAATTAATTATTAGAATTAGCTTTATTGTTATAATGTTATCTTTAAGTTAAATAATAGCAATCTAACTAAACATTTAAAGTTAATTATCTATATCTCAAGTGTTAAACCGAACCAAAGTTAAGTTTACTACCTAAATGTGTAAGACGTTTTACTGATTCATAGTGATCAGTCTAAATAATAAAAGTTTCTTAAGTATTTAAAAAAAAATGTTTTATTTCTTTAAAAAAACTATAAATTGCTGGATAAATAGATAGATAACACTTTATATGCACCAAAAATACATCTGCGCTGGATCCGCGCTGGATCCAGCTGGAATGATGTTGGTCCAGCAAAAATCCAGCTGGATTGAAAACACTGCTGGATTGCAATCCCTAGTGTTTACCCACTTCTGTGTGATTACTTTGACAACATCAATAGTGTCTGATAAGCCCTCTACAGAGCCAAAAACTTAGTGCTCATAGATTAATACAAAATGATATGAAATGTAATGATTTATTACATTATATTTATTTTATGAAAAATTGCCTATATAAATCATTTTTCATAAAACAAGGAAAATATTATTACTTTAATAATAATATTTACTATTTTGGTGTGATTTGCATATATGATACTTTTGACTTATTTTATCTACCATGTTTATAATAACCAGTTTTGTATGGATTTTATTGTAAATCTATTTTGATCTTGAAAATAGTTCATTAAATTGATAATTATCAAATATTATGAAGATTGCTGACCCATTGACATGAGCCAGTTGGATGGCCAGGACAGTAAAGATGTCAGCCTACTGCTATGGTAGATTCTGGATCAGATCCGAGTGGAGAACCCTAGAATTTTTTCGAGGGTGGATATGTTGAGCCTTGTTCCTCACTATTCAGCAGCCCATTAGGGCTTAGCTAAACCTATGATGGGTATGAGAAAAAATCTGCCTACAGAGTGGAAAGGATCAAAACTGAAAGGAAAAAAAAAAGACCCATTGATATGAAATGTTTGAATATAAGCAGACTTCTTACAGGAAAATATCAATAGAGGACAAGTCAATTATCAGAAAAATCCAAAATCTTGAGCAAATATTTTAAGTGCTATAATGTATTGAAGTTTGACCCTCAATACATCAGAGCACCTGACATCCATGCAGTTGTTTAAGTGCCACCTACCTAATTCTTATAGAAACATTTATAACTACTAAACTTATTTATATTATTTTAAATTACATTTTCTTTTACCATCGGTTATTTTTTTTATTAAATTTTTTTATAAGTTACAACTATTTAATTGATTAAAACCACAACAGTAAACTGGAACAATATATATAGACTCTCACCTAAATGCAAAATTTCCAGCAAAACACCCAAATTCAACATTTGAACATTTTCGGCCACTCTTTTATTGGTCTTCATCAGGAAATGTCAAATGAAAATAACTGTTCTAACTATTTATTGTTTAACTGATATATATGAAATTAATATTGTTTATATAAAGAATCATTATAAAATGCCATCCAGAAATAGGAGAGCATCATGAATCAACACTAAAAAGCTAGGGTTGGACTGCTAAAGATGGACAAGGACAGAGCACCTGGTATTTACATATTATTACTTGAACTCCATGTACAGGGTAACTGAAAAGTCATACCCGTTGCAATTTTTACTGAAATTATTTAATTTCTAATTTTATCTGAGAGATTTGAAACACCAAATTGTCTTGACATGTACATTTATCAACAATATATTTGATTTTTGAAAGTGTTCATTGTTTCAATTGACACCATTATCATTTTTTTTTCTTTCTTCATTCATTTTGTTTCTTATGAGAGTATCATGCTGATTTCCCAAAACTAGCATGTATATGTAATTGAACAATGTTTTATTTGTTGATCATATGCATAGATATTGGAATCGTTTTGTGAACAATATTTGAATGTTTCATTACTTGATAAGAAAACTACTGCTTGTCTTGTAAAGCATTTTAGGGGAACAGAAAATGGAGTGCATATTAAGCAGAGTTATGTTTTAAGTGACTATAAAATAACAGATGTGTGAAAATGCTTAACAAAATAAATGATGCTTTCTCCAACCAAAAGATTATGAATCTTTCTGATCAGACTGGATTATTTTATTATAGTTTGCAGAAAGCTGTGAGAAAAACTACACCTACAAATCTGAGAAAGTGTTTGTACTTGTATTTGTGAAAATGATGGAGATTTTAAAATATTACGATTTTTACAAATACAGGCACTTTCTGTTTTATGAATAATTATATCCAAAAGTCATTTTTTGCAAAGAATATATTTTATTCTAGTAATAGTATTTTTGTTCCTGTTATCTATCAATGATGTATTTTAAACTTAAGAGATTATATTGGGCGTGTGATGTTTTGATCACCCTGTATAATTTCCCTGAATTATTAAATACAGTAGAACCTCAATTATCCGGACTAATTGGGGATGAAGATAGTCTGGATAAGGAAAAATCCGGATAATTGAAAAATACAGTTCAACTCGTTTATAACGACATCCGTGGGACCAGCAATTTTTTGACGTTATAACCGCGTGTTGTTATCTGCGAAGTCTATTATTATTATCATAATAAATTTATTATCATATGTATAAAAATGCAAACTACATGTTTAAATCAACTTTATTTACATTATTATGTCTAAGTTTACATCGATGTAATTAAAAATTTCAAAAATTACCTTTTATAAGAAATTTCTATTTGTCATAAGTTTCAATAATGGCGGAACTTCCGGTTTTGAGAATAATGTCGAATCAAAATGCAACAACAGGTTAAACTAACGTATACCAATTAAAAATAATTCAATTATTTCTTTATAAACTATTTAATGTAATATGTTATATTAAAAATAATAGAATATTTAGCAATTTAGCATAAAGTAATTTAAAAATGAGTACATAATAACCGATCGTCACGTCATTAAAAGTGTAGCAAATCAGCAAATTTGTAAAATTTTTGTTTCTTTGGAGCAATCCAGATAGTCGAGGTTCTACTGTAGTTTTTGTGAATATAGTTTACTGTAGACTACAACACTTGAAATCAAAGTCTATGTTTATATTAATTTGATAAATTAAAAAGATAACTTGAAGCAAGGCAGAATTTGACAAATTGAGTATAAGTATCTTGTCTATTCACTATTGAATTATGATTTTTATTCATAAATCTGTGTATTTAGTGATTTTTCTTAAAAATAGTGTTTAGTAGAAATATTGTATCAGAAGCTATATTGTATATATTTTTGAAGGATGATTATTATATTATTAGTTTCAACTAAACTAAAATTTGACCATGTACTGAAAGCAAAATGCGAGAAATTGACTTTATAAATTTAATTTTTGGAATTTGCTATAACTTGTTTTAAATAGTAAGTTTGTCATTTTATTTAAAATATTAAAACTATTTTATATATTGAATTTATAGAGTAGGTTTCATTTAATAAATTAATTAATTAGCCATTTTTATCTAATATTGTTTGTTTTAAAATTCATAACAAAAGTGATGGTGATTATTTTCCAGAGTTTGAATAAATATAATTTAGAAATTATAGAAAACTATAGATGCAACAAAGTTTGAAACCAAATGTTCATGAAAAAAAAATGGAATTGGAAAGAATGTTTATTTTTAATTTTTTTTATTTAAAAAAAGAGTATTTTTATTCAATCTAATATTAAAGCTTCAAATACCTACACATACCCATACACACACTATTCTAAGCACTATTTGCAACAAAATGTCAAAACATGTAAGAAAAATCAGAATATCATGATGATGATGGTAATGACAGATGTTGATATCATGAAACTATTATGTTCATTCCACAGGATGATCAAAGTTGCTGCTGTACTCTCACAAGCACAGATGACAACACAACAAAGAATGGCACATATGAGCAAGAAAACAGTATTTCCAATTTACTCTACTCTATTTTGCCCCACATATTTTCTCCATTATGTTCTCTGCACAAAGATTTGATATTTCCCAGAAGATTTTACCCGGTGATTACTGCCACAACTACGATGCACGAAGATACGAAAAGGTAATTACTGTTTGGAGTTTGTAACACCTTTTAGCTGCTAGCATAAATGTGGAATGTGGATATTAAAAATATTTTTACACTATAATTTTGAATATATATGGAAAAGTTTCAGGAATTGCTTTATAATGTCAAGCTAATGTCAATGATGAAATTTTATAATGAATGTTTCAAAATTTCTTGATGTTAGGTGGTTTTTTTTCTGATATAACATATATGCTATAATGTATTTAAATTAGAATTTTGATCTTTAAGCAGAAATTGGTTTGCACATTTAATGTTGTTACAAAAATATGACTTAGAATCTTATGTATAAGTTGATTATTATTTGCATTTTTCAGATTGTTTAATAGAAACAAGTTACAGCATTTTAAATTAGACTGTTTTTATTGAATTGGATCTTTTTTCCCTGATGTAGGCAGCAATATAATTTAAGAAATATTTAAAACTAGTTGAAATAATTCAGGGAATAAAGAACGAAGATTAATATTCAGATGAAGAGAATTAATAAAAAATACCTATAAGTAGTGTGTCGTACATATAAAATATTTACTCAATCTATATAAAAATAAATACTAAAACTTTGATTTAATATCTTTTTAATATAATACTGTACTTCAAATTAAAAGTTATTCAAATATTGGCATATTTCATGTAGAGTACCTGTGTACAAAAATGATAAATGACTTTTCAATTCCAATTTTTCAAAGCATTAATTCAAAACTTTGTTATGTCTACATTTTTCTTTGTTGTAAATATTTGAAACAATATATAAATATTAAATTTATATAATATAAATTTCTTTAAAAGGCAATTATGATCAAGTAAAATAATTAAACTCTGTTAATTTATTAAAGTGATAGTATTTGTTTTTTCTTCATACATTTATCTCACATTTTCTGTAAATTACTACCTGTTTCAGAAAAATGATATATTTTACTAATTGATAACATTTTAGTATTTTACTAATTTTATAATCATTAAGAGAATTCTGAAGAAGGATTTTCTAACCAAATTTAAATAATAATAATAATAATTAGTTAACTGTTAATGATTTTGTATTTTGATATTAAATATTTGTTGCTATTTGCATTATTTATTTCTAATCAAGTATTCAAGCCAGATTTATTATTGGATTACAATTTACATAATTAAATGTATAAATGTTATGTAATTCAGAGTAAAGATAGCAACTTAATCCACCTATCTTGTGTTAAATTTAGTCATTAGAATATTAAATAATTTAGAACATTCTGGAAGAAAAGATTTATCCAGAATTGATTTTTTTCAGACCAGATTCATATCAGGCTATAACTTATTTAACTGAATATTTAGATTATATAATTTGGATTAAAGATAAGAGATTGCATTGCCATCTTGTAATATTGTATATTTAATTAGTCAAGTTATAGTCTGATAATGAATCCAGCTTTCTTGTTTGATATTAATATAATTCAAACTTGGTTTTCTATATTGTTAATATGGATTACATGTATGAATTGCTTTTTTATTGCTTATTTTGATAAAGTTTTTGTAGTCCAATAAAAAAAAATGGAACTGTTAAAGGTACTGTTTGCTGATAAAACAGTAAAAGAAACAAATTTCAATTATCGTCATTTGTTACAAGCATATAGTTAAGTTTCGAAGAAAAGAACAAAGATTGTATCAATTACTTGGATACTTCTCATTCTACCAGATGGTGAAATCTATGCTAGTGTATATTAAGCTTGCCTTCTGTCCTTTATATACGTCATCTCTTTTGATCCAGAATGGCATGAAATATCAGCATTTCATTCAATAATATATGCACTGTATCAAAATCAAATATCTTCTTTGAGCTTCACAATATCCCATGCATTATCTTATTGATTAATTGAATCTTATCAATACCAATTGTTAAAATTTTACATAAGACATGCACTACTTTCACATATCTAGGAGTTTGACATTAGCTTTTAAAGAATTATCCAAATCTAGGAATATGATATGGCATATTAATGCAATCTCCAATGTATATTGAATCTTAAAAAATTATAATGATCCCATACCTGATAACCTTAAATTCCGGATATACATTGTAATGACTCAAAATACAGATACAGACATTATCGGCCTACATTGCATATATAAGTAGGTCTTTGGTTAAAAGCCAGCATGATTACACATATAATGTTATCATGGGATACAAGAATGCTGTGCTAGCATCCTTTGCAAGAATAGGTAGATGAGAAGTATGCTGGAATGAAGTTAACAATATCATTAGAGAGGTTAAATTCTAAAGTCGTGAAAACATGGCGGAGAGGAATGAAAAGCAGTTGAATCTGTCTATCTCAGACATGTTTATCTCAAAATTTATTTTTTTTATGCATTTTCAGCCTAAGTTTAATATATATTTTCCATGTTTATCTCAAATAATTTTCTCCTAAAACCTTTATATTTCAAATTATGGACTGAAGTGTCAATTACAAATTCAAAGCTCAGCATCTGCATTTTGATAGCATAAACTGCAGTTGGGAAACATCTCTTGCAATACAGTACATATTTGCAGTTAATGCTTTTCTCTAATTGGCTACAACTTTGGGTTTGCATCTTATTGGTTGAAGAAAGTCGGGCGTTGGAAACTATTGACAAACTATTTCTGTTAAGATATGTCAAAAAATGCTTTATTTATGCCTAATACAGGTATGTATCATTGTATATTGTACACACCTTTATTATCTTGCTATTGTATTAATAAAATACCATACCTTCAATCAAACCTATTACTCTTTACTGTGTAGGAACCTCTATATCGCGAAATCTGTTTGAATTGTCTTGAATTGTTTAATCTTTTCCACGAGATTCACGATAGATAGGTTCAACTGTATATAAATGAAAGCTTGGAAGAAATTGTTTGAATGCCATGGATTGCACATCTCTCTTATTATCATGGAAGTTTGCCATAATGAAGTTATGGGAATGTGTTTATTTATTACAGCTACTTATTTATTATAAATTCATATTTAAAATATTTTTAATATTTTGTGGTTGAAACACTTTATTTGAATTGTTGTAACACATTTCAATACTTGATCCATTAAGCAGATTAAGACAAATTTACCAATAGGGTGTTGATTTTGTTTGTTTAAAAATAAAAATACAATAAGCAGTAAAATAGTAAAACAATAGTAAACCATTAAGCAGTAAAAATAGTAAATATCTTCATTTATGTTTTGCACAATTACAATATTTAGATAATGAACTTCAATTATCTTTCACCAATGAATT
This sequence comes from Centruroides vittatus, assembly GCF_030686945.1. Lineage (NCBI taxonomy): Eukaryota > Metazoa > Arthropoda > Arachnida > Scorpiones > Buthidae > Centruroides > Centruroides vittatus. The sequence goes on along the minus strand of NW_027122237.1, from coordinate 629,505 downwards.
TGGCATCTTAATTAACTTGTTCAAAACAGAAATTTAATTTAATAAATACAACTAATTAATAATTACATCAAATATCAAGTGAACAGCCAAATTCCTTTATTGGACTATCAAGGCTAAATAATGCCCTGTTTATTATTTCATTATTTAGCCTTAATAGCCCAATAAAGGACTCTGGCTGTTTTGTTTAATATTTGATAAAAATGTAATTTTTTTAAAAGAATATTAAGAAATAGTTATAACTTTTTAGAATGATGTGCTCAGTAGTAGATGCTTATTGCACTTATTAACAAATTCATCACTAATAATTATAGATAGAAAAATTGGTTAATTAATGCTTAGTGTTAAATATTAAATGTACATTATATTATATTTTTTGTTTAGTACACACAATACTTTCTATTTGTTATTGATTGGATAAAATAGTCTTAAACTGAAAGTATACTGGTATAAACATAATTATATAATAAGTAAGTATTACTAATAATAAATGTGTATACAGTGAGATCCCTTGATATTGGAAAATGATTTAAAGGAATTATTTTATTGTCAGAAATTGAAGCAATACTGTTTTAATAACTATAAACTAGCGAATTTCAGTGTACTTATTAATCAGTTCAATCCAATTATTTTATTAATTACATATAAGAATAATTTTACATGAGAACAGTTCTTCATTTTAAAGTAATTATGTAAAATATTCAGAAAGAACAAAAAATTTTATTTTAAATATCATTAACTTTTTTAAGTGAAGATATAATAACTAACATTTTTGAATTTTAGTGATTTAATTATATATATTATAACAATTTTTAATGGTATTGTCGTCTTTTTTTTTTTAATATAGAGAATTCGGTCAACAGTTGATGAAAAAGAACAAAAACAATTATTGATGGACTTAGAAGTAGTGATGAAAAGTAATGATTGCCCATTCATTGTACAGTTTTATGGAGCAATTTTTAAAGAGGTATTCTTAATTATTATTTATATTCAGCAATCTTAACAACTAGACGTTCCTTTACTTTAATCATTTTGACGATATGAATCTTCTAACAACAGTGTTAATCACTATAAATAAATCTTGCAAACTTACCTGAGGAAGGTCCTTTGTGTGGACTGAAAACGTTAGTGACATAACAGTTTTCACAACTAAATGCAAAGCACAATTAGGTTTGTGAGTTTTGTTTATAGAAATTATTAAACTCTGTTTTTTAATTTATTTATGTGGAATATATGAAATCTTGTAATAATTATTAAATAACAAAATTTTCCGTTTTTTCTGATTTATTCTTATATTAAAATCTACTATATTAGTTTAATATCTGTGTATTTTTTGTAATAGAAAAAATTAATTGGTATAGAAGTATATTAACCATTTATAAATCAAGGGTTTTATCCATTAACCCAGCTTTGCAATTGCCCCAATTATTTGATTTCTGTTCTGATATAATTATAAGATATTAGAATACAAAATTCGGTTAATGTTACCCTAGGTTCCGAGATGGCAACGGGGGAAATTTTTCCCTACGTTGGAGACTGCGACGGGGAAAAAATTTTTTCCTCGATTCAAGATGGCCGCGTTTCCGGCCGCCATCTTGAATTTCTCTGCAGACTCCGCGGACGTTAACCGAAATAACCAAAAATATAAATAAATAAATAAATTTACTCACTTTTCGATGGTGGTTGCCTACTTCTTCCTACTTTTCTTTTCCTTTCCGTTCCATTCTTTTTTCGGTTTTGCCAGCTTGGATACTTTCCTTTTCTCTTGGTGCGGCTCTTTTCTTCCCTGTTCTTTTCGATTCGGCTGCTCTTTTATTGGTCGATTGGCGTTTCCCTCTGTTCGATTTATTACTACTTGGCCATATAAACGACAGAATGCAACCCCAAGAAATGTGACCAAATTTACTTTTAAATGTTCCTTCAAAGGCAGAAGTCTTCGTTCCACACTTACTACTTCGCAAGAAACAGCTTTCTCTATTACTCCGATGACATAATTTGCATTTAGAATCGCACGGAATGCAAACGGACTCGGTCGGCTGTATGCCTAATTTTACTGCAAATTTCGGAAATCTTAATGCGTTATCGATATGGGGAGGCAAACCTAGCTCCAAAAAGTCGTCTTCCATTAACTTGTAGAAATCACGTGTGGTGCAACTCGACCGAAATTCGTCGTTGAAACTCAAATCGGCAAAACTACTCATTATCGAATAATTGGCAATAAACTAAACGCGGGGAGGTGGTGAGGAAAAAAAATGAAATATCGTAACCAGAAAAAAAAACAGCAAATATTCCAATACGCAATTCGTCGCAACACTGCAGTAAACGATTCCAACTGGAAACTAGTCGATTTGCATAAAATTGCATTGAAATGAACAGAAATCACGTCACAGATCGAGCATTTGCATATTCGTTCGTAACACAACTACGAATTTCCCGCCGATATTACTCTCGCACGACGTCACGAAAAGGCTCCCTCTACCGTCGCAAATTTACACACGACCGTCGCCGTTTCGAGGTTACAGGATACTCGGCAACGTCGATCTCAGTGTTGAAACCAAACGGGGGAAATTCTCAACGGCGTCGACGTCATGACTTTAGGGAAAAAAATTTTCCCCGCCGCAGTCGCCAAGATGGGAAAAATTCCCACCGCCGCCATCTCGGAACCTAAGGTAACATTAACCCAAAATTCTATGTCCAGAATGGAATGTCCTTACAAACTCTGATTCAGCACCAACCTCAGCTCAAATGGCTGAAGTTGGTGCTGACTTATAATAAGTTAGGTTATAAATATATATATATATAATATAATTTCTGTTACAGTTGAGATTGAATGAAATTTTAGCTACGGTATAAAAAGTAAATTTGGTTTCTTGTTAATCATTGTTGTATTTTTTGTAGTTTAATGATAATGCTGTTGTTTGTTTTTACTTTTTGGATGCAAAAAATAAGAAAATGAAAGGAAAAGGTGGTTGAATATTACAGAAAATAATCATTTTACTGTATTACAATATCACACTGAGTTATCTTTAGTTTCAGTTTTAAAATTATGTAAATCTTTTGTTTGGTCAGCTGAACTGTATTTTTGATAATTAATCTTGTAATAACGTGATATATAAATTCTGTTTTCTTTTTCTTGTTTTTACAAAAAGCTCTTGTAATTATTTATATTGTGGGGAAGTTCTCGATCTTTAGAGTATTTCCTGTGCAGGAATAAAGAAAAAAAACTTTGAAGAAATAAATAACACACACTACAACTCCAATGCAAGGAACTTAAAAGTTTGTCAGTTCTTTTGATCACTTCTCTGTCCATTTGCTGTAACTGTCTGACACTGACAAAGAAAACTGTGTACTTAGTGCCTTGTGGTGGAGAAGAGATAGTCTGTTATTGACGACAATGGACACAGCCAGGGGTAGTTGGTAGTGCCACTGAGCGGAGTGCAGGTGGATGGAAGGCAGGCCTGTTTGTTATTTATACAGTAAGGCTCCTGACAGAAAATGAAATCGTATTTTGGCAAGTAGCATACTATAGTAGTCTTTTTGTGAATAAATTTGAAGTTTGTTACATAATTTGTATAATTTTACAATGATCCTATATTCCCGGTGCAAGCTCCTTGCTTATCGACCAATTCGCTTAACGACGTAGTCGTCGAAACAGAACTTGGTCATAAAGTGAGTAGTACCTGTATAACAGATTCTTGGAACAGTGGATGAGTTTTGGCAGCCCAAGCGATCCATTAAAATGAGATTCCTCTGTATCAGTACAATATATACCATAAAGTACAGAATGATTTCATGTCTCCAATGTTCTTGCAATTATTTTAAAATCAAACTGAGTTGTTGTTTACGTTTTAGAATATTCTTAGTAGTTAAAATGTAGTAAAATGTAGTGATAATTTCATTTATATTTATACTGTATGTATTTTTTTTTTTTTTTTAGGGTGATTGTTGGATTTGTATGGAATTGATGGATACTTCTTTGGATAAATTTTACAAATTTATTCATGAGAGGCAAAAGCTTAGGATACCAGAAAGCATTTTGGGAAAAGTAACTGTTGCAGTAAGTAATGTGATTGTAAAATTTTTAAAAAAATGTTTTTTCATTGATGCATGCTAAGTATATAAATATTTTAAATTTAATAATAATTTTTGTATGTATATATGTAAATAGCAAACCATTAGAGTATTAATAAATTTTATTGGTTTTATTAATTTTATATATTACAGTAATACCCTGAGTTATGTAACATGCGACTTATGTAAATTCACAGTTACATAAAATATAAATCTAAAAGATTGGAAGAAAAATCTAAGTAGAGTAACATGTAATTCATTCTCTCTCTCTCTTTCTTTTGCACTGTACCAATTTATTGCTTTATTGCTCTGCTAATCCTTTACTTTTTGTTCTAATTGTAAGCACCTATGCAAGTGTACTAGGCACTCTTTCTCATAAACAATTGTTTCATACAAAACAATAGCGAGGTTGAGGCCAAAGTTTTAAATGCGAAAACGTGTACATCGGACGTTCAGTGCCACTTTCCTGTAAGCCTAGAAGTTTGACAATGGTGTTTGGAAAGTCAGTGGAATCATGCTTGACATTCCAAATGCCATTGTCAAACTTCTAGGCTTAGAGGAAAGCAGCACTGAACATCCAACGTACACGTTTTTGCATTTAAAACCTTGGCCTTAACCTCGCTAATAATAAATAATGTATATACAATACACATATAATAATAAATACAGTATTCACTTATTACTCAATACTGTATTTATTTATAATTTACAATAAAACACTTAAGCAATTTACAAATTTGACTTGCATAAAATTTGAGTTATGTAAAGGTCTACGGTCTATATTACTTACGTGAAACTCTGGGTATTACTGTATATATAAAGTTAAACTACATTTTATTTTGTGTGTAAAATAGATAATCAAACTAACCACAATAAAGGTCTGAAAATGTAGACTGGCTCAGGGAATGGGATGGTTTGGATTTCTGAATTTTCCAGAGTATAAGGGTAACTTTAAGATTCAAATTTAAAGAGGGATTATTGTGACATCATCACAGTGCTGGGCTGCAATTTTTAATCATATTTTTAATTAATTGTCGGAACGTAGTGACGACTAATACTTGACTTTGTGCATTCCTTGTCCGCAGAATAACTCTGGAATGAGTTGTCCGATCTTGATGAAATTTTCTACGACGACTCATTATCACTCAAGGATGGACTGATTAAAATTTCAACTTTCAAAAATGATCCGTTTTTGTAGAACTGGATATAGGTGTTTTTCTTCAGTATGGATCATTTTTGAGAGTTGAAATTTTAATCAGTTCATCCTTGAGTGATGAGTCGTTGTGGAAAATTTCATCAAGATCAGACAACTCATTCTAGAGTTATTTTGTTGACAAGGAATGCATGAAGTCAAGTGTTAGTCGCTTCCTGCACGCAGGTGTAGAAGCGCCATCTGGTGGTTGGAAAATATGACAAGCATTAAAACGTAATTTTGAAAGGTAAATGTTGTCGCTAACTGGACACACAACAAATATACAGAATCTTTATAGAATAATAAGTTTAAACAAGTCTTCTTTTTAAAACGTGGAGCAGCAGTGATCAATATTGATGGCTTTACGATCCATTCTCTCCGTCTTCCTATCATTAGTACGAAATTTCGATCTCTAAATGGAGAAGCTGCGCAGAGATTCCAAATTGAGATGAAGTCGCTCAAATTCATCATCATCGATGAAATGTCAATGATTGGTGCAAGAATGCTTTACATGATCGAGAGAAGATTGAGAGAGATAAACCCCGAGAAAGATGAGCCTTTTGGTGGATTCTTTATCTATTTGTTTGGTGATTTTCGTCAGCTTCCTCCTGTTAAAGACACTCCTCTCTACTCGAGTTTTTTTACGATGTAATGTCCCAACAAGGTAGATTCGCATTTGATTCTTTTGAGAAGTTCATTGAACTTAGTAATTCTCATAGACAAAATAGCGCAGATAGTTCCTTCACGGATGTCTTACAACATCTAGCTTCAGGTGATTTCTCTGATACAGATCTGAACATTCTGACAACAAGAAATCGAGCCTATTAATCCAGAGATGAACTTGATCAGTTCCAAACGGCAGTAGAGCTATATCCAACAAATGAGCAAGTTAAACAAAGCAATGAAGACTACTTGCAGTCAACTGGATGCCCTTTTGCTTATACAGCAGGGGTGGGCAAGCAAGAGTTCAGTGGGAGCCGAAATGTAGGTTTTGCAAAATGCATGGGAGCTGCAGTTCTGTACTATCGTGGTGGATAGTATGGTAAGGCCGGAAAGGATAGCACTTTCAGCAAGAGCCGCATGTAACTCAAAAAGAGCCGCACTTGCCCATGCCTGTTATATATCATCTGAAAACACTCCAGATATTGCCCTGCCTTCGTCCAAAGATGACTCAAGCTCTTGGTCTCTCGGTCCCTCCAAGTTTTTGAATCTCTCAGTTAATGCCAGAATCATTCTGAGAGTCTACTTATGGGTGCAAGGAGGTCTCGTCAATGGTTCACTAGGAACTATACGCTACATTATATATGTTCTTAATGCTCGCCCTCCAGCTCTTCCTCTGTTTATTTTAGTGGAATTCGATAACTATCAGGGACCTTTCATCTATGATAATCTGTTTCCAATAATCCCCATAACATGCACTTCGAACGATGGCAGTATATTGCCATCTCGTAGACAGTTTCCCCTTACCTTAGCATACTTGACGACTATACATAAATCACAGGGATTAACTCTTCCAAAAATCAAAATAGATATAGGGAAAAAAGAAACAGCTATCGGTCTTATCTATGTTACATTGAGTACAGTGAAAAAATAACTGACATAGTATTTTTAAAGAGTTACAATAAAGATCGCAACGAGTCAATCTGTAAGTCCAAGGCCTATAGTGATAGACAGAATTTCATGAGACATTGGCATAGCAATTAATTAATGGCTTATTCTGACCTTATATTTGTACCTTTAAATGATCCAATAGAAATCATATATATTGTTGAGAACGAATGATTCTTTGTTTCTTTTTTCCTCATAATCTAGAAAATAAAGGTGCGAGCAGCTTCGTTCCGACTACACGCGGATGTAGCGTTACTTAACTAGTTTAATTTAAAATACAAGGTATGTTCATTAAGTAATGCAAGTGTCATCATAAAAAAAAATTATTTAAGATATAGTTACAAATGTTTAAAAATCTTCCAAATGCCTCGTGCATCTACATATTTTTTCAGTGACTTTCCCAGACACAGTACGTGCCCTGGAAATCTTCGGAGGGAACCTCATTCAGAGTTGTTGTCATGGTGGCTTGGATCACTTCAATGCTGTCAAAACTGTGTTCTTTGAGGGCAGTCTTAATCTTCAGAAACAAAAAGAAGTCTGCCGGAGCCAAGTCAGGACTGTAAGGAGGCCGGGGCAGTGTTACCAAGTTGTGCTTCACCAGGAACTCATAGATGTGCAGAGTGGTGTGCCATAAAGCATTGTCGTGATGGAGCACCCAGGTAGCAGTAATCTTTTGCATGCGAAGGACCCTTTTTCTCAATCTTTTGAGAACATCCATGTAGTAGGCAGTGTTGACAGTCTGTCCTTGAGGTACAAACTCCTTGTGGACCATACCCTTAGTGTCGAAAAAGACAACCAGCATTGTTTTCACTTTTGACTTGCTCATTCGTGCCTTCTTTTGTTTGGGGATGCTAGGGTGTGTCATTCAGCACTCTGGTGCTTTGTCTTCAGGTCGTACTCAAATACCCATGTTTCATTCCCAGTAATAACATTGAAAATCAGGCTCAATTTGAACATGTTCCAAAAGTTCATTCGCAATCGTCACTCAATTAGCTTTTTGCTCGTCTTTTGTGCCAAGCTGGTCCCCAAAGTGTTTGGGGACCAGCTTGGCACACACCTTTTGCATGTCGAGATTGTTTGTCATGAAGGTGTGCACAGTGGCTATTTGAAGGTTCAGTGTCTGTGCAATCATTCTAACACTTATTCAATGGTCAGAGTTCAACAAATCATGTACACGAGTCACATTTTTGTCGGTGTGATTGGTTGATGGCCGTCCAGAGCGGGGGTTGTTGGCCACCTTTTCCTGGCCCTCCTTAAACATCTTCAACCATCTTGAAATTTGCAAAGATGATAGAGCAGAGTCCCTGTAGGCTTTCTGGATCAATTGATTGATATTGGTATAACTTTTGCAGAGTTTGGTGCAGAACATGATTGCATATCGTTATTTGATCGTTTGTTCCATTGTGCATTGTGACATGGTCTTTGAGACGAGTTTCACAAAGTCAATGATACTGATGCAATGACTGCTTGGAGCAGACTGACCTTGGGTGCATTGTGAAGCCAAGCATATCCTCATCTAGCCCAAGTGGTCTGAACCGGCTTCACAATAAAATAACTTGCATTACTTTATGAACACACCTTGTATATGCTTTCGATCTCAAACTAGTAGTGGCTTGCCCTGTACACCATACTTTTCCTGATAACAGTGTCACGCTGGTCATTTATGTAACTCTCTTCTGGAGAAAAATTTTGAATTGAAATCATGTGACTTCTGATCTAGACTGGAAGTTCAATTTACAGTTACTTGGGGTCTTTTGACCATAAGCTTTTCATATGTGGTCTTGACTTTCATCTGTCTAACACCGTTCTCAAGATTATGGAAGGACAGACAGACAAATGGACAGTGGGAATTTATAGGACTACAATTTTTTCAAATTGCAGCCCAATAAAGAAAAAGAAAACATGTATAGCATATTATTTTTAGTGTAAAATAATATAGTACAGTAAGTCCTCTACTTACGAACTTAATCCGTTCGTAGCAGTCGTTCGTAACTTGAAAAGACTGTTTGGCGCAAAAACTCAAATACAACGTTGTTTTTACAATTATGTAATGTTTAGACTACTCGAATAATGTTGAATTAAGATTGTTAAAGGGAAGTGTTTTGTTTTCCATAGTGATTGTTCTTCTCTTCTTTCCTCTGCACTTCACACTCTCACTATCTTTACGTTTTCCACTCATGTTCAATAAACGATACTATTTACAGGTAATACAGAAACTAGGAGGTAAAATACAAAAAACTAACAAACTAAACAACCAAGGGTTCAGAAATACTGTGTACAGTACATATACATATGTACTGTATGTACTGTAAATGTTTTTAACGTAAAACTTCAAAAATAAACTTGACTGTACATAAAAAATAACCAACTGCACTTTAATAGTAAACAAATGACACGACACACGACTACAGTCCAAACTCAACTAAGAGCTTCTCACGCTCATGTTAACCTGCCATCTGTCGGCTTTGTTCGTAACTTCGAAAGTTCGTAAGTTTAATGTTCGTAAGTAGAAGACTGCCTGTACTAATTTATTTTGGAAACCATTCACAAAAGATGCATTTTTACATTTTTTACGTTTTTTGAATAAACTGAAAAAAAATTATTTTTATATTTTTGTGATTTCATAACTTCGTGTGCATTTGGTAAACTATTTTTTTGTAATTAAATTATTTTTTCACTATATGCACATGTATGATACCTCAATGCATAGAATTAACACAAGTTTGCTATTTTAAAAAGTCCAGATTCTCAAGTTGTCTGAATTTTTAGACCTTTACTTCATTATAGTAATTTATAATAGATGTTGAAGCTTGTCTTTGAGTTTTTGATAATTTTGGCTGTTTCATATGAATAATTTTTTATTCCAATACACATTCTGCTAAATTTGTATACTAAAATGTAATTTAAAATTAACAAAATTAGTTTTATTAAATACTTGATTAGTTTTGTAGTTTGAACATTGAATCATAGTACAGAAATTGTTTAGTAATTTTTGAGATATGCATGCAAAAATAATTATATAGATTTTAAAAATTGTATATATGTATATTTTTAAAAATGTAAGAAAAACAGCAGTTCTGTATAATTTTTAATTTCACATCAGTAAAGTATGTTGTAACAATTGATTACATATTTCATTTACTGATGTAAGGTCTAACTATTAAGAACTGACTTAAAAATTGTTTGATTGTTGTTCCTCCCACAATATTTGTGTAATTTTAGAATCATTATGAAGTAACTTGGTATAGTATTCTCTAAAAATACTCAAATGCTTTGTTTAATGTAGAACCAGTTTAAAATTTTTTTGTTTTTTTAAATGAGTAAGTCAGTTAAAACATATAACTGATAGTTGGAATAGAGAATAGATAATTTAAGTGAAAACACTTCAAAGTTTACAACTTTTATCTTCAAAATAAGATGAAATTGTTAGTTTTTACAAACATTTTAGACACTTGTAAAAAAAAAGATACTTTTATCCTTCTGCCTTGAATTAGTTACTTTTAGTTTTCATTTTATTTGTGAGATCACGTTTGAAGGGGTAATACCTTCTTGTCATCGAATCGTGAGATTTGCTCATGGTCTTGTAAGGATGGCTTTAAAATGTAACAAAAGATGTAGAGACAAGGCAATCATAAAATCGTTGTCTTCCGTCAGGATTCCCAACACCAGATAGGGATGAGGTTTGCGCCCTATCACATGTTTACGATATCGGTTTAAATAAGAGGGGTTTTACAATGATGAGTAGAGGAGTTGTGTCGAAGTGTCCAAGTCGTAGTGGAGTGAATAGTCCATACTTAATCAATCAAATAAGATTCAACAACTTAACAATAAAAGGTTTACTAATATAAAATATAGCAATAATGAGATACAATATAATGTTACAAATACAAGTTCACATGATTGAGCTTAATTGACTTCACCTCTATACTTGAGTATATTATTACTAAATCAAGAGTAGATTACTACTCCAAGAGATATATATTGATAAATAGAGAATACACTGTTAAACTTTTGAGAGAAAGAGTTTACAAGTATTAAAACGTATTACCTCGAATGTTGATCGGTTGATAGTCTTCTTCTGTAGCATTGATCTCGTAGAGGAGGATGATGAATTAGCAGGAACTATCTTCTTATTTGGCAGCACACAAAGTTAAAGCTGTAGGCTCTTCCAAGAGGTCATGGCTCGTTCGGAATATGATGACATGCGTATGGCAAGTTCAACTTCTGATGAACTGCCCCAAATGGTGGGAAAATTGCCCTTTTTATCCCAAATTCTGATCAATAGCAAATCTTGATTTTGGACTGCTAACGGGATGTGTGGGGACATGTAGAGGGGGTAAATAAACAGATGGATGTTAAAACAGGAGAGAATGTCTGGTGGGAAGGGAAGTTAATTTCCTTCTCTAGCTAAAAGTGACACTGTCTTCCTTTTTTGTAAACAACTTGAAAACATATGTTTTCCATGCTAATTAATTAAATAAATCTTGATTCTCACATATTAAAATTTTTTAATTATGGAAAATTATTGTGGCGTTATTTTTTAAATTAACAAATAATTATCTTCACTTTAAAACATCATTTATTTATGGTAAAAAAAAAATTGAAAATTGTTTTCTTGGTATAAATTGCATAATACTTGATTTTGGTAATTTTCATTTTTTGGATATTTTAATTATTATTTTAACTTTTTATTGTGTGAAAGAATTTTATTTTATAAAATTAATGTATTTTTCAGACTGTGAAAGCTTTAAATTACTTGAAGGAAAAATTAAATATTATACATAGAGGTGAGAAATTCATTATTGAAAAGTTATATATGTATAAGTTTTGTTATAATCTTATATTGAATTTTTGAGAAATAGTTATTACATATAGTAAATAAAAAAAATCATTTTGATATTTTTTTAGTAATGTATTAATATCTGATAATGTTTAAAGATAATGTAGGCATGAAAACATTTGGAATATTTATTAGTAATTAATGCATTTAATAAGAAAAATAATTTAAGATGAAAATTTAGTAATAAGTATAAAAGTATTAAAATGTGAAACTATATAAGCAGAAGAAAGATGCTGTTCTATCGTTTTAATTATTTTAATGGGACTATGCTGTTATAGATCTAATGTCATGCTATTGTTAGAATATAGAGGACAGTATCATCCTGATTTTCTTCATTTCAGTTTGATATTTTTTGTAATTTTACAGTAACTTTATGAATTAATCAGTACAGGTATACCTTGAGTTATGTCGTTCCCGATTATACGTCGTTTGTCAAAAAAGTATATGGAAAAGTAAAAATCAAGTTTAATTCAGTTTATTCGACTTTAAATCCGTCCGCCACAAACATTGAAGTTGTAATATCACTAGAAAAGCGTTGAAAGCACATAAAATCATATTAAAATATGTACATTTACAGTAAATGTTAATATAATCATCATAAATCCTAGAGAACAAAACATGAAAACATCTGTTTTTCTGTGTTGTCATCTTATTTAGCGGTCTTTAAGTGCTCATTATTGGTGTTTAGTTATGACGTAAGTCGAAACTACGACTTACGTTGTAACTACACAAGTAAATTCGACTTACGTCGCCTCTCCTGGAACCAATTATCGACGTAAGACGAGGTATACCTGTACAGTAAAACCTCAATCTAATAGACAAAATTTCTGATTTGAATGTCACATGTGAAAATTAACACTGTGTTAATTTTAAAATGCTTTTTTATATATAATTAAATTAACAGGTTTTTTTTTTTCTTCCCAAAACCAAGAGTCAAGGCTCTTAAGAACTTTATTTTTTGTTTAGTTAAATACAGTTAAAATGTATTTTCCAAAGCTGAATTAGCTGTAATTTCTTTGGGGTAGTATTGTAATATTAACTTTATCCAAAATAAGATTACAAATTTATTTTACACAATAAAACATGCATATCCACATATAAACGAAGAATTTTCATGTTTCTTTTGAAAGATTGATTCTGGATTTTCCGATCATTTTCCATTCTTAAGCTTGATGTTTTATTAATTAATGAATGTACCCTACTCTTAATGTAAATCGTTAATTTTTCTAAACTAAGATAAACTTTACAAAATATTCTAATGAATTGGAATCAGGAGAAATTTAGGTATTGTCCCATCACTAATAAATACATTAAAAAATAAACTCTAAATTTCAATTTTTTTCTTTTTTTTTTCTTTTTTGACACCACTCTGGCATCTTATCGCACTTGTTGTGCTTGCTTATTTATTTAAAACAGGATAAAACATTTTAATAATATTAGTAACTATATTGTGGCTAATTGATTATTTAAAGACTCCAAATTTATAAATAAACCATCTAGGAAAAACTTTCTTCCAAGATGGTTATCATCATGATAGTAGTTGCTCATTAATCCAGCAGTTGATGATCTGGCATCCTCTGAAAGTAGTCAATAATTCAAAATTGTCCAATGATAATCTGGCATGCTAATATTTTGCAAATTAGAATTTGAATGTGTGGCATGCTAAAGATCTGGACAATAACACATTAATTAGTACTTTTTCAAGTTTTTAAATGAATTTTAATATAGTATAGTAATGTGCTGTATGTTGATTATGGAGTGTGCCTAAACAAATCAGAAGTATACAGCAGGCATTGGTATAAAATGTATAATAATGTCTGCAATATTCAGATTACATATAACTTATTAAATTTTGTGAAAGTATAAAAATTACCAGCAATCTGCATCACTCTGGTATCAGATTGCTGCTGGTCATTTACAAAATATTGTCATCTTCTGAGCTTTTTTTGTTGATCTTGATCTTGATCTAAGAAGTATCAGCAACATTTTCATATTTTTCATTTTTATTATAAAAAATTTTTTATGGATGACGAAATAAAAATGTTATTACTCGAAAATTTGTTATAACGGGTCACGTTTGTTCAGTTGAGTACCGAGCGACTTTTTTCTAGAATTTGTGTTCAAATACCAAATTGTTTGAGTACTGTGATACTGCCATATTTCATTCATTTTACACATGATTGCTTACTTACAGTTAAAAAGTTTAATAACTCTTACCTAAAAATGTTTAAATAAACTACTAAATACAAAGATTAATCTATAAAAATAAAATACAGTGACAGTTTTAAGGGCTAAAGTCTGAAAGTAATGACGACACCTGGTTGATAGGAAAGTTAGTGCAATTTTTTCTTCCTTGTCCTATCAGTTTTTGTTGAAGTAAATCTGACAAAAAAGCACAAAATAATTTGAAAATGTCATTATTCTAAAATCCGTAGGCAAATTTGAGATGACATGCATGCTTACTTGAAAAAAAACGAAGATTACAGTTAAAAATGTGAAATTTTGTATAGAGGATTTTTAAAACTGCGTTAGAGCAAAACTTGAAGTCGTGCTGTATGGGGGATATCCCCAATTTTCAAACCATTTTAGATTGAAACCGTGTTATACAAGGGATACCTGTACTTGCATTTAAAAAACTTCCATAAATTATATTTGACATTATATCACATAATGTGCATGTTGACCACATTGATTTGCATTCATTTGAGAAAACAAACACTCCATTTATTCATTTAAGAAAAGACATTTATGTAATCTTACACATTATAACATATCATTTCAATAATATCAAACTGCAACTTTAATGTAAAATGGCTGTTATTGCTGATGCTCTCATTCATAATGATAAATTATTCTTTATATTTTTAATATAATAGTTGTATAAATGGGTATTGTATTCATAATACAGTAAATTACAAAATGAATTATTTAGAATATTTTGTGAATTTAGATGAAATGGGAAAGGTAAATAGATGATTTTTTTTTCTTTTCTTTTCAGATGTTAAACCAAGCAATATTCTTTTAGATCGTCGTGGGAATATTAAACTTTGTGATTTTGGAATAAGTGGGCAATTAGTTGATTCTATTGCGAAAACAAGGGATGCTGGTTGTCGTCCATATATGGCAGTAAGTAAAATCTATAATTAGAAATTACTGGGAATTTTATAAATGTAAATCAAAAATGTAATAAATGTTTTTGTTCAGTTAAATTTTTTATAATCATTAAATATTTAGGAGTATTTCTATAAGGAAAACAACTTTTAAATATTTTAATGAACATTATTTGCAAATTTTATAAAAGTATTCAATAGTAATTTAGAAAATATGTACAGAAAAGTTTTATTTCATGCTTCATTAGTCATGTGTTACCAATTGGTTCTATTTTGTAAATAAAATTTAAGGAATTGCAAATGAAACCATCTTGTCTTTTTGTTAACAAGTTGCCATATTGTTTTTAGTTAAATATTTTGTCATTTTTTTGAAATATGGAGTCTTATGTTTTAGGTCTTTTTTCTCTAATCTTATAAGAGACTTCATTTATTACTGTAAAGTGTAAGACAAAGATGGTTGTATTATTGTTTTCTTTTGTCTAAATTTGTCTGTACATTAGAGAACGTTTGGTTGCTTCAATAGTTTTATTATTAGTAATAAGGTGTGATTTGAGTTTTATTTATTATTACAATTTGTTTTATTTCTACTTAGAAAAAAAATTGCTGAATTATTTCTCACTAATTAAAATTAGTTTTGGCATTATATGTTACTAATTCTTAGAAAAGAATACATTTAGCAATAAAGTAATATTTCAATTTATATATATATATATATATAAAAATATAAAAATATAAATAAAAAAATAAAAATATATTTATATTTTTTTTTAGCCAGAACGAATTGATCCTGGTAGAGCGAGAGGATATGATGTACGATCTGATGTATGGAGTTTAGGAATTACTTTGGTATGTATAATGGCTATATCATAATATATAGTATATATATATTTGAAAAATGTCTTTAATTTATTTGTTAATATATTCTAGATGAATGGTAGTTTAGGCATCATAATTATAATTTAAAATTGATGGCAATATTTAAAGATGTTTTTTTATTTTTCTAATTATAGTTAGCATTTTTTATTTAAATTATATTTTGTAGAATTCTGTCGGATGGCAATTATTTTTAAAAAGTAAATTTGAAGACAAAGTCTGTTTAAAAAAGGAACCACCATTTATTCAATTTTAAACAGACTTTGTCTTCAAATTTATTTCTTATAAATTATATTTGTTATAGTAAAATTTTCAATATGAAAATTTAGGAATAAACAGAAAAATTTTTCTTTATTATTTTGTTTTGGTATTACATTATTTTTTAAACATAATTTTTAATTGCAGCATTCTTTCTGTTAACATTCCAAAAAGTTAATTTCATTTTTATTACAATGTATTAAAAGAAATTATTTGTTTGAGTATCTATCTAACCATGCATGGCCTTAATTGTATTATTATTATGGAACTTCTTTTTTATTAAAAATTCCTTCAGAGATCCAAACATGAAACTTCACTGATGCTGGGTTGGAGTTGTGTGATTGAGGTGATGAGTAATGTCAGATAAATTGTTGGTACAGTTATAAATTGTACCAACAGTTAATCTAACCATCAATAATAGTTAGTATCTAAACATATTACAAACTCTAATATGTGTTTAAAATTTCCTCATTTATTTTATAGATAGAAGTAGCTACAGGAAAATTTCCTTATCCTAAATGGAATAGTGTATTTGAACAATTAACACAAGTTGTCCAAGGTGATCCACCACAGTTAAGTCTTCAAGACAATGGAAATTCATTCACTTTAGAATTTGTAAATTTTGTTAATACATGGTATGTATATTTTAAGGTTAATCTTTTCAATATAACTTGCTAAACCTGTAACTTTGATAAAATAAAAATAACTGTTTAAGACTGCAATTAAATATAAATACAATAAAACCAAGCCAGAAATACGTGGTACTCTTTTGGAACAAGAAACTGGTTATTGCTTCAAAATGTAAATGTACTTATTTACCAATTTTCAATCTAGACATGATATTTACTGCATTCATTGAATGACCTTAAAATAAAAGGAAAAGGGTGCAGAAAATAAATATACATTTATGTATGTATACTCAAATGAAAAAAGAAAGTATACATATTCTCCAAGTGAAATTTCTTTGTTCTGTCCCACCAAGAATAGACTTTTAGATGCCATCTTGGATGTTTACTTGCTTGAATTTGACACACTCAAGCTCCCTCTGGGTTTGTCTTAGTCATACCATATTTTACGGACTATAAGACGCACTTTTTTCTTCGAAAAATTGCCTCCAAAATTCAGGTGCGTCTTATAGTCCGTAGCGTCTTATAGGTATTTTTGAAAAAAAAAAAAAAATTGCTTAAAAATTAAGGTGCGTCTTATAGTCTGTAGCGTCTTATAGTCCGTAAAATACGGTAATTAACATTGAAGTATTCAACATTTTTGGTAATATTAGTTTTGTTAAAAATATCAATGCATTAGGAAAGCAGAGCAACCTTTTCTCACTGCTTTAAAATTGATGTGGACAGGCCCAAAATGCAAATACAGAGCATAAATGCAGATGGAAATAAAAACAATATTTACTGAAGTTTGTCAAAATCAAATAGAGCAAGTTTCTTTTTATAAACTGAAAAATTTTTTTATTGAAGTTTAACCAATAGGAGTCATTCTAGTTATGAGTATCTTGATTCAAAAAATGGTGAAGACTTTTTCTCTGGCAAATGCAGAAATCAAAAGATGTTTAAATCTAAATTTATTGTAAGATTTATTTCATATATTAGAGATTACTTATTAAAGTTTATTAGTTTTTAAAATTTCAGTTTGTTGTTTCATATTAGCTCTTGTTGATCATATTAACTATAGTTTATGTATTAATGTATTGTTAGGCTTTAATCATGTATGCTATGTTTTTGAAACAATTTATGAACTCATTAGTATCAATTATGGTATTTTTTTCCACTAAACTATCCTTGCATAAAATCTATCATATAAGCAAAATAAACATTGATATTAAATAGAATGTGCTCAGCAAAAGATTATACGATAACCAAACACCTTTATCGTTGCTGAGAAAGTTTATTTAAAATGAACATTTTTGACCTATTCCATAGACCATTGTCGTGTTGAAAACGGACAATTGGAACATTTTCATTCCACAAGATTGAATACAAATATTTAAATTTCAAAAAAACTGACAACAGATTAAAAAATAACATACAAGTAATGTATAAAAAATATATATAATAAAAAACAAATAATAAAAGTAAACTCAGAAAAAATACTAAATATAACTATCAACTAATACTGCTTAGAACGTTAAATAAACGTGTAAATTATGAGTTCCTGGCAGACTTCTTAACAATATACTTCCAGGCTGATGGAAGGCCTTCCGTGTCCCTCGCATTTATACATGCCTCTTCTATTTTGCTCTTATTACAGTAGAGTCCCGAAAACTCTGCCTAATGTGGACCGAATGGTGGCCGAGTTTGTGAAAATGCCAGGTTATCGGGAATGGGGTTAAAAAAGAATAAGTACAAGTGTTTTCTCAAAAAATACTGTACTATACTTGTATGTATTGTTTGCTTGAGAATAAAACAGAATAAACTGCCCAAATACCCTTAAACAAAGGAAAAGTACATACTTTATGAAGGCATAGAGCCTTTACTACATGAAAATGAAAATTAATGAATACACAGTGTACAGTAATTTATCTGATAAGACAGACCTCAGAAAAATACTTATGAGGCATAAAGCTGTCTATAATGAAAATTAACCAGCCGACTTTGCAAAAACTGGCTACTTTTTTAAAAAGAAATGTGTAATGTCCTGTTGTCTTCCACACTACACTCTTTGTTTTTCTGCTTCATCACGAAGACAACGAAGGAACAGTAAGTCCATTACCGACGCACCTTGTTGTTGAAAATACCGAAGGGCAGTTTCGACAGCCTTTAGTTCCTCACTATGTGACGCTTTAGGAGCTTGTACGGTGGAGTCCTCAATGTCAACATATTCATCATTTTCCGGCATTTTTTCATTAACTGTGACAGCAGCAATAATTTCTGCATCGGACATAATGCACCAGACACGTGGTGGAGGTGTGGCCAAGTTATCTGGACTGCCGGGTTATCGAGTGCCAAGTTTTCGGGACTCTACTATATTACATGCCTCTTCTATTTTGCTCTTATATTTGCTGAGAAAGTTTATTTAAAACATTTGTTTTAAATAAAGTTTCTTGGCAACAATAAAGATGTTTGGTTATTGTATAAACATTGATAGTTGATTTCATTCCTTATGTTTTTGTTAAGTCATTCAATTCAATGCTTATTTAAGTTTTCATCTTTGACAGTTTTAACTAATGAGAATTAATAACAGAGGTATAATGCATATAGCTTTTTGTTCATGTCTCACAGAATCTTTTGGAGAAAAAAGATTTAACAGTAATGCCAGAATAAATACAATTTTCATACTTCTACAACTTTGTCTTGCTCCATCAAGGCCAAAAAAATATATCAACTTTTCTGTCATATATTATAGCTTAAATTCATTGAAATAACAAGCTTAGGAATTCTTAAAATTTTTTGCAGTTTGAAAATAAATTCTAATATATCAAGTAACATTTAAAATAATGAATAAATAAATGTGTTGTAAATTGATATTTTTAATTCTAATGTTAGTTTAGATTAAAGTAAATGCTAATTAATATTTAATTTGGTTAATTTATTGTTATTCTCATGTATATAATAAATATGAAATTTTTATAAATAGCTTGATCAAAGAAGAACAGAATAGGCCTAAGTACAAAAAACTATTGGTAAGATAAATGCTTACTTTATTTATTTTTTTAATATTTTATACAGAAAATATTTATAGTTAATGCTTAAACTAAATGCTAAAAAATCCTCAAACATTGAATATTTTTATTTAGAATTAAAATATTCAATTTTTTGTGTAGAATAAGGCAATGTCTTAGATTTTAAGGACACTATGCTATTATTTATTTATAAGTATATTTTAGATTTCAATTATCCTATTCTGAATCTGTTTCTTAAATATAGCATTATACAATATTTATAGAATTATATCATTTTATATTAATTAAAAAGAAAATTGGCATCTTTTAACTGTTTCATAATTGCCATTATGCTTTTGCAATATATGTAATTATATTAATTGTTAAAATTTATCATTTAAAATAATGCTTACCATAATGGATGACACTGCCTCTGGGGGATTATCTAAATTGCAACAGGGAACACTGGCAATGGATCAGGGCATTTTTCACTTATTTCAGATTGATCTTTGATGATTTGTAAGTTTTATTGACTAAATAATGAAAACTTTCATTTGGATGAAAGTTTTAATTATTTAATTATGATTAAGTATGCAATTAATTGTTGCTGTTTTGAATTTAATTCTTTTTCATGGTGAAGTGCAAGCCAACATTCTGAAAGATTTTTATAGGTTAATTAATGTAGTGAGTTCTGGGAATGAGTTTATGGTACAAAAAAGAAATAGGCAGGACAAGTTTGGAAATGACAGATTTAAAATATCAACATATGAAGAATGAACATAAATCTTGATATGTTTTTATACAATGCATGCATTCTATAAAAACACTTGCAAGAACATTTTATTGGAAACATTAAATTTTACAATTAAACAATTCAGCTTTCTTTTAATTTTTATTTTAATCATATATCCTGGACTGATCATCTGAAAAATTCCTTGATTTAATCTGGGCAAGTCAAAAAACCTTAAATCCCCAGAGTGACAGGCTATTGTTTTAACTGTTCTGTCTATTTGGTTGCTTTTTGCAATATTAATATAACAATTATCATAGTAATATGAAAAGAGTTTCTCCTGTTTTATCTTTTTATCTATTGTAATCTTTGTTTGTATCATTTTTAGCTTCTTACAGAAATGAAAAAAACAATACATTTGTTTTATAATTACCATATATTCTCATTCAGTGTTTTCATTGATATTTTTTTTATTATATAATATAATATATAGAATTTTCTTTCGTAATGACATATTTATTTGTGTAGTGGTGTAGAGCTTTTGCTAAAATTAATAAAAACACATACTTTATAAATATTGTTTTAATATTTTGAATTCATTTATTCTTTGAGATTTATTAAAGTATATTTATTATATGTTTGATCACATCAGCAGCTACTGTACATTAGAAATTGAATTTTGAAAGAAATAGAAAAAATTTTAATAAATTTGTTTAATGAAGATTTCTGAGTAGAAATTATCTGATATAAGAATTAATGGATATTTCTTATCCATTTAAATTTTCTGAGTATGTTCTCTGTATGTTTAAATCTGTTTTCTTTAAAACAGATACATGATATATTGTCTTATTGAATGGACATATCTAGGAATAACTGTTCTTTGTTATATGTACAGTACAGTACAATTGAAGCGTGCAATGCCATAAGGTTGTAAATGCCAAAAAACAAATTTTTCAGGAGAGAGAAAAAACACTTTTTCTAATGAACAAAGTTTAATCAAATGCTAGAAAAATTATTTTAACAATTTACACTTTGGAATAAAACATTGGGTTTAATTTCAAACACCTAAGTATGATAGTAAGGAAACAAAAAAAGTTTAAAAACAGGGTTAGAGCCATAACGTTGTAAATGCCAAAATTGTGCAAGTGCATAAAGTTGTAAATGCCAAAAACGATTGCAGTCATAAAATTAATGTTTCTACAGCTGAAAAACAGTTTTGAATACCAAAAACTTACATTTAAATTATTAAACACAATTTACAAATTCAATATCAATTTTAACATTAAAAACTGACAATAATCTATTAATGACTTGAACTGGGCTGTAATCTTTATCAATAAGGTATTAATTTAGTGTAATAAAAGTTAAAACGTATTTAAAAACTTCAAATTTGAAAGATTAATGGAAGTCCAAATATCATTTTGAAATATCAAATAATAAAGTGACAGGTTAACTATTAATAAACTGGCATTTAGTTATCCGGTTCTGCTAGCATCTCCTTGAAATAGGTTTGTGCTATTGGATTTAAAAATGGTATCATTTTACCAATGTCAGGTTTCTTCTTTTGAGTAATCCCAAAATGGGAGCGAGCAAGAGGAAGTGGAAGATTTTTGAAATCATCAATGCTAACTCCATCTTTCAGCACATTAAGCCCAGTGCACCATCTTGCTGCTTTACCTCCATCTTTAGCAATCATAACTTTACCAAAGTTATTTGATGAGAGTCTAATTTGGGATGCTGTTGAGATTCCCAGGTCTTTTGTATTCAAAAATGCGTGGGCAATTGATTTAAAGTCATGAAATTTCTCAAATACGATGCAGGTAAAAGGGTTTTTGGTCCCTGCACTTTTAATGATGTCCACAAGATCCTTTAGTGTGTAGGCTTTGCATTTTTTCCTCCGTTTTTCAATTAGAGCAAAGTCTCGATCGCAGCTGAGAAATGTGTGACCCTTTACAGGGTATTTATGTGTTATTTCTGAAAATACATTATTGGCCAATAACACCAGATACATGGCTATCACGTATTGATTTTTGTTTTGACCAACACCATTGTCTGTCCACAAAGTCAGCTTCTTTCGGTCACCAATAGCAGCCTCAGTAGTAATATAATGGTATATACAGGATGATATTTCCAAAGACCCTCTTCCTCCAAAATTCTCACTCCACAAACACATGCATCCTTTCTCTTTAATTGAATCGTGAATTCCAAGGTTGTAGCATGCCAATTGTTGAGCATAATACATTTCAGTGTGTGTTAATTGTGGTATATACATTTGCTGCTGCAAGTCAAAAGATATAACATACGAATCTGAGGTTTTAGCATTTTTTGTGTCATCAGACATGTCTTTTGTGGTTACTTCAGCTCTGTAATGATGTAATTCCAGTTCTGTTTTTGCTGATGCATCACCAGCTTTTATTCGTACATCAAGGCGGTCACAAGTTGAGCAAGTGTCCATGCGAGGTCTTTGAAAAGACAGATTGAATTTGGTCAGGAAAATTTCATTGTACCATTGTCGAGTAACTGGGGCTTTGCTCCCAGCATACTGTTGACAATATTTCTCAAGGAAGGCTCTATACATTCTGCTAACATTGAGATCAGGTGATAAGTACATTTTATCTGTACTTTTGGCTCGAGCATAATGACTTTCTTCACTTGGAAAACTCTTAATGTGCTCAATTATTTTTTCCGTCCACAACTGCTTTTCAGTACATTTTCGCTGGCCTCCTCTTTGATCAGTAGCATCCATTTTTCCTTCCAAAATCTTTTCTCTAATCAACTGAATTCTTCTTGCAGTAACCCCGAATGTATTACACAAAGTCTTAAGACAAACTCTTATTTCACTTCCACCGGGAAGAAGCAAATGATAACTGAAAGAGTGTTGCCTTCTACTTCCAGAAGGATGGTGGTACTTCCCATATCGTCTCCTTTTTATCATCTGGGGATGAACAAGTCTTTGAAGATAACTCTGTTGCTTATTGTAGTCAGCCAGTTCATAAAATTGTTGGAAGAGTTCCTGACGGTAAGCCAACGTTACGTTTTTGCAAGCGAAGGAACACTTGCATGTCACCTGTAACGTAAACAAAAAGTTTGACAAACTTGTTGGAAACAGTCATATACAAGTTGTTCACCCATGCATAGACACAATAACTATCCATATCTTGCAAATCTCAAATCTACGTCTATATTTTTGAAGTATTAAGTCTTTTACTTACCCCTGTTGGTGGATCCTTTCTCGGATTAACTTTCTGTGATATGGGAGAAATGTACTCTAAGCCACTATTTTTTTGTTTCTTTCGAATGTTCTTCTTCCATTTTTCTGCACATTTCTTTCTTCTTTTAGGTATTTCATACTTTAAGGAATTCATTTCACTCGTAAAAAACTCACTGCGTTACAAATTGGAATAACAAAATGATGTAAAAGTAAACCGTAACATTTTACGCGCCAAAAGTCACGTGGCTTGCGCTTTGGCGCTTAAAACGTTATGGCTTGCACATAACGTCATCTTCAAAATATAGCCACTTAGAGCGCCACAATCGCCACAATATTTTTTTGTAGGAAAAAACATTGCATTTAAAATTCATTTCTTCAATAAAACGAATTTTGAGAAAAATGGCATTTACAACCTTATGGCATTGCACGCTTCAATTGTTTTAAATTATTATTAAAATTTAGTTGTTTTAAATTCTTCTAAAATATAATATTTATTATTACACTGATATATATGAACATTTAAAATCTTTTTGTTTTAATTTATGATGCTCCCTCTCACTGCTAGTCAAATTGTTTTTGCAAATAAAACTATTTGTTTGCATGCATACATTCGTCAAATTGCAAAAGGAGTTCCCACAGCTCCAAGCAACATTTGCTGGTGGCAATTTAAATGCCCATTTACCAGTAAGCTGTGTTAATGACCACCCACCCCTCTCATTTTCAGTATGTTGAGCATTATTCTCTCATCATTAAGGTGCAAATTATGTCATTTCACATGATCAGTAGTTTGTTAGTAACTACTAGAGATGTCGATAGTTACCTACAGTTTTTGTTAGGTTTTAGCCTGCCAACATTGTGGTGCAGTTCAAATCAGTAATCATTTGAACAGAAAAGTCTAGCATTCGTGTCTGCTGATGTAAATAAAAAGAATGTGACAATAAACTTAATATTGTATTGTAAAGACTAATATATTTAGTAGCTTCTATTCTCATAACTCTTAACATATGAGGCTGCTACAGGTAACGAGTGCTATACAGAAGTTAAATTCAGCTTAATGCCTCTGAGTAGACCTAAAGCCTGGACTCCACATTACCTGAAAACAGAAACTCAGAAACGGAACTGAAACATACAGCGTTTTCATTTCAGTTCTGTTTTCGTTTTACCTTGACGCTACTAGCATCGAAATGAACTTTACGTGGAAATGCGCCATCTGTTGATCAGTTCTGTAATTGTCGTAGAGTCGAACATGGATGACGCTACGGATTTCGTTATGCTTTCTCTGCATTTATCAACAACGAAATTGTTAATAATCTTTGAATTATTTACATTTTTTGTCGTGCAGACATCTGTATTTTCTAAATTCTTCGATGAATAATTCCAAATCTATTTGTTTCTTCGTCCTTTTCGCTACACTTTCCGCCATTACGACAACAAACTACACGTGACTACGCGTCACAAATCCTTGCGTTTTTATTGGTTGCAGCACGACAGAAGCGCAGAACGAAAACGGAAAAGTTAAATAATTTTTAACTCTGCTTTCAGTCTTGTTTCTGTCCAACTGAACGTTCCAAAACTGAAAGTTTCGTCAGTTTGGCTTTCCATTTTACGATTACGTCGCGGATTCCGGTAATGTGGAGTCCAGGCTTAACTCTGCTTTCAGTCTTGTTTCTGTCCAACTGAACATTCCAAAACTGAAAGTTTCGTCAGTTTGGCTTTCCATTTTACGATTACGTCGCGGATTCCGGTAATGTGGAGTCCAGGCTTAAATGATAGATACATTGAATTAAAGAATATAAGACAGAAATTTTCTGATCTTAAAATGTTTCCCATTTTAGCAAAACTTCAAAAAAGAAAAGCCTTCTATATGATTATAACTTACCAAATAAATAAATAAAAGTTTGCCTATTTGAACATTCTCAGAATCTAGTCAAAGTAATCTGCACTCAAAAGAGCATTATTATTTATTAAATTATAATTTTATGATCTGAAAACCAAAATGTTAAATTCACATCATTGTTTCTAAAAATATTTCTGACCTCCCTCAATTATTCACTGTCCTTTTTGTTAAGCTTTGGATTGGTTTATTACCAAGCAGAATTAAAGAAGTTTTGGTCAGTTATTATTTTTTCCGTTTTATTACATTAATTTCAACCACAACATTATTCATAAAAGTTTTAATAAATTATATAAATCTATAAATATCAGGTCAGTCCATAAGTTCATGCGTATTTTTATCTATAAAAAAAGCAGCAAAAAATTTTAATTAAATTTTATTTCAATCTATAATGTATTCACCATTATTTTGTACAATTTCTTGCCATCTTGATGGTGAATACATCATTTTTATGGTGAATACATCATTTTTATGGTGAATACATCATTTTTAATCCCGTCGTCGTATCACTGGGAGCAATAACTGGCAAATATGGTGGATGAGATCAAATTTCCCAGTTGTAGCTTTCAAGTTTCTGTACAGTTATTTTTGCAGCGTGTGGTCTGGCATTGTTATGCTGCAAGAGAACCTGCTTTCTGTTCACTAACGACAGTTCGATTTTTTTCTCAATTTCTCATTTAAACGCTCTAATTGCTCACAATACATTTGAGCTGTAATTGTTTGATTAGGTTCTAACAGCTCAAAGTGAATTACACCTGACATATCCCACCAAACAGACAAAAGAATTTTTTTTGGATGCAACCCACCTTTTGCAGTCGGTTTTGGCTGCTTGTCGCAATCCATCCGATCCATCCATTGTCTTTTTCTCGTCACATTATTATAGAGGATCCATTTTTCGTCTCCAGTAACCAGCCTACCAAGAAAAGGTTCTAAAGCAATACGGGATAAAAGAGACGTGCAGATGTTTACACGTTGGTGTCGGTTAGCTATTGACAGCTCATGTGGTATCCATTTTCCTAGCTTTGAAACTATTCTGATTTGTTGTAGGTGTTTATGAACAGTTCCGTGGGATGAATTTAAACGTTCCACAATTTTATAAACTGTTAAAGATGGTTCTGCATCAACTAATGCAGAGAGAGCATCATCATCAAAGTCAACGGGTCTTCCAGTACGAGCCTTATCCTCCACACTAAAATCATTGTTTCTAAATCTTTCAAACCACTTCTGTGCAGTCCTTGCACTAATTACAATTTGGTTATGTACAGTATTTATTTTTTTGGCTGCATTTGTAGCATTCTCACCACTTAAAAATAAAAAGTATAAACATGTCTTTTATATTTGTCGGTTTCTTCCATTTTAACGAAAATAAACTGAAATGTTCACAATTCTTAACAGTATTATATGAATGAGATCCAATTTAACACTTAAGTGTAAAAATTATCACATTATACTGACATTTTTAAGAGCAAAACAAGATTTTTCTCAAGGTCATAAAAATGTGCATGGACTTATGGACTGACCTGATAGTTAAGTCATTGTTTATTTTTTTTAATAATAAAGATTTTCCTTCATTTTGAAATCTCTATTGTAACAGATGCATCTTTAAAGTAGAAAAATATTTTAACTTAATACGGCGGTTGATCGGTTAACAAACATAATCCGTTCCAAGACTTTGTTTGCTGTCCGAATTGTTCGTTGACTGATCATCGATTTATCATAGGTTTTTATGGGAATTTGATTAATTCATTCTGGAGACTCCAAAAAATAAAAAATATATACTTTCTTACTACATTTATTTATATGTAATAATAAAAATGCATATATACACAGTCTTGCATTTTTATTAGTCAGGTTTTTTCCATTTGTGGGGATTAAAGAATCTGTCAAATGTTGATTGCTTTTCTCTCTTCAGGATTTTACAGAAGTAATTGATTATTCCATCACCCACTGTATTATGAAAAAGTTTGTTGTTTCATGGAAACAGCAACTTGTGCACATGATCCCACCAAGAATCCATAATTTTCTTTAATGGCATCCTTATTCCATCTCACATGAATGTTTCAATTAATACATTCAACAAGATTATTAAATTAAGCCCAGTTTAATGAACCAAATTTAAAATACAAAAAACTAGCAGATGAGCCCGGCATTGTCCAGGCAAAAAATAACAATAAAGGTTAAGATTATTAGATTATTTTGTACTTCTAATCTTCTATTGTTATATTATAGTCAGTTGAAAGCTAAGAATTGCCAGAGTCTGTGCGCACAGACTCTGGCAATTCCTAGCTTTGCCGGTGCTCGATACGCTGACACAGACTGTCCATTTTTTCAGTAGCAGCAGCAGTGTCACTCTGTGGTATAAATAATAAATTTGTATCAATAATAAGTTTATATTACAAATAAAAATAAAAATATACTGAATTATACTGTAAAAATATAAAATAAATATGAAATAATTTATATTGTTAATTTAAATAATAGCTAGGGGCACCCGTAGTGTCCATTTTTGGCATACCGTGACAGAAACCATCCGGTTTTTCGATTTTATATAGATTAGTATAAATCATTGACAATTGATGTCATCTCAAAACAAAACTACAATACTTTCAAGAATTTTATAATTATAAGAAAAGAAAAAATTTGCAGTTAATTTATAATAAAAATAATCATTATTAAACATTATAACTATAAAATTAAAGATGATAAATTTTGTAGTTGTGTTGTTTTCCATAGAAATGTATGTTTAATGGAATTTTTATGCCAATGAATTGTTGAGATTATCTTCTTTATATTTGGCATATTTTGAAAAAAAATATGGTTAAAGTTGTCTGAATTTGACTAACATTTTCCACAACTAATTAGTCAAACTTAAAGAATTCTTCCTGCACTGGGTGCCTTTTTATTCATCATTTATTATTATTATTAATCATCAAAAATTGATACTAATTTAACATTGTTTGTTGATAGTATTCAGATTATAGTACATAGAACTCATATGATTTTTATAGTATTATTTTGAAAATTATTTATATTAAATATAAGAGATTTACCAGATTCTCCATGTTAAATCTGATTAGTGAAGTAAAAAAAAGTTGAACTAAATTGTTTTTAAGGAAGATGGAGATTTAAATTTTTAAATTAAATCAGTTGTTACCACTTAATGTAATCATTAAAAAAATTCCTATTATCTATCTTCAATTTAAAATTTTTCAATAATCAAATTAAAATCTGACCTTAGAATCCTGTGGAAGTCTGGTTAGTTGGCCTGATTTATCATATAATTTAGACCAGGGTTGTCCAACCTTTTTTCCTAATGGACCAAGTAAAAATTTACATATACCGTATTTACTCGCATATAAGACAAGGTTTTTATTCACTTATCACATGTTCAAATTCCTAGGTTGTCCTATACGCGCGAGTGAAGGATTGTTTGCGTTTTTGCAAATAATTTTTATGAACCATGTATTCACATTTTTTACCAGATGTTTACCCTCTTATGTTTAAAAACAGAAGTATTTTATCTGGGTCATTTGAATCGTTCTTGTGTATTGTCAGGAGTAAAGATGAATAGCAATAGGAAAAGCAAAGCTTTGGAATTGAATTTCAGATTGAAATTCCAAAATCACACAGGAGCACAGTATAAGTTTTAACCCATTCCCAGGTGAAAACGGATGATTGTTCGGAAAAACTCGTAAGTGTAATCGACAGAGAGTGGATTCGACAATAAAAGGTTCCCGATTGTCCAGCTTTACATGAACAAATTATGTTGTCGATTTTACAAGATTTTTCCTTAAAGTTTAAAATGCCAGTAATTTTTGCAAGACAATGTGTGCATTTACATGCATTTGATATTTTACTTGTGATTAAACAAAACAAAATTAAATTGTATTAATAAAACTAATTTTTTTTATTTTGATGTTTAAAGTCACACCTCATCCTATATGCGAGTAAATACGGTATTCGGCGGGCCACAAAGGTAATTTATATAAATATATGCTTTTAAAAAGTTCAAAATGTGACTATCTAATTTTGATAACAAATATATATAAGTACAAAAAATACTGTATTATTGACAGTAAAAACAAATTATACTCACATAAAATAGATATAAATTCAATGCGAGTTTTGACATCACCTTTCTTTTATAATATTGTCAATATCTGCATTTATGGTCCTAGTCTTAATTTTAAGAATGTTAGTTAAATGGGAATCACTCAAGCTATTTCTTTCGGCAGTTTTGATGTTTTTTCATGCACGAAAAGAATTGTTCAGAACCATATGTTATGCATGTCGAGTAATACAGGTTTCTAGTAACAATTACATCATTGTGAGTATATCCAGTCAAAGTGTATCCAGTTTACGACATACTTTACCAAGATAAATGAAAATGTACCTAAAGAATGTAGGGTGCAGTGGGTGCATAAAAATATTAAGTGGACTGTGGGTTGGACATCCCTGATTTAGACTTTATTAAATGACAAATATAAAGAGAAAAAAAATCTTTAAAACTATAATTTGAATTTAATTAAATATATACTTTTTTTTTTATTTTCAGGAACATCCTTTCATAATCCGTTCGGAAAGGGAGACTGTTGACGTTTCTGGTTATATAAATAGTGTGCTAGATAAAATGGGCAGGAGCAGCTAAATATAGTAAAATTTTAACAGAAATTATCAGAAGAAATGAATTACGGTGTAATCAAATCACTTGCAACCCGAGCAATTGCACTTACACCAATGTTTTATAGTGATGTGTAAAATCGAACTGATTCAGTCACACACGAGACGTGTAGTAACTGGTTCACTAGTGAGATACCATTTATCAACATATATGGACCTAAACGAAACTATTATCTAATATAATTAAATTGAAAAATTTTAAAAAAACATATTTGAGGTCATTATCATCTTAAAATCACCCAACAGAAACCAAGAATGGCATTACTACGTTGCTCGAAAGAAATTCCGAAAATTTTCAACTCTGTCGGCCCTTCTATATTCGATGGTAGGATTGGAAGAAGTTTGGGTGAATAAAGAGATATAGCTTTATGTAATATTTTATTATGAAAAAAATAAGATAACACATATCCAAGTAATTATTTTTCTTTCGAATGCGTTTCCCGGTTTTTTAGAACTACGGAAAAAATTCCTTCTTTTCTCTCTCTCTCTCTTACGTAACGGCTGCAATTATTTTTACTATTTCTGTCAAAGTTGTGCCAAAGTATAAATAATTTACATAATGCTTTAAAAGTAATTTTTAAAATAATTGAGAAAACATGTAAAAAATGTGTACGGCTTTTAATATCTATGTTACCACAGTTTTTAATCATGAACTAAAACAGTTTTTTTTTTTTTAAAGTTTGTTTAAAGAATTCTGCTGTTGTTTTGTGAACATTAGTTTTATCTTGAATTGTAAAACATTATTATTATTTTGGCAAAGCAAAGCAGATTTGTATAAATATAGATAAAAGTTACAATACTGTTAAAGAACTGCAATCATTCAAATGCAAAATTTTGCACATAATTCAATATGGATGTTTTAAAAAAATGATTTCATCCTAAAATATATTTGATCATCATCATAATTAAAAAAAATAATAAAAGTGAATTAAAATTTGAAAAAATGTTCATAAATATTAAAGCTAATGTTATAAAAAATATCTTTTATCTTGTAATATTGATAAAATTTATTTATTTACACAATTGTAAAAAATTTATTTTATAACCTTTAAAGCACCATTCACTTACACAATATATATATAAGCTTATATACAAATACACACAAAATTGTATCAAATTGTTATTAAATTGAAATAGTATATTATTTGATATAAGTATCATTTCAATAAGTAAATTATTTTTTAGTTTTTTTCTCCCGTTAAAGATAATTTAATTTTATAAAAAATAAGTAGTTTGAGCTTGGTCCAGACTCATTATAATTTACCATAGGCAGTATTGTTTGTGGCTTTATCCTGTAATAATTGATCACTAAACACTCGTTACAGATGTACCCGAGCTATTGCAGGTTGGATACGGCCGTAACGGGCATAATTGTGTTCGGTAAGAGTCTTATTGTACCGGTGTCTTACGTTGATAATTAGTAGTCAGTAACATATACAAGTTTTAAAATATGAATTCTAAAATTATACAAGGAATAGGTGGGGAAGTAGTAGCCCGATAATATAAAATGATATGTAATAACATACAACAATCCAATACACTAGTAGTACCAAACGATCTGTCTGATCCTTTATCAGGCTATATTAAGGCCAATCAATAATCAGATACAAAAGCAATTTGGCTTAGAGGTAAGTGGTTAAGTTACGACCTCTTGCCGAATTACTTTGTATCCAATTTTCATCATAATTAGTCTTAATATAGCCCAGTAAAAAACCCAGCTGATCATTTGGTACTCTGCAGTAAAATGATAAAATTCACAACAGCAAAATTAAAATTGTGAGTTAATAAAGTGTACTTTTACTTACACAGTGGCTAAAAAGTCACTTGCCAAATATGGGTAATGTATTCTGGGGAACACTGTTGTTAGTCTGTACTTCTTTGAAAGTAATGTGAACCAACACGCTGTGGAAATATGCTGAATTTCCCGGAAGACTTACCTCCGAGTCAATGACAGGAACTTTGGTTCCAGCAGGATGTGTGCTGTTGCACCATCTTGCTGGAACCAAACCTGTGGTGCAACAGCACATCTTATCTGTTTGGGGGGAAATTAATGCAATGTTTTCAGGATGTCGGATTGATTGCAGTGGCTTATCATCACGGCCCTCCCGCTCGTCTAATTCATATGGATTTCTTCCTATGGGGCCGTTTGAAGAAACGCGTCTTCCAGACACCGCCTTCCTCCCTCGACGAGTCGAAGGACAGAATCGATACCGCCTTCACGACATTTTACGCGTCACTCTTGCAGCTGCAACACACGAAGTCTCACATCACGTATTGTACAACACTTTTGAGTTGTCGAGCCACTTTTCACATGTGCAGACAACACTTTGAACACGAGCATTGACGAATATTGTGTAGAACACTCCATACTCTCACTGGTCTCAATCTGACTGTCATACAGATTCCATTAAAGTCGTTTACAGTGTCATTCTGTAACTTGCAATGTCACCTTTCCTCATTTGGCAGTTGACTATTTGGCCAATACCATACAGGTACTTTAGACTTGGTGCACATATACCGAATGTATACTTACTAAGTGTATATCGATACCATAAGCTGGCCTTACGAGATCATTCCGAAACAAGACGTCACGTTATTACGAAAGGTTCCTCACCTGTAATGTAGTGTGATCTAAACAAGTTGTTCTAAGCTAAGGACAGTTTATTGCTCATAGAATATTTTACCAGAAGTTTTTAGAAGATATTAACTGTTTAAATATTTGTAATTATTTTTTGATTATGGAAATTTTTATTTTCTATTTTTAGTTAAAGTCATGGAAATGTTTGAAAATAATGTGAACAAAGTATAAGATCCCCAGGAAATGGCCATTGCTTTTAAAATTCTGCTTAGAGTACAGTACATATAATTTGTCATAAAGTATTTGTAAATGAAGTCATTTTTATGGAGGAAATGATACCATTCTTGAAAATTAGTTCAAAAGTAGAGGGAAAATTCCCTTCACATTTTTAATTTTTTGAACTGACAGAATTAATCCAGAAAATGAAACATAACTCTTACATATGCAAAAATGATAAAACTTGTAAAGAAGTAAACAATTCAAGATGTAAATTTATGCCAAAGTATGCTTGGAAGGATGCTAAAATATAATTGTTAATGTGAAAAACAAAAACTAATTTGTTAATAGACGTATCTTTTGAACACTTAATACTTTACAATATTTGTGAATAAGTTTAATATTAACTTTTAGTAACGGAGATAGCGTTCCGGGTTTAAAGCGAAAGAAAAAGTCGAAAGACATTAACCGATACTTAAAACAATTGCCGAAATAACAAAGTGATTTTAAGAAGAGAGATGCCTCGACGTACGCGTTAACGGCAATCGACGGTCTTTTCCGTTTAAATTGCCACGGAATTAACAGATTTATCCGGCGACAAACGGCCCGTGGCCCGTCACGTTCCTCATCGTACGCTCTCGGGGCTTTGGTAACATAATTTTATTTTCTGTTTTCCGCCTCGTGTCGTCACGAAAAAGACTAGAATAAACTACGCGTTGCCAGCTTGCGTATCGCTAGCATATTTCAGTACCCGGCGTACAGACCGTTACAGAGTATGTCGGTACCGGACGGGCTTAAAGCCTGCAAAACTAAATGCAGGCGATCCACCAGAAGCCAACGAAATTTGCCTAAGGCCTACACGTAGAAATGGTGGTTTCGTCACCGGATTAATTTATTTGGACATAATAAATTAGGTTCGAAGTAATCCAGTGCATAATGCATAAACCTTGCGATCGGTTCTTTGCATTGTGTTGTCAACTCTAATAAGAATCACAACTTATATTTCGATCCCCGTCCAAGCAATTGTAAAATGGTGGTGGTGGTGGAAATTACAAAACTAAAGTTTTGTAAAGAATAACCCAGTAAAGTTGGCATTCAAGCATTTAACTGTGTATATCAGTGGTGATTGATGATCAACTTTTTCTAGATGTGGGCAGCGAGTGAATTTCATAGGCTACTGTCATGCCACTCATTTTTTCTACTTTGTAGGCTTTAAGTCTACCGAGAATCGTCAGTCTCCATAACAGCCAGTATATTAGGCACTAAAATATGCTAATAAAAAGCAAACTAGCAACTAAGCAGTCATCGTGTTCAAAAGAATTCCCATCTATGCGACGAGAGTATTCGAATTTGAAGATTTTTCAAAATTAATAATTTACATAAACGCCATCTATCAATGACGCTCTGTGGGATCGTCCATTAATTACGTGGGAGGGACCGAGGTATTGTCTACATGGGCCTTTTTTTAGTGGTATTAGTGACACGAAGCCTACTTAATAGTGGTGTGACTATTAGAAAACATTTTCGGAACGTGCTCATTTTTTCACCGAACAGCGGCTTTGGCCAAAGTTAATCTGAAAAACAATCCTAACCTCTTAAAACGTTAAACATTTTATTCTCTCAACAACATATACGGATTTTGAGAATTTGGTCTGCTCAAGGCAGATTTGGGGGAAACCAAAGCACGTACCACCTGCCATTTCTCGGTTATTCAATTGCTTCAGTTACCTAACTAATGTTATGCGTTATCATATTTATTTTTAAAGTAACAGTTCTGATTACAAAAGGGATACCGCAGTACCATAAGCACTCCTCGGATATACTCGTGATGAACGATGACTTATTTTCAAGCATTAACTAAATTATACAAATTTAGCTTTTATAGTTGCAAAGATTTCGATAGTTTTGCGTCACTGTTTTCTGTATAGAAATAATTGCTATTTCTGTCGAGCGCTCTTCTGCCGTGTTTGCTCGCAGGCGAGGAAGCTTCGGGTGACGAAAGCTCAGTTATATCAATGCAATGATCAGTGCATTTTTTAAATCGCAGCATTCCGCGCCAATTTCCGGGTCCTATTAGTCTCAAAATAATCGGAACCGTTAGTGTATAAAAATCCGGATGTGCGATAATGAGATTGCAAGATTTCGAAACGAGTTTTAGGTGAAAAATTTGTTTAAAATCTTTCTGATGATTTTAGCTTGCTGCCGGTGTCCGGAAAATGAACGACCTCCGATCCACGAATAGAGTTTTTCGCAAATTTACTATGGTTCCGCAGAAAACATTGCGTTAAAAAGTTAACGAGCTAGCATATACTAAATGAGTGGTTGAAGCGACGCCATGTTTGAGGAAAATTGAATACACGTCCACCATTTTCCTTTTAGTCGAAGGGGCGTGGCATTGTATTGTGTAAAGGCAACGAGCTAGAATATTCCGACTCGTTGTGTAAAAGTGATAGCATACCAAGAGTACTGTAACTACGGTCACAGCCACTATGTAGTATATTCTAGCTCGTTGGTTCAAGTTCACTTTAAGTAAAATAAATCAACAAAAAAGGAATATTTTGTATTTGGAGGTCAGAGTCAGCGCCCCGACAGCCGTAGTCTATAGCCCGTTTTTTAATACCAGGGGTATTTTACAGTACGTGTAGTTAAAGGCGAAGGGTTTGCCAAAACTACGTGTTTCGAAAACTACAGTACACGTAATTAATGGACGGTGCCTATTTAAAATTGCATTTGATTTACAGAAGGTCAATTAAGAATGTCTTATCCTAATTATATTATTACATTAAAATTTTCTAGGAAAAATATTTTCTAAATAATAATAATAATAACGTCGAATAAAGTTTTTATTATGATCGTTCTCCGGTATTCGCTCCAGTTTCGTCACATCCTGTCAGTTATGGCAAATTCTTCCGGGAGGAGGCGTTCTTTTTCACTTTAGGAGAAATTACGGGAAATGTTTTTATGCAGAAAGAGAAATTAGGCACGTCGATATAATGTAAAATTATCGCCCAGAGGTAAGTATTTTTTAAAAATAAAAATGTTTTTTTTTATATTAGTAAAAATTGAAAACGTTGCAAGATTTTTGATGTTAATGGTCTAATGAACTAACATCCTGTTATGTGTGAAAAGTTGTTGAAGTATGTTTGATTATATATTTAACGTTAAATTGCCAGTTTGACACTTCATCTGGCGCTTGTTGTCGAAGTTTCTTTAAGATTTCTAATTTTTATTAAACTTCTGAAGGAATTTATGTATTAAAGCATGTTTTTTCCACATATTTTATATTTATGCAGTTACATTGATAGAAAAAAGCAGCCCAATCAACCTCTTGTAATGGCGAAGCAACCCAAATTAAAACAATTGCGGATGTCGAAGCGGCGGTGAGTTATCCCGTGGGAAAAAAGGGCGATTGCCCGGGGCTCCAAACCGACATTTTATAAAAAAAATAATACCCGAAAACGTTCCCGAAGACGCCGTACGCGGGGCCCCCGACTCGAATTTCCCCGGGCCCCGCAATGCTACGACATGCCGCCGTATCGAAAGTGTGTCGTTTATTTACCGTGAATGCCTGCAACCGTTTAGCTAAATTGTTTATATTTGTTATTAGTTAATGGTAAATATAAGAACGTGTACTAAATAGTGCTACGACGATGGACGTAGTGTGTACCGTGGCAAGGGATTTTGACTCGAATCTGATCCGAATTGTAATTTTTGCTTGGATACAAATGTAGACGTTTCAAACTGTGATCCCTATAATTTCGACGATACAAATTTATATTGTTGGCACAATTAAATTTTTAGGTAATATATTGTTAGATTGGTGTTCCTCGTGTTCGTGCCGGCCGATCTCGTCGAAGGTCTAGTTTTTGTAATGGACAAAATTGGACGATCGAATATAGCCCGTAGTTTAGTGGTGTCTCTTATTAACAAGTTAGGTCAATGTCATACCTGTTGCAAATAATCATAATCTTAAATATAAAATGACTGACTTTCATGGATAGGTGATAGCTGATACACTTTATCATAACCTATTTGTTAATTGTTACAATTATTTTTATTGGTAAGGGGAATTTATTTTCCTAGAACTGTGGCTTTGGATTAGTTGATTAAGAGAAATAGATTAAAAGAGACATAAAAAGGTCACTGTATAATGAATACAAATCTTCTTAAAATATATATGTATATATCCTTTCTTGGGGAATTCCTTATTGACCACTTTAGAAATTCCTGTTCTAAAGTGATCTCCAATTTAAGTTCATTTCCATGATTTTTTCCTTGAAGATACTTGTATGTTTTGTTTGTAAACAAAACAATAGAACAAGTCAAATGAAGACAAAAAGTGAACAAATGATCTTGAGACAATTTGTGGTTGGATGAAGCTCACATTCCTTGTAAGTCCTTGTAA
This sequence comes from Centruroides vittatus, assembly GCF_030686945.1. NCBI lineage: Eukaryota > Metazoa > Arthropoda > Arachnida > Scorpiones > Buthidae > Centruroides > Centruroides vittatus. The sequence continues at coordinate 592,229 of NW_027122237.1, read as the reverse complement.
GAACTTTAATTCTTAATTTAGCCATTTTTTTAGTTTTAGAACTTTAACAACATTGTCTAATATTAGATCTAAAACTAAATGTGGCAAACTTGGCAACAGCTTGCATAAAAATGTTACTAGTGATAATGGGCTTGGATGTTTTGAAAACATTTGATGATAAAAAGCATAATTTTCTTGTTAGATTAAAAAGTAAATAAATCTCAAAAGTGTTCTGTACATTTAAGCGCAGCTGCTCTGTGATCTGAAATAAGTTTCTTGTAATGAATGAAAAATCATTAAACAATTTTGTTGTTTTTTTAATACACTGACTACCATAAAGTATTTGGACACCTTGCTTCAAACTTCAGTGACTAACAGTACCATTTTGTTGTCCCTCCTTTTGATGCTATCAACACCTGGACTCTCCTGGAAACACTTTTCAGCAATCCGTGCAGCACAGACATTGGAATATTCCTCTATTCCTACTGTAGATTCCACACTAGTTCAGCTATGGCTTTCAGCTTGTCCTCTCTGGATCTGCTTCTCCAGTTCATTCCAAGGTGTTCTATTGGTTTGAAATCAAGGGTCTGGCAGGCCGGACCATGCACTGCATGTTACTGTGATTGTACTAGGCAAATGGTAGCCGAAACATGTCGGCATGTATTGTTGTCCTGGAAGTATGCATCCTTATTACTACAAAACTGCCATAGTTGGAAAGCATGTAATGGTACAGTACTGCTTAACTTTCCATCTACCACAACTAAAGGACTGATGGCAAACCAGTTAAAATATCCTCATATACTGTACCACTAGTACTATTGAATTTAACACTGTATACTTTAGTAACTGCTTTTCTCTGGGCAAATGCCACATCTACGTGTCCATCCAACTGGAGAAGGATGAACCTAGATTCATTGCTCAACAGGACCCATTACAATTGATCTACAGTTCAATCATGGTGATCCTTTTGCCCATTTTGGCCAAATGGATCACCATGAGTGAAATTTGAAATGGCCAGTTGTTCTATGGCCATTTCAAATTCATGTCAGATATTTTCCATTGAGTGTGTGATTTTTTCCCCCCCTCTTTCCATATATAAACTGCATCACTATGGTCTCTGACAGTTTGCTTGATCGTCCCGATCTGCAAATGTGCCACCTTTTCCACCAGGTGATATTTTATAACATCACAGACGAGTCAGGATGCTGTAGTATCCTTGCGATATGATGTGTCGTTTTTGTACCACGAGACCCTACAATTTCACCTTTCTCAAAGTCTAAGTTCTGCACTGTGTGATATTTTACCAGAAATGATTGCATTTGGGTGTCAAAGCATTTATAAAGCTGGCAGACGTGCAGTCTGGATATGGATGATCTGTAGTTTTTAGCACCTTTGACATTTCTCGTACGGCATTTTCCATCTTATGACGACTTTCAAAATAATTCTATGTAATTTGCTTTCGTTTCTTCATACACACTCCTATCACAGTGCTAAGTGAATATTCTTAGTAATCGGATAGTTTACATACGTGATTGTATCAACAGTACGATGGAAAAGTGATTTCTCCGACGAAAAGAAAGCGTGCAAGAATTCTTTCAAGAATGTACTGTTAAGTAACATCATTTTATCTTATATTAGTGATTTTTATTCAAGCATAAACAATTTTGTTTCATGTAGTCTTTTTAATTTAATATATTGATTTTAATTTACTCATTTCAAAAAGATCCATTTGGATGAAGTAACCTATCTTCTATAAATTTTATAACTGCTCCTTTTATTTCCTTTTTGGAATTTCAATAAAAATAAATTCTCATTTCCTTTGTTGCCAAGGATATTCAGATCATCTGTACAGCTTTGAGATAATTAAATGAATGGAAAAATAAAGCTACATTTGAGATCTGATACAGCTACAAACAAATTTTTTTCTGTGCCTTCATATAAAATTCTTCATATAACAGATTTTTTTTTTTTACTATCATCACACAGAAGTGTTGGGAAGTGGATTTCTATCACTTAGATTATTGATGGAATTTCTAGGTTATTTACATAGCATTTATCTTGTCTTATTCTATAATGGACAGATAAACTTAGAAATTTTTTTTGTTTGTGTGTTGTATGCAGCACTTCCATTTGAACACAATATTCCAAATTTGAATGTCACGTGTGAATGAATTTGAATTTCCTGTATGTTCTTATATTCAGGAATCTGCTTATATTTCCTGAAGATTGACCAAAGTCTGAAAATACTAGGAAAGTTTTTGTTTTTTACATTTTAACCATTTTGACTCCAATAAAGCAGTGTATTTTTGAGTGTGCAGGAAGAATGGAGAGTTTTAAGAAAAGGTACTTGACTGTGCATACTGAAGAATGTAACATGAACTGATATCCTCATGTTAAATCGGGAGTGTAATTCTTGAATGTTATGTAGTATTTAATATTTACTGTTAGATGATCTCTGAAGATAGATTATGGGAACCAGAAAATGCTTAAAAACTTGTAGTAGTAACTAGTAAGTGATGTAAATTCCAAAAAACAACAGCATCAGTTAATAATAAATATTGTAGTTAGTTTTGTGTTTTATTTGCTGAAGATTATGAATAGTCTGAATAGATGTAAGTTAAGTTTGAAATCTATGAAAATGAATTTGTTACTTTTCATTTCATAGTATTTGAGATCTGTGAAAAAATAAATAAATTCTGTTAATATTATGACTAATAATAATTTAGGAAACAATGAATCATCTGAAATTTGACATATGCAATGTTTGCATAATAAAATGTTGCTTGTGAAATAGAGTAAATGTTTTTATTACTTGTATATAATTTATTAATTTAGATATAAATATATAACATGTACAGGTACATATGTATATATGCTGAAATTTAAAATAATTTTATATAAATTCCAAGTATACAAATGATGGAAATCAATAGTGCACATCCTTTTTATACAAGAGAGAATTTGGAAAATTTAATATAATATACAGGGTGGGGCAGAAAGGACAGACTTTTTAAAAAAATCACATCATCTGTAATTGTTACTACAAAAGATATTTGTTGGAAGATGTGAATTCGTAATGAAATAGCATTTTACAGAATTAAGTGTGGAAAACATCATCTCCCGTGTGGTGTCCATTATCGGTGATGCATTTCTGGAGGTGATTTCGGCAACTTTCACACGAATAGCTTCCTTCGGTTCTTGCAAAGAACAGGCTTATGCTCATATACACATGCCTTGAGGTGTCCCCACAAGAAATAATTGCACACGGATAGGTCGGGCAAACGAGGAGGCCGGTGAACGTCACCGAACCTGGAAATGAGGCAGTCGGGGAAAAGATGACGAATAGTGTCAATTGATGCTCTAGCTATGTAGGCTGTCGCCCCATTCTGTTGAAACCAGACACGTCCGATGGGAATACATTTCCATCATGTGCAAGGATGCAGAAACGTATTCTCGTCGGATGTATATGATCGAGCGACCCCCTTTGCGTACGACTGTTTCCTCAGTCGTACGTAAACATCCGGTGTTCTATCGTCCATGCTCCATGACTTCAACCGAAAAGACAATGCTAAGACCTCACTACTTTCATGCTACCTGCCACACATCCATTACTTCACCTAGTGGTAAGTTGTAGCCATTTCAAAAACGTCCATCCTTTCCGCCCACCCTGTATATGTATATATATTTATATAGACAATATATATATATATATATATATGTATATAAAACTTAAATTACTTGCTTTATTCAACAAACAATACTTAATGAAAAAATCGATGCTGCTGTTTAGCCATTACAGATTAAATATTGGGGTTTATTTGAGGGATAGCAACATGGATGCAATACTCTAATTTTATATCATTGAGTTGGCTTAAGCTTATTCTTAATGTTTCTTTATAAACAATGTAGTCCATAAATTTTAGGACTGGAATTACAAAAATACGAAATACTTGATACAAAGATAATACATACATTTTTTTATTCAAAGCACAATCCATTGGCATATATCGCAAACAGACTTTAGCACAGTTTTTCAATTTTTGGAGTGCTGCAGAAAATTCCTCTTTCAACTGTCTTTCTCATCTGCAGCCTTTTGGACGATGAAAACATCTGCAAAGTGGTGTCTAAATTAAGCTTCAAATTCCGCTTGGGAAGTAGAAAATAGTATGGAAGAGACAAATCCAGGGTATAAAGTTGATGTGTGCACTTGCAGCTTTGTGAGTTGCTGTGCTATCATGCAAGAGGAAAAAGTCTTGGGTTTATCGCACCACATTCTGGTGCGATAAACATGCCAAATATGTTTTGGGAGATGATTTAGTAGTACTTTATAAAACTCTGCATTCACTCTTCTTCCAGTACAAATTATTTGTGAACCATGCCTTGCGAATAAAAAAAAATGATCAATATCATTTTGATGCACGACTTTTGGAATTTAAATTTCTTTGCCATAGACAATAGTTGCTATTATTTAATTAGCACATATATTGCTACACCACTGTTCTCATAAAATATTAAGTCCTAAGACTTACAGATCAAACCGTGTATGTTCTCGTGAAAAGTTTTGTCATCCGAGCATTGGAAACTTATCAGATAGATATAGCTTTCGAATTTAAACTGTATTCTGAAATTTGATGAAAACTTCACGAGGAATTTCCTTATTATAATAAGTTCCTGGAGCAAATTTTTAAATCCATACAAACACATCAAAAAGATTTAGCATTGATGAAAATATTGATTTGGTTTGTTAAGATAAAAATGATGATAATTATATATGGAGGGATCCATTTCATATTAAGCTTTTAATCTACTTCAATGCATAAGTATGGTTTTATTTATGAAATATTTGGAAATAATACAAAATTTTCACTATTATATCTGTTCATTCCCATTAAAATAGTGTATGTATTCAATTAAAATTTGTTATTTTGCTTTTTGAATATTTATTATTTACAATTTATTCTCTATCCACAAATAATTTACTGTTTGAACATTGACATTAAATATTTTTTTATAATGCAAAAACTGTATTGTAAATATTTCTTTCGCAGTTTGATTAGCAAAAATTATAATTTTTTGAACCGAACATTTTACGATATTGTATTTAAAAATTTGTTTCCAAGGAACTTTTACTCTTTAAATTAATACTAAAAAGAATTATACGTTGCCATTTATATTAACGAAAATAATCAATACCTAATTTTTATCTTGCTATTATCATTTTTTTCAGATTATATTTGATTTATTTTGTTAAAATGATAGCTTTATACGATATCTGATGAATACAATTAATTTTATATTAAGATAAAATGATTTAAATTAGAAGATAAATACCGTATTTTACGGACTATAAGACGCACTTTTTTCTTTGAAAAATTGCCTCCAAAATTCAGGTGCGTCTTATAGTCCATGCGTCTTATAGGTATTTTTTTAAAAAATTGCTTAAAAACTAAGGTGCATCTTATAGTCCCTAGTGTCTTATAGTCTGTAAAATACGGTATATTATAAAATAAAAAAATATTTAAGAGATTAAGGTGAAAACATTATTTTTTTTCAAGTCAGTGATTTATAAACTAAATATTTACATTCTTCACTATAATTGCATGATAAATAATTGAAATATATCTAAATTAAATAAGGAGTTGTTTATTGTTCAAATAAGCTGAATACTTAAACATTGAGTTATGTTAGAATTGGTTATTAAAGTGTTTGCTTTTAAAAAATTATTAAATCCAGCATGAAAAAAAGGTTTATATATAATATATATATATATATATATATATAATTTTTTTTTCATAAATCGATCCAGTATAATGTAAGCTTTAATCTAAATTTCTATTATAATAGTTTAAAGTGAAAGGATCTTCTAAATTGAATTAGATATACTTAGAGTAAAAGTACACTTACTTAAATGAATCTGTATATCAACAAAAAAATATATATACATTTTCAGTCTATTATTATTAATAATTAAACATGTAAATTAATGAAACTGATAAAATATAAATAAACAGGAGTAAAGCTTGTAAATCGAGATCTATGCAATATTTACTACTAAAAACTATTATCTGAAACAAGAATATAGAAAATATATGTAAAGGAAATATATAAATAACCTTTGATACACTAAGTTACTTGATATTTATTAATTTGAACATTTTATTTGCTAAATTTAGCTTTGTAAGTAAATTTTCCTTTTGTCTACTCATTTCTAATGATATAATGAAAAATATGTGTACCTGTATATATGACGACGATAAATTTAGAATACTGGTACTATAATAAATAATGTACAATATTTCCATTATTTCTGTACAGTAACTTCTCATTTTTACAATTGTTAAGCGTGTTGTCATATTCCCGTAAAACTCTGCATCATAAATCGAGATTATAGATTTTTAAAAACACTGCTCGAACTAGAGTACGTGCAGAGTTGGCCGACAAAAACATATTTTTCACTTGGAGTTTTTTTTACAGTAGAAAATTTATACTAATCATGAAAGTAAGAACTGTGAAATAAGAGGTTCTGTTGTACTTATAACATACGATTATTTTTGATGCTGATAAATGAATCAAATTAAAATGCTAAAGCTAATGCATTTATAAGATTCATAACTATTCTTGTAAATTTTTTATTTTGTTCTTAAGAAATTGCGGTGTAGTCTGTCGTGGAGGTCAACAACATTTAGACTGATTTAAGCTAATTTTAAGCTTTTATTAATGTAATGTAAAGTTTAACTATTGAAGGAGGTCACATTTTTGTGAATGAGTAATGTATAAAGTATAAATGCTGCTAACTAGAGAAGGCAAATAATTTAATTTTTTTTTCTTCAATTAATGCCATATTAATAGAATCTTACAAAAATCAATATTAAATAGATTACTTGATCAACTGTAACAATATAAAAATATCATTGCTTTAAATTTGAAGATGACTTCAAAATTAATTAATAATTTGAGGATGCACATTTTATATTATTGTACAGAATAGATTATTGAACAAATTAAAATCTCATTTTTTTTCTCTTACTCTTTTCATCCTATGGGCATTAAGTTTTTATTCCAGGTCCATTGTTGATTGATGCAATAGGGGCAGTTGGATGGTGAGGGTTGGGGCTTGATGTATCCGGATTGGACCGCTCGTGAAAAATTCTCGAGGTTGTTAACACGGATTTGAATCCGAGTCTTTAGAGAAGTGAGCCGACACCTCGGCACATGACTTTGAGAAAGCTGGAAGCACTGTACTTTATATTAAATGACGATCATAATTATTATTGAATTCGAGGGACTGGCGTGCTTTGTATTATGTATTAACTGAGCTTATCGACATTGAAATGCTTATCCTTGGCTGCCATCTTAAGTTTTCTGTTCGAGAGCGGGAGCATCGGAACACTGAAGTGCCTTTCTCCAACTCTCTATCACTAGCTCTGGTGTTGAGAGTTGTATAACTTTGTCCATCTTTCAGGTTATCTATCAGTTTTATTTTTCTTTTTTCTCTTTTCTTTACTGTGTCCACCTTACCATCCAGCACTGTCCTCAGCAGGCACTCTCTTCTCAAGACACACACCAGCCATTTCCCTTTTTCCTTTCCCCTGATTTTCTTTTATGTTCCATGGAACCAAAAATATACTTTGCATAAACTAATAATATAATAACAAGATTTGACTGTGCATATATTTTATCTTCCTTATATTCTGTTTATTATCCTTTCTTCCTTCCATGGAAACAAACTTAACCGAATTCCTTTCGGACAAATTTAGTTTAATTGGAATATAGAAATATTCTAATGTAAATAATTTTATAAATACTCTCTAATGTAAACATCTATAAAGATCATCTTTGTTGATGTTTCCATAATTCCAGAATCTATTAAAATTTTGAAATGTAACAATTCTCGACAATTGAAGATGTCAAGGATCTGCTTACTTGTTTAAATATCGTGATTTAATCTGAACTATAACAAATATAGATGAGAGAAAGTATTAAAATTTGTATGTAAAAGTATTACATAAAATCTTTAAGATAAATGTTTGATTAATTTAAAAATAATACATAAATTTTGAATTTTTCTAGATTGCTCGTATGCTTTTGTTAATGATGTCTTTGGAAAAATGGCGTTCAAATTATTAGTTTTGCTTCTCTATATTAGGCAAACAAAAATTTTATCTATTTTTTGTTAAGAGAAATCAGGTATTTTGTATAGTTCTGCATTTTATTGATTGTTAATAAAATGAGATAGTTTTTTAATAATTTAATAATTTTGATAGATACCTGCATTTGTGTACATTTAACAAATGGCCGAAAAACGAGGCCTAAAAGGGTTGGAAGAATGGTGTCGGAGAATCACGGAAGGATACGACGACGTCCGTATTAAAGATATGTCGCATTCGTGGAGAGACGGCTTAGCATTCTGTGCTATTATTCACCATTTTGTACCTGATTTAATGTAAGCAATAACTTGAATTTTGTTTTCTATTTGGCATTTCTGCCCTAAAAACAAAAGAAATCTGCAATGTTTTGGAGCAGAAATGTTTTGCCATATACTGTCGTATAAGTATTAGTTAAATAATATCAAATTAGATTAGATTTGTGTTCTGCCGTCTTAATCGTGAATTTATTATGTCCGATTTCCTCGAAGTTTAAACGATAAATTAAACTTTTAATAAACAGCTTAATTAATTATAACATTTTTTTTACTGTAAATTATTCTGTTTTTACATTAAATAGCTTTAGATAATAAACAGCTATAAAAAAGTTTATTCTCGTAGCTATAAACCAATCATAGAATCTCTTTTATACGGAACGTGTTTAACTACAAATTAACAGATCAAACGGTCACATTAATATGTAAACAACAGCCAACCGACCCAATCTTTCGATTAAAGCCAGACAACCTGCCAAATTATTGGGCTATAGTTAGGCTAAGTTAATCGAGCCTAACTATAGCCCGAAAATACGGCAGATTGTCTTGTTAATATCGGTTTGTGTAACGTAAGTGATTAATAATTATAATAACCAGCAGTTAAATTTTCATACGGTTTTCTTTTAAGTGATTTATAATTTATTTTATTAATTAATTTAGTGTGATATTTTTTCACATCAATATAAAATAACTAGTTATTTATCTTTGTTTTAGTATTGACTTCAATTTTTTTAAGTAAACACTAATAATCATTTAAAATAGTTGAAATCGTTAAATATATTTAAGTCGAAACTTCAAAATACAGTATTAATTACGTGTTTTTTACTATAATTTTGACTTAAAAATCTTAAATAGAAATAAAAAGGAACATTTTATGTATATTTTCAATTTGTTATAATATATAATTTATCATTTTTATAATTGTAAAAAGTTATTTTTAAATATTTTCAGAGATTTTAATTCGCTCTCTAAAGAAAATATTCTTCACAACAATTCACTGGTATGTACTATTTTGATTACTTCAACATAAGAAATTTAAATTTTATAATAATTTGTTAAATGTAATAGTACTTTAAACAAAAAAAAGTAACAGTATTCTATACTATTTAAAATCTTTTTATTTTGTATAGTTCTATCTTTATTGATCATAATTCTACAACAATTACAAAACCAAGATGGAAAAAATATAGGCTTTCTCCTAAAGATTTTGATTTTTTAATAATTTATAACAAAATATGATGTTTATAATTTAACATATCGAAATTTGTATAAATAAAATGTTGTTTTGGAGTTTAAAGAAAAAATCTGAAACATCCGAATGCAGAATAAAACACTTGACTGTTTCTTTTTTTTTACATTTGAACTGTTTTCTAATTTGATCTGAAAACGCTTTAAGTGATAAGAATTAAAATACTCATTAATTTTCTTGATTTTTTAAAAAATAATTTTAAGGAAAATATCATCAATAAATCTGTGAAACTTGTTATTGACTTCTAATATAAATAGAACGATTTTATGAATATTGTTTCCTTAACTATGAAAGATAGGAATAAATTCAGAAAAAAAAAAATATTTTTTATCTTTTTCTTGAAATTTTACATTTATTTTTGTAAAATAAGATTGATTTCGGAAAATTTTTCGTATTATACAGGCATTCGGCATTGCAGAAAAACAGCTGGGTATACCTGCGTTACTAGATGCCGAAGACATGGTTAATTGTATCGAACCCGACAGACTGAGCATAGCTACGTATCTTTCGCAGTTATATCAATATTTTGAAGGTGGTGGCAATAAAAGATGTAAGTAGATTATCTTAATTAGTAATTTAATTTTTATTACAATAATTGTTCTGTGCATACAATATAGGTTTTTATCTCCATGCTTGAGTGAGGAATTTCAAATTGTTATTTCAAATGAAAATTTGGCATGGACTCTATTCCTAAATTAGTATTATTTTCTCCCCTAAAAACTTATTGTTTCATCTTATATTTCAAATATCATTGTTTATATAACTTAATTCTATGAAAAAATTATAGCTGTGACCAAACAAATAATTTTAATTAATAGCTAATTGAATATTTTAATTGAAACATCTCAGAAATAGATAAATATAATGGCAAAACTTTGTGTAAAAGAATTAAGTTAGATACTGTTGTAGGAAGTCTCTCAGAATTCTCCAATAAATTATTTTTTCTATGTATTTGTTATTGTGATTCCAATATACTCAAACCTTGGTTTTCAAACAAATTGGTTCAAAAACAGAATCTCAAACTCGTAATTGCACCAGTTGCCGAAGCTACTTGGCAAGAGCCTGCCACAGATCGGAGAGACGGACGGTCGACTCCCTACACTTCTTACGTTAATCCGTTATGGGAAAATTTATTTCGGTTTAGGAACAAATTATGTTCGAAACCTGAGGTTTGACTGTAATAGCGAAATATGTTGGCAAATTATTTTAACTGCCATATAAAATTACCTTCTTCTCAATACTGGAACGAATCACAAACACACTTTTTAAAATCCAGTAACAAAGGTTTTTAACAATAAGCTTTTGATGAACATTTTAGATGTTGACCAATGTCTGCACATTCCAATTTAGAATTTCATTAATGTAAAGACCTGAGGCAGACCTTGGTCAAGATTGAAAATTTTCAGTTTGTCAAACACTTTTTACATTAAAAATTTTTACTTTACTTCAAAAGTTATTAAAGTATCATATGGATTTTTATCATCTAGTTTATAATACTAGAACCATTTCAGTTTTTATTTTTTAAGTATCTCATTATTTAAATAAATAAATAAAGTACATTATAAATACTTTCAGTATGTAGAAAATTTAATTGCTAATTATTACAGTTCAGTTTTTTCAAATCAAAATGTAAAATAGAAATAATATATTTTTAAGTTAATGATATGGTTCTGCTTAGAGATAATTTATTTTATATACAGTCAAACCTGTTTTTATGCGCTCTTTTTATGTGCGAATTTTTAATTTGTGCGGTTTTTTTTGTGCGATTTTTTATTTGTGCGGTATAGTTGGCAACTAGTCTCATGCGATTCGTCATGTCTCACTTTGACTTATTATAGCTAAATAAACTTATTATAGCATAAATGCACTTATTATAGTAATATTATTGCATGAATATGCGAAAAATGAAATAATTTACTTTTTAAGTCAACAAAACACCACCTGGACAAAAATATGTAAAACAGACGATAGACCAGACGATGCAGTCAAGTGCTGACATCTGTTGTCAATAAATTCTATTTCGTACGGTTTTGAGTTATTTTCTATGTGAGACTTTTTTTATGCGGTCCCTGTTGACCGCATAAAAAAATATATTTTTAATTGTGTTGCGAAAACTATTTTTTACAGCCATTCATGAAGTTTCGTGCGATTTTTTTTATGCGTTTTTTTTAATGCGGTCCCTATCTCCCGCATAAAAACAGGTTTGACTGTATATTATATCTAATTTTCTCTAATATTAAATCTTTTAAATGAAATTTAATGTCACTTATGTTTAACTAGGCTGCAATTTTCAGATTGTGGACCTATACATTTCCACTTGTCCATCTGTCTGTCTCAAGAATGGAGTTAAATAGATAAAAACCAGGACCAGATATGGAAAGCTTAGTGGCCAGCAGTCCCAATTAACTATATAAAAACTTCCAGTCTGGACTGCAAGTCATATGATTTTTTTTAAATTAAAAGATGATTAAAAATTGCAGCCTGGCATTGTGACAGTGTCACAATAATATAGTCAAACTTATAAGGACCGATGATCGTGAAAAGTAAAAATTACTCCATCTGGTCAAGTTCAAATTTAGAATTGATTTCAGGTATCAATCTGTAAATGCTTTGTAAAACTGCAGCCCAGGCGTGAGAAATATTGGTCATTAACTTTTAAAACCATCATGTAATCTGTCCCCATATGGCTACCAATTGTAAAAAAGGAAGAGAGAAATTAGCAAAGTTGAGGCCAAAGTTTTCGATGCAAAAACGTGTACGTCGGACGTTCGGCGCCACTTTCCCGTAAGCCTAGAAGTTTGACTATGGTGTTTGGAAAGTTGGTGGAATCATATTCGACATTCCAAACACCATTGTCAAACTTATGGGCTTAGGGGAAAGCGGTGCCGAACGTCCGACGTACACGTTTTTGCATCGAAAACTTTGGCCTCGACCTCGCTATTATCTGTCAATGAGAGCATTTGGACCTAAATGATTTACAATTAATAAATGTTTGAGAGTTACAGTATTACAGTACTGTACAGTAAAATAAATTTAATACTGTATTAAGCACTATTTCTTAACAATACTGTAACTTATAGTTAAATCTTTTTATTGAAAGAAAATTACTGAAAGGTATAAATTTTTTGGACAGTGCAACAAAAAATTCTAAATTTTTTTTTACAAAAAATGTAAACTTACTTAAAGTTAAAATTACATTAAATTAAATTACATAAAATAATATTTTATTTACCAAAATTTCCCTGTAGCTAATTTTTTTTCAGGATTTAGTGACTTTGTTATATAGAAGTTTGACTGCAGTTTGAACTCATTACTTTTTAGTGGTTTTTTATTGATCAGTTTAATGAACAAGTTAAAATTACTTTGAATAATGATAAATATATCAAATTCTTGATTTTTAAAATGACCCTGCTATTATAATTCATTAAATTAGATTTAAATTTTCATTGTTAAATAATTATATAATTAAAATATATGAATGACGAATAATAATTGTACTACTAAAATATTTATAGTTTCCGATTCAAGTAAATTTTTAAAGCAAGAATTTCATACTCAAAATTTTCAAAATGATTCAATAAAAAAGGTTAGTGCAATCCTTTCTTGTATTTTTTGTTATATGATTAAATATCATTCAGTATATTAAATTTACTTAATTTATGTTAATACAGCCTTACTCAATACAGAAAATAATAATTTAGATTTTTTTTTTTAATTTCCAGAAGGATAATTTACACAAACTCTTATGCTGAATGTAATTTTAACAATACAGTAGTACTTCGTACTTCGAATGCTTCAGAGTTTGAACTCCAAATTCAACAAAAATTTGCTTCAGAGTTCAAACTAGGTGTGCAGTGAAAAATTCATTCCAAGCATAAAATAAGCTTCTGAACAAAGAATAACATCACAAATTAGCAATGTGTTAAATTTCATAGCTGTTATAATTAAATTCACACATCTATGTTAAGTAACAACAGCAAATTTTTGCATATTTTTAACAGCGTATAAAAATTGTATTAACTGGTCACACACTGTGCTCTTAAAAATGGCTGCTGGATCTACCAAATGTATACCATTTTCGTGCTTTGCAGTAAGTTCCTTTATCATCTGAATTGTCATTATTACAGCCTTCTTTGTTGTTAGACTTTGTTGCTTCCACCCACTTCTCAGATGCCATGACTAATAAGTAAAAGTGACATTGGGTTGAACAGAAAGTTATGAAAGTGGTATACATGTGACGGATCTGGCAGCCATGTTTAAGATGCCAAAGTCAATGGTGTCCCAGTTAATGCAATTTTCATTTTATTATATATTATTTACATATTTGATTTATTGTTAGGAAATTTAATTGTGTTATTTTTACCTTAAATTATGTGTATTTGCAGTTTTAAGTTTATTGAAATGGGTATTGTTTAGTCTGAGAATGGGTTAATTCACTTTCTATTATTTCTAATAGCAGAAATTGTTTTGGACTTTGAATGATTCAAAATTTCAACGGCCTCCTGGAATGAATTAAATTCAAAGTACGAAGCACCACTGTATTCAAAAGCTTCGAATGCAATGAGTATAGAATGAAACAATTTTGTATTTGTTATCTGCTAAAATTTTTTAATGTAATTATTCTTTTGTTTTAGTTGTAATTTTTGTAGGCACTGGAATATTAAAAACATAAAAGAGAATTTTAAAAAGTTGATCTCTGCTTTAAATATTTATACATTTCATAAGAATTTCAACATTAACATAATTTCATATTGTTTAACTAACTACAAAATTCATTTTATCTTTTTCTTCTTGTGTAATTACTTATTCTTTTTTTAAACACTTTTATATCTTTAAAAAGAAACTTTAAAAAATAAAATTAAATAAACTAACTCTCTTCATAACAATTTTTAAACATGTATAAATATATAATAAATTTTATAAACAATGAACATATTAATTAAATAATGTTTTACAAAAATCATGTTGACATTTAATGAAATTGTCTGTGATTAAGAAGTGAGAAACCTTTCTAGTAACTTAATTTATTGACAATAAATGTTTTTGATTGTGTTTATCAGTCATCATAAGGTTCTAAAAATAAGTCATAGAAGTTTATTGTAAATAAATTAAACTGATAAAAAGGTTTTCAGTCATTGATTAACTAGTTTTTGTTTAAGTTTTTGTATTGCCTCTGGCTACTATAAAAACAATATGTTATATAAATAAATAGAAGTTATAAAGTTGAAATTTTAGATCTCTTATATTTTCAGGAAATTACAAACTATTTGTACAGTCCATTCTAAATATATGATTTTGATACATCAAACACATTGAGATCAGATGGTTACAGGTGTTAAATTAGCTGTTATATTCGTACAGCAACAAGAAGATAGAGGTATACAAATAGTATAAGCCAAAGCCCAAATCATACTAGATTTGGGCTTTGGCTTGTACTCTTTATGTTTAGTAATATTAAATTTGTAAATAGGTAATCATAAGTGCTGCTAAATAAATCAATTACAATATGGCTAAATTTTTTAATTCCTTACGATCTTAAAACAGATGGAGGTATTATCATGTTGTGTGGATATTGAAGGTTATCAGTTTAGATAAAATTTTCCTTAAAGGCATTTGTAATTATTAATATTTTTACAAAATAGTAGCCCCATTACTTATTTTTTAATACAGTGGTACCTCGTATAACGTACTTAATCCGTTCCAGGTGCATGTCCGTTAAGTGAAACGTCCGTTATATGAAACGCATTTTCCCATAGAAATACATGTTAAAACATCTAATTCGTTCCGCAGCATACAATAACCGTACTGTAGCATAAAAAAATGAACATGGGGTGCGTTCTTTTATTCCTCCACGTAACTCTGCGCGAGCGACATCCGTTTAAAAATTCCTGCAGAACGCATTCCTAAATTCCGGTGGGAGTGCGCACCGTCGAACGGCAAAAACGGCCGCTTGTAGCAGTTTACGGTGGAAAACAACATGGCGTCCTCCATGGCTCAGATAGTTTCGTTTCCAGGTCCATTATGTGGTTTTATGAATGAGAATTTAGAAACTGAAAGCGTGAGTTAGCGCACGCAGTGATGTAAGTGTCTTTACAAATTTTTTTTCGAGGCTATTTTGAATGCTCTTTCAACAAATAATCCGTTTTATGGTTAAATTTTACAATTGGGACCCTTCTTTTGCCTTTTAAAGCTCATAGTTTAGAATTATAGATTCCTCCATCACGATACTATCGATAGTGCGCCTCCATCTTTCTTTCTTTCACCGTCGTTCCTAAATGCCTACAAACAGCAGCGCACTCCCATAGTAGTGGAGACGCAGAGTGACCACTATTATTAAAGAACGTACCCATGGAGCAGTCACCAATTATGCCGGAAAGTCCGTTGTTCACAGCCAGTCCGTTGCTCGAGTCACGTAACGACCAAACAGAAAGTCCGTTGTTTGCAGCGTCCGTTATTCGAGGCGTACGTTATACGAGGTACCACTGTATTTCTTTTTACTTAAAGTATATAATTATATACAGTCAAACTTTATTGTAATGAGTACATGGTTATTACATACAAATTTTCATTTTGTTTTCATTTAAGACATAACCATAAATTATTTACATGAAAATATAACAAGTTCACTTCACAGATATAATGAACAAATCTTTGTCTTGTATAGTAGAAATGAGTGGGAGAATATGAGTGAACTGCTTGTCCAGTTGTCAAAACTTACAATAGTGTCATTTACAAGAAGATTATGGGCAAATTTTATCAGCAACAGAACTTAAAAATTGTATTAAAAAGCCAAGTGACATTTTTTTAAAAAAAAGGAAGGAATATGTTTTGAAGTTTTCAAAATATTTGTAATAAATAAGTAGTTGGAAAGTTTTCTTGTTGTATTTAACTGGATAAGGGATTTTCAGACCAAAAAAAAAAAATGTGCATTACTGCTATATTCATGCTAATTATAACAGAGTTTGATTGTATAAGCAGGGGTGGGCAAGCAAGAGTTCAGTGGGAACCGAAATGTAGGTTTTTCAAAATGCATGGAAGCCGCAGTTCTGTACTGTTGTGGCGGATAGTATAGTAAGGCATGCGATTTTATTATATAATATAAAACAAATATTGAATTTTTTTAATAAACATATTTTCACAAAATTATAAAAATAAAATTGTAAAAATAATAATAAAAAACAGAAATTAACACTTTCGGCAAGAGCCGCACGTAACTCAAAAGAGCCACATTTGCCCATGCCTGGTATACAGTATTTACTCAAATGTAAAAAGAACCTTAGTCTCTACATGCTCATCCCTGGATTATTTTCAAATAGACAACTTGAGACAAATTTATGACAACATAAATGATTCTACTGACATCTGTTTGTTCAGTATTTGTTGCAATTAAAGTAAGTTATAAATCACTGTCTTCCATGCAATCATACTCGGCACCTTTTTAAAGAATCAGAAACGCGAAACGTCTTGAAAGAGTGTTGTACAACTTTCTCTGAGATTTTCATTCGAGTACTTATGATGTTACTGTAAGAGACTAATGAGATTGAGCAAAGTTGACCCCTTTGTATATTTTCTATTACTAATATTGACCTAATAAAATCATTAAAATGGTGCAATGGAATTAGTGACAGAAAAATAAGATACATAAGGTTGTTATCCATGATAACATACAACAACAAATCCTATTGTCAGAAGTACTAAAATCTGAAAAAAACTCGTGTCTTACATTTGAGTAAATACAGTATATTTCTCTTTATATTTAGGCAAAATTTTGGAAGTAAAAAATTTAGCTATAGTACAGTCTGGAAAGGAAAAACAGAGCCTAGCATATCCAGGTCAATATTGGCTCAGAAACTTCCAAGTGAATCGACCCAGAATATGTCAGACTCCGTTCTTGTTATTTGGACACTGATTATGTTCATAGCAATATCACTTAATATCTACAAAGCAGAAAGAGATAAAAATTAAAAATAAATAAATATGTATTTACATTCCATTCCTGTTGATCCTGTTATGCTCATAGTTCCTTTTGTATCAGCTGCTCTCTGTAAAAATAATTTCAAATTGAGTGTTTATCTACGAATTTATTGAAGTAAGTACAGAAGAGAGTCGTTAATTCGAATCAATTGGGGACTGGGGTTGTTCGGATAACTGATTATGTACGAAAAAATATATTAACCTGTCTGATGTTGAAATTTTTCTCTGTTGCGTGTCGCTTTGTATTGAATTTTTCTCCGTTGCATGTCACTTCGTGTTGAATTTTCGTCGATTTTAAGCCAAACAAAAATTTTTATAATAATAATCGAGGCTATTGTATCGTTAAAAATTATTTCTTTATTTTGTACAAACAAAATAAATATATTGAAGAATATAAAAACATGAAAATTATACTTTAGAAGTAAATCTAGTATCAAAAACGTTCGATTCGGCACGACACAGTCCGACTGAAAATTGTTTGGATAACTGGCGATTCGGATTAATGACTCTCTACTGTACTAAATTTCATTATTATTTTTTGTTTATATTGATGATATTTTGCTTTCTCTGTAAAGGAAAAAGATTGAAAGTGGTACATAATGCAATTTAGAGACTATTAAGAATTAATTCTTGTAATAGTAAAATATTACAGAAATATAAAATTATTGATTATTTGTTTTTATTTCTCTTTACAGTTGGGTGGCACTGTAACTGAATTCCCATCAAGAAAAAAGTATGAGACATGCCAATCGTGTAAACACAGAGTATTTATTCTCGAAAGACTCATGGTTGATGGTAAATTATATCATCGAACATGTTTTAAATGCTGTCGTTGTCAAGCATTACTGAAACCCGGAGCTTATAATGAAGGAGAAGTGCCCGGGACTTACGAATGCACGATAT
Source organism: Centruroides vittatus (assembly GCF_030686945.1). Classification (NCBI taxonomy): domain Eukaryota; kingdom Metazoa; phylum Arthropoda; class Arachnida; order Scorpiones; family Buthidae; genus Centruroides; species Centruroides vittatus. The sequence goes on along the minus strand of NW_027122237.1, from coordinate 573,705 downwards.
GTCCTCGGGACGAAGAAGCCGAATCTTTACAAGCGGATTTATCGGTTAATGAATCTGAAGAAAAATCGAACATACCTTTAGATTCTAGTGAAAATATAACTAGAAAAGAAAGTTTTCAAACAAAACGCGTTTCCGATACATTTACCAAAGCAAGAAAGGTCTTCCTCCAAAATAATTTAAACAAAGAAACTGAAATTAAGTTGCATAAAGAGAGTTTTCATAAGAGAGAAAACATTCCAGAATCAAACTATTTAAAAAATAATGGAGAAATAGAAGAAACAGATAGATCATTTGATTTGAAGAAAAAAGAAACAGATAGATCATTTGATTTGAAGAAAGAAGAAACAGAAGATCAAACTTCATTAGAAATGAATAAATCTGAGAAAATATCTAATCAAATGCCATTGTTAAAAAAGCCTCCCATTGCAAAGAAACCTGATTTTTCTCATATTTCAAAATGTTCAAATTCTTCTAGAGAAAATGATAATTCAGAAAATATTGAAGATAATCTTCTGTCTAAAGATACAGCAAAAACTGACATTTCTTCTCCTTTGAAATATCAAAGTGTTTTTAATACGTATAAACCTTTCATTTATAGCCAGAATGAAGAAACAAAATCAATTCATTTAAAATCTCTGCAGCGAAGTATCTCCGAGCAAAAATGTGAAACAAACGATCAAATTAAAAGCATCTCGGAGTTACCCGTCATCAAGTCTTCCAAAGAAAATGTGCCGTTCTTAAGCAGAAGTCTTTTGAGAACGACAAGTGAGAACAATATCCAACAAACTGCAAAGCTTTCCAGGTTATCAGAAGCTTTATTATTTCCAACAAAAGGCAAAGAAAATGAAGAATTAGAAAATGTGTTACATAGTAAATGGAGTAAACAAGGAACATATCACAAAATGTACAGTAATAAAAGTTTTACAAATTTGACCGATTTAAAAAATTCTTTTTCAAAGAAAACCGACTCCTCAAACGATGAATATGGCAATTTGGAATTTCCATGCGAAAAAATCAAAATTGGAGATAGTGGTTCAGAAAAGGACATCGAAAGTAATATCATTTGTGAAGACGAGAAGAAAGAAGTCGATTCTGTTTGTGTTAAAGAGGAAGATAAATTAGTTTGCAATGAAAAGAATGAAGAAATTGATACAAAAAATGATACTTCAATTGAAAATAACGAGAAACTCGATTCAATAAAATTACATAATGAAACCGACGAACAAAAAATTAACATTTCAAAATCTCAAGTAATCGAAGTTTTGCAATCAAATACTTCTGAAGTAACATCAGAGCTTTCAGATAGTGTAAAAATTGATTATCCTATAGATTTAAATCCTTTCGGAGATGACGACGACGAATCTGAGATGACGGCAAAGGAAAATTATCCAGATGATTTAAATCCTTTTGATACTTCTGAAGACGAAGACGACGACGACGAAACTTTATCTTTGAATAAATCAAGTATTCTTTCGACAGACTCGTGTAATGTTTCCATTGATAACGATGAGTACGATAGAAATTTCAATCCATTTTATTCGTCCGATGATGATTGTAAATCCAATGGTTCAGATATTCATAGCCATTCCTCATTTGATTCTCATTATAGCAGCTCTAATATTTCAGAATTGAGAAATGAAATAAAAAAGAAGAGAAAAGCTCCATTACCACCAACATTGCCACAATCGCTTCTTAATAAAGAAAATTTAAGAAATGAGTTTAAGACAGATAAAAAGATTCAGATGAAGCAAATAAAACCATCGCCTCGTTTGTCTCAAAAGAAGATTGCGCCCAAACCACCCGTTAGTATAGATGATAAACAGAACACAACAGATTCTGAAGTAAGTGAAAATGTGCAAAATAAATTAGAGAAAGAAGGTAAAAATGTAGAATTGTCCATTCAACCTGTTACAAGTAAACCTAAACAATGGAGGAGAAAGAAAAGACCAGCTCCTTCGGTACCCGTTCCACGGAAAAGAGAGGTAAACTTTTCAAAGATCTCTGCACAGTATTTAATATTTAATTCTTTGTAAATTTAAGTTTACTTCTTCATTGAATTTGTGACTATCCTGCAGCTTTTTTCTGCAATTGTTAATACACAGGAAAAGATTTTTCTGATTTATAAATGACAATCTATTAATTTGTTATAGTGGATTTACTATTTGTTGGTTTGGTGTAGATTCACATTGTATTCATTTCTTATTATTTATTCTATTAGGTAATGCATATTAGTTTTGTCTAAGCTCGTGATTCTTGCCTAGAATTCTAAGAATGTAAAAACTTCAGTAGAAATACTGGCACTTTTTTATATTGATGAATTGAGAATTCTCTGTCCATTTTCATTAGACTCCATGGGGTTTGAAGGACACAAACAGCTTGTTTTGAATAAAGCTGCCATTCATCTCTGCCTTGGCACTTGGTGGTTGTCTCTCTCAAAGTGTTGCCTGTTCATCTTTAGATGACATCTATCCAGCTACCCCTCCATCTTCCTCTTGGTCTACTTTTGGTAACAAATCCTTCTAAAACCAGTTGCCATCTGCCATCTGCTTTTTCTGCTCCTTGTTAGTTTATAACTATTACACACTTTTTACTTATTTAGTACTTACTTGTTTATTATTAAAGATTTTTTTTAGTATTTTTTCAGTATTCTGTCCAAGCTTTGACACTTTGTGAAACTTTGAGAGAATATTGAAAACATTTACAAAAGCTTAAAGTGTGTTGATTGGGAACATTTGTTTAATGTTGAAAACATAAATTAATTAAAAACATTCAAGCATTAAATTGTTCTTTTATTTATGGCCTTTAAAAATATTTTTCCTACTATAAAGGGAAAATTTCTGAGGAAACAAATAGTCTAAAATTGTAAGTGTATCATAAGTCAATTTTCCCAATTTTTTTATTCATTAGTGAGGTTGAGGCCGAAGTTTTCAATGCGAAAATGTGTACTTTGGACGTTCGGCACTAAGCCTAGAAGTTTGACAATGGCCTTTGGAAAGTCGGTGGAATCATGTTCGACATTCCGAAGGCCATTGCCAAACTTCTAGGCTTACAGGAAAGTGGCACTGAATGTCTGACGTACACGGTTTTGCGTTGAAAACTTTCACCTCAACCTTGCTATTGATTAAACATAGTACAATTAAATGATAGGCAATTAAGTATTTTGAAAGTGTCATCTATTTTTTAACATAGTTCCATTCTTGCAGAGACATTTATAGTAGTGCACTACCAGTTGTTCCATATCTGTGCAGGAAACACCTGGTCCTCATAACTGATATAGTGGTTTGTGGATTTTAGTTTGTACTTCTTTGTCTGGCCAGTAACATTTCCCTCAGAGATGCTTTTTGAATTGTGGAAAAGGTGGAAGTCTGGGCCAAAATCTCTCTTTTACTTTTACAGCAATGAAATTGTTTTTGGCAGTGGGTGCACATTGTTGTGAAGAAACACAACACCATGGGACAAAAGACCTGGCCACTTGTGACAAATGGCCTCCTTCAAACAAGCATTTCCTGATAAGCATTGGCATTTACTGTCATCCCTTTTGGTGAGAAATCCATGTACAGATATCCATGAATGTTCCAAATGAGAGTCACCAAAGCTTTTCCAGAATTTGCTGATGCCAAACTTTTTATCGACAAGTGGTGCTGGATGTTTCCATGTAATGGATTCCTTCTTGGTTTTAGATTATGTGATGAATCCAGGTTTTGTTTCCAGTGACAATGAAACTCAAAAATTCTTTCCTCTCTTTCATACAATGGTACAAGCATTCCAAAGACACAGGTACTTTTGATTTGTAGAAAGCTGCCTGGAGACCCACCAACTGGAGACTTTGTGGAAACCCAAATGCTCATGGACAGTGTCCCACATGAATAGCCAAATGTGTCCTTCAGTTTGTTTAAAGTGATTTGCCTGTTTGTTCAAACTACTTTGTTGACATGGAATAAGCTCATCTGAAGTTAATGGACGATTGTGTCCTTCCTGAATCAAATTCTTAGTATCAAAATTACACTTGTTGCACAGCTATTACAGCACTTTTGTACACAATTGCCAGCTTCCAAAGAATCTCACATGGTGTAGTCCCCCTTGCCCAAAAAATCAAATTATGCCTAGTAATACTCGGTAATCATTCGCACGTACTTTTTAAAATGTGAATGAAATCTGATGTGCAAGCTTGCCATCAGATGCTGTGGCTGGAACATGCATGGAACCTTGTAACTGTAAAAACATTCTCCTAATTTTTTCATGATATTGATGCAAGGAATTATGTAACATTAATTTTTAATATACCCATGTATAAGTAATTAAACATTTATTGATATAACATGTATTATCACAAGATCGATGCATCAGATTATATCAGTTGTATAATCTAATGTAATATAATTTGTCAAAGAAGCAAAGATTTAGATAGAAATCCAGAAGACTTTGCAAGGGCAAGGGTTGCCTCTTTCTCGCTCTGCCTCGATTCTATCACGATACAACAAAGTTGCACGATATCCTTCTTCTAGTAAGAGTTTTGTTAGTAACATAGAAGTTTGGATATACCTTTTATTTTCTGGCAAGCGCTTCCGACATAGTTATGAACGTCATCCTCAGGCAGTAATAAAAACAAACGGATTTTAAATTTAAACATTTAAATTACCTTATAAGATGAGCAATGAAAAACAGATGATCTTTTCTATCTATTATCTACGCCTGCGTGTTTTTATATACAACTGCTAACGTTTTCAACCCCTTCGGGGTCTTCATCAGGCACAGCACAAAGGTAGTTTCAAATGCCCGTGAATGGAACCAAGAAACCAAACGTACCTTACTCGTGCACTAAAACACGGAACCGCTGTATGCACCTGGGGATCATATCATACAACCAGAAAAAGTTATGCCTGACGTGGAACACCTGATTACCGGGCTCTCCGGAGGTCCAAAAGGAATATTACAGGTGGAAAGTGGTGAGCAAGATAAGCGAAAACAACAAGAGGAGGCAAGATGACGGGTTCTGGAGCCTTATACATGCATCCAGGAAATGGTTAAGGCAACAAAACAATGTTATCCTCAGAGCTGACAAAAGCAAGTCCCTGGTACTAATGAAGAGATGCACATACGAGGCTATGATGCAAAGATACATCAATGACACTGACTGTGAAAACGCGGAAGATGGATACCTCCAAAGGTTACAGGCAAGGGTGAAACGTTTCACACAAACCAAGTTAGCTGGAGAGTGGGGCTTGCGTAGGGCGGTTGTGGCGTCCCCTGACGTTCCAAGGCTGTTCGCCTTTGCCAAAACTCATAAGGACCTACCCTCTCTCAGACCAGTCCTAGACAAGGCCAGATCCCCCACCAGGGCTTTAGAATCGGCCATACACAAACTTGTGTGTGACCAAATGAGGGCGTACCCTTGGGCTATCAGGAATCCGATCGAACTGGTGGAGTCATTGAGGGTTCTTACCACTACAGAATCAACGTGTATCACCGTTCTTGATTTTGTATCACTGTTCCCATCCATTAAAATACAGCCGTGCTTTTGCGAGCTCAGGGATATATTACTCGCCCGACCACACGCCTATACACACCGCAAACAGATACTAGAATTGGCGCATATCCTCTGTTACTCATCCTTTTTCCGGTTTAATAACAAAACATACGTACAAAAACGAGGTGTCCCCATGGGTAGCCCACTATCGGGTGACTTATGCGAGCTAGTGATCAGGAGACTTGAACAACAAATAATCCCGTCATTCCTTACCAACATCCTCCTCTACAGGAGGTATGTAGATGACATCCTTATCATATGGAAGGCAGAACCAGACATAAATGAGTTTATCAATGCAATGAACACCAACGGGTATGGGCTAAGCGTTAAATTGGAACAAAAAAGCAACACCTCCGCACATTTCCTCGACTTGGACATTCAAATAAGAGATAATAAAATCACTCATAAAGTATTTTACAAACAATGCCATGTACCTCTGTTCATCCCAGCTTCCTCGGAGGATCCATATTCGTATAAGATAGCGGCTTTTAGGGCACTAATTAAGCGCGCATTCACGCACAACTCGAAGTATGAAGACACAGTGGCCGAGCTAGGCCGTATCCAGGAAGTGGCATCTCAACACGGTTATGATAGAAAAATAGTGTACAACATGGCACGCAAGTACGCACGGGGAAATACTCGTAACAACCTACAAGCCGGGGTAAGATCCGCAGATATTAGTGCAAGAAAAATAGTTGAGTACAACCACCATTTAGATGCGATATACAGAGAAATCGCATCCAGCACCCGAAATAAAATAACTTACAGGAGACCGCGATCAGTTTACAGCTTACTTCGAAATGGGAAGGACAATTTGGACATGAAACACGCACCGGGCGTATATGAGGTTCCCCTGTGGGATGACAGATTTAATAGAAGTCTGGTCTACGTGGGTTCGACCAAACGCTCCCTCCATCAGCGACTCCGAGAGCACAGGTACGACATTGCCAATAATAAACTATCTACCACACTGGCAACGTATGCCACACAGCAGGGAATCACTGCCGACCTCAAAAACGCCCGTATAATCAGAATGTCACAACACACGGACCAACTCAGAACGCTGGAGACCCTAGAGATATATAAAGCGGGTTTGCACAACACGTGCATCAACTACAAGGATGCAATCAACATCTCGCAAGCATGGAAATTTTGCTATGAGGGAATCCCACACCCACAAATAACTTAATATTGCATTAATTGTTTTAAATTTAAAGAGCGGTGAACGTAAATAGTACGCAGGCGTAGATAATAGATAATAGCTCGTGCATAATGTTCCATTTTTATCTTCCAATTTCTTTGATTTCAAAAATTGGAATAGAACTCGCTTTGGTTTCTTGGTTCCATTCACGGGCATTTGAAACTACCTTTGTGCTGTGCCTGATGAAGACCCCGAAGGGGTTGAAAACGTTAGCAGTTGTATATAAAAACACTGGATTGTCAAGGTTTTTCATGTAAGAAAGGATCTTTTCTATGTTGAACCTAGAAAAGCTGTGACATAAATTACATGCCCAGCTGATCTTTCTGTTAAAGTGCAGAAGGCATAACATAACACCCAAGTGCATCACCATGCATTACCGGGCCTTTCCTTTGTGTCTACGAGGTGCTTTGAAACATTTGGATATACCTATAAATTAGTTACATAATTATTCAACTATGCAAGTGTAAAAATGAAAAATTTTTAACAAAATCAGTATGTTTATTTAATAAGTGAATTATAATTAACTAAAGAATTTGACTCAAAAAATTTCTTTTTATAATACAAGTACAATATTTATTAAATAGATCAAGATGATCCCCATTGAAAATATTAAAGCCGAAATGTTGGACATCGAAAAGAAGCAGCAACAGTTGGAAAAGCGAGGCCGAGAATTAGAAATGTTGATCAGAGAACGTGAAGGTATGCAATTTAATACAGAATTTACGATCACCATTTTAACTTTAATTTAAAATAAAAAAAGGCAATGTTTCTCGACCACCTCATTTTTCTTAAATTTATAGTCTCCTTTTAAGGAAATTGTGACAAACTTGTCTTTAAAAATACAGTATATTCTTGTTAATAGAGACGTCCCGATACCACGAAAGTATCGATACCAGTATCGCGAGTAATTTTAAAGTATCCGTATTGATCTTAACATATTGATACTATCCTACGTATCGGCATTGGGTGTCAAAACTGGAAATCAAGCCGGCCCTCGCCGTTCAGTCCGGGGGCTCGTTTATTGAAACTTTTAATTTTAACATAAATAACGTGCTTTATTGTTTGTCAGTTATTATCATCAAATTATTAAAACTGATTTCTAATATAAACTAAATGTTACCAATATTATATCAGTTGATTTAACATTTTAATGTATTTTTGAATTTTTCAACTAATTGGCAAATTATTTGTAGTAATATGAACTCTTACCATAGTGTATGTGGATTCTGAAAATGAAATTTGATGTAATAAATTTATTGATTTTGGTTATTAATATTTAATATATATAAGTTTAATTTAACCAAAAATAGTGTAAGATTTGGTTTCAGTTTTGACTGAAACTGATTTCAAAACCCAATTCCGGTTTTGGATTTGGCTGCAAAAATCCAACTTTGGTCGGATCTTACCCGTCTGAAAAATGTAACGATACCGATTCGATATTAAGAAGAGAGAGCGATATTGGACCAAAAGTATCAAGTACAAAAATTACTCTGTATTGGCAGTATTGGGACTTCCCTACTTGTTAATCTGAACCTGTGGTAAATTAAATGCCACTTAATCAAAATCAGTTTTGCTTGTTTTGCAGCTGTGTTCCAATTAAAAACAAATTGATGGCCAGATGGCCAAGCAATTAAGGTGTCGGCCTACTGCTCTGAGGAACCTAGAACAAACCCAGACGGGCCGAAAATCTCTGGAATTTTTTGGTGGGTGGTCTGTCCTGGACGTGTTGGGCCACGTCTCGTGCCATTTGTCTGCCCCGTAGTGGGCCTGGCCAAACCCACAATGGACTCGATAAAAGATCTTAGTAAAAAGAAAAATGGAATCGAATATTAATTTTTAAAAACAGCAAATTTGTAAAATTAATATGTACTACTCATATATATATAAAGTATGTATTTGATGTATTTATCTAGTCCTTTTTCACCTCCATTTTTTTCTTCAATATAAAATTCAATTAATCTGAACAATCTTGTGCAATAATTAGTTTAGCTTAGTGTGTACTGTAGTCTATTCCCTCCCAATTATTGAGAACTGGAAATGATGCACAGTTAATCTTTTCCATAATGTAGTATGTATATTTGACACTGTTAAACAATTGTTATGACAAGTTAAAATATAAGTATAGAAGATCATTCGGTTAGTTGTGCCACTGATGGCACAACTACTATTACAAGGTGATATCAGCTGAGCTTTCAAATATTTTGTAGAATCATCAACTGACAAAATATTATCATCTAATATAAGAAATGTCATTATTATAAAACAGTTTTTCACTTTAACATAAATGCATACAAAACAGAAAAATATCTCAATACTATTTGTAAATATTTATACAAACTAAACAGTCTATACAACAACTGTTAAGAATGATGCTGCATGCCAAGTTATATACTGTGCTTACCCAAATAATGATTAATTGGTTATATTGTGAAATAGTAATAAAGTAATTTTAATATGTTTAATAGATTCCGAAATATCCATGGAAGAAGAAAAGGCCATATTAGATTTATTCGAGTTAGTAAATCTGAAAAATGCCTTATTTAGAAGACAAGCTGAATTAATGTACATGTAAGTAAATAGTTTGTTTATACAGATTTTAACAAGTATAATAAGTAAAAAGATGTAATGAGAGAGAGAGAGACTAAAATAAAATAGGAATTTTATTGATTTAAATATCTTCCAGAATTTTGTTTTTATTTTTTTAGGTTGCAAATCTTGTGTTCCAATTTGTTAATGACAGAAAAAATATTTCTGTGTATCTATTAAATTCAGTCCTAAATAATTGCTTTAATAGTTATGCACTAAATAAATATTTTCTTCCCTCTCAAATATTTCTGAAAATACATTATTATTTTATCAGTTCTTACAATTGATTAATTAATAGACCATATTGTCAAACAGTAAGTAATAAAGTTGTACCCCATTTGTCATTCTTTGTACTAATATAGTTGAAGATAGTGTACAGTACATCTGTACAAAATTTTGATCATTTGATGAAGATTACATCTATAAAGAGTTGCTAATTTTCTCTCTTTTCTGATAGACTTTCAAGAAGTTTCAAAGAAAAATGAAATAATTAATAGTAGATAAAATAGATCACTTAATGTTCCATAAGATAAACATTATATAAAATTATTTCAAAGAAATCTTATATTAAAGTATTGTAGGAATAACATCCGGTATTGAACTCTTTAATACTAAACTTTGAAATATATTTTTTTTAATGAATAAAATGTGAATTTATTCTCATAGAATGATTTGAAAAAGTCAGATACTGAAAATTGTTTTAAAATTTAAAACATTTTCTGTGTCTGACTTGCAAGTCAAAAGAAGTAACTAAAATATTTAAAAAATTAATACTGTATTTTCTTGCATCTATAAAATATAATTATGAAATACAAAGCAGAACACGAAAAAAGTCTCATTTTTAGAATGTAAAAATAAAGCACTTATTAAAAATATATTGTTTTCAGAAAAAGATCTCAGAGATTGGAAGAAGAACAGGTAGAGATTGAATTCCAAATTCGGTGTCTGATGAATAAACCCGGTAAGATTTTCTTTAGAATATTCATTTTAACCTTATAACCACGTGAAATTTAGAAATATGGATGGCCACGTGAAGGTCGGTGAACGATCCCACTTGTAAAAGCACCGACGTACTTATTATATGAAATAAAACCAAGAATTAACTTCAATTGCATTTAACTACGTATAAAGTATTTTCTTACATTACAAAATCAAATATAGTTGTAACATAATACATTGTTTTACTTTTTATTTTTAAAGTACAGTGGAACCTCGGTTAACTCTTTAAGCACTAAAATTTTTGTTTTTACTATGTATTTGTAGACCGAATAGTTTTATCCTAAGGATATACTTTAGTGGGGACACATGGTTTAGTTTCTCCTCAGTTGTGGAACAGTTCAAATATATTATTGGGGGTTTCTATTAGTGAAGTTTTGTGATATTTTGTTGCTATTTTTGTCAATATTTTTAAAATTAACATGATTTTAAATGTTATCTTTTCCATATAATGAGAAATGCTCATTCTTTGCTTTATATATGAAATAAATTATATATTAGTAACTCGTCTTCTAGAAATAGATAAATAATTTTTTCATTAAATACAATAAGTTTCAATAAAATGTTTTGTAAATCATTTAAAAATATCATAAAAAATATTAAAATATACGCTAAAACGAATATAACGTAATTAACAATATAAAGTAATCTGCATTATAACCATAAATAATATGTTATAAAATAACATTAATATAAAAATGATAAACAAAAAGAAGTAAGAAAAAAGTTTAAATAACATTTCATTCAACAATACAATAATAATTAATTTATGTAAAAAATATACAGTATATACAAAACAACAAAGATTTTATAAACATAACTAACTGACATTCAATATTACTCTTAAACGAAAATGAACTCGACCGAGCGGGAAGGGAGTAGACAAAACGTACGCAATTTGTAAAACAAAACCAGTAAAACTACTTTTCATTCGGTTGATTTGTCTCGAACGGATTAAGCCAATTTAGGCCAACTTCGTGTTTAAAGAGTTAAAGAACACCTTAGTTAACGAGTTTTTGTCTTGGATAATGAACATAATGGTTTTTCGTGTCAAATTTTAGTTGCTGTTAGGCATGTGCAAGGTAAACATTGCTTTTCTGAGTGTTTGTGCTAAACTTCTTTTTTCAGTTTTGTAATTTATATATTTAATCAACATGGCACATAAGAAAGAGAAAAGTGATAGTGGCAATAGACAACATTTTAGTGCAGGATTAAGGAAAGAAATTATTGCAAAACACAAGAATGGCTTTTGTATTTCTGACATCACTAAAGAATATAATGTGGCAAAATTGACTATCTGTACAATTATTAAAAACAAAGAAGCATTTAAGGCTGCTGAAGTGGCTAAAGGAGTAAATGTGATATTGAAACAAAGATCTAAAGTTTTAGATGAAGTTGAAAAAAAACTGTTGCTAATATGGATCAATGAAAAGCAACTTGCTGGAGACAGTGTTAGTAAAGCTATAATTTGTGAAAAGGCTAAAAATTCACACAGTGACTTGTTGACTCAAACACCCAGTACAAGTGCAGATGGGCAGACTTTGAAAGCGAGCCGAGGACGGTTTGATAGGTTTCGTCGACAAAATGGCGTTCACATTGTCGTAAGGCATGGGGGGCTTCCAAATTCAGATGAAAAAGCAGCAAAAGCATTTGTGGATGAATTTGCAGAGTTTGTAAAAAGTGAAGAATACATCTCAAATCTAGTGTTTAACCCTTAGAGCTTTTTGGAAAATGCATTTTAACGTCCTGCATTGTATCGACCTTATTGACAAAGACTGGAGTGAGGTCTCTCGCCACACTTTGCAATCGGCTTGTAGGAAACTTTGGGCAATTTGTGTCCCAGAGTGAAACTTTGAGGGATTTGAAGCAGAGAGCTCTCCTGATGTAGTGCATGAAATTGAGTCCATTGGCAAGAGTTTGGGATTAGAGGTTGATGATGTAGACGTGGAGGAGTTGATGAAAGACCATCAAAATGAACTAACCACAGAAGAACTGGTTGCCTTGCAGGAAAAATAGGTGAAAGTCCTACAAGAAGAGCGTTCATCAGAGGATGAGAAAGTTAAGAAAGAAATCACCAGTGCTGAGATCAAGGAAATTTGCAGAAAATGGAATGATGTGCAGGAATTTATTGAGAAGTGCCACCCTAAGAAAGTTGACTAATAGGGCCGTTAATGTAACGAACGGCAATGCGATATCACATCTTGGAAAAATTTTGATTAAAAGAGTACGACAATCAACTTTAGACCACTTTCTTGTTTCCCGTCAAAAGAGACCTTGACTCGAAGAATCTCCCAATGCATTGCTACCCAACATTTTTATACAAGGGGGATTTCCCTTCCAAGCATTAAGATCCACTCCTCTGCCACCAACTACAACAAACGAAGGTATTTACAGTGCTATTTTATTAAATAAAGTTTACATATTTGTTGCTGTAATGATAGATACTATGTTTTCCTATATTTTCATCAAAGAAAACCCATTTTACAAACAAAATTACAAAAATTCTGGAGGCTAGAATGGATAAATTGTATTTGCATTAATTTCTATGGAAAAATTGTTTTGTTTAATGAACAGAGTCGTGGAACAGATCAAGCTCTTTAACCAAGATTCCACTGTACAGTATAATGCAATAAGATTACATTTTAAGTTAACAAATGTTCAGTTAAACGTAATTATTTTGATTACTGTACTACATGATAGCATATTGTTGTGTAATTCACTGTTATTAGAAGTAGATGATTTGGATAATTCATGATCTTCAATTCCACTGTCATTTTTGAATAATGCTTCACCAGGAATGTCATCAAAATCTTCATTGACTAATATCTGACTCAGGATAAGCTTGTCCCGAGTTAGATATTTATGCAACATTACTGAACCACCACAGATTGTAAAGTGAAAGTACATATCAAGCAAGAAATAGGCTATACAGGCAACAAAACAGACATGCACTGACAATTTCTAATATGTTTAGAAGCAGGTGTTCACATAACAATGTGAGGTTGCCAAATTCGTGATATCCAAATGTCAGGACTTATCGTATGTGGGATGAAGGAAAATGAGGCAAATAGCTGCAGTGACAAACAAACCCATTTATTTACACTAAGTCTTACAATCTAGCGTGTCTTGTCTTTTGGTGGCTCTCGACGGTTCGGTTGTTGGCCCCGGGGCAGACAGTCGATGCTCGACGGTGGGAGGTTGTGACGAATGGCGAAAGCCCAAAGTTCAGTCAGATGGTGTCCACTCGTAGAGGCAGGGAGAAGTCTGGACAGTTGATTATCGTTTTTAGCCGGGGAAAGTCCGAGCAGTGGTCGACGCGGACAGAAGCTGGGAGAAGTCTTCACAAAGGGGAGGCAGAGAAAAGTTTCTCCACTTAACTTACTAGGGGAAGCAGGGAAAAAGTCTACTTTGCTCTTGAGATCCAGGTTTTTATAAGATTTCTCTTCCCTTGATCTCCAGCTCCCGATTGGTCGGTTTCCTGTATCTAGGCAGATGACCGACCATTTCGAGCCACTAAAGGTTTAAATTCGACACCGTGTTTTAATCCGATCAAGGGATATCAATCGCAACTCGAAACTCCTGCTCGTATTCAATTGTTTCGAATTCTTATAAGTCCGATACATAATATCAGCGCTGCATCTCCTTTTAAGGTTAAAAACATTTTTCTCTCGATTAATAATTTTAATATTTCCCGATTTTATTTAAGGTTTTCTTCCAATTTCTACGAGCGTCGGAATCAAAGCTCGATCCCTCGATTTGACATTTTTATGATGTTTTTAACACACGAGCTCGAGTATCGCTCGGGCTTCACAACAACATGTTTTAGCATATGTACAGTACTTGAGTCAATGTGCTCAAGTAATAAGCTTATAAACTTGTTTAATGCATCTATTCATATTTTATCATTAATGACCATACAGAATCAATTACTGATCTCGACCCAAGAATAATTTTATTTAGGGGAATATTTTATGTTTTTTTGGACAAAATCTTAGAATATATTATATAATAATATGAAACTTGGCTAAAAAATTATGAAAGTGCAAAACATTTTTGAGTTAAATATCAACAAAAACTGACATTGGAGTCATAAAATGACCCCACCTGGTCATTGGAAGGTTAAATTAATATTAAACTTCCAGATAGACATTATTTGATTCAGAATATTTTTTTGATTTATGAATGTAAAAATAAAAGCTATGTAGTCATGTACACTACACCATTCTTTTTAAACTTTTTTCTCATCACAGACCGGTAAAATTATGTGGCTCGAGTAATTATATGAAACTATGAATTAAGCATATATAAGCCTATCCAGAATTATTGTATGTTACAGTACATACAATAATTACAGTACTAAAACATTGACATTTTATTGTAAGATTATTTATGTTATGTTATCAGATGTTTAATGTTAGCAGACATTAAACATCTGAAAACATATGCAAAATTTCATTTTGTAGATTTTTCTGTTGATTGAATAACTTGTCTTCAAAGATTAAATTACTAACAGACATGTTACGAATAAAAATAATCTTCACATAAAATAATGCTAATATATTTATTGATTACTTTATACATATATATATACTTATTTTCTTTATTTTCTCCATTTAGCCAATGAAAGAAGAGAAGAGGATGCTTTGAAGGAGGAAGAGTTGCTCCAGAGACTTTTGGATGTGGTTGAACAACGAAATGAAATAGTAGACACTATTGAAATGGATAGGAAAAGGTCAGTTTTACAGAATGAGTGTCACTTAAAGATACTCTGTACAGGCATCCTATATTACATATATTCTCACTTACAGAATTTTGCTATAATGTGATTTTGAAAAGTAAAAATAAACACTGAATTAATTATTATAAGCTCCGAATACACTAATTCAAGTTTAGGTGTTCTAAATTCAAGCCAGTATTTCACAAGGAGTATAAGAATATGTTTACAAAGATTCAAAGTTTAATTTATATTTGCTCTATCTAAACAAAGTATACACTGATCAAAATTTAAAAATTGCAAGTTTGGAATGAATGTTAGAATGTCAACCATGAAGTTACCCACCGAAAGTGCTTTTTGGTGGCCTAATCTAGATTTTTGATACTTCACTGTATTCAGAATTTGACCTTCATCGTCTGCTCTTGCTTGTAATTTAGAGCTGAGATTTTACTTACACATAATCAACTGTTGCTCTTCCATTAGTTTGACATTAATTCTCAAAGGATATTCTGTTGGTAACTTTTTATGAATGACCCAGGAAATGCTTGCTGCCAGACATTATCAAGTATGTTATAAAATACATCTATTGGCCATCTTTGCAATGCAACTCTCATAGAATATTTATTCATTCTCTGATCAACATTTGTAGTGTTGTATAATACATTTCTATGTTTTCAGGAATTTTTCCTTCCTCCTTTGTCTGGTTTAATGTTAGTTTTGAGCAGTCTGCATCCAAAAACACTCATTTTATTACCTTGATAGATAGTGAGGTTTGCTTTATTCCATTTCATGTTTTTACTCTTACCAATAAGGCTTTCGGGAGCTATTGTTATTGATTGTATGTTTTCCTCTACGGTTCAAGCACGTCAATAGCTGGACAAACTAAATGTGCCACAATATGTTGTAAAGTACTATTTTTAGTATCTTAGGAAACCGACTATAATTGCGGTCGGTAAAACTTCCGTTAACCTAACGGGTACTTTACGCGGATTCGAGATTAGTTTGCCAGGCCTGGGCTTTTAAGCGTGCACCGAAAAAATTAGTAATAATAACGATAAATACCAAGTCAAATCAAAAGTTCAAATATATTTAATTAGTAACTAGAATGTACTACGTACAAATGTCAATAATCCAAACAAAATTTATTAACGAAAATCAACAAGTCAACCCGACAATAAACTCGGCTACTTAGCTTAACTTAATAGTAATTCCCCTTTGAATATTCGACAATCAAATACTTAGAAACTAGGAACAAAATCTCTTACTAATTAAACGTCTATCCGTCACCTCACTATACGAAGAAACTATTTCCTCAACCCTTTTGATATCGTCAAATCGTCAATCGAACTTCTCTTTAACACCTTGGATCGTCCAATTATCAATCTGGACTTCTATCAGAAAATACTTCGCTTTCGAATTTACCTCGCTCTCAAAGTCGCCTCGATTTGGAATTCACCTCTCCTTCTTCGGTTAACGTACGGGTTTTATACTGTGAGGTGATGTCACACTTGAGCTGGGTTACTCCCCTTATTTACATACTTAGTTGCTAACATTAACTTTCTTTTCTTGCAGCTTTAAGTTTCCGACAAAGCTTATAAACCGTTTACAAAATATTTATCATAATTTTCTGGGATGTTTAAGACGGTTTATCAAGTATTTCTCTACTAGTGATTGTGGGGACTCCCCCCCATTTTTTTTCTGCGGACTGTTACTTCCGCCAGGCAGCGCAAGTGCGCAAGATGTTTCCTACGGCACTTATTTTTTCGTGAGTTGTTTTATCTTCATTTTTCATTACTAACAAGAGAGTGGTGGGGAACCTTCGTCCTAAATAAACATAAACCCCAAACAAAAGATAATAAAACGGAAAAATAATAATAAAATAAAAATAACGCTCGGACTCAGTTCCTTACAATGTCAGCAGTAAATAAAAATTCCAGTACTTGGAAGGTTTTGAAAGAGGTAATAGTACTTGCTTGAATGCAATTCTAAGAAGGAGCAGCTCAGTTGCCCTGATGCTGCAAGTGAGCTACTTCCGGAATTGTGCAGTCATGCCACACCTAGCCTAGACTATTGCACTGATCTTACTATACAGTACATATGCATCTATACTTTTTATCAAACCAGTATAATTACTTGGAATTGTATTTTGTTTGTGATAGAAAAATGTCAATATTAAATAAATAATTTAATAAAAATTAAATATACAGTGGGTGATCAGTCAACAAACACTTTTGCGAAAGATTTTTATCTTTAGACAACAAACGCCTCACAGAACAAACACAAGAAGAAGCAATGTAAAATAACGAATAGCGATTGGTCTTCCCTCGTCTTCGGGCAACAATTCGAAATGCAGGAGACGGCAACGTCGATGCTCGACCCGATATATACCGATCGGATAGTATTCCTCCAAACTTTGAAACTCTCCCTTCTAATTCCGGCCTTAATTTTTCTGACAGAAACAATTCTTTTATATTATTTGCAAGACTGTCGGGCACGCACTCGTTAAGTATTGCATGGGTTTTTATTTTCGAAAGGCGAGAGTATAACAGGCAAAGGTAGAGAGGGGGCAGATGTCGTCCGACGTTGCCGGGCAGTATGGCTCGAACAGGTCTACAGTAGGCTGCAGTTCAATCTTATCTAAGAAAGATACAATATAATCAAGAAGACTCGAGGAGCTTAAGGAGTAACAAAAATCACATCCGAGAGCTCATAATAGAACCCAAAACTGAAGAACACCAAGAAACTTGGCGAGAGATATGTTTTCTTCTCGAAAAAGAGGAATTAATGCCGATATCTGCTATTAAAGATGTTTTGAAGAAGCGGGAGGATGTCAGAACGACGGTCGTAGAATGGCATCCAAACCAGGTGAGGTTAATAGGCTTAGGGATCTCTCTAACGACAATGCTATTAATTACTTCTGAAAAATCCCGAACAAGAGAGAAAAGCAATCGACATTAGACAGATTCTTTAATCCCCACAAACAGAAAAAACACAACTAATAAAAATGCAGACTGGGTATTTATGTATTTTTATTATTGCATATAAATAAATGTAGTAAGAAAGTGTATATTTTTTAATTTTTGAGATCTCCAGAACAAATTAATCAAATTCTCATAAAAACCTATGGTAAATCGATAATCGGTTAACGAACAATTCGGATAGCAAACAAAGTCTTGGAACGGATTATGTTCGTTAACCAATCACCCACTGTATTTTGTAAAATAATAATAATTATAAATTATTATAGTTTTAAATTACATCAATTATTAGATTATAATTTCTTATTAACAAAAAACTATTTCCAATGCCCAGTAGGGAATTGCAAGAAGACAAAAGTATAAAAGAACATATGGACCAGAAACAAAGTAAGGCTTTTCTTAATTTACTAATTGAATTTTTGCTACATTCTTCTATCTATAATCATGATTTTTAAATATTTGGTTTGATTTCTTATGTTCTATAAATATATAAGTTACTGCGAAAGATCAAAATTAGAGAATGTCAACAGATACGACAGCCCATTGGCGAAAGACCAAATATTTGGTGATATTATTTATGTTATGTTATGTTAGTATAGGTTTAGGTTAGGTAAAAAATGTACTTCAGACAAGCAGCTGCAACTAATTTGAGAAATAGAAGAGAGGGCTATACATGCTGTAATTGCAAAAAAAATTGTTCTACGACTAAATGCTAGGAACAATATTTTTATTCGACGTTCACGTCGGTGCATGCCGAATGTCCGCGTAAGTGAGAAATAACGATATTTAGAAAATATTTCGTACGTGCGACGGGCGAATGCCGACATTCGCGGGATTTCGGTCTTTCACGGCAACGTACGTATCGAAGGAAATAACCAAACAAAATGTTTTCTTTGCAAAAAAATAGAAAAAAAAAATGTAAATTAATTTGCACTACTTTTCAGTTATACTATTGAATAACTATTTGCAAAACGATTTTAATCTTTCAGCATTAAGTTAATTTGTTGCTAAGTGGATTTTCTATGGAAAATCATTACTTAGAATCAAATGATTTTCCAATATTAATGTTTCTGTTTCTAGAGAAAGTACTTAGAGATATCTAAAGAAATTTTCCTTATTAGACAATTGCTAGATTACAGCTCAGACTTGCATGGCTAAATTCCTGTTAGCCCTCTAGCAGGAGTTTCTTCCTCACAAGTTTCCCACTCTCCAAATCTGAACTAAATTTGTTATCGACACACACCAAGAACTACGGTTTAAAAATAAATGAACTGGAGGTTGAAATTTTTATCGATGCCAATTTCCTTGTCGCTCTTAAGTCTCGGTCGGTGCCAGAAATATAGTTAAAATTGTTGGCCGGTGCCACCGTATTATCTTTGGCAATGGCACTTACTCGAGAAAAGGAAAAATCTTTTTTATAAAGACCGATCAATTACAAATTGCTAATTAAGTAGCTTCCTTAACAAAGATGAAAAAGTTAAGTAAGAAAGGTGAAATCCCATCTCCTATCTTATTAACAGCATTATAGGTTTAGCTAGTAGAGTGAAAAATTTTAAACTCTCTTTGTAAAAAAAACTTTATAATTTGCCAGTTAAATCTGTAATATTATACAGTAATTGTTTCTAGGATATCTTTAGGCTGAATAATGTGTGTTAACAACAACTTATTCCACAGAAAGCTGTTTTATTATCTTAACTGATCAATACCAAAATTATGCTTCGCAAGCACTGTTTGCAACTTATTATGGGATTCCCTTTCTTTAAAATATTAAAGGATTTATATTTTAAAAAGCAGCAGCCTAATAGATACTCAATATTAGATAAAGTCTTGAAGTTAGTGAAAACAGCTTTATTGAAATCAGACCACAGTAATATTCAAATGTACTGTACGTTAAAGAAATGCTTATTCAATTCACGAAACGATTTTCGTGGGAGATTTGCTACAAATCGTGGCCAAATTTCATTTGTGACACCCAAAGACGCCACGGGAGCCCGGCAATCCTTTCGTTTGATTTATCTATAGTATTCGAAGACTCGTTAATTACTAATTTTTTCGGTCGGTTTTAAGTTTTTGACACTCGTACGAGTGAATATCCACCGTAACAATTTCTAGTTGTTATTTTTGTATTGATTTTTCAGTTAATACTTGGTAACCGTGTTATATTGTTTAAACAGTTTATAATGGGCGAGTCATCCCCGAGAAGAGAGGAATACACTTAATACCGGCATAAGAATAAACGAATCGAATTGTCGAACGGTCGATGCTCGAGAGAGTGTTTTTGTCGTCGGTCGTCCTATCCTGCACTACTTTTAGTCACGACGACAGAGTGTAAGGAATAGTCACTCGAACGAGTCCGACACGTGGAATTTATGCCAGTTTGTTTGTGCATATGTTTATTGCCATCACTTTAATTATATTTCGGCTTTACAAAAATTATAAATTCAAATTTTACACGGATAAGCGAGAGACTCGGATTTAGTAATTTGATTAGTGTTTGGAAAGTCGTCGGGTTAATGAATGTAAACAGGAAAAATCTTATTTTATAAAAAATAGTTCTATAATCTGTTATTCTACGTCAGTTGCAGACTCGAGCAATCGACGTGTTAAAATCTAATAATTATTAACTTTAACAACAAACTTCATTTTTTTCTTCTTAATTTTAGCGGAAATGAAAGAAAAATGGAAAGGAACTCTAAAGAAGAAGATCAAGAACAAAGATAAAACAAAATCAAAAGGAAAGAATAAAAAACAAAGTTCTTCCAAGGGCGAACAAACAAAGAAAGATTCGAAACATAAAAAAAATTGGTTTTAAGAAATTTGTTTGAAAAATTTTTATAAAATTTACGATAAATGACCGTAATTGCCGGATAACGAAATGGTATCCAAGCCGGCGTACAGTACAAACACTGTAATTTGTGTACAGAAATTAAATTTATTTATAACTAGTTTATACATAAAAGAAACATTTAATTTCAAAACAAAAATGAATCTTCCAACATGTTAAATTCACAAACAGTCTGTACACTTCACTAAATTGTTATTACTTAATTTTTTATAAACGTGTAAAATTTTACAATTTAAAATCGTGCCATTTTAAGATGCATTAGAAATCTTAGTAGTCGTCGAGAACAAAACTAATGCCGATAGATCGTTACTAAAAGTTTGCGGCTTAAAAATAACGTTCCACGCCATCGCGCATTTCTAGAACAAATGTTAAGGATTAACCGCAGATTAATTTCTCGAAACGAATCGTTTCGCCGAGGAAAATGTTAAAATGTACATAATTTGATCGAGCGAACCTAACGTGTTTGGGTATAAAGCAATTAGCCTAAATATTTTAAAAAATTTTTTTGGGGAAAAAACTGGAACAATTTTCGTTTCTCTAATGTGTAAAATAATTCTATAATTTAAGTTTTATCATTGCATAATTGTATTATTAAATCTCGACGCACCAAATAAAAAATTATTTTTTCATATCGTAAAATGTAAATGTTGGTCGTATCTATTTGATCTCTCTATTTACAATATTGTATAAATTTCTTTTACTTAAATGAGAACACTATTTTATAAATTATTGTTATACAGTATATATTATACATGTATATGGTGCTACCAGAGTGTAAATTTTGACAACGGCAGCTACAATTAAAAGTTTAATGAAAAAATAAAAAATAGTTGCTAAATGCTGTTATCTGTTTTGTTTTATATGATTGTGACAAAAGAAAGCTTATAATGTGAATTAATGTTTTATTTGATATTTTTATATAACTTTCATCTTAGTATGGAAATTTTGTTTATAAGAATGATGCCATGAATTAATTAAAGGCTATACAATCTGTCACAATTGTATCTATTACCAATGACTGGGTTGGTTGGCACAAGAAGAGATGGGAAACAACAATCCGTATTACTGTTAGGTAATAAATCGTGGGAGTTTAGATTAGGTTGAACCTACGTTGGTATAACAATCCACAAATTACAGATAATACTTCCTTCATAATTAACTTTGGATATACTTTATAATAACAGAGAAATTGGCCATCTTCCCCCATCATTAAAGAAATCTGGATAACACATTACGAATCTAAATGTTGTAATTGCTAGTAACTAAACTGAAAATTATCATTTGCAATTATTATCGAATAACTTGATACAGTCTGTAATACGTAGTAGTGAGATTTTGTCGGTCGAAAAGTTCCGGTCGGCGCATTTTTGCCTCCCTATAACGAAAGGCATCGTTTCTCTTCTATCGGACGAGCTCTCCAATTAACGAAGGTTCGGCGTTGGCGTGCGTGCGTGCGGCACCCGATCGAATTCGACGTCGTCGTACGATCGGTCGGCACGAGAATGGATAAGAGGGAAAGACTAACGCGTCGAGTTCGCCGGAAAACGGGAATCCGTGTCGGATATTAGTACGGTACCGGATGCACGTTTACGCATTAGTAAGGGCAATCGATTCGGGATACGCATAGGTAGGGAAACCCGATCGGAAAAGGAAACGGCCGGCAATTGCTACCGCTAGAAATTCCGAAAGCCAGAAGGGGAGATCGCATAGCGAATTGGCAATTTTATATTACTATCATTCTTAATCTATGCCCAGTTTGCAATGTTAGCCTTAGCCTTAAACCAGCTATGCAATTGCAATTGCACGGGCGAGACATTGGAGGGAAAATTGTTTCCGATAGACGACGGCACAATCAAAGAATTTGCCAAGTGGCCATATACTTCGGCCTACGGACCAAAGCGTA
Source organism: Centruroides vittatus (assembly GCF_030686945.1). NCBI lineage: Eukaryota > Metazoa > Arthropoda > Arachnida > Scorpiones > Buthidae > Centruroides > Centruroides vittatus. The sequence continues at coordinate 550,955 of NW_027122237.1, read as the reverse complement.
ATTTCATCCGTAAAACACGGGTACGGGAGACCCGTCCGTTTCCGTTACGTCGACCGCTTCGTCCATTTGGCTTAACACCCCCAAAGTGGAATGTCTGCCAAGCAATGCACGGAAGGATACAGCCGTCGACAATTGCAAAGTATTTCGAAAAGGCAGGCATGGACATTTATGGACAAACATTCTACAAGCTATTATTGATACATACTTGTTCATCAAAAACTGATTAGTGATTTACTGTATCAGTGTTTTTTTTACTATATTACATTCCAATTATATGGAGAGAGTGTTTAAAAATCTCCTGAAAAACAAAATGTCTGACTTTGGTCCCCAAATTTTGCTAATTAGAGATTTTAATATAATTTATTTAAAAATACTGTTGCAATAACGTTCATTTTGATTTTCCAAAGATTTGTTGAAACAGTTTGGATTTTAAAAAAATTTCAAATAGGAAAAACATTTGTCATTCATTCAATCTAGCCAAAAAATTTTTTAAATTTCAAAATCTACATGAAAAATAACTATTTGAATTAATCATCAAAATATAAAAAACATCCAACACTATAGTTTTCAATTGAAACTTAAGGTACTGTTCACGAATGGGAGTTGGGTAGACTTTTAATATTCAAAACACAGTGTATATTATATGTTAATATCGATCCCCAAAAATCGGCAACACCGATTCCCGTATTATATAGTCGGTCGACGACTTTTTTATAATATTTTATTAAAAAACTTATATTTTTAACTAATTATCGTAACAGATGATGCCCTCCACACGATTTTAAACGTTGCCAGAAAAGTTAAACTCTGGATTTTTATTTTCTGTATTTTTTCATTTGCTCTTAATAAGAACAGTGGAACCTCTATATTCGTCATTAATCTGTTCCTAAGGATCTAACAAATAAGGAAAATGATGAATATAGAAACAATTTTTCTCATAATAAATAACTGATATTCAATTAATCCACTCCAGTCCTAAAAAAGGATGCAAGAATAAAAATTTTGTTGCTTGTAAAACTTTACTGTATTTACTTAGTGGATATAGTGGTAGAAGGGGAAGAAGAGCAATGTTATTATTGTTTAGAAGAAGACATAACATCAATTAAAACATTAGGTAATTCCAATTATGATCTTGGCATACTAAATTGTTTGGCTAAGTTGGAAACTCTAGAGAGGCCGCGGCCGAAGTTTGTCTCTAAAACGTGAACGCCACCGTCTCGTAAGCCTAGAAGTTTGACAATGGCGTTTGGAACGTCTAGCATTATTCCAATGACATTGTCAAACTTCTAGGCTTACGAGACGGCGGTGCTCGACGTTTGCATTTTATAGACGAAAACTTTGGCCGCAACCTCTCTACTTTGTCCATTTTCAGACTTAGCAATAATTTTTTTTGTCTCTATTGTTGTTCTAATAACTTCCCTTTTTTGCTGTTTTTCTTCGGTGCGCTTTGTTGAAGTCGTTGGAACTTGAGTTTTTGAAAATAATCGATGCAAGAAACCGAGAACACGCACGACGACCGCACGAAGCAGACCGATTAACTATGGCTAGATGACGTAGTGTTGTCAACTCAAAATTCAAATTTATAGCTAAACATTTTAATAAAAATATTCAAATCATATTGTTTCCATTAAAATTATTTGATTTTTTTGTGTCTAGATACCATTATAAAAATAGCTAGGCCATTAAAATTTAGGTAATTTGCATAGCTTAATTGTTCATAAATCCACTAAATCTAGCAAAAAATTAGCTAATTTGGCAACGCTAAGCTAACACGACTAGCCGATCGGCACGGGTGCGAGACCGTAATGCCACTGCCGGTGTTGGGAATGACGACGAATATGGGGGAAGTCATCCAAATGTGACGAATATTGAATATTACAAATATAGAGATTCCACTGTATATGAATATTGCAAATAATTATTTACTAATCTCTGCACACAAAGCTAGAACTAATTTAAAATCGTAGGCACAAAAAACCTTTCACACACTGTTTCTAGCAAACAAATTAATGAGCACAAACGTTTTCGGCCGTTTTAAAAGGCCTTCTTCGGGTGCACCGAGGACGGTTGGAAAGTCGGATAGCCAATGTTTACGTGACGTCATTGTTTATGAGGGGTTTCCTCTTACAAGTGACGTCTTAGCAGAGAAGGTTTAAACGAAATTGACCTTGGAAAATATTTTAAGATTAGCCAAGATGCGTGAACTATTGTCGAAGATATGCGAATCTTACTTTACAAAAAGCAAGCTTATCGGTGTACAAAATATATAAAACTCATTATAGATAAGAGTTTGAATTCAAAATCATTATTTTTACGATCCAAGTGAAAAAATGCCCTTGTAAAATAAATACTTGTACAGTTATTATTGTTGTTTGCTTCGTATCTAGTATTATTTGTGTACTTTTTAATTGTACAATCCCAATCCCCACCCAAAACTTTCAGCTTCGATCATCCCCGATCGTCGGGTGTCGGACCAGAAGACTTTTCCCCATATAGCAGTACTCGATCAATTTTGACATTCGTTAGTATTTTCTAATTACCGTAATTTTTAAACATAAATTTGCATAGGCTAATTAAAAGTAGAAACAGCCAATAAGGGACATATGTTGAAAATCATCATATAATTCACACTTTCAATGACTTCATTAAATAAATGATCTTGAAAGTTTCAGATTTGATCATTGAAATGTAGAATGTGTATTATGGCCTCCCAACAGAAATTAGTGAATACGATCTTCAATGTGCTTGCCACTAGTATGCAACACACAATAAAGTCAATACAATACATAAATCAATCATATTAAATTTTTTTTTTCTTTAGTAGCTGTATTTTGTTTATCAAGTGGTAGTCTGTTAGCTGTGAGACAGTCTACCGTTACTCGGATTAAAGAGACTACCACTTGATAAAAATCAATCATAAAGTAGATCTTATTTAGTAAAGAAATAATGTCTAACTAAAAACTTATCATCATGATTTTTTTATTCAAATTTTTCAACTTCGTCTAATTTATATTCTAAAAGTGTATCGTTGTCAAAAAATTTAAAGTTTCCATAAAACTTGGAGCCTTTAAGAAATAACGGAAACCAATATTTATCATCTGCCCACATTTTGTCGTAAGGTATAGAATTTACGGGATACCATTGTGGTTTCATTTCTATAGATAAATAAATTTATTAGTAACGGTATTTTTATTTCAAAACTTATGGGACGTTACCTTCGCTCTCCTTCGGTTTGCCCTCGTAACTCGACGTGGTAAAGACGTGAACGTTGAGTCTGAGTGGATTCTTCACGAATTCGAAATCCAAGATGCCGACTTTCTTCAGCCAATTAGCTTGAAGATCACTTTCTTCTTTTAATTCTCTGTAAAATACAGAAATATGCTAGTACTTTGTATCAAATTTATTTTTATTTTATTTCTTTTAAAAAACAACTAGAAATAGTTAAAATATAGATTTTGTACATGAATAATGCAATCTTAAGTAACAACTTCTGATGTTTTAAGGCAACGTGTTGCTCAAAGCTGAAACTTAACAATAATTAATTTCGCATTTTCATTATGTCTTTCAGCAAAATACTTTATTAAAAACAAACATTTTTGGCTTAATTTATGGGCCCACTTCAGGTTATATGCATTCAAACTGAGTGGTCTACTAAAGCAAGCTCAACATCAACAAACTAGGCTAAAAACATCTTGTCAAGATACTTTCAGAGTTTATTGCTAAATGGTATCCACGTACTGAATCTTCAGTATGAACTTAAGACGAATGCAACCGTGTTGATCGTATAAGAAACCGTAAGAATCGTAAAAAGTATAAATCAATTTCGGGGGGGGTCTTGTTTAATTTTTTTGGACATCACTTTTAAGATTGTCATTCGGCATGTTTTGTAGCATTTCGGTTGAGACTAACCCACAAAGAAATATGTCTATTGAGGTGCATGCAGGTCCCTGTTATGCTGCTGTCAAATCCCAAGTTTCGCCACTATCACTCTCAGAAAAAAAATGCATTGTTTCCATAATCAGATATTACATACTGTTCCATGGTGGATTAGATTGTGTTTATGTTGCAACAGGTTCACATCAGTATTGGATCTTTTGAAAATTAATCATTACTAAGAGCTGTATTTACATCAAGTTTTCTAGTTGATCTTCAGAATACCATTACTAAAGTATTGCCCAAATAGAAATATAGGATGAATCTACATCCGACGACAAGCTTTTTGTGACATACCTCTCGTGGATATTTACAATTATAGATGAAAAGAAATATTTAGTTGACATAAATGACAAATTTTCCAAGTTGGCATCATCAATATCTGTAGTTTTTTTATACTCTATGGTGTTGGCAACCTTTTTATTGAATGTGCACGACATTTGAATTTTCTTTCGCCGGAAGCCTTTATGTCCAAAGATGGAACGTCGCTGTCTGGTCGTGTATTGCTTTGATCCGTGACTGGAGGATTTGTCATTTTTGAGAAATCTACTTTCAATACTGATGAAATGGTGGCTTCAAAAGTTTGGCAATGGACAGTGCTGTGGCAGTGTCTAGTTAAATTTGTTCTCTATAATCTCAGTCACAACAAATGAGTGTAAACCACAAAATGTCCAGGCTTGGAATGGTTTCTGCTAGATATATAATACATGTTTATAAATATAGAAAAATAAGTAAAATTGAAACATCTTTTTAGATTGCTTCAACTTGTCTGTATGTGGTAAGTATTAATTTTATTCTGCTAAAATAATCTGTTATATTCTAATGACATCATTATTTACTTCAAAGCAATTTTTTCACAACTTTACACCTTATACCCCACGTCGGCCGCATTTGAAAGACAACTCGGGAATATTTTATCTGTTGCTGTATCCTTACGGACATTCTGCAGCAATATGATCTTGTATGAAAAGTAAACAACTATCTCTAAGCAACTGACCAGCTGCTCACCTGGCATGTCTTTGTGCTCAATCCGGTAACTCGTCCTACTCACCAACCAGACTATCTTGGCCCATATCACGTACATCGCCGCTTTGACAAGTTTTTGACATCGACATCACAGATTCTACTAAAAGAATATCAATAGATAGGCCGAAACCTGCATTTCTCCTAAGCAAAGAAGCCACCACTGGAACACGACATCCTACGAGCACGTCGGCACTGTCAGACTGTCAACATCCTTCATCTCTGTTCTCTAAATCGAGTGGAACAGCCGAATCTACCAATTGTCAACTCGCCAAGAATACCAGAAGACAACAAACGGCATCGGGGCATGTTATTCGACCATCCGTACATTTTCTAGACACTGTTCCCTTGTCCACTGGGGAATGTAGCACAGAAGGCGCCACCACGTGACCTTTGTCCTCTGACCCCACTTTGCTTTCGGACTCCAACGAGGCAAGTCACCTTTTCCTCCATGCTACCTTTTTGGAGCCAATCACCGTAATAACTTCGAACTTATATGATATCTCAACATCCTTTGTAAATATTGCATAGTCGGTCAAAATAAAGTGAAATTATCGCTTGGATTAGTGCCTCATTTCGTCTTGTCAACAGAACAAAGTCACTGGACACATGTTCAAGGTTGACACCGGATAGCCTGACAAGGTAGGAATTTCGTCTTGCATCAACATGTGCCAAGTTCAGATATTAGCGACACCACTAAACTTATTGGCCGACATTCTGAAGTGGGGACTGAAAAATGGGCTTCACTTCAACCCAAGGAAAACATTTCCATTAAGATGGTCAATAGCCTTAAGTACTTAGGGGTGATCATGGACCACAAGCTGAACTGGTCACAAAATATGTACAATTAGGACAAACCTTTTGTTCAACTAAATGTCTAAAGTTGCAAAATTAAAATGATGTTTATTTCTGTGTCATTCCTGACTTTATAAAATTATTCATTTTGTATTATTAATTTTTTCTTTTCAGGTTTTATTGTTACTTGTATTTGTCACACTTCAGGAAATCATTATAAAAATATGTATATATTTTTTACATTTTCTTTCGTGTGTGTAAAATGATTGGCAGCACTGGTAGCGGTATGTGGTCGTTTGTCCTTTGTTTCCCATACATATATATGTGAAACAAAGGACAAACGACTTTGCTTGATTTGAGCAGGAACAGAGCAAGTATTGTGAATGTTGGACAGGACCATTTCCTTTTTTTTTTGAAATAATACCTTATATGTATATATCTGTAAATATTTTTTGTAATAATGTATACAAACTTGTCTCTAAACATCAATATACTGTCTCCTTCATCACATGGTGACCCACACACACACTGAATAGCCCTACAAGATATTTCAAAGAGCATTTGGTTTTCCACACCCTCACCATTATTTCTATACCTATGACACCACCTTCCTCTCTATGGTGTACTATGCAGTCCATTTAGGTAGACTGCATTGACCACAGGCACATAAAAAGAAACTTAACAGTGACCAATGTTCTTAAGATTTGTCACACCTATCTCATGACATCTACTTCTGCCCTACTGGTTATCTCTGGCAAGATGCCTAGTATCCTCTCTATTAACACAGCAGCCAGGTTCTAGTACCTAAAACATGACTATACCATGTACAGTACATGGACAATGAATCTATCTACAACCATGAAAAAGATTTATCTGTTCATCTCTTCCTCACCCAGAAGCTTGTCTGATGGCATGATCACCATCAGACAAGTTCCCTGTGATGAGGTGCACTCAGTATATATATATTGATGGATCCAAGAGCACAAGCTAATGTAGGAACTGCTTTTGCTACCCAATAGGAAGACTCAGTTTTATGATCAAGACTGGCTCTCTGACCAGTGCTGTGTTTCAGGCAGAACTGTGGGCAATTCTGACTGCAGGTCACAAGCAATGATCAACACCATGGTAGAAATATTAACATTTTCACCAACTCACAGTTGGCAATTGATGCTAATAATGCCATAGATTCATGACAACCTATCATCTTGGACATTCAAACTGCAGCAACAATTATGCCATAATCTGGGTCATGGGACACATTGGAATTGAGGGTAATGAAAGAGCAAACAAGTAGGCTCACCAATCTTCCTTCTTAGCATCCATGTTATTCTTCTGTTCCCATCATCATCATCATCAGATGCCATCTACATGACTAGGTCAATGCCTGCTGGTCACCCTCTGAGATGCTAGTGAGAAGAGAGTCATCACTGAAGCTTTTCCTGGTTGTTGGGGATACTTCCAATCAGCCTACACACATTAATGAACTGACACAATTTTGGACAAATCACAGGAGATTCAGAGCATACTTTCAACATTTTCATAATGATAATTTTCTTCATTGTGATCAGGGTTTCTCAAACGGGATCCCAGCTGTTTTTTTAACCCGGAAAATCCCGCAAATTTCTTAAAAATTCACTTTTTTCTTTTTTGTCTTAAGGTTGAGGAAATTTTGCAAATAGAAAGTATAATTAACTCATAAACTGTCATAATCCATTTGTATTTATTAATTTTAAGCCTGCTTATTAGTTTTTTAAATTTTTGCTTGTTACGACATCCCACAGATTGTCAATAATCAATATGTATTTGTGGCAGGACTCTGAAAATTCTTTACTTGTCAGAACCTGTGATATCTTGAATAATTGCACCGATGCTGTCTTAATTTTAACTATGTCCAGTAGCTTCAATAACTGCATTATGCCAGGTTGTGCAAATTGAACAAGGATAGAAACGAGTACGAAGTCTGCAAGTATGAAGTTTTTCTTCGTAAACCCGATTATTAAAGCCAAAGTAACTGCCAAATTATTGGGCTGTAAGCTCGATACCGCTATTAAAGCAGCCAAAGTAGACAAATCAAGAATACTTGAGAGCAAAAGAAGTACTGCAATGCATCTCGAAAACGAACTAGAAATCTTCCAGGCTACGGGTGAAAAAACACGTAACATTTGTCTTATCTTAAATGCATTAAAGACGATTCCACCCACATCCATTGAATTGGAAAGGCCATTTTCGGTAGCGGGACTTTTCATTATTAAAATAATAACCAGATCGAGCGATCGGAGTATCGACCGTCTATGGTTTTCAAAATCTTATAAAAATTTACAATAATATTTTGTATTATGTTTTATTTAAATAACAAAAATTACCTTATAAGTTAGATGTTTGATCTAAGTTCATTTTTTCTTTAAATTTTCAACTAAATTCAAAGGCATTTTTTAAAGCAGTTTCCAACAAACTTTAATAAATTTTTTTCTATTTCTGAAAATTTCTATGTAATTCAAAGGTAATTTTAATATATATTTTACACTGCATTATTAATATTGTGATTTTGGAGGTTGCAGAACATACAGTAAAACCTATTTTTATGCGGTGGATAGGGACCACATAAAAAAACCGCATAAAAAAAACGCACAAAACTTCACAAGTGGCTATAAAAAATAGTTTTCGCAACACAATTAAAAAATATTTTTTTTATGCGGTCAATAGGGACCGCATAAAAAAAGTCTCACATAGAAAATAACTCAAAACCGTACGAAATAACTAGGAATTGCTTTTTTAAACGAAATCATGACGAGGCTTGGCAGCTACTTGGAATCTCGCCAAACCTTTTGGAATCTGATTTAGAAAATACATAAATAATACAGTACATTTACCTTCAATTTACGCTTTGAAATAAATCTTATCTTAATGGTCCAGGAATGTGAAAGTACTTTGAAGGTTTAATTAACGTAATTAAAACAGACGTAGAATTTATTGACAACAGATGTCGGCACTTGACTGCATCGTCTCGTCTATCGTCTGTTTTACATATTTTTGTCCAGGTGGTGTTTTGTTGACTTAAAAAATAAATTATTTCATTTTTTGCATATTCATGCAATAATATTACTATAATAAGTTCATTTATGCTATAATAAGTTTATTTAGCTATAATAAGTCAACGTGAGACATGACAAATCGCACGAGACTAGTCGCCAACTATACTGCACAAATAAAAAATCGCACAAAAAAAAGACCGCATAAAAACAGGTTTGACTGTATTAAATTACTTTTAAAAATGAAAAATAATTATATCATTCAATTTCAAGATATTTTTTACATTTTAAAAATAATTAATTCTATCCCGAGAAACAGTTCACTTTTTTTCCCGAAATCCTTGGACAAGCAAAAGACCAGGAAATGAGAAAACCCTAACTGTGACATTTGTTATGTCCCAGATGGAGCATGTCACTATCTACTAGAACATCCAATACAAAGGATAGGAAACAAAAAATAAGGATTCTCCTTCCACCAGATACTAGCGGGCTCTGACAGCTAAAGGAACTGGTGAAAACCAAGGATGTCTTCGACAACTTAGGAACTTATCCACAGCTTCTTCCTCCACATGAGTAAATTAACAAATCCTTTTTTCTGATTTACTCTTCTCTAATTTAGGTAAACACAAGTAAGCAGACTACTCTTGTAAATATCAGTAAATATTTATGTATTTGTACTTTTAGGTATCCCTGTATGTATTGTATTACTGTCTCATGCTTGCATGCTATAATATTCTGTTTTTGGTTATTGCAATATAGTGAAATTCTGTTAACCTAGCATCTGGTCGTCGTCGAGGGTTATCGGTAAATTGGGTAAGTCCAGAGTTAAGATTTTCACGTAAAGCCCTGGTCACACTATGCGATTTCCAGCCACGCGGGCGACTGCAACCGCGACGGCCGTTCCCATTAACTAGTAATCCCCCCTCGAAAACTGGCACGACTGCAACCACAGCTAGAAACAAGAAGTTTGTTCTACTCGCGACGGTTGCAAATGCGCATCCAATCAGAAAACGTCTTTGTGCCACGTCACACTTTGTGTTGTATATTTGTCAACATATCTTGATTATAACATTTGTATTAACTCAGATTCAGTACATTTAAATGCTATATTCAATATAAATCAAATCTGAATTTATAAAAGTTATTGTTAGATTTTTATTTTAAAAAGTTTCATTACTTTTAATAATATACAATTGAATAAAATAAATGCTGATATAAAAAAAAAGAATATATCAATTATAAATGAATTAAATCATTCAAGCTTTCCTCTAAACCCCTTCAACCCTCAAATATTCACTTTTATAAGATTGATAAATAGCATCCAAAACTTCTGGGATAATGACTGATATCGAATTATGGCCCACTCTAAATTGATATGTCAAACTATGAAACATTTTCCCTAAATTATATATAAGTATTGGTATTCATACGGATATATCCCCTATAACCTTCGGCATCCGAAAGCCTTAATTCATTCATCAGCTGGTGAAAGCGAGATTGTTTAGCCCGTTGATTTTCATTTCACCAAGTTTTAACCCAGCATGAATGTTTTCTCTTATTTTTCTCTTTGTATATTCTTGCCAGCTCTAACAAAATTATTGCCTTTTTTTCTTTTATTCATTCCAGAAAAGGAACTGCTTGCTATTTTAATAAGAAAAGTAGCTAAAATTCCGTAAATACTCTGAAGTAGAACGTAAAATGTCGGTGAACTCATGAAAGTAGACAAAAACAAGCTACTGTAATTTTATTGGTTTATTATAGGGTCACGTGTTCCGAGTTGCAACATCAACAAACAATGTGTGACCACGAGAAGACGCGCGCGACTCGCGCTTGTTGCACTTGCAGTCGCCTGCGCGGCTGGAAATCGCATAGTGTGACCAGGGCTTAAGGGTATGTCCTACATGTGACCACGGGCACAAGTGTGCTTCCAAGTGGAGTGGACAAACTGATTCTAGCAAATGTGATGTCCGGAGTAACTGTGCTTAACGTGCAGCGACCACCAGATGATGCTTCTACATGTGCATTCAGGAAGCAGCTACTAAGCAAGTTTGATAACTGCTTCCACTGCTCACACTTCCAAAGAAGAAAATGGCTGATTATGTAGATGAATGAAAACAATGACAAATAGATTGTGTATACATGTATATATTTTAATAATTTTTATGTAATTTAATTTCTGATTTTGTAAATGCAACATTTTAAAAATAAAACTTTTTTAAACTTATTCTATGAACATTCTTTATATTTGTTGAGTATCTAGTTAGTGATAACATTTACTTTTATAATTTAATGTTTTAATACTTGTCATATTTTCCAAATCAAGCACTCAATGAAGTCATTTTGCTGCCATTTTGTAAACAACATGCATCCACTCTGGACGGAAGTCACTCGCAAGGTGGAGGCGCATACGAAGATTCTTTCCACTCGTGGTCGCTGGACACTGTCACGAAGGATGTACTGTACCCTAAAGTGTTCAAAACATGCAGTTCTTGGAAAGATGTGTGGATTCTCCTTTTACAGATGAGAAATGCCAGATCTTCGCTGAGCAGACATGTACCACAAACTAAGAAGCTTTTCTGAGTTGCCAGTAGTGTTAGCCTTGTAACATTTTCTTGATAATTTGAGAAGAAAGAGTTCTAGGTGGTATAGATCTACAGAGTATCTGCTGGCCTTGTTCGAAGTGTTAAAAGGCAGATGTCTCAGCAGGGATCTAAAATGTTTAGTTTTGCTGGATATCCAAGAGGCCACTATAATCCTGATATTGTTCTGTGGCACGCTCTTGGTTTGTCAACTCTTGCAATTCCAAGAAGACTTCATCTTCTCCTGGATTTCAGTTAGCCTTACAGTTCTTTTAGAGATTCTGTGAAGGAAGGCGTCAGTTCACTGTATTAGCTTTTTGCAGATCATGCCACTGCAAAAGAATACAGCAAGATGTTTGCATCTTGCTGTATTCTTCTGCAGTGGCACTGACTTGTCACCATCTCAACTTTACAATGAAGAATAAAGTGGCCTTTTGTGGTAGCATTTGCCAAATTCTACACTGGTTGGGTGGAAATGAAATGGTTGCTCATGGATTTAAAATGAACAAAGATTGTATCACTCTGCTTTTGTGTGCAAATGTGTCTGGAATGCATAAAATGCCAACCAATGCTTGTAATTGGAAAATCAAACAAACTAAGGGTCTTTAAAAACATGACAAATCTACCAGTCATACCATGCACAAACTAATAGTTGGATGTCAGCAGCTATGTCAAAGGATTGGTTCTTCCATCACTCTGTTCCTGCTGTTAGAGAAAATTTTGAAAAGGAAGGACTACCAAAAGATAGCAAAGTGGTTCTCCTGCTTGATAACTGTCATGCTCACTCTTCAGCTTCCAAGCTTTCCTGCAAATGTGATGTCTTCGATATCTTCTGTGGATCAAGTTGTCATACAAAATTTTAAAGTGACATACAGGGTGTATTTTCTTCAAAACTTAGTAAACAACAATTGCAAAGCTGTTGAATTTCAGAAACAATTCAACATAAAGGACACTGTTTATGCTGCTGCTTTGGCATGGAACAGTGTGGAAGCCACTCCGCAAAATTTGTGGAAAGGAACTATAGCCAGGAGTCACAGATCTAGTAATGTTTGCTAAGGAAGACATCTCTGCATTTGATACAACAATCTGTTAGCAACATTCTTGAAAGAATCCCAAAGCAGAATGCAATTGCAAATCTTTCAGAAACTGAAATTCAAGAATGGCTGAATATGGAAACTATGGTAAATGCTACAATTATTGAAAGTGTTATTAATCCACAAAAGCCACAAGATATAAAAGATGAGGATGAACCAAATGGAAAACAACAGTACAATGGCAGAAAGCAACTGAATTCATTACAAAATTTCTTGAACTTGCAGAGAACTGCAGTTATTATGATGTATCAGAAGTGATAAATGTTCATGTTTTGAACAATTTTACACACACACACACAAAAAGGAACAATCATGTAAGCAAGTGGACATTAGAGACATATTTGAAAGGGCTCATCAGAAAGTTAAGCATTGTCCTTTACCATTGTCATCAACAACTTCTGACATAAACATCATGGAAGGACCAAGAGGAAGACCAAGATGACATGACGATGTGATAGGCAAAACCAGTTAGCTTGTACATGATTTTTCTAAAGACATTAGTGTACAGGTTTGATACGAGAAGCAGAAATATTTAGCACACTTGGGATCAATAATTATCACAGAAACAGCTATAGTACATTATTGTTCATGTACAGTACAGTACTTTGATAATTAGAGTATGTCTGTAATTATAATTGCCTTACAGTCCTTATTTCTAAAGTTACTTTTAATTGTCTACATGGACTTTACTCATTACTATGACTTTACACTGGTGTTTAGATAGTGACACAAAAATGAGAATTAGTTCAGAAAAAACAAATTTTCTTTATTACATCACCTGTAGTAATTTCCCTGCATATACTACAGGTGATGTAATAAAGAAAATTTGTTTTTTCTGAACTAATTCTCATTTTTGTGTCACTATCTAAACACCAGTGTAAAGTCATAGTAATGAGTAAAGTCCATGTAGACAATTAAAATTAACTTAAGAGTATGTCTGTATTTATACACAATAAAAGTGTACAAAGCATAAAGAATAGTGTACTTGTTTCAAGCCAACTAAGGATAGGAATAACCTGAAAAAACTGAAATGACATGTTAATCATAAAAGATGGATTTGTAATTTTACACATGAAGATATATAAAACTGTGTCCAGGAAAGTGAAAAAAACCAGAAAAACTTCCACCGTTCAATAAGGCAACATACTCAATAATTCAGCACTGCATCGGTCCCGACAACACCAGGTTAATGGAATCTCACTGTACAGTCAACTAACATTAATACAAATCACTTGGAAAACACTAATTAGTTTGCTTTATCAAAAATTTGCATTGGCAATTTTCAGAGTAAATGTCGGGAGTTAAGGATTAATATGCAATCGAAATCTCTAAATTATAATATTTTGAAGTAATTTACTAAGTAAAGTTAAATAAAATTAAGTTTATTTAAATCATTAATTTATTTTTGTAAATAATGATTTCCAAATCAAACAAAATGAGGAGAGACAGTATTCATGACATTATATTAAGATTTATCCAAATCAATCTCCAACAACACAAGGTATCTTCTGTAGTTAAGTCAGTATAGTGAGAGGACATTGACATAGCCTTGATGCAGGAGCCCTGAATTTTTAGAGGTCAGGTTAGAGGCTTGTTTAACTTAGGTGTTACTCTATTATTACTTTTCTTTGTAGGATTATGTCTAGTAGACTTCGTCTCTGGCCGGTGGGACAACTAGTATCGTAAGTAAAATTCTACAGAATAAATTTGAAAGAATAAGTGTATATATTAGCCCAGGATTATTTTAGTTATTTTCATTATTGAAAATTTATAATTACAATTATATTTTACAATTACGTAAATAATTTCTGGGCTACCCGAAAATCTGCCAGAGGACTCTTGGCTTAAATGCAATTATATAACATGGATGCCGTCACAAAGAATTTTTAATGATTTTTAATATTTGTAGATGTCGTAGCCTACAGAAATGGCTCGACGTTGAGATTGTTTTTAATTGCGTGTAAATTTTTCGATAGTATTTGTCTGTTATTTTTAGAAGTTTTACTTCACGTAGCCTGCTGTTTGTGGTTCCTGGATTGGAATTAAAAAAGGATGTAAATAGGAAAAAGGACTCAAACATTGTTTGTATAGTCTTAAATTTTCAATAATTGAAAGAATAAAATTCATATGCAAAATATACAGGATCCAGATTTTACAGAATCTGACAACAACAGTAACTTAGATTAACTTTGTACACATTTCCAATCATGAAAAAGACATTGTAAAATATACAGTGCAAACATTTTTGGACCTGTTTAGTGGCCAGCCTCGGGCTTCTACAGAAGATTTGCATTGCAAGCCAAACATCCTAAATTTTCGGGAACATTTCTTGACTTTGTCCTTCCACATCACCAGTTCAAAACAACAGCATATTTAAAACTAAAGTTTCTTTTATTACATTATTAATGCCCAAAATATTTAATGACAAACATAAATTGTAATATAAAAAATTTTTCACTGTTTTATTTTTTTAATTCATATTACACTTTATGTTTATGTTGTTAAATATTTTTGGGTGTTAATCATGTAATAAGAAATGTTTATTTCTAAATATGATGTTGTTTTCAACTGGTTATTTAGATTTAAATGTTTCTCATGTTTTAGATAATATCTAATTATACATATTTAAACATATTTTTCTGAACTTTGAAAATATTGTTAACATTAACAAAGTAATAGTGTTAAATTTTTTAAAAATAATCTAATATGTACAATATATTTAATCCTTTTATATGTATATATTAACGTAATGAGTTCGCGACGAGGGGTGTAGCCCGAAATGCATTTCTGTTGACAGAGTAAAGATTCTTTTTTAAAAAAAGACACGCGATATTGAGAGATTGTACGAGAGGTCCGACAAGATAATATTTGATTATCACAGAAATAACAAATGGACTGTTCAAGAATATCTTCGGTGACACCATCCATTACATAGAAATAACTGAAGATTAAAAAAAAGATAGACTAAGGCCAAAATAAACACAGTTAGGCATACCCTCTGGAAGGATAATTATGATTATAATGCTAACAATCATCTTCATATCCATATCAAAACCAATGAAATAAATATGGATTCTAAAACATTTAAATTTTGTGAAAATCTACTAATTCTGCTTAAGAAAAACATAATATGGATGACTTACATTATTGTGTAGCTAATTCTCTACAAGTAAACAATTTTTTATACTTAAAAATTGAATGAAAATAGAAAATAGAGCTAACTGATATACATAGGCTTGCCAGATTTTCACAATGTCAAACCAGGACAGGTGAAGGAAGTACCCCTCACTTCCTCCCATTACAATTCAACAAACTTAAATTTTACACAAGATTTAGTAATTATGACAAGAAAACAATATGCATGCATAAAGAATAGTTAGTCACTAACTCATTAAGGCACATTGTATCCTGTCTCTGCTCTTATTTGACCTGTAGGAGTACGTCCCAGTAGGAAGGTGGCAGACAGTAGCCGGACATCAAGATCGAGTTGCACTACGGTCACCTTTCTTGGTTTTGGGTGTTTCCAAAACGTTGCTCCACTGGATTTCTAATTAATTTACATAAATTTTGGTATCTTACCTCTAACCGACACAAAATTACAACTGGAACACTGGGACATCTGGTAATCCTGTACATACCATATACATATATACAACTCTTAGACAAAAAATTAGAATATTCACTTAACTGAAAGTTTAGTGTACATTTTCTCATGAACAACACAGAGTACGAAACTTGTTTTTACCCTGTCTATGTATGTTTATTATATCCATTAATCAGACAAATAACTCAAACATTTTTTTGTTACAAATGGAAATGAAATGACAAAAAATTAGAATATTAGCAAAAACAACCAAACAGCCATAAAAAACTAAATTGTAATGCAAATTTCCACATTGCCGGGCAAGCAGAATAACAGTACAACATGGGGCGTATGCACGACATCGGTGACAGAACTAAATTTATTATCATAGCCTCGTACAAAGTAAGAACACAAAAAGAAATTGCAAATTACGTAAAATACTCGCAGCCAATAGTTTCTAGAGTACCGAAACAACAAAATCGCTTTCGAGTTTTAACTAATAAATGCCAGAAATGCAGACGTAAACGAGCAACGACCGCGAGGGACGAGAGAAACTCGAGAAAGATTGTCGTGCAAAACCGCTTTAAGAGCATTAAACACTTGCACGCACAACGGAGAGCAACCGGAGCGAATGTTAGTAGCCAAACTACACGCCAAAGGTTGCACGCCTTGCATTTCGACTTCCACGTTCCCAAGACAAAGCTATCTCTAACAAAAAAGCAACAAGCGAGTGTCAGATGGAGCAGAGAGAGGCTCACGTGGAACGAGACAACCGGAATAACGTTCTCTTTGGTGACAAATCCCCGTTTTGTCTCTCCTGCGGTGACCAAGGCCCATGCGTACGGAGAACAACCAAAAGAGACCTTCGAAAAGAACCGTACAAAGAGATCCACAAAGTTTGCATCATCTGTCACGACGTAGGGACGAACGAGTGCTTACGGCATAGAACAACCGTACATTATTTGGGAACGTGTCAATGCACAGACATCTTAGAGACATTTACGATACCACCGGCAAAGGATTTAATCGAGAAAACATTTCTATTTCAACAAGACGGAGCATCGTCTCATACCGCAAAGTCGACGATACGTCGGTTACAAGAACGACAGATTGCAATCCCGCACTGGCCAAGTAATTCCCCGGACTTAAACCCGTCGAAAATTTGCGGGGTCACGAAACGACAACTTAACGAACGGCGATCAAAATCTAAAGAAGAACTAGCGATGCGCATTCGACACATTTGGAACTGCAGCACTAGAAAAAAATGCAAAGCATTAATCCACACCGTGCCCGACAGATCGAGAGCACTAACTACGGCAAACGGCAACACCACAAAATATTAAGTTTATTTTGTTGTATTTCCTATATTTAACTCACATTTAGCTAATATTCAAATTTTTTGTCACGGTCAAACTGTCATTCTATTTTTTTGTCATTTCATTTCCATTTGTAACGAAAAAAGTTCGAGTTAATTCGTCCGACTAATAGGTATAATAAATATACATAGACATTGTTTATGTAGGACAAAAAAAAGTTTTGTACTCTGTTGTTCACGAGGAAAATGTACACTAAAGTTTCATTAGGCAAAAATAATAATTTTTTGTCTAGGAGTTTTAGAATATGAAGATAAAATTTGTGCAGAGAATAGAAGAGTGGTCAGGCAGACGACTTAACTAGCACGCATACAGACATTGCAGCCAGTTTGTATTTTAACATAAGCTTACCTAACGGCAGCTTCTTCTATCGTTTCTCCTTTTTGCACTTTCCCACCAAAACCATTCCACTTTCCTTCTCCGAGTCCTCTTTTCTTCAATCCCAACAAAACACGATTCGATTCCCTTACTAATACAATCGTCATTACGACTGGATTATTCCTTAATCTACGCACCAAAAATACATCAAAAAATCATTTGGCATAAATAAATTTATAAACTAATTATAAAAGTTAAACAGCTTACGCAAAAGACGTCATTTAATAAGACTTATATGTAAACAAACATATAAAATTTTAAATAACTCGCTAAAAAGTAAGCGAAGGGAACGGCGAAAAATCTCCCGCCAAATAAAATTTTAAACCTACGAAAGTCACGTGCGAACCACGCCACACAAAGCAGAACAGCGTGACATATACAGCGCCCTAAGAAGGGAAAAAAATGACGTGTGACGTATGCAATTAGGTCAACATATTGAGTGGGCAATAAGAGGGCCTTTTTTAGCAAGAGAAGTGCGAGAATTATATTTAATAAATGTGAACTAAAAATAAAAAGTAATTTCTATAAATCTTGCTAATGTAAATTTTCTATTTAAAAACACATTTTATTACAGTGTCTGTGAGATTAGTCACTTTAAAGTAGCCAAGTTAACTATATCATCTTTATGCTATTTTTAATTATTGGCTAATATTGGTTAGCTTACTTTTAATTATTTAGTCAATAACTAAAAATATTTGCATTCTCAGTATGACTGATTTTTAACCGGGATGACCCGAAATGGATTAATGGACGCTCGGGCGAGTTGTCGAGGAGTGCCATCCGGGGACTTTTTGTGGGAAAATGGCCCTTAATTAGGTTTCGCACGTGTGAAGAAAACCCAGAAAACTCTACGCAGCCAGCCCGTTGGTGCGACTACCGGTGTTCGGTGGTTTCATCCACTCGGTCACCGGTATGTTTTTTATTTTTTTAACCCTTTTCGCCCTGTGGGCAATAAGAGGGCCTTTTTTAGCAAGCCCATTATGGGTTCGGCCAAGCCCAAAATGGGGCGGCCGGGTGGTGAAGGACGAGACCCAACATATCCGGACGGACCATCCCCGAAAAATTCCTGGGATTTTTCGACCCGTCCCGATTCGATCCCGGGTCCCCCAGAGCGTAGGCTGGCATCTTGACCGCACGGCCATCCGGTCGTACGCTGGTGGGCCCCATTACACGAAATATAGTGTCGAGCAGTGCCATAACACCTTTTACACGTATTACTAAAAGTACTAAAAATGCAATAACTTTGCATTGATGTAGTAGTTGTCATGAGAAAAAACTATTAGAAAAAGATTTAAAAACACAGATATTATTTTAAAAACTCTTTCTGTTCTGCGAACTGTAAGAGAGTATTCCTTCTTCTTACCTGTTTCTTACAGCCTGCCAAGAAATCAATTATTCGTCTACGGACACAGAAAACAATTGAACGGTAAAAAAGAAAATGTTATTCAAAGTAAATTTACATTGAAAGATTCCCGCTTTTCAACTATTTTATTTAGGAAATATTATTGTCATTTTGCTATAAAACGAATGGATACTGTAAAATTATAAAGTGGACAAAGTTTTGTTTATATTTATTACAGTAAGTACGGCAGATTAGGGCCGCTTTACAAGAAAACACTGTAAAGCGCTCTTAGCGGAAGTTTTTAATATATACCGGATGAATTATAATTCTTCACTCCCCGACAAAACCTATCACTGGATTATAAAGGTTTTGTCGTGGAGTGAAGAAATTTGAGAATGCTTCGTGGAAGATTCGACATAGGTGTCCCGAAGCGTCTTTAAGGTCTTAGAAGAATTTTTTCCCAATAACGCACAAAATTTGATATTTGCGCGTTGTTCCTCCGGACTTTGTTTCTCGACGTCTCGCCGATACGACCTTCGGCAAACGGTAACCGTTCTCGTCTTTGCGGCCGGTACAGATTTGTTCGAACATATTTCTCTATTCCCGACAAGTTTAGCCAAGACGCGCATTACGCGTTCCCTTTTTCGTGGTCTTTAATCGACTAACCCGGCATAATTCCGGGAACTTTTCGAAGCTCCCTCGTATTAACCGTCGGAAATATTTAGCAAATAATGTTTTTTATAACCCAATTGTTAATAATTCGAATCGATGTAGCATCGATACATTAATATTTTGTCGATACGTTTATTACTTACTCTTATACTTAAACTGTTTCTATTTGTTAAATTTGTACGGAATATATACAAACTATAGAGGGAAAAAATTACTTTTAGATTTTTTTCTATATTTGATATTTGGCTTAAATATATATGTTACAGTCAAAACCCGTTTTTAGTTAGAACGCGTTTTAACAACCGATCGTGGACCTCTCGGCTCAGAGAGCACTAAGAACTAAGTTACGTTGTTAGTATCTATTCGTCAGTCCCATAACTAAAAACTTTGCGGTGTTTGAGAGTGCTAATTTTATAGTTACCGGCGTATCGAGGGATTTATCAATGCGTGGCAAAGGCGACTCGCCGGAAGAGTGCCTAACGGAGGACTCGACGGAAACCGGCCCCTATTCGGATGTTTAGATACCTGGAGGAAACCCGGAAAACTTCGCGCAACCAGACCCGAAATTTGACCGACAACCGGTACGACGGGTAAATATAACTAGGGAGAACCGGGAAGAGGGAACCGAGTATAATATTGCCAATAAGGGACGCCGAAATTATCGGGATAGTCGCGGATACGAGGAACGCGGGACGAAGTTAGGGTCCGTTCGTAAATTACGTACGCAGTTTTCCGGACATTTTTACTTTCCTCTCGTTCCGGTTTGTCCGGGTTTCCGTAACCGCCTCCCCGCTTCGGACGTCTAACGAAACTCGACCTTAAAAATCTTTATCGCTTTACGAAGTATATATACCGTAATAGATAGAAGCGACGAAATTAACGGTTGTGTAACGTCGGCAACAATGAATCGCCATGTGAAATTTCGTCGAAGAGAAAAATCGGGCGTGATTGTCGTGTAGCCGTATGTCTTAATTGCTTGTTCCATTCGCTGCGAAGAGTTGGTAATCTTCTACACAGCGCCTTGGAAGACGTGAAGCTGGATAAACGGAGACGTCGGCGCCAGTGTCGATCAAGAATGCCACTTTGGACGTACTGTACGGTCCGTGATGAATAGGCGACGGCTTGGAGTTTCGGAATCAGTCGTCGTCTCTACTGACTCTCGTTTTCGTTTCCCCATCGAACAAGGTGGTCGGCAGCGTCGGGCATTCGCGCCAAATTTCGTATGGTACCAGTAGATATTGTTAGGAGAGGCGGTAGGTGGAGAGTGTCGTCTGAGCCTTCCACGGCTGGAGTAACGGCGGCGAGTTGGGGAACGGCCATATCGTCGTGACATCTCGGAAATTTGTGTTGAGAGTTTGGTGATTTGCGCCTCGAGCGCAGCGATTCTGGGTTCGCTTGTGGCAGGGGTCGTAGACGTGGAGATGTTCGGTGTCGGAGGGTATAGTTCGCTAAGACGGTCAGCGATCTTAGCGAGGGATACGGTTAGTATCTTCTGCATATCTGTGGGAAGACGGGATAACCAAATACTTTTGAGTAAGTCCTCCGTAACTGTATGGCCCGTGAGTTCTCAAGCGTCGAAGAAACTGCGATGGCGTGCGGTCGCCGAGCTCTTCGGTACGTAGGAGCTTTTCGAGACGTTGAGCTTCGGACTGGGACACGCGGTCGATCAGTGCCCGCTTTATCGCTTTGTACTTGTCGGTGTTCGGAGGTCCGGCCAATATGTCCTGCACTTCGGTAGCCATGCGTTCCGATAAACTCGCGACCACGTAGCTATATTTAGTTTCGTCGTGAGATACATTAGCGAGGATAAATTGACTCCCTAGCTGGGCGAACCATAGAGTTGGGTTTTCGGACCAAACTGGCGGAGGCTTAACTGCCACACGGCTGACAACGGGTTCGCTCATTTTCGTCACGTACAGTACCTGGTCAAATACAGTATTGCTATTATCCGGGCGAAATTCCTGAATTTCGATAGGAAATATATGTTCGAAAGTTCCAAATGTTCGGATCACCAATGTAGGCTGTGGTCGTCGGGCACTATAGTCCTTGTCAGGTCGAAGCGGTTGGATCTCGATCATACACGTCAGATCTCGTTAGGCGCCAGAGGAAAAAAGGCGGAAAATCCTCGATGTCGCTGACGTCACCACCGCGCGAGACCCTCTGGCAGCGTCCGCAGGCGTTCGCGCCCTTAGTAACAACATTTTGTACGAACATTGCTACAGTCGTTCGTACGAGTAAATACAATCGATATGTGTACTCGTGTTGCGTGTTAGTCAACGCGAGACACTAACTCATTTAGATGGATATGTCGGGTCCCGTCCCTCACCACCCGGCCGCCCATTGTGGGCCTGGCCGATCCTACAATGGGCTCGCTAATGGAAGCCCTTTTAGTGACCATTCGGCGGAGAGAGTTTTTTTTATAAAAAACTCATTAAGATGGCCGCTGTTTAATCCATTACGCGATTTTATCCCATTGTGCAATGGAACTGGCCAGTATATGAAAGAGAGAAAAAATGAAGCCCCGACTCATGCTTACTATAATTAATCTGGATCGGACTCGAACGCAGTTTCCACGGTAACCCTTGCATCATACGGTAACCCTTGCAGCCATCTTGTCAGATGGAAGGACCCGCGAATAGAATGAAATTCCATTCGGGAGAGACTTAACGATTTAAATGAATCTCACCTGTATAACTTGGGTATATGAACTGATTGCTAGAGACTGATAGAATTAAAGTCCTTCTGATTCAACAAAAATTTTGATTGAAATAAAAACATCTTTCTTGAAGCCAGTGATTCTGTATTTTTTTAACCAATGAAAAATTTCTGCTGCTTTAGAAAAGGAAACATGACAGGGTAATAAATAATTAATTTTATCACAAGAAAAAATTTTTTTAACCGGTGTTCCTCGTTCAGCGGATATTAAGAAAATGAATCGAATGAATGTTCCTCTTAGACGATGTTGGATAAAACCAATATATTTTGCTTTCAAAATAATTTAATATAAAATAATTATTTTTTAAATATTAATACTAAGTGTGATAATATAAATTCCACAAATTTTTATTACTGATGTTTTCCTCTATCATCTATTGAACAGAATATACTGCATATCTATATATGAAGAAAAAATGAGAAAAACACACATTATTACATAGTTAATATACAGCTCTTTGGGAACATTATCAAATTATAATTTGCATTGTAATACGTTT
The DNA here is from genome assembly GCF_030686945.1 of Centruroides vittatus. Classification (NCBI taxonomy): domain Eukaryota; kingdom Metazoa; phylum Arthropoda; class Arachnida; order Scorpiones; family Buthidae; genus Centruroides; species Centruroides vittatus. The sequence continues at coordinate 527,939 of NW_027122237.1, read as the reverse complement.
ACACACAACAATTTAGACAACTTAATCGTGATGGCAGACTTTTCCATTAAACGTAAGCGGAAATTTTTTGAATAACCTCCGTTGAGACTAATAACCTAAGTTTCGTCTTAAGTAGTCTGTTTTAATCAGGAGACTAAGATTAATGTGTTCAAAACACTAATCACACTTATTATATCAGCAATGCATTTCGGGATTGAAAAGATCATTCCCTCTTCGGGCAAAATGCATACAGCCGATTTTTTCAACCGCTTGTCCATCAGTCCATCAACCAAAGGACTGGCCATATGGAGTTTTCCGGGTTTTTATTCACGCTTGTAACTAGTGTTGCCATCTTTTCAAAATTGCTGACCCGGACCTAGGACCTTGGTTCTAAATCAGAAGACAAAGAGAGACTTTACTTTACAAACCGTACGAGGTGAAAGTGAGAATAAAAGGTGAGGAACACGTGGCAGTGTTGCCGGGGTCTAAACTACATAACGCATCCTGGTGGTAGAACCCAACATAACAAAAATTAAATATTTCTGTTTAACACAAACAGCATCGCGCTCCCGTAGTAATGAAGACGCGGAGAGACCACTATTAACGAACGCACCCAAGCGACAAGGTTATTATTATTAAGATTATTATCGATATAAACGTTAATTAATTAAGTTTATAATAAGAATATAATTAAATGATTATGTTTTATAATTTTGATGACATTTTTTTGAAAACAAAAAACCTAAATTTGATTTTCCCTCTAGACGGCGCCATTTTCCGATCCATTGACTTGCATACAATAAAGTTTGTATTCGTGATGGGAGAAGATGCAAGTTGGAATGTTGTAAGCTTTCCGAGTGGCTCGGAATTAATGGAGAATGATTCTTTTAGTTCTTTTCCGTCGGAAACCATAGTGGAAAGTATTTTAGACAGACCTAAATTTACTATAACGCCTCGTCTCGTACCAGATCTGCATCGCAGGAGAGCAACGGGAGGTATTCCATGTTTCGAAGAGGATACGAGAAGTTCTTGGAGTATTGATAGTTGGAGAAACACATCATCTAGTTTAAGGGAAGCTGTTCTAGATGAAGATTCTCAGAATAGCTTCAGTAGCCAAAGAAGTTCTGTTAAGAGAAGATATTCTGATGATGAAGTTGCTTCTGGTTATTTTGGTAATAATTTTCCAGCAAGTAATATATTTGAATACCAATGGCCACTAGAAAAAGGAGATTACTACTTTTTACAAGAACAAATAAGTGATTATTTAGCAGTGAAGTCTTTTAAACGAAAGTATCCCCATCTGAGTAGACGTCCGATCGAAATGGATGAAAAGAAATTCTTAAAAGATCGAGGAGTCGTGTCCGAAACTCAGTGCGATCTCGGACTTACTGCGCTTCGTTCGGACGACGTCTTGGAATTAATCTGTAGAGATTATCCCGAGAAATTTCAAGAATTCATTAAAGTGTTGCAAGAAAAAGAACGACAAAATATTTCCAATAAATGTATAGCTTATAAAGCTCCTAGTGTCGATAAGAGTAAAATGAGAGAATTTGTTAGAAAAGCAATAAATTCTGCTGCCGAATACAATACGCATTTAAATCATGAAAGAAAGGAAGAAAGAAGAGCTTCTTTTGACTTACAGACTTATACAGTACATTATCCTATTAACAGAACCCTTAAAGTTAATAAAGTGGCACCAATAGGTAGATATCCAGTTGCACTTTTACCCGGACAGTATCAAGATTATTACAAGAAGTATACTTCTGAAGAATTAAAATATTTGCCTGTAAACAGTGTGTTATTTGGGCCTCCTCAACAACTAAATACTATCTATACGCAAGCCGGTTCCGAAGGTAGTCAGTCAGATTCCGAAGAAAGTTCTAGTTCGGAAATTTCTTGTTCTTCGAGTCACTGCACTAACGATGGAAGTGGAGATAGTACATCTAGCTCCGACGGAGCAAAAAATAAAAACACTGTGAATCAGAAAGATGTTTTATCATCTACAAATTATATACCAAAAATTAAACCAAATGCCATTTGTAAATTGTGCCGTGGTAATAGCGATTCAAATAAAGAAGGAAAACAGGAAGAACTTGTACATTGTTCGGAATGCGAAAGCAGCGGACATCCGTCGTGTCTAGAAATACCTTCTTCGATAGTCGAAGTCATCAAAACGTACCCGTGGCAATGCATGCATTGTAAAACATGTATGCTATGTATGGATCCCTACGACGAAGATAAAATGATGTTTTGTGATCATTGCGATAGAGGATATCACACCTTCTGCGTAGGTTTGAAAAACTTACCCAGCGGTCGTTGGCTATGTCGTCTCTGTGCCCAGTGTGCATCGTGCGGTAGTCGCACTCCCGGCCCCGAAGGATCTCGCACCCAGTGGCAATATCTTCAATCAAAGTTCGCAGATAAAAACAAAAGAGGTTTGCAAGTTTACTGCGTAGCTTGCCATAAACAACGTAAACAAAAGTAGCTTTTTGTAAGGAATAAAAATATATTAAATATACGTGTATTATATATAAATATGGTTGTATTTATTCAGTTTAGATTTTTCTAACTAACTATGATGAACTGAAATTGCATACATAAATATTTATATTTTTTAATAAAATTAGTTTGTATTATGAAATTGAGAAGAAAAATTGTACTGAATAAATACAACCTTGTTTATTGCCAAAATTTCTTTGGCAAAGTTTCATTTCAAATAGTATTTTTCTCTTAAATTCACCATCATTTTTTAAGTATAAAATGAATTTATTTTTTTTCCATATTTCCTTAATATAATTTGTAATTATGTATGTAATTTATAATAAAATTATTTCAAGTCTAAATAAATGCTATTCATTTAACATAATTTTAAACATCTTAAATCATTCATTTTCATAACAGATAATACTAAATGAAATAAATTAGATAATCAGTTGTTTCTTAAATATAATTGTTTCTGACTAAAAAAATTATCTTAGACTATTTTTTACTTAATATTAACAATGATTATGAATTATTGATCAATAATTTGTATAAGCAACTGTTTTCAGAAAGCAGAATTAAAAGATGATGTAAAACTGTAAAAGCTTTACATATGAACATGTAAAACTAAGTAAATTTCTTGGTGTTAAAATATAGAAATAACAAAATATGCAAACTAGCAATTTTATTAGAATTCAATTCTAATGAATTTAAGAACAGTTTTACATGTATTGAAAATATTTGAGATTAAAACTTTAAATACTTTGCTAATTATATGTTAAAATTTTACATTTTTAAAACAGTTTTGAAATAAGTTCAATTATATTTATACCCAAGTTAAAGAATAAACATTTAATATTTCTCTAAGTTTAGAAATATTTAATAATTACATTTCTAATCAATATTTTCAACCAACCATAGTCCAATAAAATCAATATGTATAATTTATATTAAAGATGAAACAAACCGAAACATAAATTTTATATACAGTAGAGCATCGATTATCCAAATACCGATCGACCGAAACGTCTTAACCGAAAGCATTCCGGTCGGCAAATTCAATTTCCACTAGTGCCATGGCATTGTGGCACTCTCCCTCTCTGCCAACCTAAACTGTAGGCCTACTTTAATGTACTACGTTATGTAAGGTACGTATTAGTAAGACGTGTGATACAAATTATATACGGTACAGTTTTGTGTTTAATATATTTTTGTAAATGATCGGTTATCCGAACGATCCCAGTCCCGAATTGCTTCGGATAATCGATGCTCTACCGTATTCTTGTTTGGAATAAATGAGTGGTTAATTAATTACTAATGTGAAAAATTAATTTGTGGAGAAGTTTTTCTTGTCTAGTAAAATTACACCTAATACGTAATTCTATTTTATATATCAATATTTAAATTTAGTTAGATTACTGTATAAACATATAAATTGAAATAGTAATTTTAATTCCTGAAGATTTTGTATTTAAACAGGCAGGACTAGTAAAACTGTGTGGGGAATGTGAAATCTTATGTCCTAAATTTCTATCATATTACAGAAAAATTCAATAAATTGATAAATTATTTATTTATCAACGCCACAGATTCTCATAAATGTACGATAAAAATTGACAAATATGAAACGTCGAAAGTATCAATATTTATAAAACATGATAATTTTACGAATGTATTTTGCAACATAGGGAGTATATAATTTTATTAATTTTTCTAGACTGCAAAATATACTTGTGGAATGGAGAACTACAAGCATGCCGAATATCGGAAAACAGATGTTTTACAATAGCCCTTTATTTCTTAGAAAAGATCTGCGTGCTTATTGATTTTGGAAATGTTTGGAATGGATGTGTGTATAAATATTCATTCTAAACATTTGCAATGTATAAAATATCTATACTGGTAAATTCGATAAACAGGACTTACTCTGGCTTTTTATAGCAATGGTCAATCCATTTGCTAAAATAAAAAATTATTTGCCAGGTTATTTTTTCGTTTGTCGACCATCCTATTTGTAAGATCTTTCTGTAACAGTGTCTTTCAAATGCTAATATTTTTCTTTCCATATCTTTTGTTATTATCCATGTCTCACAGGCATACAGCATGCAGGAGAAGATGCAGGTGTTCAATACTTTTTAATTTTGTCTGCAAACTAATTGCTTTACTTTTCCAGATTTTGCCCATTGCTTCCAAATTTGTTTTTGCCTTGGTTATTCTAATCACTATTTCTTTTTTGCAATCCAGATTATAGGTTAGTTTGCTTCCTAAATATGTAAAGCTCTCTACATTTTCAATTTCTTTCTCATCTAGGATGTTTCTTGTCATGTTGTTATCACCAAATATCATTGTCTTAGTTTTTTCACTGTTGATAATCAGTCCATATCTTTTTCTTTCTTCATTAAGCGGATGTAATGTTTTCTCTAGTTGTTCTTCACTTTCTTAGATGATAACTATGTCATCTGCAAATCTCAGGTTATTGAATTTTACACCACGAACTGATCCCTACATCTCTTGCGACATCTTATCCACGACTCTAAGAGACTTACGAAGATAGTTGGGGATATAGAATCTTCCTGTCAGGTGCCTCTTTTTGGTTTGAACCAGTTTCCTAGCTCCCTATGCAATCTCATAGCTGCTTCTGCATTATCATTAATATAACTTAGCAGGTTTATTAGTTTATGATCCACTCCATAAGATTTTAGCACTGCCAAGGTGGCTTATTGGTCTATGCTGTCAAATGCCTTCTGAAGCAGGAATAGATGTTTTTCTGCTTTCTCCTTGCCTTTTCAACTAATAGTCGTAATGTTAGTATCTGCTGCGTTGTACTTCTGTCTTTCCCGAAACCTGCATGTTCATCTGCTAAATGTTCTTCCATCAAACTACTTAGTCTCTCCTTTAAGATCATCATCAGAATTTTTCCTATGTGGCTTGATAGGGTAATCGTTCTATAATTTTTGCACTCTAACATGCTGTCTTACTGTCTAACATGCTGCCACTCTAAAGCTTTCTCCTCCATGCTTAATCATCTATCCTGTGATTTTGTCATGTCTGGGACTCTTATTGTCTTTTAACTGTTTCACTGCCCTTTCAACTTCCTTCCTCATATTATCATTTTCATGTTCAACACTTGGTGGCGATATCTTTCTTAATTCATCTAGATTCTCTAATACATCTGTATCTAACATTTCCTTGTATAGTTCAGAGCAATAACTTGTCCAACTCTATAGGACTTCCATCCTGTCCACTAAAACCACTCCCTTCTCATTTTTGATTGCCATTTGCTTTGGTTTCCATTTCTGGTTGACATTTCTGATCACCTTATATACTACTCTGGTCTTACATTCTCCATAATATTTTTCTATGTTTCTACACTGATCCTCTAGCCATTTCGCTTTATCCAACCTAACTGCTTTTTTCACTTCATTGCACTTTACCTTATACTGTTTTTCCAACTCTTCAGAAATGTCTCTTCTAAGCCTAAGAGCTCTTTTCTCTTGGACAAGCTTTAGGGTCTTTTGTGTGATCCATTTCTTGTTGATTTTTTCCTCTTCTGGTAGGGTCTGCTCAACTGCTTCTCTTATTGTCTTTGTTATTTCTTCCACTGTTGTGTCTAGCTCTACCATTTTGTCTAGGACTTTTATCTTCTTCTCAAATATATGCTCTCTATTTTCTCATCTTTTAGTTTTGACATGTCTCTTTTCTTTTGGAAATGTGCATTAACTTGCCTCTTCAGTTTTATCTTTATGTTTGCAATGACTAAGCTGTGATCGGAATCTATGTCGGCTCCTTGAAAGGTTCAACACTGTCGAACTGATGTTGACCATCTCCTTTGGGTCAAAATCATATCAATCATGTTTCTTGTTGTTCCATCCCTTGATTTCCATGTCCATTTTCTACAGTTCTTTTGCTGGAATTTGGTATTGCATATCATTAAATCTTGATCTAGGGCAAATTCAAGCAGTCTTTCCCCTCATATTATTGTTAATTGTCTACTTGGACTTTACTTATTAATAGGACTTTATACTGGTGTTTAAAGATTGGCACACTATTGGAAAGGCTTTGCAGTATTGGAAAGATTGGAAAGGCTTTTACAAGTCTTTCCCCTCGTTCATTCCTTGCTCCATATCCATACTTACCCATTACTCTTTCCCAACCTTTATTATTTCCAATCTTAGCATTCCAGTCACCTCCAATGATGATCATATCTTTCCGTGATGTTTTCTTTATCATCATGCGTAGATCTTTATAGTAAAGTTCAATCTCCTCTTCACTGCTATCTGAGGTAGGTGCATATACCTGGATTACTGATATATTAAGTGGTTTTGCTTCAAACCTTGCCATCATCAATCTCGCACTAACTGGATTGTATCCTAACAATGCTGCTCGTGCTCTTTTACTAAGCAGAAAGCCAACACCAGCTTCATGCCGTGTATCATTTCCCAACTAGATGACTTTGCCAGCATTCAGTTCTCCCGATGCTGTCCAATGCATCTCTGCTAAGCCTAATGTGTCGCATTGATATCTCCATTTCCTTCCGAAGAAGCTCTAGTTTCCCAGGTGACCATAATGTTCTGTAGAACTTGCACAAATAAATAAATGTGGAAAATGGATAAAATGTCATGGCTGTTTTCATCTCTTTCCAGATGTCATCACATACATCACACAAAAATCTAGAAACATTAGATTTTATTCACAATATTTATATCATATTACAGAAATCAGCAATATTAAATGTATGCCATTGTAGTTGAAGTTTTTAAAAACACAGATAACAGCATTCAAACATGATAAAATAGTTGTAAAAAGCTACGTCTTGATCTGGCATAGATAATTGACACGATCACCATCACAGTAATATTTAGTAACAGGACTGGACTGAACTGGCCAGCTGACAAATGCCAGAGGACAGTGCCCTCTAGGATTGGTTAACATAGCACTTGAATTATACAAGGAATTCATAATCTCAACGTTGGCAAAATTATTGATATTGTTAGAGAAAAAAGTCAGCCGAAAAACTGTTCATTGCACGAATATAGTAATTCCTCTTCTATTTCACTGGTAATATACAGTTCATTGTAATTGATTATGCTGTATTACATTCAAATTAATCTAATTACTTAGTATTAGTTTTTCCATTAATCAAATCAGACTTATTTTAGAAGGCCAAATTTTATTTCTAGTCTGGCCCTGTTAACAAAATTTTTAAGAAATTAATTTTTAAATTTGTATATTATACATTTACCATTTTATATGATATCACTTAAAAGTGTAAATTGAGAATATAGTTACAAAATAAACTAAACATAATGGTGACATATTATTTACTTGCTTGATAAGTTGTCATGCAGGCTAATTTTTGTTTTCATTATTAAATGTGATTACATATTATTCGTTAATGTTATCATACTTAATAGTGCTGATGACAAGATGTTCCTTGAGAATATTATGGAACTGAATGATAAATGACTCCAAAATGATAATTTTCTTGTGATATTTTGCTATATATTCGTTAAATATCAAATGGAATAATTTGAGTTTGAAATTATATTACAACATGGTTTTAATACATGACTACTATATATTTCACTGAATGTATGATAAAGAATAGCATTGTAATTTGCAAAAAAACAATTTGATCATACAAATTTAAAAGTTATAAATCATAAGCATTATTTCATTTAATGCATTTTTACTACATTCTAAAACTGCAGCTTTTTGTGATAAATTGAAAGTCACAAACTTTGGGCTAAGAACAGTGACTCTTATTCTAAGTTTTGTTTACTGTAGTTTGATTTGGATAACTTTTCTCTTATTTTTGATCAATGGATACTGCTTCTTAAATTCTAAGTTATTTGATAACTGAAATTTTTATTTCTCAAATTTTGTGGCTAGTTTATAGTTCAACAAATAAAAGAGAAGTTGTACTCGTCAAATTGTTTAGAATAAGTTATAAGAAGTTAGCATCTAACCAATTAAGAATAATTGCATTAATTATGATTTCGTCGTATGCTTACTATACTTACTACCAGTAAATGTTTTCATCATTTTGTAATGATATCAAATGATATGTCCAATTAAAGTTTACCATATTTTATGTAGTTGACATGTCTATTCTACTCAGAGTCTTGTTAAAGATGAGATGGAGAGGCAACTGCCTCAGGCACCAAAATTATTTGGACTGGTCCTGATTCTACCATTAAATAAAAAGGTATTGTTAAATAGTTTTATAGACGTCAGAAATGTTTAACAATAAAATATTTTTCAACATATTTTCAAAAATATCTGGGCATGATATTAATTGATGTCAATCACGTCAATCACAATTTGTCTCTTGACATCAGTTTGTGTCAAAGGTTTGAAATCAAAAACATAGAAAACATTTTAACAGATAAGAACAAGTAATATAGTTTTATTTTAAGTATTATCATGTTATTTTCTTAACAATTGACATCAAATTATATAATATCTTGACAACTGATATGATTTGCAAATGACATGTAATGTCATTTGCAAATCATATACCATTAACACATGATTTAAAATATTTTTGCTATTTTATTTTAGCACTTATTTTTTCCATTTTTTCATGCTTGATTTATATTCATCCCTAAAAACAATTACCAAAATAAAACATTAATAAATAAACTATAAAGGACTAATCTTCTTTATCATTATAAAAAAATATAAAAGAATAACTACTGTATAATACATGATTTATAATTGTTACAAATCAAATAATAAGATAAACTAAAATATTTATACAAAACATAAAACACAAACATTTTAATAAGATATATTTAGAGATTAATCAACTTTAATATTGCTGAACTTATGATAGTGACTGATAGTAAACTTAATATTGTAAAACAATGATATTTTATGTTCTTCCATATTCCAATGAGGAGCAAAAACAAACTTAGTGAAATAATTTTAATATGCAACTTAGCATTAATCATAATATGCATAAAATTTTATTTGCTCTTTGTAGATTATAATTTTTACATTTTATTATAAGTATCATTTTAGTCAATTTAAATTTTTTATTTGTTTTATTCTTTTCAAATACTTTGTAACTATGCATCTCAATCTGAGTCATGGCCGGATTTATATAAGGACATTTGGGGCCGGTGCCCAGGGCCCCCACAAAACTATGTTTAAACATAATTTTTTTTTTCTATTAATGCAACAGCCTAGCGTGGCCTAATCACGAGGGTCACAGGCAAAGAAAACCAAACCCGGGAAAAAACCTACGAAATGTCAAAAAATTTCGGGAAAAAAATTATACATAGGTATTTTTCGATTAAATGAAAATAATTAGTTTTACACAATAAAATATATGTATGTTTACAATAACCTTATTTTTAAATGAAATTTACAACTTCCTAGTTGAAATCTAATTGAAAGTACAGTATTTTGTGTAAATTTTCTAAATCATCAAATTTGCCTACTCTTAAAGGAGGGCCCCACCGAATTTGTGCCCAGGGCCCCTGGATTGGTAAATCCAGCCCTGATCTGAGTCTCCAAGATAAACATAATTCATTATTGTATTTTATTGGAATGGCTAGTTTCATTTTTGAAGTGAAGTGCTGATTATCTTCAGCTCTGTTCTTTATTTTATTGAAAGATAATTAAATAAAATGAATGACAACTAAAGATTCTGTATGAATTACATTATGAGTCTTCCTATTAGAGAATGACAAGTTCAGTGGATGATGAATTGAACGTGAATCAATATGATATGACTTCTTTGAAGTCTAGACTTAACGTGACAATTCACTTTTGAAAAATTTTGAAAAAAGAAAAATTTATCAGTTTCATCTTGCAACAGTCAAATCCCTAAATTATTAGGGATTGGTTTTATTAACTTGCAACTGTCAACATGGAAGATAGTGCTCAGAATAACATTAAAAATATTTTTAATAAAATGGAAAAACCACCTTAGAAACATGGAGAAATATTGCTGAAAATGCAAACATTTACTTAATTTTTCATTTTTATTCTTTGCACTGGCTTGTACTTACTTAATGGCAGTATGTCCTAGCCATATTGCAGTTACCATTCTTGGATTTTTATCATTTTTGAAACAACACTACTTGCCAAGCAGCTAAGTCCAAATGGTCACCAGAGCTGAAAACACGAATATTAATTTTAACTTGCCTTTTTTCTTTATTCTTGTTGGTATCGTATGTCTTTTTAGTGACTGTATGTGCTTGCCAGTTGAATTAATTTATTAAGGTGACCAATCGTCCTCCTTTTGTAAGTTCTGTTCTCCCTCGAAAAGTGTCCTCTTACATGTCCTCCTTTTTGATATTTGAAGACTAATCTGTAAATCTCCATATTCGATTGATGCCGAGCCGATCTGTTGCATGTAAGTGAGTGATGTGTTTGTATTTGACATGACGGTTCATCGAGGCTTGGTACAGTGCAGCAGCAAGACGCGATTATGAAACGCGTGCGCTCTGCACGGGAGACCTTGAGAGAGTGAGCTGCATTCGAGTAGCTTTGTTTACTTCTTACCGAAACACAACACGGCACATACATATGCAGTAGAGATTATTATAGTGTATTATTGTTGCAATGAATAAAATGTTTCTTTTATTTACAATATTTTTTCCTTCAATTTATTTGTGTCCTCCTTTTCATTGAAAAAAGTTGGTCACCTTAAATTTATGAATTTCTGCATATCTTTTGAAATGTATGTCACCATTTTCCTTGCCATTTGTGTTGTTGAGTTACACAATTTATTTTTGAATACATGTTCTTGATAAGTATTTTACTGGAGTATTTTAAATTTCATTGCAAAGAAGTATGTTTTAGTTTATTTCCTACTGTTATATACTGTATATTTATTGTAGTTTGTCTTCAACATAATAATAATAATTGCAATGTTGGATTGATTTTGCAATAGAAATGTAGATTTTTATTCTGTTTACACCAAGCAATATATTTTTTAGTGGTTGTAATCTTTGTATTATTAGATGAGAATATTGCAAATTATGTAATTCTTCATAGTTTGCTCCTAATACCCCAAACCTCCCTAGCGGCGTAGGGAGGTTTGATGGCCGAGCAGTCAAGGTGGCAGTCTATCGCTCTGGGGATCCAGGTTTGAATCCGGGCGGGTCGACGAATTCCCAGGAATTTTTCAGTGGTGGGTCTGTCCGGATACGTTGGGCACCATCCCCCACCACTCTCACCACTCGACTGCCCCATTGTGGGCTTGGCCGAACCCATAATGGAGTTGCTAAAAGAGACCGTCTTAGTGCCCACAGGATGGAAAAAGTTTTAAAAAAACCCAAACCGCCCTGAAAGATTTCAGAAATTTTCAACAAAAGGCACAGGAGTTATTAAGCTTTGAAGTGAGTGATCAAAATCTTGCCATTCATTCATACACATTCACAGCCATACATACAGAAAACAACCCCAACTTTTTGCATTTCTTATGTTTCAAAGTCCACCGAGTCCAAAAATGTAAGAATCTCGAGGGGGGTCATTTTTTGACCGATCACCATATTTTTCCTGTTATAATTAATAGCGGAGAAAGTAAAATTTACATAAGTTTTTTTCTTTTAACTCTTTCCTCCCTGTGGGAACTAAATAGAGCCTTTTATTTTTGCAAATCCATTATGATTCAGCCAAGCCCATAATGAGGTGACGGGGTTGAAGGGACAAAAAATTATAAGGCAACGATCAGCGGCGCGCCGTCCGTGGAAGCTGTGGAAGAACCGCTTCTCTTGTATTTTCTAAAATACAAATACATATTGTGCGATTATTTTCATATTTTAACATACTGTGACCGTTGGCCATAGTAAGGTATATTTTTGTATTTTATAATTTTATAAATTTAAGTTAGGTTTAAAATTTCTTCTGTTTCTCTCCCTTTCCTGTTGACAAAAAAAGACTTCCTTCTTAATCACTTTACTATCTAATTGTTTTACTACCTGATGGGGAGTGATGCCTCCAACGAAAAACAGCGTTGTTAAAAACAAAGTAATAAAAACAGAGGGGAGGAAAAAAAAGAAGAAAGAAAGACAGAAGGGATCTCGGCTCTCGACGAGAAAGGTCGTGGAGCACGGGTTGTAAGTCGGAACGACATAGGATAGGAATTGAAGCTCGACGAGTAAGATCGAGACGGAGAAGCTATCTAGTGTTAAAGTAGACAAAGAACTTCCTACTGAACTGCCAATTTTATTGGACGGATTCGACAGTGGATCATCGACAAAGTGAACGAGAGGTACAGGAGGGTCTAATGATGTGTTCACTTGTTTATAATCGATCAGCGTAAATCGCAACCGTCAATCTCGTAACGGTCAACTCTTTGATAACAGGTGCGTGTCTGGGAATTGTAACGGATAAGTTACGGCGGCGCTGATCGATTATAAACAAGTGAACACATCATTAGACCCTCCTGTACCTACTGAAATAGATGATCGGAGGCATCAGTAACCCCGCCCAGTATCACGGAGCACCCAGAGCAGAAACCCGGGTATTTCCACCTTCCCCTTTTTCTGTGCTCATATTCTCTCTTTCTTCCATTCTTATAGTCTGTAAGTAGGTTTAAGATAGATAAGGACCCTTGTAGTAATAGTAGTATTGTTTTATGTATTCTGGACTTTGTAATTTCACCGCCTACACATTGGGATCCAGTGTAAAAAGAACCCTGAAGTGTAGCGAATAAAAGTATAGTTTTGTAAATTAACAAAGTGTGTTTGTTAATCCTCGCTTACCATTCACTGTCGGTTATTACAGTACAGTAAGACCCCGCTTAACATCGATTCGATATAACACGGTCTGCTCAAAGCCTTAAAAAAAACGCTCAAAATTTACGCCGATTCAAATTATTGCATCATTTAATTGATTCGTATATAATACGATAATCATATTATATATTACGATTATTTACGAACAGGAACTAATCGGCAAAAGGTGGCAATTTGTGGTAGAGCTGTACTTCCCTTAAATCTATGTTCGTTTTGTGCAATTTTAGAAAAAATATAACATTGTGAATGCCATAGGAAATATCGACTTGGCTTGGCAAGAATTAACTGATAAATACACGAACGGAATGTGGAAGAAGTTATGGCCAAAGGTATCCAAAAATTCTCAACGAGAAGAGCCTATCGCTATATCGTTATACTACGTTCGCACACAATCCACGACTCACTTCGATCTCGATTTGCCTACAATCTGGATTGTGACTGTCGCCAGTCGAACGTCGTGCCGTTCGCACAGGTAACTCGCTTGAGAATAACCCGGCTATTGTAAGCAATGATAAAACTGGCATAACTACTCGGTAAGTCACAAACACCAACACACAAAATGGAAGTTTTGATTAGAAATAAATACTTTTTCTTGCCATATATCTAATAATAGACAGATGTCATCGTCTCTCCCAACATCTTTTTTATTTCTTTGCCGATAGCCCGACACGTGTTCTGTAGCCATCTTGTATTTTCTTGCGCGCGTGGGATTGTGGGATCTCTCTTATGACTGGATCTAGTTTCAAGAACTCTCTCCAGTCAATCGCGATTGAACGTCGTTTCAGTCGAGATTGAAACGGTCGAGGGTGTTCGCACCAAGGCATAGTCGCTGACCTTGGTCACAATCTAGATTGAAATGCTCGGTGCGAACGGGGTATTAGGTTGACCAAATTGTCGACCTAATCGATACAACGGGACTGGGAGATGTAGACGAACAGGAGTTACTGCAGGTTTCTGGTGAGAGTCTTACCAACCGTCGTTAGTAAGGCTCTCACCAAAGACGATCTTTAAGAACTGGCGAAACAAGAAATTCGTGTAGAAGTGGAAAATAGTGATTCTGAAAACAAAGAACTTAAAGAACTTGCTATAGACTTCCTTATTAAAAGTTTGGTAACGATAACCAAAATCGTTGATCAAACTGTAGCGAATGATCCAGATTTTGAAAGGAGTGCAAAAACAAAGCGAGGCGTTCTGGACAGTGGTGTAGCGTGGGGGTCAGCCGCCCGGGACAGAGGAAAATTTCGCCGCCCCCGTATTTAGGCATCTCAATTTAAAAGATTAAAATATACAGTAATTCTAAAGAACTTTTCGGCAATAACAATCATCATTATTGTGTATTGTACACAGGTTACAAATAAAAAAGTCAAGTATATATGTTTTGCAACATTTATTACAAAAATTTTTGGGTGTACTATAGATTACCACCTATGGAATTTCAGGAATTTGATTATATATTTGAACTCAGGGGACCAAGACGAGTTCAAAGGTACCCTATTTTTGGACCGGAGACGAAAAATAAAAAAAGTTATCATACTTTTTCACTTACCATACTTTTTTAATGCTCTCATGAAGACGGCACCATAGTTGCTAGTACTGCCATCTTACGGTAAAGTCTGCAAACCGTGACGTCGGACTACGGTCATCTCCAAGAGGGTTAAACACGCGATACGAGAGCGGAGAGAGCGACGCGAGTTCCGATCATCGCGCGATCGCCATTTCGGTTAATGTTACTTATGGCAGCGAACACGGCGGCCGTTCCCACTGTTCGTGCTCCCGACTGACCTCCTGGAGGGGAGCCGCCGGCAGGCCGCCATGTGCTAAACGTCACTAATTATTGATTCACGGTAGTTCTTGAACAAACTAAAAAAAGGGGGAAAACGTCTACTAAAGGCAATTTTAACGACAAGCGACGCGACTCCCGATCGCGATAGCGAGGCCGACTTAGCAGAGAGAGAGACGCGACTCCCTGTCATCGCGCGATCGCCGAAAAAAGTATGATAACTTTTTTATTCTTCGTCTCCGGTCCAAAAGTAGGGTATCGTTGAACTCGTCTCGGTCTCCTGAGTTGAGATATATAGCTAAACACCCGAAATTCCATAGGTGGTAATCTATAGTATCCCCAAATTTTTACAAGATATTAATTATTATTATTTATTGTGAAATTTTGCCGCCCCCACTACGCTACGCCACTGGTTCTGGATGTGATCTTCCGCTGCCGACATTTTCTTAAGGAAAGAAAAAGCGACAAATGAAACTACACGACTTTATCGCAAAGAACAACAATATCAGAAAAACCAGGACCTTCATCACGAAAAATGAACTTTACATTTCTGTGTGCATATATTTATGTGTTATTTAACATATATTATTATGCAAATTAATATAAAATAACTTAAAATTAAAGTAAAATCTGTTTATTTTTGGTCGAGTGTTCGCCTTTCCCTATTTACTCTATGTTAAAATGACGATGTTTCGTTCAGAGTTTTGTCGTCTAGAAACGTATCCCCGCGTTAAGCGGGATCTTACCGTACTTTGAATTACTTAAAATTAATATTTAATTATAACTGCATTATGTATCTTATTACAAATTTCTAGGGTGTACTATAGATTACTATCTATGGAATTTCGGGACTTTGAGTATATATCTGAACTGACGGGACCGAGACGAGTTCAACGATACCCTACTTTTGGACCGGAGACGAAAAATAAAAAAGTTATCATACTTTTTCACTTACCATACTTTTTTAATGCTCTCATGAAGACGGCACCGTAGTTGCTAGTACTGCCATCTTGCGGTAAAGTCTGCAAACCATGACGTCGGACTACGGTCATCTCCAGTAGGGTTAAACACGCGATACGAGAGCGGAGAGAGCGACGCGACTTCCAATCATCGCGCGATCACCATTTCGGTTAATGTTACTTATGGCAGCGAACGTGGCGGCCCGACTGACCTCTCGTATGGGCGCCACCACACGCCGCCATGTGCTAAACTAGTGATCGATTCACGGTAGTTCTTAAACAAAGTAAAAAAAGGGGGAAACGTCTACTAAAGGCAATTTTAACGGCAAGCGACGGGACTCCCGATCGCGATAGCGAGGCCGACTTAGCGGAGAGCGACGCGACTCCCTATCATCTCGCGATCGCCGAAAAAGTATGATAACTTTTTTATTTTTCGTCTCCGGTCCAAAAGTAGGATATCGTTGAACTCGTTTCGGTCCCCTCAGTTCAGATATATACTCAAAGTTCCGAAATTCCATAGATAGTAATTTATAGTATCCCCAATTTCTATACTACATTTGAAAAAAACTGATAAGATTACTATTGTATATTCGAATATAAATTCGTATATGTATATCCCCAATGGAAGCGCCGTATTGTCGAATACGGGACAGCTACCACGGCGAAAATATTTGAATGGTGTAAAGCAGTCAGATTATAGGCATTCGCGTATGCGCTTTACGGAGTACCAGTCTCACGCGGTTTAGCTGGTGGATGCTACGCACCAAAATATCGTATAACGCTTCCAATGATTCTATCCGGGGTCGGCACAGCTTCCCTATTATCAAACGTTAACGCACGCCACTGCCAACGATAATGGGAATTTTTAAAAATGGTAGGAAAACAATTGCAAAATTAGTTTGAATGCAACATTCAAACATCCGAGGAAAAGAATATTGCGCATTATTTTGAGATTTTGTCTGTTGAGGACACCATTGCTCGTGCATTATATGAATTTGTTATAAATCATTTACAATCGCTGAATCTCAATACAGTAGAACCCCGCTTAACGAACACCCCACACAACGAGTATTTCGCATAACGAGCAAAACAAATTGTTAAAATCTGCCTCGCTTAACAAACGATGTTTCGCATAACGAGTGATGAGGAGAGGGGAAAGTCCCGAATTGTGCGCATGCGACATGCTCCATCAGTCTGTGTTTGGCACTCGTTCCGCTAGCATCTTACTGTCGCTTGTAATCACATATTTTTCCAAACTTGTGTTCACACATGTTATAAACATCGACAACCATAGCCCGTTATATAATAAACACGCCAAACGATATGCCAAATTCTTGGGTCATTACATTTAATGACCGATTCCAAATTAAATTTTAGAAATGTCTGAATTAAAAATTAACTATTTATAATTATTAAATTTAATACGAGATGGAAACATAACTGCCTACCTCTAGTCAAATTAATTAATTTCTAATATTTAATTATAGCCTTTACATAACCCAAGAAATTGGCATATCGTTTGGAGTGTTTATCAAACATATTAGCTGTGAATTTTTTTTTGTTTCTGCAAATCGAATTTTCATTCCAGGATGGTTCATTCTGCGCTAGAAGAAAAGATGATGACGATTCGGGCTCCTTAACAGAGTATATTGTATCATTTTTTTGTGTGTAAACGTTATACATTAAACATTTGAGCATTTTTTCGGCGTGAAACGCATTATCGTATTTTACATTAACTTCTATGAAAAAAATTGTTCCGCTTAACGAATGTTTCGCATTACGAGTAAGAATTATGCTCGTTAAGCGAGGTTCCACTGTATTTCTAATTTATGTTGCGGAGGATACGATAACAGCACAAATATACGCGGTAAACATAAGAGGATTCGACATAAAATTATTGAAACAAATTTTAGATGGTTCTTTGTTCCATGTTCTGCACACGCGCATTAAATTTAGTAGTTAATGATGCGGCAAAATTATTAACTTTTGAAACAGTTGATTTTTATCGAATTGTCTAAGAATTGTAAATTATTTTTCCATTTCTCCTAAGCGATGGGCTCTATTGAATTTTCGTATTAAAAATTTAACTTTAAAACTGTTGTCAAATACAAGATGGAAAAATAGTATACAAGTGATAAAGCCTCTTCTTAAGGAAGGGAATGATACTCAATTTCGTTTTTAACTGTTTGAAAAAATATTAAAGGTTTCTATTTATATTTTCTTTTGTTATTTTCATTCTTATGATATGCATTTATTGCATACCTATGAAATGTTAGACTTTTTGTAATTTATTTCGATTCATTGCAATTTTTTCATTGATAAATAATAATTGAAGGATTGAAAACATGTCCACGCGGTTTTCAGAGAGGATCTTCTGACTGGGAGAGAGTATGTTTTCTTCTGTTTTTGTCCACATGGCTTATGGATGATCCTTTACTCAATCTACTAAGATACCCTAGTGCGTTAGATCAAGTACTGTACTACAATTTGCCAGATTATGCCAACCTTACAATAGTTACAATATGCGAACAATCAATAGTTACAAATTTTGCTAAAAGCTGGGACCGGAACGATAAAACTGAATATTGCAACAGGTATATATAAATTTTTCACTCTTTCCGCCCTGTGAGCACTAAGAGGGGTTGTTTAGGAAGCTTATTTTGGGGCGGCTAGGTGGGGCCTGACATATCCAGACGGACACCCCAGAATAAATTCCTGGGGTTTTTCGACCCGTTTGGATTCGATTTCGAGTCCTTAGAATGGTAGATTGTCACTTTTTAACCGCTCGGCATTACGGTTTGGTTTATCTGTTTACGGCAACACCACACGTGGGCAATCTGCCGAGAGGGGATGACTCCCGGAAATTCTTTTATAGGAAACTGGCTCCTATTCAGGTGTTATTAACGTGAAGAAAACCGTTGGCGAGGCGTGAACCCACGACCAACTACCAGGGTTCAGTGGTTTTATCCACTGGGCCATTCGACCGTCTGAAATCAGTATTATCGATTCCATCGGAGACAAATGAGAGGAAACAGAGGTCCATATTATTGATGCAATTGAATTATTAAATATTAAGAAATTCCGATCTATTGTATTTACTATAAAATTTTGTACCTTACACTAAACATTTCTTACGATTATAAAGCAATATTCTATGTAAATATATAATAATTATTATTATTCTATATTTACATAAAAGTTAAAAGTTGTTAGTACAATTTAAAAATTATAAATTAAAACTTTAAGTTTTATCTTATTAATTTTGAAAATTGAAATATCGACTGATGACGTCATTTTCGAACGCACTTTTAGTCTCGGTGCAATAGATTGGAGCGCTACTAAGCGAGCAGTTTCCTTCATCGTAAAGCTGAAAATTAACACTATTTAAATCTACACAAAATAATAACAGAGCAATTGAACGACGAATACTGTAAAAAATTAAAAAACACCTTAATGTTCGCTGAGAATTTATTAATTTAACTAACGTTTTCGGCTTATTCAATAAGCCATCTTCAGGTTTTAACTTTCGAACAAAAACAATATCGTTCTATTAAAAGAATACCATAGTTTGAAAAATTCAAATCTTAGAACGGTCAAAAAATAAAACAAAGGATGACATGGTAATAAAATTGAATTCTGCTGGGTACGAGTGTGGTGAATACTGTAAAATTTTTATTACGCTAAACGTTACGCTACAGAATTAATTGTACGTCACGCTCCGCTTTTTAGTGACGCTCTTAATTATACTGCCCTCTAATGGTGGCATACTTTTTTTTATCACGGATTAGAATTAGAATTTCGTATTAACCAGTGAGTCTCAACCTTTCCGAGACCACGGAATCCTATTCATATACTTTTTATTACACAGAACATTAGCATATGCTAAATTTATAAGCAATACCACGTTTACTATTCTCAGGAAATGACGAAACAATAAACTAATAAATTTTAATGTATTGAATAAAATAGAGTCACGAAATTAGAATAAATTTGCAATAAAAACTTTAATCTTTTTCGTAGAACGCCCGTGTTCCGCGGAACTTCCGGTGGCTATTACAGTATGGATATCCTAATTTGTGCGTAATCTGTGTAACGCTACATAGCTATATACATATAAACACGGGCGTGGCAGAGGGGGAATACGGATAGTCGCTCTCCTCCGGGATCGAATAAAAAAATTTCACAAATAAACGTAAAAGTGATCGAGATAGGTAACCTTACACCCTCGACCGTGGGACGCTTTGTCTGTGTTTTTGTATCGATGCAATACTGTATTTTGTAATCTCCTTGCTAAAAAAATTCATTTATCTCCAAGGTTTACCCCCTAAAAAATTTCCTGCAGACGCCCACGCGTGTTTGTATAGGCTTTACGCGTCGATAAAAGCCTATACACGTTTGTATAGGCTTTTATCAACACACACACGCACACTTTTATCTTTATGTACTGTACATTTAAAAGTATAAAAAGAAATTGGCAACGATCAATTATTTTGAAAAGACCCGAAAACGGTTCATAAAAACTAATAAAGAACCGACGGCCACTTCCCACCTACAGACACGTGACTCGTACTATTTCATTGTAGGTTGTTACGGAAAAGCGAGCACGATTTTTACCCTCGCATCGACCGCCTACAATAAAAGGTATTTTGAAATGATTCGAGTTTCTTCGACACGAGGTCAATAAAATTCTATTGTATTATTTTATAAAATATTGTATTTCAATTTAAGATAATAAATAAAGTTTTTATTTAAAATATTTAAATTTTATTTATTCGTCATCTTTAAAAAATATTTTGAAATGTTTTAAATTTATTATTTATCTTCTAAAAACAATTTCTAACATTATTTTTATTTTTATTGTCTTTATAATTGAAGAATTATATAATGAGAATTTTAATAAAACAATTTCTCGAATCGAGGAAAATGTTTTTATATAATTATTTAGATATAAATGATTAAATATTTTTATATTTGAATAGAAATAAATAAGGAAAAATTAATATATAAAGAATTTTTATATATTACTTATTTATTAATGCATTTTATAAAACTTTAACGGGGTAATATACGAACTACTTTAAAATTTTACATAAAGAATTATCATTTATTTAAATAACTTAAATAGAACTTAAATAAAAGTTCATTTGAATGATGAGAGAAACAATTTTGAACTTTTAACATTTATATTATTTAGATCGAGGAAAGAATGTCTCCGATATCTTACATTGACATTGAAGTTAATTAATAAAACAACGAACTTAATTGCTCTAATTTCGTATTAAAACATTTCTCGGAGCTTAAAATATCCAATAGATCTTTTTAAAAGTTTAAATAAAATAAAACTTGTATGCGAAATGTATTTTTTATTTTTTATTTTAGAATCATAAAATGCTCTTTGGCTTTGATCCAATTTCAGTTTTTATGGTAAAAACATAAATTAATTTAATTTTTTTGAATATTCAGTTTATCCGATTATAAAATCTAATCTACGAAAACATTACACGTTAAATTAGCTTTACTAATTTAACACGTAACACCAGATTAAAAAATTACTTATTTAAATAAATTGCCCATCGTATTCTTTACTCCTCGGTTTAAAATTTTTGAAAGATTATTCCAGAGAAATTAATTTGTAATTTTTGTATAGTCCTAAACACGTAGGAAATAAATAAGTTATTTATTTATTTTATGAAATTAAATATTTTATTTAAACATTTATTGGCACGACTCAGCTATTTTAAGAATAAAAATTTCACATTAATAATTTATTGGTGAAAAATATAAAAGTTTGTTTTTCGCTGGCTCATCAAACCATTATCTCGTTGGTTTAATATTATTTATTTGTCTGTAGTTGTGTATTCGGTATAGCTTTAACGTTACGGTTTCCAGTTTTAGTCGAAGCTTAAAAAGTTTTTAAATACTTTACTAAAGCTGCATCGCGTACAGTATATAATGTAAAGTAGCTACTGTATCACGTATATACTTTCTTTTACCATTTTACCATTTTAAAATGGTAAAAGCGAATTCATTCGCTTAAAAAAGTGTTTTTTATACCTCTCCCGATAAGTTTGTTTTTGCATTTACAACATTTTGGCACTGCACGTTTTATATCTCGATATGATTTTCGGATTATACTTGGTTTAAAATTGGACGACGGAGTAATTAAAAGGAATATTTTGCTAAATTACGATAAAAATCTCCATTTAAAAAAATATTTAAGTTTAAAAAACACAATGACACACAAGCTCAAAGATAAAAAAAATTGTATATGGCTCCATCTGTTACGAGACGTTATTAAAAAATAACTTTTATATTATTAATCGTTACAAAAAAGCAGAAACGGCTTAATTTTGAGGGTAGAGATGAGTTTTTAACAATATTATAAATGACAATAACGAGTAAAATTTCATTAAATCCGTTCTCCCCGGAGACCCGACACGCGACTCCTCCGTCTCATCGTTTCGAGTCCGTACTCCAAAATTTAATAGCATCGACGACCCTTAAAAACATGTTACGTGCCAAATTACGTTTCCTAACCTTTACCCCGAGATATTAAACGAAATACACTAAAACACATTTTTCCTCGTTTTTTATTTCGCCTTTTTTTGGGTTCGGGAGGTGTGGGAAACATCGAGATCTTCGAGACACCCGGAGGGTCAGATCTAAGACGATTACAATATATTTAAGTAAATGCAAATATTTACGGTTTCTCCATTACGAAATAAGTAAAACTTTAATTTGCTACTTGCAGTTAGTTGTATCGCTTTGAATAAAAGTAATAAAATAAATAATAACGTTTACGATTAAAATGCGATTAAGCCTAGAATAAGCCATTGAAAATGTAAAATTAAAGAAAGAAAATAAATAATTATGTATTTTTAAAATTCATTTAATAGAAAATAATGTGTTGCGCGAGCTTTTAAAATTTTCTTTCGTGAAGAATATTTTCAAATTGCTTTTTTTTTAAAGCTTAAAATTGTATTTTTAGATTTCTCTTAATTGTCAGAGTATTGAATTAAATATTTAAATTAAGATTACAGGTATTTGTTATATAATTTATTATTTAAATAAGAATAAAAATTGTAAATGCTAATAACCAGTAAAATCTTCGTTATATCCGACCCCATCCGAGATAGGAGAAGTGACTCCCCTCTATCTCCCCACCCCTCGATCTTTAACCGCCAAAATTTAACAGCATCGATGCCCCTAATATACAAATATCCCTGCAAGATTTCAGAAATTTCCGACAAAAGGCAAGGGAGTTATTAAGCTTCAAAGGGGTAAGTAAAATATCGCTACCCCTCACACAGATAAAAACCCTGGAATTTTTTGACTTATCGCCATATTTTCTGTCTGTTATATATACCAGCCTGGAAAGTAAAAATGCAAGGAAGCATTATAATATAATAAAAACGATAATATATCATCACCGTTATCATTAAATATAGAATTGCTACATAACATCTGTGTAACATCTGAATTTGTACACCTCACTTTTTCTCCGAACAGTTTTAAATACTGTAATTATTGTACTTTTATATTTAATTATTATAATTAAATGTTAATGTATTCGAGAATATTTTATATTCTTTATATTTTTGAAAAAAAAAAATATTTTGAGGAACGGGGCTCGACATATCCGAACCGACCACCCCGAAAAATCCTGGGGATTTTTCGACCCGTCCGAATTTGTTCTCGGGTCCCCCAGAGCGGTAGGCTGCCACCTCGATCGCTCGGTCATCCGGCCGTCATCACGAGTTATAGGTATAGTGAATCTAAGACAGGTGTCCAAAATGGCAGGCTAGATTTTATCTGGCACGCAACGAATCATACGATTTCGTTTATTTTTTACCGAGCATTTTTAATTTATCTTAACGTCAGACTCTTATTTCGCTTTTACTTTCAGCATTCTTTTTTCGATTCATTTTTCTCGAATTCATTCTAATTGAATTATATTCACTTAATTTTTTTGAACAGTCCGAACTTTAAATCTTCGGCGCGCACAAATATTTTTATAAGTTTAATATTCCTATTTTGGCAAAAAGGCTCGTTATTCCTGCCCTATGCCGATAGAGCTGCCGCTGGCGAACGGGGTCGAAACTCCTTCCGAGTTTAATGTTTAACGAACCCGTTTCTTCGAATTTTAAAGTAATTTATCGCAATCCGGTTGCAGAAATCGAATTCTTTTTTAAAAAAGTATTTTTCGACGACCTAAACCGCTTTAATGAAACGGTAGCATTGCGCGGTCTTAAAGACTAATCGTCGTTCCTAACGTTCGCTTTTATAAACTTGATTTTATGTTAGGGTTTGCTGGCGTTTTTAACGACGATATGACGTAATACTGCAATTTGCAGGTTTCGTCATTGATCAAAGCTCCGATTTTCCCTTTGGTGGCAATTTTTGAAACTAAAATTTTTCGTACGAACTTCCTTCCTACCACTTCTATAAACACAAACCGAACGTTTCGTATAAATCCGATAAAGTTCTAACGAGTGAACCTATTTTAAGTTTTTTTTCAATTTAATATATGAATTAAATCGAATTAAATATGAATTAAAATATATTTTCATTACGAATATAAAAATTAAATATAAATCGAGGCCGAGTTATGAATTAACATTTTCATTACTAAGTGAGGATTAAAAACATTTATTAAATTTATTAAAATTTATTAAATTGAAAAAAAATTAACTGTATTTTAACTTCTTTATATTTATTATAAATTAAATAATAAAATTTTATATATATTTTTCTCAATATATAAAATAATAAACAATGTAGAGAGGTGCTTTTATATTAATACATTTTAGTGTTACATTAATTTTTAATAATGGAAAAATGATTTTTATTGAATTTTGAGTTATTTTCGTCCACTCGATTTACTTTCTACATTTAAAATAAGAAAAAAGAAAAAGAAATGGGTCAATAGTCGAAGAGTAGACGTACAGTACTCGACTCTAAAGTTAAGATGATGAATCGCTCACCCGATTTGATTAAACTGAATTTATTTAGCTTTTAAATATCTACAAAATCAACTTAGACTTTTTATTAATTTAATATTGTGTTTTGGAGGAATATATCGACGTGTTTGCTATTAGTAAACAGGGATCGATTAACTCCTATCGATGGTTTATTAACCCCATTTCGTCATCGATAGATAGGATTATCTAAAGAGAACAATTTCCATATCGAGAAAATAATTATTAAGTTACGATAATTAGAATTATTTTCGTTTTTTCTCTAGAAGAAACTAAATTAAGGAAGATTTAAAAAAAAATAATTTATGGGCTTTCACCCTAACCCATTTATTGTTCTCGAAGAACACTAAAACATTTTAAAATTCGACGATCCGAAACGAAGGTCGCCCACCCGTACGTTAAGCAGAA
This sequence comes from Centruroides vittatus, assembly GCF_030686945.1. NCBI lineage: Eukaryota > Metazoa > Arthropoda > Arachnida > Scorpiones > Buthidae > Centruroides > Centruroides vittatus. The sequence continues at coordinate 502,597 of NW_027122237.1, read as the reverse complement.
ACATTTAAGTAATAATTAAAATAAAATGTTTTTTTAAGATGGATTTAAATGATTTAACTCGGAATATAATATGCCGTTTTAAAGATAGAAGTGATGTAAGAATATTCATAAAATACTATCGCTTTAAAATAGAATATCGAGAATTTTCCGGTTTTCTGGTCTTCTCGCTGTCCTAATTCACTTTGCGCTTTACTTGACCTTATTATAAAAGAAAGTTAAAAAAAATTAAGTTATTTTTAAAGCTGAATCATAGTTTAAAACTATCGTCATTAGAATTTTTAAATTTCTTCAAAAGATTTAACACGTAAAATTAGAAAAATTCTATAGAAATTTATCAGATTTGGAAAAAGGCCACTTAGTCCCGATAGGGCAGAGAGTCAAATGTGCCATAAAATAATCTTTTATTTATTGTATATTTATATACAGGTTCTTTCATTTACGGCGAAGCGTTTAAAAATATGGCGCCTCCGAACTAATAGCGTCACTTTTGTACCGAATGATTCTATTCTATAATTTTAATTTTGCAATGGTGGTATTTTTAGATTTTTAAACATCCAAAGGGGCAAATGGCAGCGGCGTAGCGAACGTAAGTGGCGCCCGAGGCACGACACTTTATTGGCGCCCCCTCCTCCCTCCGGAAACACATATACTTTGTCTCGGAGACCATTTGGGCGCCCCTCCGCGAGTGGCCCCCGGTGCACGATACGTCCCCTCGCATCCCCCTGGCTACGCCACTGGCAAATGGCACCGCCATCGAAAATCAGTCATTAGCGCTATCATTCTGTTCGAGCAAAACATATTCGTAGTTTAATATTACTTATACATATCTTATTTTCTGTTTAAGCGTTTAATTTGCACTAATTTCTTTACCAATTGTTTCTACATAAAACGATTGTTCCATTATTGTATTGTTATTATTATTATTTTCGAGTTTTGCTCCTCTAGGTCCGGGTTCTGGTGGACCTAAAATAGGAAATTTTCACTGTTTATTTAAGCGAAAATAGTATAATGTTTAGTAATATGTTAAGTAACAAAAACTAATTAAGCACTAAATTATTAATTAAAATCGGTAAGGAATCGACGACCGGGTGGCCCAGAGGTTAATATGACAGCCAAGGGCGTACCCAGCGGGGGCGAGCGGCTCCTCCTTAGAAGAAAAATTAAAAGTATAGTAGCCTAATTGACACACAATTCACAGCGCAGACGTATCAATTTAGTATCGGTTTGAATAACGAATATTGTGACTAGACTAGAGCCATCTGAGACAAAATCTCACTCTCCCTCCTCGCTTCCTCGAAACTAATACGAGTTGCCTCCCTCTAGTTCGGATCCTGGGTCGCTCCGGGGGACCCGAGACCGAATCCCATTTTGGGCCGTAATGGACTCGTTATACGGGTGTTCTCTTAGTTCCCATAGGGCAAAGAGTTAAAGAAAGAAAGCAATAGCGGATCCAAAAATCTTTGCACGGAGTGCAGAAAGGAAGTAATATGCCTTAAAAATTTTTAAAAAATTAAAGAAAAAATCATAATTTACGTAAAATTCTAGTATTTAAAAATCTTTTAAATGTTGTATTGTTTTTAATATATTGGAACCTCAAAGAGATAATTTTTCCTGGCCTTTCTTGGGCTCTCAGACTCTCTGTACATAGTACAGTCCTAGTTCTAGAAACCAAAAACTTTATACAGCGTATAAAAACCATTCGATGTGTAATAAGTTAATTAGAAAATTGGGATCGTCGTATCATTCGTATCATTCATTTATCTCGATCTTTAGGAATCGAGTACAAAATATTAGCGTGTGATACCAAACTGATAAGTGCGAGTATCGATTGTGATAAACACCATAACGTAAATACTAGAGATACGAGAAAAATTTCCATTGTCAGACTTGACATGTTTGTAAAATGTTGAAATTTGTGAGAATTTTCGAGAAATAATTTGATAAATTCTCGAAAGAATGACTGCTTCTACGTGGAAGATACGTAGAGCTGCGCCAGTCTACTTAAGTACTAACGTAAATTAAAAATAAGGAAGTACGAGTTAGTTTTGGGGGATTAAAATACCACGAAAATTTTCTGGGTTTTTTTAATACATCGAAAACGATAGTTAGTCGAAATATTTGTATGGTTTTCGCTACAGAACGCCTACTTTTTTATACTTTTTCTGTGGATTTCCTTCACCACGGGAGACGTGAGGTAGCACATTTCTTTACAAAACGTATGTGACGTCAATGGTAAACTAATTAAGTTTGATGATTTTTAAATCTACGTCCAGTTTAAGTCGGTGTTGCATTCGCGAGATGCGTTGTGTTTTGGCATTATTAGATTTTCTGCAGTCCCGCGAATAAACAGAAAGCAACAAAGTAGAATATGCTAATGAATTTAAATCTTTAAAGTTACGGATAACAAATAACAAAAAATACCCGTAAACTAAATTTGATGTAGGTTAAAAATACCCTCAAACTTAATTAGTTTTCGATGGCATTTTCTAACGAACTGCGCCAGTCTCCGCATCTCCGCCCGTAGTGAAAAATTTTTTCACCACCGAATCACGCATAAAAACCCTTAAAAATTTAGGCCTCCCGTAGCAACAAACACAAAAAATTTCGCCCGAGCATCTCGTATTGTTTCTGAGATATCGAAAGAACTGTAGCGCTTTAACCCCTCTTTATCTCAAAAACTAAGCGCTTCGAGAAGCTAGTTTTTCTTAATTACGCTTATTTTTTGATGTTCTATTAACTCCCGAAATTTAGACAGTTTTATCATTAACACTCCGTATAAGTGAACGTAAATTTCGATATATCTAGAATCATTTTACACGGGAAGTAGCTTAAGAGATTAAGATGACAAACTTCAAACCTATAAAGGTTGTTTATAAGCCCGTATTTTATTTTATGCGCTCGAATAAGATCATAAACATGTCCTTAAGCATACGCGAGTATATTAAAACGTAATAAAACGTTCGACTAGCTCCTATAGATCCCGATATTTCGTTCACTAAAGCTGGATTATACGTTAATATCGCAATCTAGTAACTGTATATATCAATGCAATTCTTGTAAAATATGGAAAATAAAGAGATCAAGGATTCTTTACGTAGAGTAAATTCGATTAAAAGGCTTAAATTTTAGAGGACGAAAGTATAAAGGTCAAATACACCGTTACGATGGTATATAGGTTGCGCAGTTTAGACCTTCGGTTTTAAATTCGTGGATTTACCGAAGGATCAATTATTAAAAATGATTCTAGTAAAATTCTCTAAATAGAAATGTCATACAAATATAAATAACATCAATTAAATGTTGTAATTATATTAAAAAATAAGTTTCATAAATTCATTTCAGATATAATAATAATAAAAAAAAATTAAAATATAAATTTTATGTTACTATTTTAAACTATTACATAATTTTTAAATAAAATTATTTAAATAAAGTACTGTTAATTTAATGTAATATAAAACAATTTAATCTACTTTATCAATAATGTCCTTGGAACTACAAGGACATATTATGATAATACATAGTTACCACTCGAGTAAAAATGGGAAAAAAAAAAAGTAATAAGAAACTCAGTCAAGGTTGTTTGTTCTCACTCGTAAATGAATTTTTTTTAAATGTAACAAACCTGATAAATGAATCGTTTTAATTATAATTCAATAAATAAATGACTAATAAAACATACAACAACTTAATTTTACACATTAATTCGTGTTTAAATAATAATTTACCTTTTTTCTCTTTCATTTGAATCGCGTAAACTCGGATTAACACTCCCGATTTTATTAGAATGAATGTTTTTCATCGCGGTTCTTTATAGTTGACGTAGAAGTTTAGTATAATTTAATTGTAAATATCATTATAGGATTTATTATTGTAAATTAGAATGGAAATTTTCAGTGTTAATTATAATTATTTTAGCTGCGAAGACAACTTTTACAGTTAAGACGCTCGTCTTTTTTGTTTACCCGTCTCTTTTCGAGATTTCTTTGAAGTTAAAGTAGTTATCGACGTTAATAACATCGAGGTGTAATGTAATGAAAGAGCAGATCCAAAAACAAATTTTTAAATAATTACCTCCGGCCGATATCAGTTTTATATCTGTATTTAAATCTTATTGAAATTTTAGTTTTATTTAATATATTTATTCGTTTAAAATTTTCTTTGCGAGATTAATACAGTATTTCTTTTAAAAATTAGATATATGCTCGCAGGATTCTATAAAATAAAAGAATTCGAATTGATTATTACATAAAATTGATATTATATTTATATTATGGTAAAAAAATTTTAAATATTTTTATTTTTTAATAGATTTCCAATAATAAGTGGTGTTAATATATAAATAATGAATGCTTAGTGATTTATAAACAACTTATCTGCTAAAAAGTTTACGTAAAAATATAAAGTAGAATAATAGCGTATAATAATATAAATATTCGTGAGTATACAGTACATTGCGTATTTACCTCTTTTTAGGGTAATAATTTCAATTCTAAAGACTTTACTGATGTAATTTAAAGTAAATAATTAAAACTATTTTTTATTATTCTCGGCTTTTTGTGTAGGCTATTCTACCGTATACGTGACGCGCATATATATATTTTTTTCATTTTAAAATTCAATACCAATTGTTTAAACTATTCTTTGAGAACGTTACGATAACAGAAAGTTAAAAATGTATGTTATGTATGTATGAAATATATTTGCAGGCTGATACGCTAAACGCTAAACGCGCCGTACAAAAATTTTTCAAAGAATGTTCACTTGGCACAATTTGTGATTCCTATAGAATGATTTCGACCGATAGAATCGAGATAAAAGGGATTTTAAAAATTATTTTATGTAAAGTTCTCATTATAGACCGTGGCAAACAGATTAAGGCAGTCTTCCGGGAGTTTTTTAAAACTCTTTCCACCCTGCGGGCACTAAGAGGACCTCTTTCGGCCAGCCCGTTACGGGTCGGGCCAGGCCCGCAATGAGGCGGCCGGGTGGTGAGGGACGGGGCCCGACATGTTCGGACGACCACCCCCGAAAAATTCCCGGGGATTAAGTCTTTCGGGAAGTAGCGTGTGAGAGGCAGTGAATTTTAGGTCTTGGTATAATGGAAATAAGGTTCAGAATTTTATTATAAACTGTATTGTAATACATGTTGTGCCGTTTTTATTTCACTATTCTTATCGAATAAAATATTATAAAGTTAAATTTCGCCGTGATCCAAAATAAAAATTAAAATAGCCAACTATATTTCGATATTTTAAACTTATATAAGAATTTAAACCATTAAATTAATTTTGGAATTATATTAACACATAAAAATTGCGCAGTTTCTATACTAACATATAAGAACATAAATCAGAAAGCTGGAATTGCTATTTATATAAGCTATTTAAAAAATTAAGTGGATAATTATATAAAATAAATAATTTATATTATTTAAGAAAAGAAAAATATATTTTTTAAAATATTGTCTTTTATAAATTTTATACGAAATATGTTCATTGTAAGAAAAGAAAATGTCAATGACTGGAACCACACTATAAAAAAAGTTCAGTAAACTTCAAGGAGGAAGATTATCGTCATAATTTCGAATAATATGAAATAATAAATTTGAAATAAATTATTTAAAAAACGTTTTTAAGCATTTTATCATAAGAAAATTAATAAAATAATTTTTACGGTGAGATTATTCACCTTATCATCTGGATCACATAAAGTTACATATATATAATTTGAAATATATTTTTGTTTTAAAAATTAATTGAAAATGTTCTTTATAATCAGAAAACATTTTGGTAAAATAATTAAATAATTTTCTGAATTCATTTTAATACATAAAATGATTACTTAAAACTCAACAGATTCGAGCGGATTATTATACCAGTGGCGAATTATCGTACGAAGAAAAAGTCAATTGTCCGGGGCCCAAACCAATCTTTTATAATCTCATTACTGTAGTAAGAGTATCGAAATCGAAATTTAAATTTGAGCCATGTCTGGAGACCCTAGATTGCCGTTGTGGCACAGGGTGCACTGACACAGTGTTAAGAAACAAACGAGGATACCCCCAAAAAACGTTTGAACACTGTAAATGGGTCCGCTAATTCAAATTTGCCAGGTTCCCACGAAGATATAACGCGCCAGTGTATTATACCGATGATCGAGTTAAAAACTATATATATTTTTAATTATTTAAATTTTAAATTAATTTTACAATAAGTTATATATTTTATATTAGATAGATTTTATTTAAATTTAATCGGATCTTGAAAAACCCAGAAACACACGTGGCAAAACTGGTCGTGGATTAATCACAGGGTTCTGTGATTAATCCACGACCAGTTTTCGGTGGTATTATCCACTCGGCCGCTGGTGGACCAATCCTACAACGAGATGGCTAAGAACAAACTCGATCGTGCAGTCACAATAGAAAATGTATACAATTCGTAAAATCGTGGGTTTTAAATGCAGCTGTCATAAAGCCGAATATTGGCCCGATGGCCAAGATGGTTAAAGTGTCGGCCTACTGTTCTGCAGGATTCGGGATCGTGGGCAGTCTGTTCCGGATTTGTCGAATCTCGTCCCACACATCCGGTAGACTTCGTCGCAGTCCCGACCGAATTCGTGATGAATATGGGAAAAAGACCCAAACGCCCAACCTCCGTGCCCAAATGGTATGAATTTAAAATACGGCGGTGCAGGAAAATATAAAACTTAGATAAAGATTTATTGATAAAATTTCACTATTTACGACTATATTATTATATATTGTTGAGGTTATAATCTAAAAAGAGGAAATTCAAATTATTTTTTGGGCAATAAGTTTGTTTATTTGTTTACGTTTCGACAATTAAAAAGGGAAATTTAATAGTGACGGAGTACTTTTGATACAATGACATTTAAGTATTTCGCAATATGATTAGATATGTATATAATTCTATAATGAAATTATATATTTAACGTAAATAAAATATTAAATTAAAGAAATATTTAATTTATTTTCTTTTTCAAAAATCTCAGATGTAGGGAAAATTTAGGGATATATTTTATTTATTTATTCATTAAATTATTATATTTTTAAAACTTATAAAAAGAAAATTATTTATAAAAATTTTTTATACTAAATTTTATCATATTTTTTACGTTATTTAAATATTTAAATTTATTTTAAAACTAAGAATGTATATTGAATTTATACACAATATATAACACATAAAGTATAAAATTATTTTTAAATATTTGTTGAACCCATAAATAAAGTAATTAAATTTTAAGTTTAAATGACAATAATAATAATAATACAGATTAATCTAAAAAATTGTTTATTAAATTAAAAAAAAAATATGCTTCAAATATTTATTCTATGCGAGGAATGTTGTTTACGTCGGAAATGACGTCACTGCATATTAAAAAATGAATATATAAAAACTACTCAATAAAAATACATATAAATATTGATTACATTTATATTAAAATATTATATTATATTAAAACTTTCAAAATATTTTAAAAGAAATAATAAAAAAAATTTATAAAATACGCTAACAACAAAAAAGTATACGAAGTAGCAGAGGGCGCTAATGTAGGCCGATAAGACTGCTATTCATTCTGATTATTGTGAAGTCGAGTGGCGAGGAAGTGCGAGTCCGATGATAAACTTTAATTTGATTTAAACATTTATGTTATTTTTTTAAAAAAGTCATGATTCCGATATACTTTAAAAATATTTGATCAAGAAAATTAACGTTTAAATCCTTATAAACATGGTTCAAAAGTATCAATCTCCCGTCCGGGTATATAAATACCCTTTTGAGCTGGTGATGGCGGTAAGTAAATGTATTAAACATCATTTATTCTATAAATTAAGCTTAAGTGATTTGTAAATTTACTTCAAAATACACTAGACTCTTCATTCGGTTCGCAGTCCTTGACTTTATAAATACATTTGCTTGATGTATAATTTATATAAATTGCTAGAAAAATTTTTTCTTATATAATTCTAAAATTAAAGAACTCTACATATATAGAAGACCTCATAAATGATTAAATACTTGGCATTGATTCAATTAGATTTGTAGTAATAAAAAATACATAGCTATATAAGCTAAATTATTGATTCATCATCATTTATAACATAAGGTATCTTATATTTATATTATTTTAAAGTGATTTGAATCTAGTTTTAGATGAAATTAATTCATCATTTAATGCATATTATACTTTCCAAAATTTGAATTTTTTTTTGCGAATTACGACGTATTTATTTTTATATTTAAATATAGATGCATATCGTCGTTTATTTATTAGTGTTTTAAATATATGGCTTCTTTATCTACGTAGAAATATTAAGAACGCGTTTCCTTAATTTCTGAATGATGATTTAGATTTTGGGAGCGTAGGAAAGTTTGTTCGAAATCTTATTTTTATAAATGAAAATAGATACTCGAAACGGTCCCGCGTTTCGAGTCTCTATAATTAAGTAAATAGGTTTCTCGAGAAGTTGCCATTTAATCGAAGAATATGTTAACGGATGCTTTTTCGGTTTGTATTTCTAATGGTTATTTTTGCGGTTAAAGTGTACGGCTTTTATTAAATTTTAAAAAGTAAGATACGTCTCCTGTCGTTTGGAATGTATTGTTTGCTAGAGCGAAGGAGAGACTGCTTCGGCATCCTTGATAACTACTATCTCTCTTCCTTTTAAGTGTCGAAACAAAATTTTATTATAAATTAGTTATTTCTTATTTTAATAATAAAATTAATTTAGAAATAATTTGTTATCGATTACTGGTAGATTTAAAAATGTTCACAAATTTTGAAACCTTTAAAAAGTATTTTTCTAAATGGTTTATTTTTTCTATTATGAGATTTTGAATATTACTACCAACTTTTTTGTATCTCAAGTTTTGTATTTTTCTTTTATCATCCTAATAATTTTGTTACTGTTTTATTTGTTTTATAGTTAGTTCTGATTTTAAAGGGTTTTGTTTGAGTGGGTATAACAATCATGAGTGTTTTGAAATTTTACTGTAATTTTGGAAGTAAATAAATATCTTGGCTTTGCCTAATTTATTTAAAATGAATCTATATTAAAAAACATATTTGTGAAATTAAATTTATAAAAAGTTAATTTTAGATCGGATGCTCTGATACTTTATTTTAAACTATGTGAATGCAGTTAATAATTAGAAAAATTGATTAAATTTTTTTTTAACTGTAAAAACCTACTGCTGGCAGCTATCGTAAAACTTTACGTCGCGAGTTAAAAAGCATAAGAAAAATTTAATTTTGTAAAAATATCTTAAGGTTAAATATATTTATAAAAATTAAAAAGCTCGGATATCTAATTTCGCTCTTGGAAATATTTCATTGAAATTTTGCCGCAAAATCTCTAGTATCGACAGATACACACTATAAACGTCTACGAAGTGTTATGTTACTCTAACAAAAAAAAAATTGTTTCGTGTTGCACTATTTTAACTTGATGACATTTAAATATTTGTTAAGTTGCTTCAAAGAAAAGTTTTTTGAAAGTACTTTTGATATGACAATGGAATAACTGTAAGGTTATAGATTTTCTTTAAATTTTTTTTATTTAGGTCTTCTATTGAAATTTAAATGTTGCTGTTTAGTACTATTAATGGTGAATTTTTTTATTAATAAATTTGGATAATGAATAAATAACTGAAATATGAGTAGATTAATTAAAATTAGTAGATAAATTATTATACAATTATTAAACTGTTTTTCACTATCAGCAAAACAGATTTAAGCATAGTTAATAAGAGTTATTTATAAGTCAAACATTCTCATGAAGATACATTTAAGCCAATGGAATAGGTTCATAAGTCGATCTAATTATAATTCATAAAAGTGAAGTTAAAATTAATTTTAAACAAATATAGTCCGACCTAATCCGGCAATCGTTTGGCATTAATTTTAAAGCCATGATTTCCAGTTTGATATTAAAGACCAATATTTTGTTTTTATTTATTATTTTGGGAGCCTAGGAAAAATGACAGTGTGTCCCTTTATAAGAGAACTTTGTTTATGAACAATAAACTTTGTATTGTATTAATGCATGTGTGTATGCATATATAGTAGTAAAAAGTCACCATTTTTAAAATCAGATAGTCAAGATCAGTTAGTCTAAAAATATATTTTATATAAATATAATATGAAAGAACTTACAAGTAATCATGATATTGTCATGAGAATAGACCGTTTATTACAAATTTAAGTAATGTGTTGACTAAATTCCAACATTGCAGGACACTGTAATATTTTTGAACCATGAAGGTAATGGATAATAATGTTAATAGTGAAGAAAATGTTCGAGAGTTTCTAGTTGAATATACTGCGCATGCAAATGATTAACAATTGATCTGAAACAAATGTATATGTATTTATAACATGCTCTCTCAATATTTTAATATAGTTAAGTAAATTATTAAATGTTTTAATTCAATGCTAAAACTTCAGTTAAAATTACTATTTTTTTATTAGGGAATCTCTAAATGTGTAAATTATACAAAAATCAATGAAATATTTTTTTTTTGCTTATTAATAATAATTACTGTTGGGAGCAAAGAACCTAAAAACATTTTGACATTAATGATATTTGTAAACAAAAATTACTGATCTGTAGAGAATAAAAAGAATATAGGATTAAGTAAATTTATTTTTTTTAATGATAAAAATAGTCTGTACTAAGTTAAATTAGAATATAGGTAATTTATTGTAATTATATACCTTACTATTCTTATTTATTCTATATTTAGTATCATTTTATTTAATAGGAAAAGCAATTTTACTCATTTTCTGAGATATAAATGTTTTCTATTTTATTCAAAAAGACGTTTAAAACAAATGAAATTTGTAGTTCATATTAAAATTAATTATTGCTTCTTATAGACATAAATATCAAATTATTTTAAATTTAATAGATGAAGTACAAAGTCAGTTTTATGTTCTAGTTAAATTTATATATACTGTATGTATATATATATAAATGACAAAGAAAAATTTTTATTTTTACATCAAATAACTGATATATTTACAACTCAATTTTAAGAAAAAGATTTTATTTGTAATATATATTTAATATACTGGTACGATCCAAATTAAAATAAGAAACTAAATTTTCTCAGTACAAAACTTAAAAAAAAAATATACACTATTATTTTTATACTTTCAGGGAAAAAAAAAATATAAATTTTAGTAGTTTCATAATTTATGGAATTTTTTTCGTATCAAAAAGTGACGGTTTATCTCGAATTGAAGCTAAATGATAAAAGGTAACAAACAACTTATTTTGTAATATATGTTACCATTTTGAACTTTTATGAATTACAGTATAAGAAAAGTATCGTGTTTACTTCAGATAATTGGGGTTCTGTTGTATTTTAAAAATAAAGTCTTATCTTTATCAAGAAACTTCTATTTACAAATAGTTTAATAGAATTTATAATAAGTTGTTATAAAAAAAACACTATTATAGCCTGATAATTTAGCATGTTTTCCATTTGCAGATAATAATTTAGTTAATTTAGTTTTTCTAAATATATTCCTTGAAATTTCTTAGTATTTGTTTGAATTTCAGTGTTTACATACAACCAAAACTTCCATATTACCAATTCTTACATAAGTTTCTTTCAACAAATTTTTCTGTGGTGTTTCCTGGAGAAAATCCATTATATCTAAGTTTTACTGCAGTTGTATTGAACTTAACTGCCTATCAGGTTATAATTTGCTACGATTGATTTTTTCTTTAGCCTAATTTTTATTTTAACAAAAATGTTTTAGAATTTTCTTTTCTTTATACAATTTAATTATTCAAATCATTTACTGCTCTTTTATACTATATTATAAGTTAAGAATTTCACAGCTAAATAGATTACAAATCATAACAAAATAATTCATGTGTTTAACATATAAACATTAGTTCATTTGTTTAAATCATTAATGCAAAATTTATGACTATAATGTTGTGTATGTAAGTGTAACTAACTATTGTCAGTTTGTTCTTACAGCTGTATGACAGTTTTATCAAATTGATAAATTTATATAAGGAAGTAAAATTTCTGAAAAGGTTGCTTTTTAATATTTACATAAGCTACTTTGTAAAGGATATTAAAAAAAAGCTTCGTGTATTCCTTAACTTTTTACGCAATTCGAAATTCTTGTCTAGTCCTACGCAGTTACTGTACACATTCAACCCACAGAATGACTTCTACGTATTTATCATTCTTTCATTCTTATAAATTGTTTTTTTAATGTATATATTCTTTTATGCTGTGTTATCTGATATTCATTGTATTCTGAGAAAATCAGACAGTCACTCTTCAATCAATGTGTCTTATTGACTTATCAATTGTGTGTTTTTTTTTAAAATAGTTTCAAAGTTTTTGTTTATTGGATTAATTTTACTTTACTTTCAAATGACACTGTAAATAATTTATAATCTGAATGTGCTTTTTTTTTTCATTATTGAAAGATAAATTCTGTGTTACGTAAAATAATGTATTCATTGATTTGGTTATATTTTGTATAACTTGCTGAGCAATTTGTCATGTCATTTAATCATGGTGCTAATTTCAGTTGTTATATTGTAAAAGATTATCCAAAGTATAAATGTCTTTTTGTACATATTTAGTTTACATATTCAATATGTAAATTAATGAACTTTCTTAATACTTAATAATAAATATATTAAATTTTGCATTTATAACTGTTTAATTTAGCCTTAATTATTCAATATTTAAGGCTAATTATAGAATTTAGTTTTGGAAAAATATCTTTATTATAACAACAAAAGTGCAAATTTATATGTTTAAAGTGAGGATGGCTCAATCCAGTTGAAAACTGTTCTTTAAATAAACTTTGGTAACAAAAAGAAGCAGTGATAGTCTATTTAATTGTCAACGTGTAATATAATGTGAAGATTAACAAGTATCTTTACCTAAATTTATATAAGGAAGTAGATTTATCATTAATATTGTTAACGATGTAATTATTATAATTGCTTTCTCGGTTTCGTGTATTTAGTACTCTAAATTATTTGGAATTTTATTTTGAAAGTAACATTTCTGAATTTATCTTCTGCACAGTAATAATAGAAAAATTATCAAAATTCTATAACATTTGACGAAATATTCTTATAAAAATACTCTGGATTATTAGAATCTTATCTTTGGATTTTATTGTTGAAACTTCCAGCACTGCTCGTATTCTAAGCAAATAAAAAGTTTACATAAGAAAACTGTTGGCAATGTATTTCTTGACAATGTCATTTTACCTTTAGTGTATTCAAACAATTTTAAATATAGTTTAGATAAATAAACTTTCCATTCCATCAATGACAAAACTGCCAGGCAAAATGATCTCTTCCGAGGTTGCCATCTGTAGGCTTTTATAGTTGTAGAATATTAGAAAATTAGATACAATGCATCATTATAAGTAAACTTTCGTTACAGTACGATGAATCTTTAAACCTGCCACTAGAATTTATCAAATATTAAAGATGACATGACATAATGATTTACATTTATGTGCTCTGAAACTGTAATGTTCTTAAGTTTCAAGCACTGCTATCATTCTATTATTTATAAACATTCTCTAAATAAAATCTGCTATTTGAAACTAAAAATATAGCAAAATTTAAAAAAAATTTCAGTTATATATAAACATTTTGACATTATACAAAATATTAGCTTGATGAATAAATAAAAAGTAGCCTATATAATAAACTTATTCAAAATAATGCAATAGTAATTTTTACCCTAATTTTTTTGTTTCTGTATTAAAAAATAATGTAGAGAATAAACAATTTTGAAGAATGACAATGTTAAAAACATTGTTTTAGATATTGTTACTTATATATTGTATTATGAAGAGTTTGCATTCAGCAGAAAATGCAGAGTAACCCAAGATAAAACACTATTCATATACAATATATACATTGTGTGTGTGTGTGTTTAAGCAACATATATAACTACATACAATTGAATTGTTTTAATTCAGATTCCAGAAGAATTCTAAAATTTCAAATTATCCAATTTTGAAAATTAATTTCTGCAGGTTTCTATTGTTTGGTAATGCAGTACTTCATATTCTTTGGCAGTTTCACATTTTACTTTATTTTCCGTTAGTCACTGCAACATTTTAAGCTAAAGATAAACCCGAACAGTGTGTAGAACTAATTTAGTTTATTTTCTACATTTCTTCTAAATGCAAACTTCATAATACAATATTTTAGTTATTACAAAATAAAATTTCTTTACATTGTCATTCTTCAAAATTATTTATTTCCTGCATTAATTATTTAATATAGAAACAAAAAATTAATGTAAGCTAGTTTTCACCTTAGTTACATTATTTCAAACAAATAAGTCTATAATAAAGCTAATATTTTATTTAGAATGTAAAAACATAATTAAATAATTCTGAGTCTCTCCCAATTGTATGTGTAAACCAGATTACTTTGGAATGATTTTGTGGCTAGGTATTCAATATTGAAACAGTAATTTTGACTAAATATGCAGTTATGCTGTCAACTTCATTAATGTTAATAAATTAAGAATATTTTGGAAGAAAAGATTGACCTGGAGCAGGAGTTGAATCAACAATTTCTGATTGCTATACTGTTACTACTTGGACTATCATTTAATTGTTGCTTCCAGTCCTATTAATTTGCAGTATGTAACCATACAGGTTAATTATGCTGACTGGGATGCCTGTAGCCTTCTGCAGTACTAGGTTAAATTACCTTGGTATATACGTATGTACTGAGTGATTGTAATTAAAGTGTCTCTATTTAATACTGTTTGGAAAGAGATTTAGTCCAAATGCAACCAAATCTGATTATAACATTTCAGAAGATATAAAAGACATTTCCATAAAACACTAGTACCAAAATTTACCACTATGGAACTTTTGATGCTGCAAACAAACATTTTATTTGTACTAGACTTTCGTACTCTACAGATACCTTAGTGATGCAGAGGATACTGTTCAATGTAATCTCCATTCTGAATGTGATGAACAATAAGTTCAATGGCTGACCATAATTAATCCTCTATGATGCATCTCACATTATAAGACTGCTAGATTTGCATTGTATCCTCAATAAACCACACTTAAGTATCTCCTCAATCAAAAATCACTCGGATCAAAATCCAGAGAATGAGATGGCCAAGTGGTAGGAAAGGCACAATCTAATCACTGTTATTGGTGAAATGCTATTGTATAAACTGCTGTATACTGATATGTGGAAGTGATTTATCTTGCATTAAAGTGGTTGACTCAAGGCATTGTCTCTATAGCAATTGGGGTACAACAAAAGTGTTGAACATCTTTCAGTATATTTCAATCATCATAGTATGTCACATGGGGATTTATAGTTACATGACTGATCTTATATGAATAGCAATGCACCAACCTTTTCAGTATTGTAAACATTGTGCCATAGGATGCCCAATTGTCATGACAATGCATGAATGTTACTGGAATCTGTAACATTATTCATTAACGTTCGACAACAACTGTAGAAACAACTTAAACTTGTAAAGTGATAAGTTTATATTCTTGATTGGGTTGTATTTCTGGACAACCAGTTTCATTGAATCAAGTAATTGGTCTCCCAAGAGAATGTAGTGTCAATGGTCATCATAGCTGATAAGAATGACATTCAATAGTTGTAGTCACTTTTATATCTAGAACTTGACTACAAAATATATGCTTATCTAAAGGAAACTGCTTTTTTGTTGTTTACAGTGCCATAGTTTTGACTTTTGGTACTAAATTATTTTCACAGAAATGTCTGACAAACCCTGAAATGTCACTATACCAGATTTGTTTGCATTTAGACACCTAAATATTTCTCCAATAGTATTGAATCCTCTATTCATTACTATCTGGCACTTTAATTACAGATATCCCCATACAATATGGTAGTTAGGTTCTGAAAAAGTGCCATGTTATGAGATTCCATACCATATGAAGGAAAGGACTAGTACAAAACATGGGTTAGGTTTTAAAAGCAAAAGTATACTATTCTTTTTTGTAATTAAGAGAAATATGTTTATTAAAGCAGTCAATAATTAACTAACAATCATAATCAAAAATATTGCACATTAATATTTATTTTTTCTTTGCTGCTAAACACAGTTAAGCCAAGATGCTTTCTTTTTGACAAAATATTGTCATCTGAGCTTTCCTGTTGACCTTAATCTGAAATATCAGCAATATCTTGGTTTTTCCTCTACTTTTTTTAAAATAAAATCTGATATTTTCATTTGCTTGTGTTTTGCCTAAGATACCACTTTTAAAAATTTAATCTTCTTATGTAGTAACTTTTAATTTAATCTATAAAAACAAAATACAACAACAGTTTTTTGGGGTTCATTTGGAGCACTATCACCAATGACTGATTTATAGGACAGCTAGAATATGAAGCTAAGACAAGGAAGAAAAAAAATTTGTATAATCAGTTCTCATTTAAGAAAGCTGGGCAAAAGGCACAAAACAACATTGAAAATTTTGATGTTTTAAAATCTGTGGGCAAATATAAGACAATACACATGCTTGCTTGAATAAAAAGAAAATTATCAAATGACAGTGTTTGCATTTAAAAATTGTGACTTCTGTATGTGGGTGTCTGCAATTCTCAAACCGTGGTAGAGTTGTACAGAGAATATCCCTAATTCTTGAACCATTTTAGAGCAAAACTGTGTTGTAGGACTGTCATATTATACGAAGGATACCTGTATATAAAAATAAAGTAGGGGTGCTGGTTATTAGGGGCCAGAAGGGTCCCATCTGTAATTTTAAACAAACAAATTACTGACATAAAGCATCTTTATTAATAAATTATTTGATAATCTAAGTTATTGCAATATATATATATATATTTTTTTTATGAATTCTACTATATTTGTATCAGCCTCCAGATAAATAGCAGGTGGTGATATTAGACACAGGAGTGCACATGTTGCTGCTAGTTGATGCACTGATAGAATGTGTGAGCTATAGAGCATTGTAGCCAGCTTCGTTGGGCCCTGTTATCAGTGTGTGTTTATTTACTTAACTGTATGGGAGTTTGTGCATTATTACTCGCATTTGCAGTTTGTTTTATTGTTTTAGTACTTTGTAATTATTACATTTATGTTTTTTCTTTTTATTTTGTTATTTATAAATAGATATTAAATTACTTATGTACTGTTTTTGTTCATTTTATGGCAAAAGTTTGCTTACATTATGTGAAATTTATACATGTGACTTTGGAATGAAACCATAAATAAATTAAGAATTTTTTTTTCTGAGAAAAATATGATAAAAGTGAAAAGAATTAAGTTTAAAAATAGAATAAAAGGTATATATGTACTATGGGCAAGATAACAATACAGTAATACAATATAATGCTCTAAATAAGGAAGGAAATTAAATGTAATTAGTTTTGTTGATAATCACATTGTCTGCCACGATTCAAATTTTTTGTATTATATTTTAAATCATATGACTAAAGTAAAGTAGTTTATTGTTATTTTTCATTATTACTCTAATTTTATGCTTATATAAATATTCTAAGTATTTAATTTTAGTCTTATTTAATGTTTAATATTTTTATTTTAGGCATACGAGAAGAGATTTCCAACATGTAAAATGATTCCGGTTTTCTTAGGAAGTGATATATTATCAGAATACAAAAGTGAGGATGGAGCAGTTTATATTATTGAGAGACGATGTAAACTTAACGTAGAAGCACCATATTTATTAAAAAAGGTGAATAGTATCATTTATTAATTATAAATGTTAAGTAGAACTGATTCTTAAGTTATGAGTAAACCAATATTCTGGATTTCCTTGCAGGAAAATATTTTGATACTTTCAATCTTTAGGATAAATACTTTTAAAAATAGTTGTTGTTCTCATCTTCAAAACATTTGAGAATAAAATGAGTTAAATTCTAAAAGTATTGTGCATGTATATGATATTTAATTGTAAGAAACACTTCAATTTATATATTTGAGTATGATGCATTCCCTGCATGCTCTATATTAGTTTAATAATTACAGTAATCAGATTAATATTAAAGTATAAATTTAAAAGAGAGTACATTTACTCTGATAGGTAAGCTTTTCAAATTGAACAGAATTAAGAAATTCCAAATGAAGCAAGAGAATACAGTGGAACCTCACTTTTAATGAGCACCTTGCATAACAAGCGAAACAAATTGTAAAAAAAATGACTTGCTTAACAAGCAATGTTCTGCATAATAAGTGACAAAAAGAGGGAAAATCCCCAATTGTGTGTATGCTCCATCAGTCTGTGTTTAGCACTCGTTCCGCTAGCATCTTAGTGTCACTTGTAATCAAACATTTTTCCAAACTTGTGTTCACACATATTATGCATAAACATCAACAACCATTGCCTGTTATATAATAAACATGCCAAATGATATGCCAAATTCTTGGGCTATGTATAGGCTATAAATAAGTATTAGAAATTAATTAATTTGATTAGAGGTAGAAAGTTATGCCGCCATCTCATATTAAATTTAATGACCAGTTCCAAATTAAATTTTTAAAATGTTTAAATTAAAAATTAATTATTTATAATTATTAAATTTAATACGATATTGCAGCATAACTGCCTACCTCTAGTCAATAGATTTATTTTCTAATATTTAATTATAGCCTTTATATAGTCCAAGAATTTGGCATATTGTTTGGTATGTTTATCAGACATATTATCTATGGTGGTTTTTTTTTTTTCTTTTCTGCAATTTGAATTTGCATTCCAGGTTGGTTCATTCCGCACTAGAAGAAAAGATAAAGAATGTTCATGCTCCTTAACAATGTATATTGCATAATTTTCTTTGAATAAATGTTATACATAAAATATTTGAGTATTTTTTTCGGCATGGAACACATTATCATATTTTACATTAATTTATATAGGAAAAACTGTTTTGCTTAACGAGTGTTTTGCATTACGAGTAAGATTCTGGAACGAATTATGCTCGTTAAACGAGGTTCCACTGTACGGGGCTGTGGAGTCAGAGTCGGGAGGAATTTCTGGCCAGAGGAGTCTGAGTTGGAAATGATGTGTTGACTCCAACTCCCGCATTTTAAATTTACTTTAGTTTTTTTATTTAAATGAAAGAAAATTTATTATATATTTATTAATTTTTTAAAATCTTTTTGTATTTTGTTATAATTCATTTATTTTAAATACAAAATGCATCAATTTAATTTATTAAATGTGTAGTGTTCTTTGTAGTATTTGTGTTTAGTAATTAAATTATTTTCACCCAATTGAATTTAAATATTTTTGAATCATTCCTTTATTGTCCCTGCTCTAAATAAGTACTCTATTATTCTGAATGAGCCAGACTAATTGATCAAAGTACGTATTCTTCTTTTCCGAACAAGGGGCCGAAGTAGCTATATCACACACTTTTTAGTTGGACTAACTCTTCTGGAAGGGTGAAATTGAAGTGCAAATGTATGTAGATGTAGAATTTTATCGCCACTTTTGCCTCTTATTAAATATTTGTTAAAAATTAATTTTTTTATACAAAAAAAATATTAACGTAAGTTAAATATTAAAAATACTAACTATAAAAGTATTTGGGTAAATGCCCAAAGCTCCTTTCAGAGTTAAGAGTAGGGTACCCCCTACGAGTGCCTCTACCCCCCATAAAATGACTTGGTATTTAATTTTGCCAGAGTCTGAGTCTGCCTACTAAAATTATCGGGGGTTGGAGTCGAGTGTTTTTTTACCAACTCCGTAGCCCTGCCACTGTATTTGAATTTCTTTTAATAGAGATATGTTGTTATAATGTTTTAACTAATTATTTTTTTTTTTATTATAGATTTAAGCACATTTTGTGTGAAGCTACTAATTAAAGATTGCTAAAATTTTAAAGACTATTGCTTAATTTATATCTATGGATTCAGTACTTTATATTTGAAACTTCCTGTAGAAGCCATAAAAAAAAAATATATATTTTTATTGAATTTTATTCATTCCCGACGAATCATTTGATTAGTGACTTTTGAATTCAATTAACAATTAAATGTTTTCAATAAAAATAACCATAAATTGTGTTCATTGAATGGTGTCTATTCTTAGTACAGTATTTAATTAAAATAATTAATTCTTTGTGCTCTGACAGAATTAATTAAAATTTTATTTAGTGTATTAAATTACTAAATTAAAACTGAATAATTTCGAATATTTTATTCTTAATATTAAATTTCATAATGAATAAAGAATTTTAAACAAGCTCTTACACTTTTTAAATAAAATCCTGTATAAGGTAATGACAAAGCTATTATTGTTAGACTTACTATTTTTAAAGGGTTTTATTATTAAATGAAGGCAGTTCTTTCTTCCCTACAGATGTTAGTGACATAAAAATTAATAAAGATTTGTTAAAATCTGTAGATTAATGTCTGTTAGAAGAAACTGTTTATATTTTATTGATATCTATTAAGTTTATATTTGATCGATAAATGATTATTTTAAGTATAAAATAATTCCAATCCCCAATTTTCCACTTTTCATTGGAGTTGGATATTCCCAAAATTTTTTATTGGATTTCCAAACTTTTCTTGTCAATCTCTTTCCAAAATGGCACATAATTTGCTGACTCTTTGTACATTGATACAAAATGGAAATAAATTAAATAGAATGAATATAAAATTTACTAAAAAATGATTAATTCCTATTAAACATAAATTAAAAATGAAAATAATACTTTATACTTTAAATTTTAATGAAGAGATGTTAATTATAACATATTTTTATTTTTAAAAATAACTAATGTAATATAAATTTGTCCACCAACTACCTCCACGTGTTCCCTAGTAATTTACCAATCCTTCGGCTAAATTGAACGACCTTTTGCTGGTTGCTTAGCAACTAGGTTGGAAATTGAAACTTATTAGAATTGAAATTGCTTCTAAACTTTAATAACTTTTTAAATACAGTAAAATCTTGATTTAATGGACAAAATTTCTGGTGAAAATTAACACCTGTTAATTTCAAAATCTTTCACTGGATGTTTACCCTGAATTGAAGCAAAACTTCAAAGCTGTGTGTTGTTTGCATAAATTTTCCATTGGAAATTGCTGAAATGATGTTGTAACGCATGCTTAAAATTGAGTTTTCTGGAATTATAGATGCTTTACATGATTGTTGTTGCACCTATAGAAAGTCAGTTTCATCTGCTTTTTAAAACCAGCATTAATTTATTTCTACTGTTTTATTTTTATATTAAGCCAGTTTGGAAACTTTTTGATTATATTTTGTAAAATAAAATAACAATAAAAATACTAATGAGAAATAGAACATAATATAAAAAAATTAAATTAAATATTCTAAATTAATATAAATAGAAATATAATATCACATAGTAGCCTTATAAATATTTAGTAGTCCCAATTCAAAGTTCTAGGGTGGTGAAAATTGAAATCATGGTGAACTCTGAGGTTGTGCAGAGTTTGTTTCTCAGTAATGGTCAGGTACGAGATCAAGGACTTAAAAACTGATGGAGACATTCTAAATCCTACAAGTTCTGTTCTAATTTAAAAAAATAAACTGTTAGTGCTTTCAAATTCTTCCAGAATGCTTAACAGAAATGTAAGGATGTTCTCATTCAAATTTGATTTGAATTTTTTGGTTTGATGATGGGACAGAAGCCCCAAAAAAAAACCTTTAACCAAATAAAGATTTGATTTCTAAACTCAGTATTTGATTTATTCTGCTAGAAGTTAATTTTCAGTTAATCAAATAAAAATATTTTGACAGCAAAGATTGATCTAGGATGGGACACGAACCCACAATCCTTGCTTATAAGACAAGCTAAATTTTAATAATTAAATTACCCTTAACAGAGAGCAAGAATAATTGTTTCTTAGTCCAACTAGCAATTTAGCCTTATGCTTAGCAATTAATTTAGTCTTTGATCACATTGTATGTATAGAAAATGATTAAGTTGAATATTTGAGATATTGTATAATCCAAAATAATTATTTTACATAATTTATGTTTCTTTGAATATTAAATAAAATGATTACATTATGTTATAGCATAAACCGTATGAGTAAAATATATAAATTTAACATTGTTTTAATTGTTTGTTTTTCTAGATTATTGGAGTGGAATTTGTGTATTTTATTCAGAAAAATACTCTTGATAGACGGGAAAGAAGTTTAAAAATAGAGGCATTCAACGAAAGCTTTTCTTCACGAGTTGTTATTAACGAAAATTGTACATATTCAGTAAGTTTAGTATTCAAGTTAATTTTTATTTATTTTTTAGTTAACGACTCGTGTGTGTGTGTATGATGTAATTAAATTATAGATGTTATTCTTATCTTGTTAATTATATATTTTATCATACATTGTATTTAATTTTTATTGATTAAAAAGTTTATTTTTCTTTAATTTAGTATGTAAAATAGTATTTTTTCTTTACACAGCAAATTTTGTTAGCACTTGCTTAGACTGGATAAAGAATTTAAATTAAACTCGGATGCATGATGAAATTTAAAAGATGGATTTTAAGCTCTACAAGTTTATAGAATTAGAATGATCTTAACATTCTGGAGTTTATAGAATGAGAATTAAGATATATAAGTAATAATTGCATGTTTTATAGCTTTTATAAGTTAAGAATATGGATTATATTTTTAACTTATGTGTATATATTAAGGATGTAAATTAGGTATACTTATGTAAGTTAAGGATAGAATCTGTATTGTTAGCTTGGTTTGATTTTCCTCTTTCAATTTTGCTTTAAAATTTACCCTTTTAGTAGAAATTTTGAAATCAAGTACATTTGTAATAAAGTTTATTTTGAAAGGTTTAAAATTTTTTAAACATAATGTAATGGAGCATTTTTTTAAACTTTGAAATTAGTAAATACATGTCATAAAGTCCTTCTGCAATGGGCCGTGCCATGTGGCTTGGATGAGCAGTGACATCATAAGTTTATTTTCTTTAATTACAGTAAAATTAATGTTCTATATATTTATATTGGTATAAAGTTTGAGAAATGTTTGAACATAACATGTTATGTATATTCATTTTATGAACATTGTTCTTGTATATTGATTTATTTTATTGTAATGAAGTAAAATTGTTAAGAATTATAAATTTCAAGAAAAATAAAAAAATTCTAGTTTGGGTGTGTTTAGAAATATTTTTCTTTTTAAATGTGTTCTTATATCAGTGTTATGCTAGTAATTTTCTAAAGTTTAGTGTTTAACTTTTTATTATCATGAATAAGTAATGATAATTTTGTTTGTTCTATAATATCAGTTAAATTGAGTTTTTAACTTTTTTAACTTGTTTTTATTTTTAGGTTCATCCAGAAAATCCTGATTGGACATGCTTTGAACAAACTGCAAGTTTAGATGTGAAAAGTTTTTTAGGTTTTGAAAATGCTATTGAAAAATTAGCAATGAAACAATATTCTCATAATATCAAAAAGGTAAAAATTTTAAAATATTCCTTATTAAACTTATATTTTTTTCTTGAATTAAGCAAAATTCAATTAATTAATGAACATTTACAACTCCTTACTTGCATATGTGATATTAAAATACTTTATATCACTGCTAGACTTCTATATATACTTAATTAAATATTTAATTGTAAACGTTTCTAGTCTACAGTAAGCCGTTCTCAAACCGACATATATCGCAGATTGAAATATTCTGTGATGTCTGGCATGTGTTGTGTGTTGAGAATACTGTAATAAGTATTTAAATGCAAACGTTTTCTAACATACATCATATTAGACTTTAAATCGACTATATATAAAGTATTTTAAGCTTGAATATATTACTTCATCTTTATAATCTATCAAGTTTAATTATCAGATCTGATACCTATCAAAATTACAAATTAATATTTTCAAAGTACTAAATGGAAAGTATATCTCAAAGTAATGTAAGATATATAAAAATTCCATTCAAAGCCAGATATAACTACTGTAATATCTGGCTTTGAAGTTATTTATAAAATAAAATTTGCTGAAACTAGAATATTAAACAATTGCTTGCAGTTTTGAGTTTCTAAGTTTTCATCTGAAAAAATTTTTATAAGGATATTTTTATGCAGTTTTGTTTTTGAATATTTGAGATATTTGTGAAATTTTTATTTAAATAAACTAATTCTAAAAACGTCTTATAATTCAATTTATAATTATAAATTGAATTATAACAGTTTGTGTTTCAGTTAATACAGATAATAAATGCAGTAATGATTCATAAAATATTTTTTGTGGGATTAATAAGCTTAACATATGTTAATAATATAAAACTAATAACACATTTGTTTTTTTAATAGGGAAAAGAAATTATTGAATATTACATCAATGAACTTATCAGTGAAGGAATTACTTACATACCTCGTTTTGAAGATAAGCCTGCATTGCCAAAAATACATGTGACAGAAAATATTAATTCTTCAAATAAATCAGATTTGAATAATAGAAGAGGTAGCATAACTCATCAGTCTTCTATAATTCAAGAAGGACATCAACTAAGTGGTACTGTAGTTAATTTTAGTAGCAGTTTTATAAGAATTTGATGTAGTAGTTTTTTCAAAGATGAAGATTAAATAATTAAATATAATTTTATCTTAATGCATTTAATTTAAAAAATTAAAATTTAGAATGAGTATTAAAAAATTGAAAAATTAAACTAAGACACTTGATTATCCAGGATATCAAATTATCCTGGTTAATCTGATATTATTTAAATTCAGTAAACAGAACAGGTAAATTTTCAAAGAAACATGAAGAGAACAATGCATGTGAATAACTACTTGTATTTATTCATAAAATGGGCACTTCAGCAAAGTATTTTATTTTCCTTCACCCATTAACCAATAGTGGGCAGAGTGGATGAATCATAAAAAATTTAGATGAATTAATGATTCATTCATTGGCATTTTTGACATCCTAGTTAATTGCTTTCCAGTTAATGTGATCCTGGATGATTGAGAGTCTACTGTAATTTTAACTTAATACTTATATGTGAATAGTATTCATATCTACAATCTCACTGCACACTAGTAATTTTTCAGGTATTCATTCAGAATAATTTAAATACATCGTTTTAGATAGATGGGTGCAGTAGTTATCAATAATTATATTCTTATTTCCCTCCATACATAATAATTATCATTTCTAGTATCAATACAATTAAAAATAATATATCTACATTACATATTTACATTAGTTGAATAAGTATTGCTAAAATAACAATTAAAAATTACTATTGACCAAATATCTAGAAATGTATTGGGAGTGACAAGTCCCATTATTGAACATTCTGTTATAATGAAGAAATTTTTATTCTTTAAAAAGAATTACTACAGTTATTGTTGGGACTAAATCTTTACCGATTCTATAAAATTCGGCAGATGATCTGGAAGGGAATTCAAGATTGATAGGTCATGAGGGCATATAATTCTTAATATCAGAATGTTGGATAAAAAGTTAAAAGGAAATACTGATTTTTAAATAACATTTGAGAATGAAAATAATTTTAAAATTTTAACTTTATTTTTAATTTTTGTTAAAAAGAAAATAATTTAATAAACTATTAAATTTTCTGCATCTTGCAAAATTACAAGAAATCTGAAAAGTAAATGCTTAAAATAATCATTAATTTTAACCAACTATTAATTGATTTGTTGAAATCTTTTTACACTTACAGATTTAAGTAACTCAATTTACCTTCAATTACTTACAAAACTTTTGGACAGTAAGGTCTATTATTAAAGGAATTAGAAACAAATGAACAAAATTAAGGATGAAATCATCTTTCAATTTTGTTTTGTAATTCATGATGGATGTTATCATTGATATTGAAAAGTTTTGAATTAACTGAAGGTGAATTGAGATACTTAACACTGTAAGTATGATGAAGTTCTGACAAATTACTGAAAAATAGTTAATTCTAAAGTTGGGTTTTTAGTTAAGTATTGATTTTAATTTAAAATATTGACTTTCCTTAAAATTAGGAAATATATATATTATATATATATGGACTATATTTGATGTAAATAATGTATTAATATAAATTTGTTAATAGAATTTAATTATCTTTTTAATAGATGTTAACTTGAAGTTAGAATCTGAATATATTGAACGTTGTTTGGGAGAATTGACTCCCTTTCAAGAATCATGTCTTGTTCAGCTAAAAAAATGGATGGCTGAAGCTCACCAAGGAAAAGTAAGTCCATCTTCATTACATTTAGAATGCTTTTTATTTTTAAAGAAACTTTTAAACAATTTTTTGTATATTTTCAAGGATACTAAACTATGTAAATGTATTAAGTTTCAAAGATGAATTATGAAAATTTAAAAATCATTTATAACTAATTGTTGAAAAACTTATCAATTTGAATTAATAAAACATAGTTATCAAACACAAATGCCAATTTTTTAAAATTTTACAAATAGAAACCAATGAATCTGTTTAAAGATTACAAAATGTGTATTATACTAATTTTATAAAAATTGGTAAATTTTCAATATATTAATAATGTTAGGATCAATATAAGAATTTTTCATTTTTAAAATGAAAGAAAGATTATTTTTATTCATTTATTTTTTTAAAAATTACATTAGAAACGAGACCCAAAAGAAAACATCCGTAGACAGCAAGGAATTCTTATGTAAAATTTTAGCTAAATTGATTCAATAGCTTTTCTGATTTGCCTGATTCATTATACTGAAAGTTTGTATATGTAAAATGATATTTTTAGCTCAGTGATTACTTTTATTTGTTTTCTTTTAGTAGATCAAAATTATAAACATGTAAATTTATTTTAAGTTATGAATTATGATAGACGAAAATTGAAATACTCTGTATTCAAACAAAAAAAAAGAATTGTTTAAATGAAGCAGTTTTGAATCTCTTGATTCATCTTCTCATTAGAAATTTTTAAGTCTTTTCTAAAAAGTAACCTAATTAATTATTGAAAAAATTGAAACAGATTTTTGAAAATTATTCTAAAACTTAATCTAATGATTTTACAGGTTCCAAGTGATCAAACTCTTGTTCGATTTCTACAAGCTCAAGATTATAGTTTAGAAAAAGCCAGAGAGATGTTATGTCATTCTTTAGTGTGGAGAAAAAAGTATCAAGTTGATCGTATTTTAAGTACTTATAATTCGCCAAAAGTTGTAAAAGAATATTTTCCGGGTGGTTGGCATCATTTTGATATAGGTAAATTAAAATAAATTGTTAAATTATTGATATTTTGTTTCAAAAAGCAATTAAAATGCAATATCTTTATATTCTACACAATATTGAATAAAAAACTTGTTTTAGTTTTTGATAAACTAATGTTAAAAACACTTCATTTTGAAGCAATTCAAAAGCTTAATTAGCTTTTATGAGAGTTGGTAGTTTGAAGCATTGTGAAATGAGTGACAGCTGAAAATGCTAATGTTAATAAGTTGCCATTATATTTTGAATTCTGCAGTTTTGAAATTAAAATTTATAATTAGTATTTTATTTTTTTTTTAGATTTAATTGCTGTATTTTTTTTACATAGTGTTTGACTACAGCATCAGCAGCACAAAATTGTTGTTCTATAGGTTTTTTTTTAAGTCTTTCATTAACAGAAATATATATATATAACAGTGTACCAAATTTCAACTCCTATATTTCTCGATTATATATATATATATATATATATATATATAATCGAGATGGGTTGATGATGATAATATGTGCAGAGCCCAAACAGTTAGGAGTTGAAATTTGGTACACTGTTAGGGTATGTCACAAGAACGTACACTAAGAAGGGATTTTTCGAAATTCCCCCACGGGGAAGAGGGAGAGGATTGAGGCTTATCCTAAAGAACTCGGCTTCTACTGTACTATATTAGATGCAATTTTTTTGTTTTTAACTGAATTTTAGTAGGGTACCATGTGGGAATGAAAGAAGTGTATTCCTTAACAATGGAAGTGTTAAGAGAAAGCGGCGTGCAAGATTGACAGGTGCAGATGCGGTTCTTTTACATTTTTGCAGGAAATCGAACATATTTTTAGATCCATCTAAAAATTCTCTAACTAGTCTGGAAACGGGGGGACCTAATTCTTGCATTCTGTGAAAATGGGTGAGATTGGCTATAATGTAATAATCTTAATCTTCACTATTGTTACTTTTTGCCCAAGCACTGCTGGGCTTATCTGCTAGTATTCCAATAATTGAGCTGTTTTTGTGTGATTTTGTTTCATAGTCTATCTTTTTATTAAGTTTAATGATTTATAACGATTTCATTCTTGTCTTTAACTAATTATAATTGCATATCTTTCTGTTTTAAATACTTTAACAGTAAGTTAGATCTAATTGCATTTTAAATTAATATATTTTGAAATATCAACATAATTTTGATTGCTATTATTTCTAATTAAAGTAAAATGTTCTTTGAGCAAACTGGATATGAGACAATGAGATACAAAAAAAAACACTGTACTGACTTCCAGCACTTGGTTTAACACAATGAAAACACTGAGAAAGATCTGTAAGTCAAAAATGTTTTTATTGTATTAAACTCAATGTTGGAAGTCAATAAGGTGTGTTTTGTTTTTTATCCTATCATTATTATTTCTGATTTTTTTTTACCTCGATTTATGTATTTTTAAATGTTGAGATTCCTATCATTAAATTAATATAGTCAACCATGCAAAAATAATTTGTTGTAATTTTTTTTTAAAGATGGAAGACCACTGTATATACTTCGTCTCGGACAGATGGATGTGAAAGGCTTCATTAAGTCGATTGGAGAAGAAGGGCTAGTTAAATTGGTATTTACTTTTTAATTCTCATGAATATCTGAATTTATTTATATTAATTATTTTTAAAATGTTATTTTTGTATCTTATTTTAATTATGGGAATTTGGATCAGGATTTGAACCTGAATCTGCTACAGTTGTAAGTTAACACCTTGCCATATGGCCATCTCACTGACTACACAGTTTGTTCGGCCATTATAATAAACAAAGTTTTCTTTAATATTTTCGCATGTTATAAAATCTAATGGCATAATATTAGATATATTTCATTGTAATATTTTAAAAATGTTAACATGTTCTGAACTCCATCATCATTTAAAATATTAAAATTTTAACTGTTACTTATCTGAGTTCTAAAACTAACTGCATATATTATTAATACTAATAATTGAAATTTTGAAATATAACTAATTTAAGTATCAAAATAGAAAACATAGTCATATATTTTTATATTTTTTTATGAATTATATACCATAATTTTCATTATATATTCAAAACTTTTTCAGACATTACATGTTTGTGAAGAAGGATTAAGAAGAGCTGAAGAAGCAACAAGATTAGGTGGAAAACCAGTTAGGTTAGTAAAATAATCTTAAAATGTTATATTGATTAATCAATCATTACATTTAGATTTATTAAAGTGAATTTTTAATAAAATTGAAATATTTTCTTTTTTTTTTTTGTATAAGTTATATTTAAAACTACTTAAATCCTTAATATTCTGATTACGTGTTTATTTAAAATTTGTCTTAAAAATTGACATTTTAAGATGATGATGCTTCTTTTATTCTGTTAAATCAAAAACATATTTTCAAAAATTGCACAAATTCAGTAAGTATTCTTTAATATTATGTAACTTGTTTACTAATTTAAATTACAATAGTTTGTATATTTGTCTAATTCTTACTTTCCCATTATCTACTCTGCATAATATATATATCTTCTCTGTAACTATTAATTATATATTCTAATAAACTTATTAATATTAAAAGAGAAGGGGAAGATTTTAAAATTAACTTGAAAATTATTTTTTTTGACATCTTTAATGTCAAAAAATTGATATATTGAAATATACTGTATTTTTATTGGTAATAAATATCATTGAAAATAGATTATAGCCTCAGTGTAGCAACTAGGCTAATGATATAGGCAAGGGGAAAAAAGTAATTGTATGCTGGAAAAAACCTGCTATTATCCAAAAATGCAGAACAAAAGGGGCTGTCCATAAATTACATTTGCATTTTTCTTGAAATTTTTACTTTTTCCTGGTTCCAGTTTGTCTAAATTTCTGTAATCTCTTCCTCTTTTTCGACATTCAATAAAACTCAACCTCCTTAAACCTTTCATCATTTTATGAATGATAGATACCATAAGTCGAAATGAAATATACAAGAAATTTTGAAATTACTAATATAAAAGCCTTTATCTGTATGTGTGTGAATTACTTATAGTTCCTGAAATTTTTGTCCAATCCAGATGAAATTTTGGTTATATTTGTTTTATGTTCTGAAAAAGTATAGGCTACTTATTTTATGGAAATATTAGCTATAGAATAAATGTTTTATCGGTTTGGGATCAGTGATAGCACTTATGTTACAGTGATGTTAGTGACCTCATTTAGTTCATGCTTGATGAGAGAATTTCCCATAGATTGCATTTTTAAATATTTTGGCAAATGAAGCATTTTAATCTTACTTCATTTAATTTAAAATTTAAACTTTAAAAAAAGATAGTCTCACAGCGTCACTTCTATAACAAATTTTTTTTAAAATTTTCATTAGTGACCACATGATGTTCTATTATCCAACTGAACTAATGATCTAATGAGCCCATTATTTAAAAGTACTATTGGTAATCTATGTAATGCACTGTACAGTACATAAATTCATCTTTGGACTAAATGATCAATGTGGAATTAAAAAGATTTGCTATTTTTTCAAAAAAATGCCTAGGGAAAAGCATAAGAATAAAATTGGTTAGGTAAATTCTAGATTTAAAAGAATAAGAATGACTGAGACCCCTGAAGCCCAACTTGAACAACATAGACTAAGAATGGCTTTGTTAAGAACTTCAGAAACAGCATCACAACATCAAGCTCAAGTATAAACTACTTAATTTGTAGAAATATTAGCAACACTTCTTGAATTTCTTGAAATTGCTACTGAAAATCTTCTCAATTCTCCAATCTCTTTCTCAAAAAAAGTATTGTCATGCTTGACAGGGGAATTTCTAGCAAATAAAATAAAATGCATAAACTTAATGTAAGAAATTATGGACTCTCCTTCCCCCTTTTCCAACTTGTCATAACCCCCCTTCTCCCAATGCAGACATCATTTATGGACAGTCCCAAAAATTATAGAGCAAATTTACATATACATGATTACAATGATGCAAAAGATTGTAGGAAGCCAATTTTAAGTAAAATAGATTTCAGTAAAGTAGTTAATAAATTGATTCATGAAAATTAGCTAGATTAACACAAACAGATGAATAATACTTGATAAATTTTGAAAACACTGAGGTTCAAAAAGCTTTCTACAAGCATTTTTGTAAGAGTAAACTGAAGAAGGATAAAGAAGAGCCAAAAAAGTTCTTGAAAATTAAACAATCTTAAGAAATTAACCTTAACCATAAGATGCAGACTTTCTTTAGTATTTACTAATAAATTATATATTAATTTTAATGCTATAATAAAATGGAGCTTTTGAAAGATTGTTAGTTTACATTAAAACAGAATATTAAGGATGAAATATTTTTCATAAACAATAACATAGACTTAGTTTATTAAATCTTGAATAAATTGATATATAATGATAATACTATATATGTAATGATCATTGTGTAAATGACTACATTCTACATTCTTACACCCAGAAAAACATCTTTGAAGAGTTTTGGAGAAAGGCACATGTAAGCAAAATTCTTTTTGTGTGCGCACAACTAATTTTCACTAAACAAAAATTTTATTGCTATTTATTAAATGAGTAGAGCATTTTTGCATGATTTTTTTTTTTTTAATTTTATTCTGAAAAATGCATAATAATTATAGTTATAGTAAATTCTCTCTTAAATTAATCTAAGGTTAGAAAGAAGAAAAGTCATTTGTGTACAAAGAATATAACTAAAACCCAAAACTATTATTAAACGTAAGCTAAAACTAACCTATTTTCAAGCTGCATTTGTTTACCTATTAATGGTATCTAACTTGAAGGTAGATGGCTGTGTAGATCTTGTATCCAAGTTAATAATAGAAATTAATTTTAAATGAGTTAAATATAGAAAATTTTGGATGAAAGGATCAATCCATAGACTTAAATACCAATTCCTGTATACAGGAAGATAGGTCTAAAACTAATGTGTGTGGGAGTGGCAGATTTAAGCCTTGTCCTGAGATGTGTTTAGTGACGCAGATATCTGAGCATGTTTGAAAAGATACGCTTACTGGATGGCTGAGTGGCATTTGCTACTGCTTACTTTCAGAAATCTGACTGTTTCTTTCAGACCAAAAAAACTTCTCTGTCTTAACCATACAAAAATAACCAGCTCTGACAGGAAAAAAATGTTTGAATTTCAAGGGCATTGAAAATTGATAATTTTCACTGAATTTTCTGCGCAGTTGTTATTATTAAAGGGTAGATTTTGAAGAATAGAAAAGTGAAAAAATAGCAAAGAAAATCTCAAAGAACAACAAAAATTCAAAGATAGCAATAATACATTTTTGTAATTTTTTAATTAAAAAAAATCTAGAAAAATATGTTGAAAAATGATAGACCAGCAGTTAATTTTTTTGTAAAATTAACTGCCAGATTGGTAGGATGTTGCATTGAATTTGCATTAAAGTGAATGATATTAGTTAGTATTTGAGCAGAGCTGACCCAAAGAAAAGCAGGCCTTCAATTACCTGGCTAATAAAGAAAAATCAACTAGATTTTTTATTAATAGCCAGGTAATTAATTATAAAATAAGAATAATTTTGATTTTTCTGGTATTTAAAATTTTTACACTATATATTATACACATTTCTCTACAACAATCAGATTTATAAAGAATTCCAAAGTCAATAATTTTGGTCTTAGTAGGGCAACCATTTTTCTCATTTATTTCCCTTGAAAAACTATAAATTAAAGAAATGAGAAATTATAAACTGAAAAATTATAAATTTTAATAAAATTTTCCGGGCAATATTTAAAATTGTTTTTTTTTTTTTCATGTTTTATTGCGAAATAGATTTTAATGTCGTCATAATGTAATTTCTCCGACAATACAGACTCATTTGATAAAATCAAATATAAGGAAAATTGCTCTTGACTAATAGATCTTAAATAGTTTATATATGAAATATTCATTCCCATTTTCATTTATCTTGTATTTTCTTAAATCTATTTTATATATTTTAAATTATGTGGGGACTGGGCTCATGTCACGTAATTTATTTGCTGCCATTATGGCCGAAAACTTTCATTTATTGCTATTCGTAATGTTTCTCTCGAAAAACCTTACGTCGACAATCAGATAAATTGTTTTGTGTTTCCTAAAGGACACCAAAGTCCCGCCTGCTTGGATATTCAGGTAGGATGTCTGTGCCACGACATGACTCCAAATTGCTCTTTTCTTCTAGAATTTTCTAAATTAATTAGTATTTAATTTAAATCCAAGACACTAGATTCCTACCTTTGGGCCAGATTCTATTAATAAATTAGCATAAATATAGCTTGAAAATAATTTAGTCTTCAAGCTTATGTTTGTTAAAATTTATTTAGAAATTCTAAAATAGTATTATCATGTAAATCGTAACTTGCAAACTTTTATTCAATTATTCCTGAAAAATATATTTTAATAAAGAGGAATATATTATTTTAGGATTATTTTTAGAATTTAAAAAAATTATATAATTTTTTTCTTCTAAACTTTAAAGTTTTAACAATATTAAACTATCTCAAAAGGAAAATCAAGCTTTTGCGGAATGATACAAATATTGGAACTGTTTATGATTGGTAGGAAAATAATTTTCCATTAATGGTTTGAAAAGGGTTTTGAAATGAAATTTCGCTTGCATGTTTCTATAATGGGCACTTAATAATTTTAAATATAATGGTGTTCTTAGCATGCATGGTGGAAGTTATGCTTGACTTGGCTTATTTACATTTTAAATTTAAGCATATTTTCCAAGTAGTAAATATTATAAGCTAGATATTTTTAAGTTTAAAAGAAATGCTATCTTATAGAATTAATCTCTATTACAATAATATAAATATATTTTTTTTAGCGATAACTGGTTCTTTAAGTTTAAACTTGAATTACCTTTTTGCAAACTAGGAGAGACCTTTTTTTTTCATTGAAGATTTTTTTAAAATTTAAATGAAAGATTTAATGTTTAAATGATTATAATAATCAATAATGTATGAAAATTTAGTTTTTAATTATTTTTAAACTTAAGGAATCGACTATTTCAAAATGCTTTATAAATAAAAATTAAATTTTTATTATCAGAAATCTTGCAGTTTCTTGTAATTGATGTAATTACAGTCAAACGTCAATATAATGGCTCCTCACTATTGCCGTCCTTGTGAAGTATCAATGAATATTTGTGAATGGAATTTACCATTTTTACTATTATTATTATCCTTAACTTTGATAATTACAGTATAGAACTTGTGATGCTTCTAAGCATTGTTAACAATACCTAAAAATATCATTTGGTATAGTGTGGCTTAGGCATGTGTCTCTATCTAAAACCAGTTTCGATAATCCACCATATTAATTGTATGTGAAACTTTTAATGATGAATGTCTTGTTTAAATTCTTAATTTAATGTGTGTTTTTTCATCTGATTTATAAATACAAGACACAGAATGCCAAGCATTTATAACATTAGATTTTTTTTTTTAATGAAAATAAGAGTCTTTGTATTTTAAGCTGCTTTAAATATCACAAATTGACAACTTGTAGCACTACCAAACTTTCGAGTCATGCTTCTGTGTGATCGCACAGCAGTTGCTTATTGGAATAAATTTTATAAATGCCACATAGAGGTGATATTGTGTTTTAATTGTAAAATGTTGTCACCTGAGTTATTGTATATAAATACTATTTAAATGAATTAATATACTCCTTTTCATTATAATTTTGTTAAAATAAATGTACAAAAATAACTTGCAAATTCAACTTAATACTATTATTGATGTTTGCATTTTAGTTCTTGGACTTGTTTGTTGGATTTGGAAGGTTTAAACATGAGACATTTGTGGAGACCCGGAGTTAAAGCTCTCTTACATATCATAGAAATTGTCGAAGCCAACTATCCAGAAACTATGGGAAGAGTGTTAATTGTTCGTGCACCTCGTGTCTTTCCCATTCTTTGGACGCTTGTTAGCACATTTATTAATGACAACACACGTTCTAAATTTGTATTTTATGGTGGTAATGATTATCAAGGTGCTGGAGGTCTGTTAGAATTTGTTGATAAAAGTGTCATTCCTGATTTTCTTGGTGGAGAATGTCAGGTAAGAGAAATTATTACTACTACAAATAATTTTGCACGATATAAACATTTTTATTATTCACACAGATAAATTCTGAAAAATTATATCATTACTTATTTGTCATAGAAATATTATAGCATTTCTATATACTCTACATGTAGTCCTTGTTTAATATGCTTTCTGTTAACAAATTCTTAGACAATTTTCAAACTAAAATCATTACAATTCTAAATGGAAGAGTATCTGTGCATACAGTAACTTTGTGAACACTGGAATTGCACAGGGCTTTGTTCCATTTAAAGGTGTCCCATATGAGAGGTTTCACTGTAATATATGCTTCATTTGTTGTGAAACTGTGTTGTACTAGAGATTGTGTTATTAACCAATCACGTGGCTTCTTTTCCACCTTTATTTAGTTGAACTAAATAAAGGTGGAAAAGAAGCCATGTGATCTTGTGTTCAACACTTCTAAAGTAATATATGGTATTTTGCCACTCTTAAAGTTGAATGAAATTTCATGTATCACAGCATTGTCCTTCCTTGATTTGAACTAATCAATGTCAACAAATGTCAACCAATTTATTAAGTTCTGCAATCCTTTTGCTGCATTGCATTGTCATCATCAGCCGTTATTGTCCATTGTAGGACATAGGTCTCTCCAGTGACTTCTATCCTGACTTTCCTGCATCCAGTTCACCCCAGTCTCTTCTGTATCTCTTCTCATTTTTGGTCATCCAGGCAGTCATGAACTTGGGTCTACTCTGTTGTTATTTATTCATCAATCATCTGTAACTTGTTTAAACACTTATCAATTGAGAAAATCTCCCTTTTACAAATATCACATTTCTTTTGAAGTGTTTTTCTTATACTGACATATTTTAATAATTAATGAGCAAACTGCAGCATAAGAATTTGTCACCATTTTCTGTTCTATTAACAAATTTAATATACTTTTGCATGATTTTATTCAAATATATGCTAGATTATTTTCTTACTCTTTTGTTTAATTTTTAGACAACTATACCAGAAGGAGGCTTGGTACCAAAAACTTATTATATGTCTGATGAAGAATATGAAAGAGAGAAGGCAGAAGGTCATCATTTATTTGATGACTCGATGTATCATTCTGTTAGTATGGCAAAAGGACAAGTACATGAAGTGAGTTAAGAAATGTGTTCATGTATTTTTATATTAACATATGTATTGACCTATTTTTGTATATTTTGTAATAAATTAATTCATATGTTTATAAATAACAACACACCACATCGGGATAAAGTTAATAACATACTTGGAACCAATAATTAGTGCGAAAATACAAATAAACAGCAAATGTTTTCAAACACCTTCAGAGTTCTTCATGAGGCTTTGGTTTGAGGGCATACATGCATTCTTCTACTCCCCAGGCTTTGGGAATGGAATTAAGTTTTATAGAGCAGGTAGCCATTGCACATGGTTACCCTAACATTATGTATAGACTACTTGAACACTATCAAGGATCCACACCTGTAGCTGACTTGCTGATAGTGGACCAAACTGAGCAGATGGAACAGGTCCCTATTATTTTTACCCCTTACTTAAAATCTTTATTTGCCAGAATTGCCAAAAAACATAAGGTTGGTATTACTTACAGATGTCCCTCTGTGTTCAACATGAAATGTAACGGGAAAGACCTTCACAACCCTATCAGACTTCCAGCCATATACAGTGTTCCTATTAGGGACAACACATGCAATAGGGACGTTGTGTATATTGGGTCAACTAAATGCTCCATTGAAATCGGGATTTGAGAACATTTGTTGGACATCCATCTTTTATACCCCAAGTGGAGCATCTTAAATGGTTAGAGACAATGGAGATATTTAAAAGTAATTTCACTTCATTATGCATAAAGTTTAGGGAGGAGATGGTTTTGTTGATGGCATGACAGGGTCTGCTTGATGAGGCAGTTTAGCCTTTTTGTTAAATCTCAATTAAACATGAGAATACGCATGTGTATTTCTTAGTCACATGATGTAAGAATTGCAATGTGACATCAGTGGAAGACAGGAGGACAAGTGATAGTTCAGATAACTGGATATTTAGTTAATCAGTATTCAGAGTGCTACTGTATAATATTTAAACATATAACAACATTCTTGGAAAAATAACCGGTGCAAAAATACAAACAAACAACAAACATTTTCAAACTCCTTCAGAGTTTTCCAACAGTTAATATGTTGAATGTTTAAGTTTTTGGAATATAACATTTGAAGATGGATTCAAAGGACTATTCCAAAATTTAAAAATCTGTCCTTATCCTCAAAATTAAGTGTTTTGCCATTTTTTAATAATATAAAAGAAATTTTTAAAATCAAGTATCATAACAGATCATGCCACAAAATGTTGCCAGGAATGTTAAGCAGCTCATTGCTGGTTTTAGTGTGTTATCTAACGTAATTATTTTTTGTAATATGGTTGGATTGCTATTGATAAGTTTGATATTGTCTGCATGTAGTAAGATTTTTGAATTTAGTGGATTTAAGGTAATATTTAAGTATGTTATAAAGAAAAATTTGCAGAGGTTTGACCCTTACTGAATGCTGGTTAGGGGGGAAATTTTGAAAATTGTAATTTCCTTAGGAACTCTGGTAAATTTTTATTTATATAAATTTATTTTAAAAACATTCTTATGGCAGGAAGATAATACTTTTGTAGTCATTAGTTAAACTATAGTTCATAGAGCAAAATAAATTTATAAATATAAACTTTAATATTGGAAGAGTGGAACCAGTGGCGTAGCGTAGTGGGGGCGACACTTTTAGGGGGTGGCATTTTTTCACAATAAATAATAATAATATCTTCTAAAAATTTGAACCATTTCATTTCATATTTTTGTCGCTCCTACGATTTGGACCAATTGAATCAATCATAATTCAAATGTGTGCGTACATGTACATCAATCAAAGGAAATTTATAATTCTTAAATCTGTGGTGTGGGCAGTGATTGCGAGAGGCTGTACTTGCAGCAGAAAAAAAGATGGCTGATCACTTGTCTGTTTGGGAATAAGTGCAGATTTCTGCATGTTATGGGGTGTTGAAATCAATGGTTGCTGTGCATAGATAGTGGCATATGGTAAAGGAATGTCATGCCACAGTCTGTCCAGAGACAATCAAGAATTGTCATTTGGAGCTAAAATGACCAAATGTTCAGTTGTATATGCACCAAGATTGCAATGTGGATGAATAGCATCCACATTGCAATCTGAGGAAAACATATCATTGGTGAATGGCACTGGTGCCTACATCGAATTTTAAGGTATGCATCTGTATTTGTTTAATATGATAGATGCTAAATAATTTCCATTTTATCATTAGAAATATAGAAATTATATCAAATTTTTCAATGCCTAGTTACTTTACACCTATCCTATAGAGAAGTATATTTTATTAAAACTTTTTTATTTAAAGTTGTGGACTGTTGTCACTATTGAATTATTATTTAAACAATAACTGAAATGATAGTATAATGACAACCTACAACTAAAATGAAAGAATTTTATAAACCTTATATAAATTATACAAATGTTTAATAAAATTATAAAATGTAATAAAAACAGATATATAAAGGATAATTATTTCATAAATTATGTTTAACTGAAGTTTAAATTTTATGTAGAAAATTATTAAAATCAATGATAGAGGAAGTGTGATATGTTGGGATTTCGACGTGATGAAAGAAGATGTTCGTTTTACCGTTCTGTATACTCGGCAACCACTTCCTCCCCCCGAAGCTCAAATTTGTGATGAAGAAGTTCAGGGATGTGCACATGCAGCTCTACCTCTTGCTATGCTAAACTTAGACTCGCCTCCATTCCACTCAGCCATCCCAAAAAATTGGGTTCAAGATCAAGATTACATTGTCGTCGAACCGACTCTTACCTGTCACGACGGGGAAAGCGTGCAGGTATTAATGTGTTAAAACTAATATAAATTATTCTTCTTTTATCTAAATTATTTTTTAAGCTTAATGGAAAATTCATTTTGTCAGGGATCTCATGTAACAAGATTTGAAGGAAGTTACATTTTACAATGGCGTCATGGAGAAACATTGCATCATTATTCATTTGACTTTCCATTATCCTCACACAAAGCAAAAGTCATGTATTATTATGAAGTATTGAAATCTCAAGATTATAAGTAAGTATAAGTTTTCCATTTATTGTAATGTGAATATAATAATAATAATAATAAAGTGAATAAAATAATCAAATTATACAATACTAGCATCCCCTGTCACGGCCTCGCCCACTCTTATATACATACAGAACTTCAAAAATTTGAATTGTTCATTAATTATTTTTGGGTGATCAATGTGTAGTATTGCAGTACAGTATTGCAAAATACAAAAAAATAAAATCATAAAACTTCTGAATAAGTTATATTTCGAGTTTTGTCACCTGTTGATATCACAATTATTTCATTATGATTTCCAGTGATTTCCAGTTCTGGAAAGCCCTACATACAATTGACCATGGGAGAAACTCTCTATATGAAGATCCACTCCAACATGTTGGAATGTTTGGCCTTGCGATTTGTTAATTGTAATAGCAAAAGAAACTTTAATTGGAAATTGTAAATGTTTAAATTGAAATGATAGATCGGTAGGAATCATTGGGATTCTAGGAATAAATGCAATTTCCCCAGTTGCTGGTCCAGTGAGAATTATAGCTTCAATGATATTGTCATGCATAGCTGTAATTTGTAACTTGGTACCATTAGAGATTGGGAGGTTGAACATTACGTAACAACATAATTAGAGAACAAATTTTTAATTTTAATTTGTGGTGGGAATCCAGATGGGCTGAGACCATTAAGAAACTCTTGTGGATAATGGACCTCATCATCAGTGCTTAAAACTATTAATCGATAGATAACCTTGGCTGTTACCATTGACTTTTTCAAGAATAATGTTGTTTATTTCTTCTGCCATTATATTTCTAGGTGAAATTATGGCCCTTTCACACAATCAAAGATATGGTTTATTCAATAAATCTGAAATATCGGGATAAATTTCAGAAATAAAATCATTGACTGTACTCACTATCTTACCTACATTTTCACTGACAGTGATGTAGACATTTTCATTGTCTACTGTTCTATCACCAATTTTCAGTAACTGTTTTGGAAATGCAGGGTCATCTCCTGCAAGATGAGCTCTCATGTTGTGGGAGGTGTTCGATCAACAGCTTCAATATGACAAATATAATAGTAAACTTCAATAATAGACTTTTCTTATAGACAGAAAGTACTAATTCATGTGTTGCCATCTAGTGAAGAGTTCTGAGTCATCAATGGTCGAAGAAACATTGAATAGAATAACCTTAGGTTGCTTTTTGTTTCTGGTTGAGATTCTAAGTTTACGAGATAATAGGGAGTGGGTCTGAATAGTTTGTTTTAGGGTATTTGAGTCCTCCTCACTATGGACTATGGACTTGAATATTGAGGTCCCCGCTTGGGAGGGGCCTGATCTGGTTAACTTTTATTCCTAATTGCCACGGGTTTATATGATCCTGAAT
Source organism: Centruroides vittatus (assembly GCF_030686945.1). NCBI lineage: Eukaryota > Metazoa > Arthropoda > Arachnida > Scorpiones > Buthidae > Centruroides > Centruroides vittatus. The sequence goes on along the minus strand of NW_027122237.1, from coordinate 461,728 downwards.
TAGGTTCATTGTTTCTTCTGGGATCAGAGGGGGTTCATTCGGGCCAGTAATGCGTGAGAGAATGACGTTATGTCTCTTTTTCTTGGGGTTTTATTTCCCCTCGAGTTTAGCTGTATTTACAGTAATAAATTTTGTTGTGGCACTCAATGGACAGGGATTTTTCTTGACAACCTCTGAGTAGAGGCACTTATTGGAAGCTTTGGTAGAATTAGAGATTTCTTTGAGTCGCTCCCTGAGCACCAAGACCATGCCAAAAATTTGGTTAGCAGCGGCGTGCATCTGGACTGCTGCATCCCGAACACGTGAACGATCGGCCACACGAACAGCAATATTGCTTTCCGAAGGTAAGGAACCTAAGATAGTGCTCAGGTTTTGGTTAATTGAAGATATGAGATCTTCTTCAGCAAAGCTGTTGTTCAAACTATCTTCCATTGTTTGAAGTCACAGCACACGAGAAAGTCTAACAAAGTGAGGAGATGATTACTTAGATGTATAACTACAAGCCGATAACTACCACTGAGCCAAACAGCGCGACACAAGCAACACCGGGAGGTAGGGCGATGGGCACTTGAAGAAGACTCGGTAATGGAAAGTACTGCGTCCAGAAGATACAGGCTGAGGAACCGTTCACTCCGAGCGGCCAGAACAACGCCGAACGGCTGACTGACCACGTGGTCACGGAAAGCCTTTGATAACGGTAAAACCGTTTGAATGCAATCCAAAACCGTCGGGGAAACCCGATGGGGAAAGGCAAAGTTCCAAGATTTAACAATCCAGTACACCAGAAGTAACCATCCAGTTGGTCGATATCAGATTTAGTTGGTAGGCAATAACGACGTCACTTCAAAAATGGCGTCAAGCAGTCGAGCGACCGTTAGAACCATTACAAAGCCGTTAGTATAAGAAGTACCTTTCTAATGCAGATCATTCCCAAAAACGGGTTTTAATCTTCATAATTGTGACATCATCAGGTTCTTCTTAACTTCCAATATTCAAATATATATCACAATAGTATGTAAATAATAAAAAACTTCGCCAAAATTTCAAGTTAAGCACGAGCACAAAATCTGTCAACTCCAATTCCAGTTTGCTTCCATGTGTGGAGATCATTATAAGGGCTAGCCCCTTTGTGTCCTTCTCCAATCTGCCCCCGCTTATCAATCATGTTTTTTAGTGGGCGGACATCTGTTTTTTACTGTACAACTGTTACTTTTCAGAGCGTACTCTTCTCTGTCTACTACGTGCTTATTTGTACTGCTCACACCACTCTTTATTTTCAGGATCCCATCCAATTGGTCCCTGCATATCGCTCTACTGTTCTCTTCTTTCCCTCCCCTTTTCTCTCCCCCACCCCATTCATTTCCCCCATTCTTCTCTCACCTTCTCTGTCACCCCCTTTCTTATTGGCAACATCCCTGGGTACGCCATTTCTTTCGCACACTATCACTATCTAGTGAAGAGAGAGACAAATAGACAGACAAAAATCCATGCATTATTTATCAATCAATCTCAAAAATATTCACTTGAGATAAATCCAATAACTGTTTTGAGTATTTTGTACAATTACCTGCAGAAATTAATGCATAACGATTCAAAAACCCATCATAAGTACACATACTGCCATCTAACACAATGACGTCACTTTTTTTAATTCCTCGAAGATTTTGCTAATTAACTAATTATAATTTAACGTCAGTTCTTCAAATATAATAGTAAACTTAAATGATAGACTTTTCTTATAGACAGAAAGTACTAATTCAAGTCGCCATCTAGTGAAGAGAGAGACAAATAGACAGACAAAAATCCGTTGCAGTTTTATTTAATTAATAACAAATCTGTAGGTTTGATTAGTGGTAAACATTCCAGGGATCATAAAGATGCTACAGTTAAAATTTGGTAACGACGGGTTCAGTAGTTTTCATGGATAGTGGTCACAAACAAAAAATATGTTGTCTCTCTATATAGTAGTATAGATAAATGAGCAGATTTTTTCAGTTTTAACAAAATTTTAGCTAAACTCTGCACATCATTATAATTATCTGAAATTTTGTTAATATATATTTTCATTTATTAGCTTTTATAGATAACTTGGTAGATAAAAGTAATATCACTTATTACTAAGTTCATCATTTAATGGTATAGTAGTGGAAAGTCTTTATGTGGAAAATTATCCCTACATAAAGTAGGGATAATTTTTCACATTGTCTGGCCAGTTAACAATTGAAAATCTGTTGTGAATGGCATATTAAGTTAAAATTAGGATTTGTATGTCTTGAATTCGTGGCTGCACGGGGTCAGAACGGGCAATTACTTTATTGAGATTTACATTATTCTTTTGCTTTTTATAATACAACTCATTATGCATATGTGTATTTAATTCTAGCTTGTTTTAATTCAAATTATTGAACAAAACCTATTTGATCAATGTTGAAAGTAGAAAATTGAATTAAACTTTAAAAAGTTTTTTTGGACAGTTTAGCTACTTTTTAAATTCTATGTAAATTTAAAATTTCAATTGAAATAAGTCTGTTCATGAAATATGCTAAATCAAATTAATTATTTGATCTAAATTGTGTGTTTTGTCCCCGAGATAAAAATCCTGCCGGTCCACTGCTTGGATTATTTTCTCATCCGGTGGAAATCAATGACTACTTTGTTTTTGTTGAAAAACATCAGTTTTCACATACCGAGATTTGCCTATCTGACCGACGAGATCATAGATTCCTATACTGTCAGAACTACGAAGCTGTGCTCTGGTAACAAACACAAAACTGTTGTTTTTGTCTTTTCTTTGTCTTTTTGGAAGAATTTTGATTTTCTTTCAGATTTCTGTTTTCAATGAAGGAATGTGTTTCAATTGGGAAAGATTTCATTGACAATATGAATCTTTTTAAAATTTTGTTCATATGATTTTCTTTTTTAAAAATAAGAGATTATCCTTAGACAATACTAGTTTTTTTAGCGGTGGTCACGAAGAATATTCTCTTAAAATGAATGGACTTAAGATTCAAATTCACCTCCAGCAAATCTTCTACCTGGTGACTGACTTAAAAATACAATAGTCAAAAGCAAGTGAATGCTTGCTTTTGAGTATTGTATTTTTATTAGGTCAATTTTAATTGATAATTACTGATCAATCAGATTTTAAGAATTGGAAAGGACTAAAGATATGGCCTCACAATCTTACCGGCAGATAGTTCCTTAGAAGTAGATATCCATGTTTTCGAAAAGAAATAAAATTCTTTTTAATTGTGATCCTAATGTGCCATTCCCAGCTGAATTCCAATTGTTAATTGGCCAAACAGTTAAATTTTGCAGAAAATATAAACACACAAACTCAATTACATAGCGTTACAAAACAAACGGTACTTTGGGCCCCAAAAATTTTTTTTTGTTTTTTTGATTTTTCGGATGTTTTTTAAGTCTTAAAATGTTTTGAAAAAATTTTATTGCGATTTTAATTAACCTTTAATGACGCGCGATTAACGCTCAATTGTTTTTTATGGGATTTTTTTATGGAACTTCGTTCATCCTTCTAAAGTTCTAGCGCGCCGATTTTACTTCGGTAAAGTTATTTAAAGCTATTTTCTGATGTCAAAAACAACATCCAATAGTTTTTTAATTTTTTTAATTAATAGATTTTATTATATATACGTTTAATTAAGTCGGAGGGGTTAGAAATTTCAATTAAAATCATAATTTTAAAAAAATATTTAGAAATATACCGCCACCTAGTATTCACCCTACTTTTTACCCTTCTCCTCCCGAGAGTTTCACGAGAATGTCCCGCGAAAGACGACACCAGCTGTTCTCAAGGTCATCCAGCTGTGTAAACAATGACTCATTGGTGTCGGATTTCGCGGAAAGGCGAGACAAAGGAAATTGTACTTTGAAGCTTTTTCTTCAAAATTAACACATTTCTTTCGTTTTTTTTTCAGTTTTAAGTATTTTTTTATTGATTTTTTAAATCTATAAAGATATATATCAAACATAGATATATATTTTGTAACTGAGACATTTTAAGAACTGTCTTTTTAACAAAGTAAGTGAATTATGAAAAACATGTAACTATTCTAAACAAACTGTAATCATTCCTAAAACAATCTGAAGACATTTTACAGTTAACCGACCGAACCGTCTTGTATATTCAATTAAATGTTATCACGTAGACACACAAAATACACATATAAAAGCACGTATTAAAGTAATGTACTTTTAACCATCTATATTCTTTACATATATCAAATATAAGATGTTTTGTAATGTACTTAATCAGAAAGTATTCGGTTGGTATAATGTAATCAGTTCTATTTTATTGTAATAATATAATATACAATATTCAGAACTTAGTGTTGAATTAAACTAATGGTAATAAAAATAAGTTTTATGAGTTAAACTTATTAAACCATAATATGTAGGGAAGTTTGAAAGCAGTGCATGTTTTATAGTCTTAATATTAAAACGATAGCATATAATATATAAATTCAAGGCTAAAACATTTTATCTTTTGTATTTATTCCACATAGAGGCTCCATGTCAAGTCTTCAGTCATCTCATAGCGGTGCGACATGTACGTCCTCGGGCGAACACTCTGCTCCCAGCTCGTGCCCTTCCAGATGACAATAAACCAGACTGCAGATTTCTTCCTAAATACAAAAAAAAAAAAAAGATTTATTCACAAGTTGCCTAGAACAATACCTGTAAATTGTACAGAAATTCAATTATTTGAGATTGTCGGAAAATATTCTTTGTTCTAACGTATAATTATATTTCTTTTAAAGTGTACAGCAGTTATGCAGTCAAATTTTCCACGGAAGACTATTTCGACTTTAATTTTAGACTTACAACGATTTAGTAAATTTTCGTATTTATAATAAATTTTAACTATAATTTACAATTATAATTATTATACACTGTTTACCATTAGGTTTAAAAACATGGGATTTTGTTAACATTCTTTCAAGTTCTTATATAAAACTGCGTAACAAAAACCATCAAAGTAACAAAACAGATTTAGAAAATAGCATTTTATTTAAAAGGAAATTGGATATTGTACTATGTTTTAAGGTATAAATATATACATACATATGCATATTTGGACTGTATATAATATTTTGTATAGTTCACAATTAAAAAAAAATTAATAATAATTATAAGACAAATTATTCTGGAACGAACAAAACTATAAAGTAGCAATATTTAGTGAAATTTGACCGATTACAGGTACATGGTGCTAGAGATTATATAAGGATACTTGACAAAGAAAAATGTATAGTTTAATTTTTTAGCAAATGTATGATTAATATTTATTCTAAGTTAGTAAAGTATATAAATATATGATTATTGTAATTATTAAAAATGGAACTAAATGCATATATGTATATGGAAAATATAGTTCCAGTATTTGCACAAATCGTTCTTCCATATAGCATGAAATACCTTAGCAATAAATATAACAAGTAGTTGATCTAGTGATAAGTAATGATTAACAGCCTGATTTTTCAACAGAGTTGCAGGAAAATTGCCATTATATATATTCCAAAAGATTGCTTTTGTGGGCCTAAAAATATGTATTATAATAAGCATGAAATAAAAGTTTGATTTAAATTATAATTCTTTGTGTATATAGTTGTGTAGTTTGTAATTATACATATGTACCAGAAACATTTTATGGGGAACTGTGAATATTTAAGCTGAGGTTGAGAATTCAAGTTCAAATTAGTTAATAAATTATCAAAAATTTATAATAATATGGCGCCTAACGTCTATCTCTAATACTAAATTACTTAACATTTAATCATGAATAATAGCAAATTTATAGCCGATTAATTTCTGGTTATAAATGAGGGAAACTGTGGTTATCGGTCAGAAAAATGTCCCGTCCCCAAGATTTTTGCATGTTTTTGGACACGGGACCTTAAATCTTGGGGTTTTCCGTATGGATGTTTGTGAGGGGGAAGAATTTCTTAACCCAAATTGAATATTAATAACTCTTGTGCCTTTTGTCGAAACTTTCTGAAATTTTTCAGAGAGGTTTGTGTATTAGAGGCACGGATGCTATTAAAATTGGTGGTTAAAGGTCGAGGGAATCGTGTTTCGTGCCTCGAGTGGGGTCGGACTTTCTATAACCCACAAAAGAAATTGGGAGCTATCGGTCTGGCGAGCCAGCGGGCCTGTAGATGTTTAACAGAACCCCGATTATCCGAGGTAAAGGGGATCGATGCCACCTCGGATAAAACGGACGGTCGCGGCCATTTTGGAAAAAATTACGAATATAAAAGATTTATATGATAGAATGCAACTGGTAAGGAAAACTCAATTGTGTTTGGGCCAAGTTTTCTTCAACATTGTATAAGTATTGGAGGCGCGGGATTAAAGTGCGAGAAAAATTTGCATTTCGAGAATCATTCAGGATATTTGAAATTTCGGAGATGAAGTCATTGGTTTCGACTTCTTGCGCATCTCCGCCCCGTCGACACTAAGAAGGCCTTTTTTCGAGGCAATAGGGTGTTCGGCCCGATCCACAATGGGGTGAGGGAGCGAGGCCCGACATTTCCCGAACAGACCATTTCAGGAAATTCCAGAGATTTTTGTGAGGTCGCCGAATTCGTGGTATCCAAATGTCAGGACTTATCGTATGTGGGGTGAAGGAATTTGAGGCAAATAGCTACAGTGACAAACAAACCCGTTTATTTATATTGTCTTACAATCTAGCGTGTCTTGTCTTCTGGTGACTCGCGATGGTTCGGTTGTTGGTCCCGGGGCAGACAGTCGATGCTCGACGGTGGGAGGTTGTGACGAATGGTGAAAGTCCGAAGTTCAGTCTGATGGTGTCCACTCGTAGAGGCAGGTAAAAGTCTGGACAGTTGATTATAGTTGTTAGCCGGGGGAAGTCTGAACAGTGGTCGACACGGACAGAAGCTGGGAGCAGTCAGGAAAAGGTCTCTACACTTAACTTACTAGGGAAAGCAGGGAAAAGTCTGTCTTGTCATTGAGATCCGGGTTTTTATAAGATTTCTCTTTCCCGGATCTCCAGCCTCTGATTGGTCGGTTTTCTGTATCTAAGCAGACGACAGACCATTTCGGGCCACCAAAGGTTTAATTCGACACCGTGTTTTCATCCGATCAAGGAATATTAATCGCAACTTGAAACTCCTGCTGGTATTCAATTGTTTCGAATTCTTATAAGTGTGACCAAGGGCGTCGCCAGCCAATGGGCCAGGGGGGGCAAGATGATATAAATTGATAGAGGATATGAATTGTATGTAGGTAAAATAAAAACGATTCATAAATTTTAAGAAGCTTAAGAAGATTATTTTAATTAAAACATAATCTTCTTGGGTTTTTCGCGCGGGAATTATAAATCGGGCAATAAATGACTTAGCATTTAAATAATTTTTTTCGCATGTCTAGGGAGGGGCAACTGCCGCTCTGCCCCCTCTGACGACGCCCTTGAGTGTGACACATAATATCAGCATCTCCTTTTAAGGTTATTTAAAAACTGTTTTTCCTCTCGATTAATAATGTTGTTATTTCCCGATTTCATTTAAGGTTTTCTTCCAATTTTTACGAGCGTCAGAATCAAAACTTGATCCCTTGATATGACATGTTTATGATATTTTTAACACGTGAGCTCGAGTATCGCTCGGGCTTCACATTTTTGACTGGCATTAAATAGCTCGAGTTTGATATATATGGTTTTCGTACTTTTGAATTTTCCGCCAGATAAGGTGCTGCATTCGAGAGCACTGTCCGGGAGGTGAAATAAAAGAACAATGATAATCTAATATTTTTATTTAGAGTTATATATTTTTTACACTGTGAGCAGCTTGCAATGCCTTTTGATTGGAGATGATAAAATCATAAAATTCTTTACGGGTGTATTTGAAATTTGTGTACACTTAGTATTTCAGATTTTACATGTGTTTCATTCAGTCGATTACGACTTTTTGAGCAAAGTTCGTTTACTACGCTGAAAACACGCTCAGCAGCGGCATTTGCAATAGGGATCGAAATAGTGAATGCAACAAGTTTTTTATTTCTTTGCCAGAATCATCCAAACATTTAAAAAAATTGACTCAACGCAAGTCTACTCTCTTTGTTTTGCTTGCCACAACTTCACGAACTTCTCGCTGTAAACAGTAATCGTCATACAATTTATTCTCATTTATAGGCACGTTCGGTGCCTATAAATGAGAGGACTGAGATGAACTAAAAGATCTACCAGTGGGCGAGTGGTCTCCGTTGCCGCTCATAGCGGTGGTGACCAGACCCTAAACACTGGGAAGTTCGGTCGTGGGTTCGCGCCGCGACTCGGACAGGCTGGCTGCTAGGAGTTTTCCGGGTTTTCTCCTAGCCAATAACGACTGAATAGGAGGCCAGTTCCCCATAAAAGTCCTCCTCGACGGCACGGTTTCCCTCGCGTACGTATAGGCCGTAAGATAAACGGCTGGCTCTTCGGTCGCATAGCTATCAAAACATTACTCTTCGGAGGAAAAAGCGAATAACGCTAGAACCTCCATATGAACATCGACAAAGACAACTAAAAGATCTGAGTTCAGAGAAGAACTCAGATCTTTTAGTTCATTCCAGTCAATTTCTTCGTCCATTGTCAAAATGTTCATTTTCTTACAAATAAATGTACTCGTAAATTCGTACCACTTTATTCAAATTAGTCAAACGTCGCTCCAAGTATTTTTCTGCATATTCTTTAAAAGTATTTTGATCGTTCGAGCAGTTTTCGTTAAAGCTTGTACTATATTAGACTTTCCTCTTTTTCGGTGGTGTCATTTGCGTTGAACTTTCCGAATCCGACATTATGCTATTTATGCTGTATAAATACCAAAGCAACAACAACAATACTCGCGTACCTACTTACAGCGTTTACAAATACAAGTAATTATGTATTACTTAAATAAAAACAGTGCGTGCTTTCTGCTTCTGTCTCAGTCTGGCTTCTAATTACGCAAATGATGATGCGCGGTGAGAGAAAGCCGGGCGAAGCGGCCGCAAGCCGCGACGGGCGAGTGATAGAACACGTGTTGACTTGACTGACACGAAAACAATAGCAACTAGCAGCTATAGCGACTCGGTCTTCGACTCAGTAACAGCGTCGGTCGGTGCAGCTATTGAGCCGGAGCCCGAGTCGCTAGCTGCTATGTCATTCTGTATGTTTTGAGAGTTGAGGGGCAGTAGCAGCTCCGATTTTTCTCAGTGAGGGCGTAGCGAAAAAATTCGGGAGATTTTAACAGCGTTTCTGGAGTCGGGAGATTTTAAAAAAAAAGAGTATTTTTCCAGGGCAACTCTAAGCTATTTACGTCAAATTTTCAGAATGGTTTGTTAATCTCTGTCAAAAGGATATTTTAAAATCCCTGTTTTCTTGTCTATTAACGTAATGTATGATTGTTTTTAATGGAAAGATTTTTGGGCTGCAATTTGAAAAAGTGTAGACTTATAAATTCTCACTGTCCTCCGTCTGTTTGCCTGTTTTTATCTCGAGAATCGAGTTCTAATATTTATAGGTCGTTGTTTTCCAGGATGGTTTCTTTGCTTCACCTCTACATTTATTTATATGGCAGCTTTCATTGCATTTGAAAATCGTAAAGTTTTTATTTGAAAATTACTACTTCGGGCTAAGTGTGGACGAAAAAAGTTTAAAAAATATGCTTGAAAGTGAGTTCAGAAATTAAATATTTTTACAATAACAAAGGTAGATTTTATTCTGAAAGAAGGAACTAATAATTGGAGTAATAACAAAACTGAAAAACAGTTGAATAAGGATATGGTACCATCTCACTACCATAATTCATTATTTTTTATGGCTTTTTTCTTGTATTCCCATAATGGCGTTGCCGGGCCAGACCACTACAGAAAATTCCCGAGTTTTTAGAGCCGTCCGAATTCGATTCCGGATCCCTCAGAGCCGCAGGCCGACATCTTAACCACTCTGCCATCCGGCCGTCCCATTATGAATTTCTGAAAGAATGAAATTTAGCACACCAAACTTATTTTAATGTAAACTCCATTTTAATTTTAATCGTAAAAAGTAACGTATTTATTAAATTTCAAATGTAACGACAATTAAATTTTAAAGATGTTTTATATTAATAAAAAAAAAATGTTTAATTTTTGAAAAAATGATCAAATTAGGGTCGACTAGAGTGTTGTCGCAAATTATCACGTGGATTGATACCATTAGCGAGACAGTAGGAGTTAAGTCGGTCGTATGTCAAAATTCGAAGAATATGCAGGAAAATAAGTTTCGTTAGCAGCATTACTTCATTAATACTCATCGAATAATAACTTCGTTCTTTTATTGCGGTAGGTTTTAAAATTATAAACATATTTTCAGATAATGACGTATAAACTTGTATTAAAGAAATGTACAATTTTATTTTTCAGTTATATCCACACGATGGCCCTGTTTTTAAGAGGACTTTTGGATGGTCTCCGTCGAAACAGTCCCGATTTAAGTAATCCGTATCGAGTTGTGGAAGTAAAACCCGAAGATCACGTCCATTGCTCGATCCTTTCTCGCGAAGATTGTTTAGTTTTGTATTTAAATAAAGAAAATTCTTCTTACGAAACTGTTCTTCATCAAGGACTCACGTGTTCAAATCCAAATGTTGCTTATAGGTAATATTACTTTTGATTACAGTTTATTTGTTTGATTAATTTAAAATACACCGTTTTTTCCTTTCACCAGTTACTTATTTATGTTGTCTAGGAGTTATACGTTTGAAAAATATTCCGTTTTTGAAATATGTGGTTTTGAAGTAAAATTGAAAATTATCTTCTTTCAAGCAAATGCCAAAATCTGTTCGATAAGCTAGAAAAGAGGCTTTCTTTAACTTTGCGCCGTGCTCGTCGGGGTCGTCCGTAAATTACGTCTGCATTTTTCTCGAAATTTTTACTCCTCCCCGGTCGTCCCGGTCCGTCCGAGTTTCCGCGACCTCCTCCTCTCTTCGGATGTCCGACGAAACTCCGCTCCCCTCGAAACCTTTATCGTTTCGCGAATAACAAAATGCGTAAACCGTATAAAATTTAACGAAATAAAACGGATGTCCGTCGAAGTTCGACGCCCTCGTCCGTACGTTCTTCTCTATCTCTCTTTCCGTTATTAACTAGCGAATGTAATTATTTAAATTGCTGTTAACTCTACAGTTTGTTCCCAGAACAGATTGTTTTCTAAGTCAGTCTGAATATTATTTATTTTATATTATAACATTGCATGCAAAAATTAGTTATTGACGTTTAGTAATGTATTATTTGGATATGATATATGTTATAATTTTCTAGATATGACTAAAATAATCATTTGTTGTTTTAATAGGTTACAAATGAATACTCTTGTGTATTTTATCTCGTTTATTTTTGGGCTGCACTACGAAAAAATTATAGACTATAAATTCCTACCGTCGCCGTCTGTCTGCTCTTCCTTAATCTCGGGAACGGTGTTAGATAGACGAAATTCGAGACCGGACGTGGAAAGCTTAGGGGCAGGAGGTCCCGATTATCTATATATGTACTTCCGGTCTAGACTGAAAGTCGCGTGATTGCGATTAAAAAATTTTTCTCGGAACGGAGTTACGTAGATGACCAGCATTCTATTTGTTATTCTTAGCTTATTTAACAATTGGCATGTAGAAAATACATGCAAATTGTATATTACAACAGTTCCTCAACCATACAGTACTCAAAATTAAAAGAAATAAAATAACTAACAACAATGTAGTAAGTATGGTTGCTGTATATACTAATTTTGTGTGTACCGTCCTTGTAATCCAATAATGATACTGGTAGACGATCATACAGCAATGGTTAGGGAAAATTTTCGTTTATTTATTCAAATGCATTTCGGGTTGGTTTATCTCCCAACCCCTCTTCAGTGCTGTTAAGGAATACAAAATATGGTAAGGTTTCCGACAATATTAAAAATCACATAAATTGGACTACAACAAACAAAAACTTACATATTACTTGTTGGTACATTTTTTTACAATTATTTTTCTATATTTTAACATAAAGGTGTATTAAATTCTCTATAACATAAAAAATTTTTGTGATTTAATACAATTTGGTAAAAAATATATATATACAGTTATTAAATTTAGATTAATTATATAAAAACTTACATTTGCAGTGAAAGTGCTATGTTTCTAATGAGGGTGAGTAAAGACTAAAAAGGCAGGTGTTTATCCGGTCTTGACTGTGTTACAGCTTACTGACGTGTTGTAAAGTTATTCAATACACTTGGCAATCCGAAACAGTGGGGTGTGCTTTAAACGATGTTTAACGTATCGAGGTGTCCTTTATTAGTTCGTACCATTGGGAGTTTATTGTCATATCCTCGGAAATATTAATAAGATGCTCTTTAGGGTGTTTTTTAATTTCAATGTGTTCTTTAAATTTTCGTTTGTATGGATTTTTCTCAGAATGTAAAATCCTGATATTGTTTTTATTAATTTGACAATTATTTTCAATTGTGTGGGTGTACCAAGGAGAAGTGTTATGTTTAAGGCAGATAGCAGCTTCGTGTTCTTTAATTCTAGTTTCTAATATTCGGCCAGTTTCACCAATATAAATTTTCGGGTCATGACAGTTGCATTCTAGTTTGTAAACTGTTCCAACACTTTTAAGGATGTCTGTTCTGTTGCTGTATTGTTTATTAACGTTATGATGGATAGAGTTGGATATTTTGTTGGTCAAAGATGGAGCCAAACTAATGTTGTCTTTTTTAAGGATTTTATTGCAGTTTTCAAAGATGTTTTTTATATATGGGAAAGGCTTATATAATTTGTCTGGTTTGTGTTTTGTATTATATCTGTGTTTCCAGTATTGTTTTTGCCATGTGTTTAGTTTTGATTTGGGATAGTCGTTAAGTAAAAAAGGAGTTAACTAACAAAATCAAACACGTTTACCTAAATAATAAAATAAACGAATACAACAAATATTATATTCTTAATTTCAAAAATAATAGAACCCCCAAACTAATATAAGATTAAAAACCCACAAAAATGAAGAGAAATACAGGCCTTTAGTTGATTTTAAATTTTCTATTCTTTACAATTTAGAACAATATATAAAGCAACAATTAACAGACAGATTATTCTCGTTATAGCGTGAAAAACGCTGATGAAGTTATAAACAGAATACTGAAATTGAAAAAAGAAAACACTGACAAATTAATAGTCTAGATGTAATAAATATGTACCCAAATATAAAATGGAAATTAATAGAAGAAAGCCTAATTAAGCAAAATGTGGATAAAACTTTAATTAACCTAATACAATTTGCATACAAGAAAAACTATTTTAAAGTTAATGACGACTTTAATAGGCAAATAGATGACATCAGTATGGGATCAAAAATGGGGATAAAATTAGCTGAATTAGTCATGAAAAACATAGATGAAAAAATAAATAATATCCCAGGCATAAAACTAGTAATGAGGTATGCAGATGATTACTTAATTATATAAAGTAACAAAATAAAAAACGATAATATTATCCTCAACATCGCTAACAATATTAACGAAAACATTCAATTTGACATAGAAATAGAAAACAATAACAAAATTAATTACCTTGACATAACAATCACGAACACACCTAATAATTTTTCCTTCATAACATACAAAAGACTCTGTAATGTTAACAAAACCATCAACTACGACTCATATCTTCCGGAAAATATAAAAAAGAATATTTTTGTCGTGGAACTAAAAAACATTTACACAAGAACAACAGATAATAATTGCCGGAAAATTAAATTAAAAGCGTTAGAAACTAAATTTTTACTTAACGACTATCCCAAATCAAAACTAAACACATGGCAAAAACAATACTGGAAACACAGATATAATACAAAACACAAACCAGACAAATTATATAAGCCTTTCCCATATATAAAAAACATCTTTGAAAACTGCAATAAAATCCTTAAAAAAGACAACATCAGTTTGGCTCCATCTTTGACCAACAAAATATCCAACTCTATCCATCATAACATTAATAAACAATACAGCAACAGAAAAGACATCCTTAAAAGTGTTGGAACAGTTTACAAACTAGAATGCAACTGTCATGACCCGAAAATTTATATTGGTGAAACTGGCCGAATATTAGAAACTAGAATTAAAGAACACGAAGCTGCTATCTGCCTTAAACATAACACTTCTCCTTGGTACACCCACACAATTGAAAATAATTGTCAAATTAATAAAAACAATATCAGAATTTTACATTCTGAGAAAAATCCATACAAACGGAAATTTAAAGAACACATTGAAATTAAAAAACACCCTAAAGAGCATCTTATTAATATTTCCGAGGATATGACAATAAACTCCCAATGGTACGAACTAATAAAGGACACCTCGATACGTTAAACATCGTTTAAAGCACACCCCACTGTTTCGGATTGCCAAGTGTATTGAATAACTTTACAACACGTCAGTAAGCTGTAACACAGTCAAGACCGGATAAACACCTGCCTTTTTAGTCTTTACTCACCCTCATTAGAAACATAGCACTTTCACTGCAAATGTAAGTTTTTATATAATTAATCTAAATTTAATAACTGTATATATATATTTTTTACCAAATTGTATTAAATCACAAAAATTTTTTATGTTATAGAGAATTTAATACACCTTTATGTTAAAATATAGAAAAATAATTGTAAAAAAATGTACCAACAAGTAATATGTAAGTTTTTGTTTGTTGTAGTCCAATTTATGTGATTTTTAATATTGTCGGAAACCTTACCATATTTTGTATTCCTTAACAGCACTGAAGAGGGGTTGGGAGATAAACCAACCCGAAATGCATTTGAATAAATAAACGAAAATTTTCCCGAACTAACAACAAATTACTTTGTTGCAACTCCATCTTTGCTGTTCTCAAAATAACTTTGTTTTATTATCTCTAAAAAATGTGAAGAAAGTAAAATATCATATTACTGCAAAATACAGATGATATCTTTGTTTGTAATCAAATTGAAAATAGCTAACAAGTACGTTATTCTTCTCAACAATACGCATAAGACGAAAAGCTGAAACAATGGTATTTGCACACTGACAGGAAACAACTCATTTGCAATATAAATCTTCAGTTAATAATAACTAATTCCAAGTCAAAATTCTAAAAAAAAACAAAAACGTACTTTTTAAAAATGTTTTAAACCAAAAAGAAAATCAGATTTTTTTTAATACTTTTTACACACTTTACATTTCCCATTTGAAATCATAATCCATTTAAGCTATGTCATTCCGTTAGCCACGTAACACAACATAGCACCGTGCGACGTAGGAACGTGACGTGATACGGCACGTAGGAATCGAACGTAACAATACCGTGTTTTATATTGAAATACGAACGTGCTAAATGGATCCTTTTTCTGTATTCCCGATTTATGCAGTCATTTCCGGGAATCGTCTGCTATATAACTACGAAAACTAAGTGCGCGTCGTTTTATAACTACAATATAAATATCACAAAAACCTTTCGTGAGAAATTTTTATTTCTTATAAAAGTAAAACATTTATTGCAGCACATAATGAATGTGAAGTAATTCAATTTAGATTGATTTTTGTAGTCAAGTCAATAGTTTTTATCAGATATGCCTTTTATTGTATGATCACTAATGTGCTTGAAATTTGTATTTATGTGTTATATTATATTATGGTGCCATTATATTACATTATATGAAGGTTTTTTGGCGTCATTGTATTGCTTTAATAAATATTTTTAATATATCGTATAATAAGTAACATTTTTCTATTGTACCAAATACAATATAAAAATTTACTTTTTTAATGTATTTGTTCAGGTGCTGGTTGGGGCTCCAAGATTTTATATTGAGAACGTGAGCTTTCATTATAGTTTTTGAATTCCTTTCTCTTATAAAGTGAGCATGACTTAAAATGGATGTTAGATAGTCAGTTTTTGGGTTGGCTTAAAGAAATGAAGCACAATAGTGGTAAAGGTTTTCATAATAATTATAAAATATAACTAATATTGTTTATTTTAATATATGAATTAAAAATTGTTCCTCTGAGTTTTGCTCCTGGATTAACTTCAATATCCGTCTGTACTTTTTTTGACTTCCATTTTTTGTATAACCTCTCTAATTTAAACTTTTCGTTAATCAAAACAGCACTCTTGAAATAATTAGTTCGGATTATTGAATGTGCATTGTAACAGCAATGAAGTCTCAACTAAAGCTGCATTCAGACAGGCATTTCTTGCTCTGTTATGTGGAAATATTCATAATGGTACATGAACTTTTACAGTTGACCAGTTAAGTATCAATATTTTTTATAATACTTTTCTTTAGGATTGTATACAATTGGATATTTTTCTATTTCAATAATTAGATTTTTGTTTTTCAATATGCTTTCCTGCTTTTTTTTCTTGTGCTGTCGTTTTTGTTTATGTACAAAACGACGAGACAATTTTGATTGGTTGAATGTACGATTCTTTCTGTCAAAATCAACTTGGGGATTGATTCCAATGTAATGACTGTTGCTCCTGGAATGGCTTCGTGGCATAAAACAATGTCACATTATGTTATGTGTGCTTGTCTGAATGTAGCTTAAAAATATCACACTGCTATTTTGCTCAGATAATAAAAACTATAAAACCTTATTCCTCATTAATTAATAACTTCTAATACATAGCATTAGAAGGTGTTTTTAAGCATATAAAAATTTAAAAACAGTATATTTTTATCCTGTTATATCTGAAAGTATTCAAATGTTTATTTATAGAGAAATGAATACTTTTTATTTTGTAATATCAGAAATTTAATATTTGGTATTTATTTAGTTACTTTAATTTTAAGATTTATATGTCTAACCTCTTTTAAATTTCACTATATAAATCTCTAATTTATGGAAAAATAATATGCAAGCAACGTATAGAACGACGACGATGCGGTATGTAGACGAAACGGAATGTGTACCGGTGGACGAGAGTAATATGCAAGTGAAATTTATTAAGAATAAATTCGTAACAAGCTGCCAATATTAAAACAAATTTTACATTTTGGTTTTAAATGATTAGATTCAAAAACATATTTCTTGAGATTGTAAACTAAATATTTAAGATTTTACATTAAGATTTTTGTAATTATTTAATTTTTAGCTTGATAAAAATTAAATTTATATATAGACAATTTTTACAATTACTTGTCTTAACTCTGTATTTATGCTAGGATTTTTCATTTTTATACAAATATGAATTCAAATATATAAATAAAAGTAAAACGAAATTTATTTGAAAACATTTCAAAGTTAATCGTACATTTAATTGTACAGTAGAACTCCAATTATCTAAAGTAATGTGGACCAATTCTACCCCCTG
Organism: Centruroides vittatus; assembly: GCF_030686945.1. Lineage (NCBI taxonomy): Eukaryota > Metazoa > Arthropoda > Arachnida > Scorpiones > Buthidae > Centruroides > Centruroides vittatus. The sequence continues at coordinate 444,362 of NW_027122237.1, read as the reverse complement.
GATAAGGAGCCGTCTATAAATGACGTCCACGTCGGACGGGAGGAAGGGGTTACTACGAGTCGGACGAGAGAGAGGGGAGAGGTCGAACTTCGACGGACATCCATTTCATTTCGTTAAATTTTATACAGTTTATGCATTTTATTATTCATAAATTGATAAAGATTTCGTGGGAGGTCGAGTTTTGTTTGACGTCCAAAGAGGGGAAGGGATTACGGAAACTCGGACAAACTGGGACAACGGAGGACGGGGAGTAAAAATTTCAAGAAAAATGCAGACGTACTTTATGACGGCACCTAACCGACAACCCGGATCAAACAGGTTGCCGTAGCCATTTTGGATAAAAAAAACTATGAATATAAAAAATTTATATGGTAGATCATTTTTAATAAACCTCTTTTTATGCCTTAGTGAATTTAATTATATTAAGAACAACATTTTTTACATTATTTTTTATACAGTTTTAAGAATAAAAATATTATCATAGTTACATTTTAATATGAATAATTAGTCTCACATTGAAGTCAAATGATGAACAGTAACAGAAACGAATCATTTTGGAATATATGTTATCATTTCGTACTTTCTTTTATGAAATACGGTATAAGAAAACTAGCGTATTCAATTGCAGATGTGCCTCGGATAACGAGTTCTAACGTATTTGATTTAAATCGACCGCGACTCTAAACTTGATTTATTATTTAAACCAAACGAAGGGACAAATTACTGGGTTGTTGTATGGCCAAGCTAATGATTAGAAAATTGATTAGTTTCTAATCATTAACTTAGCCGTACAATAGCACGATAATTTGGCACTTTGTTTGTTATTTGATTTAATGAGTATTTTACGTTATTTTAAGTGTCTTAATGTTTATATAAAAAATTGTAAGATTATTATTAAAAAACACAAAATGATCAACAACTGCCAACTGAAATTTATTTCTTTAATTTCCTTAAACATGTATAGTACATTTCTCTTCTTTTTCTATTTCCTGTCTGGATCTAAAAAAACTGTAGGTGTATAACAATTGTCTTTATTCACAGTTATAATATATTGTATGAAATACTTTTATAATAATTTGTAATGTATTTTTATAATGATAAATAATACTTTTGTAATCATCATAATAGTTTCTAAGGTTGTTTTAATTATCGTGTTTTAGTAAAGTCAGACAATATTTTAATTGAAAAAATTACCAAGAAGTAGATCAATAAGGTCAAAAACTGGGTTGAAAATGTTAGCATTTCTTAAATTTTACTTACTATTGAAGGTTTATTGATTAATTCGGCAAAGTAAATCAGTTTTATATGATAAATTTAATACCAATCATGTATTATTATAACCCTTTTTTTAAGCATTCAACATACAAAAAATAATAAATTAACATATCATAGCTATTTATAAATTATATCGTTGGACTGCAATTTGAAGAAATTGTACACCTATAAATTTCCACTATCGATTAAACATTAATTAAAATAATTAATTAAAAATGCTGGAATGAAAAATTGATATATTACAAAATTCTAATACATAGAAGTGCCACGTAAGTGTCTTCTTTCTTTCGTAATGTCCTTTACACACTTTGGGAACATAGTCTTTATGGCAGAGCCTATGTTACGAAAGAAAGAAGACACTTATGTAGTACTTCTATGTATTAGAATTTTGTAAAATTTCCACTGTCATCTGTCCTTTCTTAATCTCGGTAACAAAGTTAGATAGATGAAAGTCGAGACCAGATATGGAAAACTTAGGTCGGGAGGCCTCAATAAACTATGTACAAACTTCCGGTTTACACCAGAAGTCAATTTATTTCAATTCAAAATTTTTTTCTTGAAACGAGTTAGATAGATGACTGGCATGACTCCATTGCTAACAGGAAATGCATGACGTACAGGGGCAAGACACTATTAATTTGAGGTGGAGAGCATATATTTTAAATCAAATAAATTAAAAATATGATTAAAAATTGCAGCCTGGCATTGTGATGATGTCATAATAAATAATTGCTCATTGTAATTTGTCTTTATGATAGACAAATTTATACTATTTTATGAACTTATTGAAGTTTGTTATAGTTGGTTTATAGGGTCTATATTATTGAACTTATAACTTATTAATAATAGTATCAATATATATATATATATGTACAGATGTACAGTACATTTATAAATAAGATGTAATTATTATGTATATACAGTAGAGCATCGATTATCCGAATACCGATCGACTGAAACGTCGGTTAACCGAAAGCGTTCCGGTCGGCAAATTCAAATTTCCGCTAATGTTGTGGTGCTGCAACACTCTCCCCTCTCCCTGCCAACCTAAACTCTAGGCCTAGTTTAATGTACTACATTATGTAAGGTATATATTTGTAAGAAATGTGATACAAATTATATACAGTACAGTTTTGTGTTAATGTATTTTTCGTAAATGATGGTTATCCGAACAACCCCAGTCCCAAATTGTTTCGGATAATCGATGCTCTACCACATATATGTAATGTCGTGTTTTATTTGAGATGTTGAACTTCATTATTTCATTAGTTTCAGAAGAGATTTTTTTCTGTTTATATTTAAATTAAGATCTTAAGAAATGAAAGCTGCAGATCCATGTATGCTTTTATACAAAGCATTTTATAGAAGTGATGTCATTGACAATCACTATATCATTTATGAATAGTCTGACACAAGTTAAATCATTATTAATTACATAATTATTATTATTAATGTCATATTTCATATTGTGACTATTAATTATGTTTACATTATTGAGAAAAGATTTCATTCCTTTCTGTATCCTAGCATATCCTGAGACAATTTACCCATATATTCTATAATTATATATCAATCAATCTTTATTATTTGATATAACTTTTGTTATTACAAAGGGGGTTAAAAGAACATTATTGTTTACAGGTAGCTACATGAACAAAGAAATTGTATAATTTATACAAAGTTAGCTTAGAAAAATTATCACCGAGTATAATTTGATAACAAAAATCAGATGGCAAAGTAACAGCTCGGGTATCCAAAAAGAAGTTACAAGAATCGAGAAGGTGTTTTCTCATATCCATCACTACTGATCCACAAAAAGAACATTCTGAATCGTCCGAGATATTAATTGATTTGCCATTTAGGTTTATGGAGAACCTATTTAGTCTAAACTGTGCACCAAATGACTTTAGTTTATAACTCAAATCAGACAATAAATAAGGCATTGGACTCCACTTTCCATTAAGGAAGATTTCACTGTTCCAGCCTCTTTCAGTCAAATATTGAACATCCCTAAACCAATACAGGTCTCTCAATCGTCGATCACAGTCCAGAAAGAACTGACTCTCACTTAAACACATATAGCTATATGACAATCCTATATTATTTAATAATCCTTTAGCGATAGCTGGCCATGGCTTCAAAAAAGAATTACCATCCATCTTTGAAAGTCTTGTATATGTCAATTTTCGATAATCGTCTTCCGGTAGGTCAACTAGTTTCCTCCAAAATCTAAACAATTTTATCACCAATCCAATTGCGAGGGGAGGTCTTCCCAATTCCATTCTCAATGCAGACCCCGAGACAGATCTGTTAATATGAAACACCCGCTTAAAGTAGAATAATTGTATCGGTTCAAACTTGTCCACTAAAACACCGCCCCAAACCGGGAAAGCATAAAACATACTTGGTCCAATCAAAGAATCAAATAGTTTAAAGTAGTTATTTAATGACGACGCTTTGATTTTAATAAGTAACGAGACGAGATTGGAGATCCTAGATCTTGCAGCAGGCAACACCTTGTTTAAATGATAGGAGAATGTACCATGTGAAGAGAAATAAATACCCAGATATTTAAAGTTAGACGCAATTTGAAATCTATGGTTTTCTAAACTAAAACTATCTGTTTTTTTAAGTTTTCCACCTCTACGAAAGATCATAAGCTTTGTCTTTTCCAAATTAATTGTCAATCGATTATCTTCACAGTATTTCCAAGTAAGATTAAGTCTTTCTCTAAGCGAAGAAGCCGAATTAGCCAAGAGAAGGATATCATCAGCATAAAGAAGACAGTTAATTTCAACATGAGAAGATAAAGGTATCATAGAACTTTTACCTCTCAGAAGCCCAGGGAGATCATTCAAAAACAAAACAAAAAGGATAGGACTCAGTGGTTCTCCTTGAGGTAGCCCTCTATTGGACTCAACATAATCAGTGCTTAATGAAAAAGTTTCTATAAAATATCTAGTATTGGAGAAGAGACTCTTAAGTAAGTTTACAAAAAACGAAGAAAGACCAATGCTTCTAAGCTTATACCATAACAAATCATGATCAACTGTGTCGAAAGCTCTCTTGAGGTCAATAAATGTGGTATATAATTTCCCTCGTTTCCTCGATAGTGATATTTGAATAAGACCGGTCAAAATAAACAAATTATATTCGACACCTCTATTTTTAACAAATGCTCCTTGAACAGGTGTAACAATATTAAATTCGTTCATCCAAATCCGGAGTCGATTTGCAACAATAGTTGAAAAGACCTTTCTAAATACATTAATTAAAGCGATTGGTCTATAATTAGTTGGCGTCTGCCTACATCCCTTCTTATATATCATTCTCAAAGCAATTTGTTTCCAAGATAGTGGAAAGGAGCACCTAGACCAAAAGGAATTAAACATATCTAATATATCCATTAGTATTTCTGTAGAAAGGCATTTTATCATTTCATTCCTTATATTGTCAGGACCTGGGGCCTTAGATGATCTTAATTTTCTGATTACAACTTCTAATTCGCTCAGGGTAATAAAGTCATCCAAAAGAGGCACAGTATTATTAAGACTTACATCGATATAAATTACTGTATCTGGTCCAGCGAAATACTCTTGCAAATATTTTAACCAATCCGAGGGAGATATAGCATTTTCACACGGTTTCTTAATTCGAAACTTATTGACTAGTGACCAAAAATCTCTAGTATTTTTTGTCTTCAATAATAGTGAATTTATTTTAGACAAAAAGATCTTTTTCTTCGCCTTACATAGCAACTTGTAGCTTTTATTTAATTTACAATATTCGTCCAAGAGGTTTCTACTTTTGTTTCTTCGAAACATTCGTAGTATTCGGTTCTTAGATTTCTTTAGACGCAGACACTGTAAATCAAACCATTGCTTCTCAAATGATAACAAGGAAATGTTCTTCTTGACCATCCCACATCGTAAAGCCGAAGTCAACAAAATGTTTAATAATTCATCATAGTAACTCTGCGCATCCAGCGAAAAAGTGATCTTAATCGAGGTATACAGCGAGCTAACCAAAGATAAATAGTCATCCGATCTATCTTGTTTCCATACGTAGCGAATTTTTGGGAGTTTCAGAGTCCGTACGCTATCCGTCGTAAATTCAAATGAAATTGAGATTGGAAAGTGATCAGAATTAAAAATATCAAGAACTCTAAAATCCAATAATCTATCTAGTAAATAAACATTTACTGTTATTAGATCTATAACAGATAGACCAACTGTTGAAAGAAAAGTGAATTTAGCCGGATTGTCTGAGGCACATCGACCATTTAAAATATATAATCCGTGCGACTTAATCAGTTGTAAAAAACTTTTTCCTCTTTGGTTCAATGTTAAGTCATTAGATCTTCGGGAATTTAGAACATTAATATTACTCCCAGCATAAAAATTATCTAGTTCCTCGCCTATTCTGGCATTCATGTCACCTAAAATAACTATATCGTCGTCAGAGGAAATTCATCAACAAGTCTTCCATTTTTTTTAACAGAAAATCATAAAGATCTATTCTCATATAAACAAGAACAATAATCAAGCTTTGACTAAGTGAACAAGAAAATCTTCCATAGTTTAATTTAATCACCATAAGATTATCGGAGTTAAACAACATTTCCGAGGAACCCAATTTCTGGGAAACTGCAAGAATAAGACCGCCATAAGGACGACCGGGACCAATTGGCTTTTTAGCAAGTTGTTCGTATAGAAACAAATCTGAGTTCAACATAGAGAGAACCGGTTTGAAATGCTTAGTTAACCATGTCTCAGTTAAAGCAACTAAATCATAATTTTGCAATATATAAATGAACTCTTGGTCATTCACTGACAAGTCCAGCGTTCCTTGGCAATTCCAAGACAGTATCCTCATTTCTAAAGTTTTATTTGTCTCGTTAGCAGTTGTTCCACTTAACCTTTTTGGCTGGGTTTGTCTAAAAAAGTATCGATCTTCTGTAGTTCATTCGTATCCAAATTAAAAGTAAATCTGTCACCATCGACAGTCAGGCAATCGGCTTTCAAAAATACTTTTTTTTTCAAAGATTTTGCTTCCTGCAAAAAAAGGCAACAGTTTTTTACGCCTTAATCTCGACCTGTATGACAAATCGTCAAAGACTCTAATGCGCGAGAATGACGGCAACGCTTGAATTTTCTTTAAGTTTTTAAAGATAGCTCTTTTGTCATCTTGACTACAGAGTTTAAACAAAAAAAGTCGAGTACCCGATATTCGATAACTATTAACTACAGGAATAGACTCCCCGCTCTGTCTTTTAAATAATTCAATAAACCGATTAGCATTGTTAACTATTTCCTCGTCATCGCCACTCAAACCAGAAACAATGATATTATCCTTCTTCGAATCGTTATGAACCGAGTCTATATAATAATTTTGAAGAGAAAGTTTATCCATACATACAGTTTTAAAGGACGAAAGTTCAGCAATTTCTCCTTCCAGGCGAGACAGACGTTCGTCGTATTCCTTATGTAAATTAGACAGCCAGTCAAATTTCGACGACAATTCCTCCAGTTTCGATAGAATAGTATCGAAACGTTCCTCGAGGAGACATAGAATCTTCTGAGGTAGTTGAGAAGAAATATCCTGCGATGCAAAATAGTCCTCCAATCGAGATGATTTCAGCGTTGGTTCGCTTGGAGATCGGCGGCGTTTGCCGGCGGACGTCGAAGCTTTATTGCGAGGTGAAGAAGGTGGTGTACGAGACATTGGGCCTGGGTTAAGTTCGACTCCTCCAATAACAAGCAAAAAGAACAAAATTAAAAAAGAAAGTATCACAGTAGAAAAAGACATCTTCTATAAAGTCAATTAATGGAAGACAATAAATTGTAGTTCGAAACAGTAACTCGAAGAAAAAACCACGCCAGCAGCCAGCACTGTCAACAGCCTATAATTATATAAAAAGGAGGATAAGATTCTGTTATCTATAAATAGGCCAGCTTTGTTTATGTAACATATGTTTTCCACATAGACAAATCCTTCATTGATGTACTACAGGTCAAGACCACCATTCCAGTAATTCACAGAAACTAAAGATGTTTACACATTTAGACCCAACTTTAGACATCACACCCACAAACATTCTCAACTTTGCACAACATACATGTGAGAAAATAGAACATATCTTGATACTACCAGAGACAATTGTTTATTACATCAACACATAGTTTTGATGGTGTGTTGAAAATGCAGGAAAGTAAACCAAGACTTAAAGAATTATAATTACTTGGTGAAAGTTATAGATAATATGTGACCACAATGAGCAGAATGCTTGTGTACAAACATTCAAATGTAAGAAAAGGGGGAATGTATAAACAGTTAAAATGGAACAGAAAGGAGTAAAGTAACAAATATATATAAACAATTAAAAATGTAACTAGTGTAATACATATGTATAGGCACAAGTATATTTATGCATAAACAAAATTACTATATGCAGTGGAGGTGCAACGTAACTTAATTTCATTTAAACTTTTATATTATTTACTTATAATAAATCATTAATTATATAATAATTACTTCCTTCGTTTGGATTATTTTGTTTACACATTATTTTTATTTTATCTAGTTTGCATCGGACAACAGATCAGTCAGAAGCAGAGATTATTTATTTACAACTCAGAGATAAGATCCCACTCATTGTCACGCTCTTCCCAGAAATGTTAACGAAAGATACCATACAAGAATTATGCGATATTATACGAAAAAATCCGGGTTGGACTTTAGCGCATATCGTGGCACATTTTGGTCAAGTCGATAGTTTTAAAAATGAAATAATTTCTGGGTAAGTTAATATTAATTATAATTTATAAAAACTCATGGTAAAAAGTTCTCTTCTTCAATGTTTCCGTTGAAAAAATATTTATTATTATTATGTTTTTAATTAAATCTTATAAAACTGACCTTAAAGATGTGTAATAAATCAGCTACTTACAATGCAGGATAATAAGGACCTATGTATTATTAAATGCCAGATAGTTTTCTCTATATCTTCCTTCCCATCTTTTTCATATTTATTGCAAATTAATATTTTGGGGACATTAGTATAGTTTAGAGATGTCACAGTAGAGAGAGTTCTTAGTACTATACATACTATATTATACTATACTATAAAAATATAAGGAAGATGGATCTTTGTCAATTCAAAGACATTCAGGAACGTTAGACTAATTAATAGTTACACTGTTAAAATAGGTTTCTGGTGAATTTGTAAGAATCGGATGTTTTTCTCTTTCTTTAGCACGAAGTTAAATGAAAAAATTCTTTAAAAATGAAACATCTGGCTTACTAAAATAACAGAATCGTTTAAAAATAGTAACATAATGTTGACAATAAATCAAAAACCTTTAAATACTCAACAAAATTCATATATGCTTAATGTTTTTGACTATTTTTAATTATCTCCAGAACAAAAAAAAAGAATATTAAAAAACTTTAAATTACAAATTACGGCAAATAGAATAAGTAACATTAAAAATATTAACGTAATTTAAAAACTAAATAAATTGTAGTATTTAAAAATTTTAGTTTGTTTTTTAAGTAGTTTTGTTTTTCAATTCAAAGTAGATTTAATTCACAATATTTGTAGAAATTATAATAGAATTCAGTATTTGACATGTAAATAATTAAATTTATTATCTTACAAGTTTTATTCAATAATGTGTCATAACTAAATAATATTGCAGAAGTATTAATGAAACCTGTAAAGAAACCTTGGTTACTCCACTTCATATTGCAATTAAAAGGCAACACTTTTTATTAGTTCAAACATTGATAGCAATGGATGCAAGGCTAGATATTCTGGATGTAGACGGAAACAGCATTTATCATTACGCCGCAATAACGAACAAGGATATTATACAGGTTAGAAAGTTGTTTATAATTAGATTAAATGTATTGATTATGATAATGAAATATCAGTTATTAGAAGTTTATATATAAATTGAAAATTATCTTTGTTAACAAATAAATTAAATCTTTTAAAGAAAGCTTAAAATAGTAAAAGATAGAATCTGGCATAATTTATTCATTAATAAAGCAAGATATTCTGTACTACTACTGTCAAGCATGACTGGGAATTACGTAATTATTGGTCGGGCCTTTTGTCTCGGTCGGGTCGGTCGGAGCCCTCTTGTTAATATGTTACGGTAACACGGGGAAAAGAATGAAATACATTTATCCTACTATCTTCCCCTAATTAATATATTATGTTCTCATCAAACGCTACTCATTGTAAGACTGACCCGACTAGGACAGTGTGGCAGACCGTGACGGTACAGACACCTCTGCCATTTGTGTCCCGTATACGGAACAGTACCGAAAATTCTATAGCCTCGAGAAAGGTTTCCATGCTGTCTTTTCTGTGTAATAGAAAGCTTGATGTTCTTTTGGTTTCTTAAAAGAGATGAGGCAAAGCTTAAATAAAAAATTGCAATGTCAAATGATATGAAGTAGCACCATCTGGTCAACACTCTGACTTTGGATATAATAATAATAATATGACAATAAAAAATAATCATAAATAATAAATATTACAATGTGTTATGAAGTACCTCCATCTGTTGAGAAAGGACAATAAATCAAGCCACAAACAAATGAACAGACTTCAATTATTTTATTAATAGTTCTTTGTTGTGTAAACTCGTTTTTCTAGTTTAATTTTATTTGCTTCTTTTCCATTAATTAATTTAATTAATCAACTTTGTTTTTGTTCATACAACCATCAACTATAGCCATTTTGCATTATGACAAAATATATAATTAATAACATCAAATAATGTCATATTACTTTAATAAATATTTTTGAAATGATAACTGACATTTCTGTTAGATCCTATGGTCTTAACTTATATATTGCTTAGTCAAAGTGTATATATGTATGATTAACATATTAGTAGATTTGTTTATCTTAAGTTTATTCACTAACAATTATTACTATATTGTGTTTTGTGAAAAAACATGTAAAAATTAACTTTGATACTTTAAGTTAGAAATTTTTACAAATATTCTACAAATAATTTCAAAAGTAAAATGTATTTTAATTTTCTCATCTAGGTGTTGGCTTCCAAACCGAATATCGGAATTATAAACTTACGAAACAATAAAGGTCATACTCCTCTTCATTTAGCATGTCTAAATGATAAACCAGAATGTGTGAAAGAATTGCTACGATCCGGTGCAGATGTAAATATTGCCGGTACGGATGATGGAGTGCCTTTACAGTGTGCGGTGGAAACTTCAAGTGCAAGGTTTAAACTTTTTCTTTATTACAAACAAAATTTATTTAAAAATTATAAATTATATATCAGTATTTAAATTTTTTGTTCTGTAAATTCTTATCAAGTATTTTTTTTATCTAAAAGGTTTTTATGTCACCATTCTGTTCTATTTTTTGTTACAAAAATAAGCTTTTTCTCTATCTTATGTAAAATTACCGCCATACATCATCTTTTAACAAGCATCTATAAAATCTTGTTAATAATCTTAAAAAAAATAGATTCCTCTAAAAATTAAAATACAGTAGAACCTCGATTATCCGGATTGTTCAAAATAAACAAAAATTTTACAAATTTGCTGATTTGCACTTGGCGATTGCAACACTGTTTATGTACGTGATGGAATGCGTAACTTTTTTGTCCCAACAACGTCTCACCCGGCACGGTGGTCCTAAACTTTTTAATACATTTTGCGTCGTAATAAAAATATAACTTGACATACATATTTATAAATAATTTATATTCAGATTACATCATTTCTATGACCGAGGGCGGCGTAAGGCACGGGCGACTTGGGCCGCCGCCTACGGCCTTGCAGTCATAGGGGCCTCGCGCCTCGAAGGTTTATGCATTACTTAAAAGCCGTGAACGCGACGAAAAAATTTTACTCGTCATAAAACGATAATTAGTTTGCATTTTTATGAATAAAAATTTGACGGTTTCAACTGCTTTTTATTTTATAAAATCCGTCTTCTTACGCCACCAGAGGGCCTTTAAACAAGTAGGCAGTGTTAGTGTGGTCAGTAGTAGTCCAAATTCAAAACGAATGTTTGTTTCTTGAAAATTTGATCACAATTTAAATACAGTACAGTATTATTTTTCGATTATCCGGATTTTTCCTTATCCGGACTACCTTCATCCCCAATTAGTCCGGATAATTGGGTTCTACTGTATAAATTCTCTTTTTTTTTCTGATTAAGTTTCATTTTTAATGGAATGAATCCTGGTTTCTGTCACAATTTGGAAATATTCTTAGTTAAAAATCTCATATATATCAAGTATCTGTTACAAGTTTAATTTAATTACATTTTATATTAAAAGTTTAAACTTTATGCACCATATAGATTAATTTTCGGAATAATATGAGCAATATTATATTCTGTTAAAAAACTATTTAATTAGAACTTATGAGAGACTTATGATTTAAAACATATTAAGACACAAAAACCCATATATTGAATAATTGTTATTGGGGAATATATATACATTGTGTGTGTGTGTGTGTGTATATATATATATATATACTTTTAGGAATATCTGCATTTAATTATTGAAATGTATCAAAGAACATATTTTTGACATCACCGACTAAACTATATTAATATGTCATGATGATAAAATATTCATTAAGCAATTATCTCTAATACCTCAAGAAATTAGTCTGAATGTAAGATTCATCATGAATCTCTGTATTATTTATATCAAACTGTAAATTTATCTTTCTTTTCTTTAAACTTTTATAAGGGAAAATAATTATATGACATTTAAAGAGACAGAATTGACAATAACTTTTATTTTTTTGAAAACTTTTTGTTGAAATAATGGAAAATAGATATTGCCACCAGACATAAGAATTATGAATAAAATATAATAAACTAGTTAAATTTTTAAAAATGAAAGACTATATTCAAGTAAAATATGCTGAAACTTAATTACTTTGAACAGAATTTATTTATTTATGATAATGAGTTTATAAAGTAAATTTTTTTTTGGTCAGACTTAGTTTTTATAGTAATTTAATTTCTTCACAGAATGTTTTTTACATTTATACATTGACAGTGGAAAAGTAATCGTAACAAATTGCCATTTTTTTTAAATTATTTTATTTGTAAATTTTTATTTAAAAAGTTTGATTAATTTTAAACAAATTAAATTATTCTTATTTTTCTAGCTAATCCCCTTTTTAGAATGAAATGATCCTTAATTTTAATCCTGTATTTAGTTCAGTGTAAAACTATCTTTAGGTAGATTTTATTTAGTGCTAAATTTTATTAAATTTTTCAAAATCTTATTTTATTTTAAAATATTTATAATCACACAACAGTTGTGCTAAAGAAATCATTGATATGTATCCAAATCAGCTGCATGCAAAGGATATGAAAAATGGAGGGACACCTTTACATTGGGCTAAGACTGCGCAGGTAATTAAATAATTATCTCTGTTTTGATATTTTTTAAAATAAATATTTCAATTTGCTTATAATTATTATAAATATTGTAATACAAGAAACACATACTTAACTAATGTTGCATTAGAATGTATATTCAGATACATTCTAGTGACTTAATCTGAAAGTTAAGTTGTTATTCCAATATGTCAAAGTTAAACTTAAATTACAATGATCAAATTACTGTTTCAGTATTTAAGATTTTTGTTAATGTTAATAAAATTGGAAAATCAATATATGCATTGTTTTTTTTTTGTAAATGATGATGATGATGGTTAATTTTTTTCTCAGCTTTTTATGAATAAAATACATTGCTTTCCTTTTAATCAGAACTCTGCTTAATATAGACAAATTTTGTTTATTTTTCTGCTAAATGTTCCAGCAAAAGCAAAAATAAATTATAGATTATTTTTTAAAATTAATATGTACTACATATCTTAAAGTAAATATATATATATACACAAAGTACAGTAAATCCTCATGTAATTACACATTTAAATAACTTCACTTAAATACCCCTGGGTAATTAAGTGAAACATTTCTCTTTCAGTACTATAAGACTAAAATAGCAATGGTTTATATTGTTATAATTGCCTATATCACATTTAAATGCCTATCTTTCACCTACACTTACACAAAGCACTGCTCCCACCTCCTTTGCCAATGCGTTGCACCGAATAATTCTTGCCAGTTCTTTTTATTTCTCGGAAATACCTGGTTTTTGATGTTATGGCAGGTCAAGTCAGCTTATTTTGACTTAAAAATCAACATAATTGTGACCATAGGGCCGGTATCTCTTTGATACCACGTCAGGATGACACCACTGTATCCTTAGATTGATACAGAAAATCAATTGCGCGAGCGGTTACGTATGGGTTAGACCCGGAATGAAGCAAGTGGAGAGGATGACGGAAGGAATGCACCCAGAGATTTATATATAAAAATATACCCGTTTAATTTTTTCCATAGGTCTAATTAGGTACAAACGATTACTTTACAGGCGATGATAAGTTACATGACGTGTGATCCGCGAACATTAATCTACGCGGATTAGAGAGAGAGAGAGCTTACAAATATTCGCGTGTAGGATAAATACCTTAAGATATGTAGTCGGATGTCGATGTAATAATCGATGATATCCTTATAGACCGTTGTAGGCGTTCGGACTAAGAATAGATGATCTTGTAGTAGATCGTCGGTAATGACTCTGTCCACTAACAGGTAATAGTTGTTCAGATAGGAAGTGTAACGATGACAGTTCGGCTTGAATATCGATGATGAGGGAGGATCGGCGGCGACAGGTAACTATCCTTTTGAGCGCACAAACACACGGTCAGTAACAACTTCTTCGTCTTACTCATCGTGCTCCCTTTTTATATGGGGAGGGAGTTTGCAGGCCCTTCTTTGATTTCGTCAGAAGAGATGATCTTCTTGGACCAATAAAATTATTGGTGACGTAGTCGTGTCACCGAAATTTGACTCATCTTAACAAGGAACTCAACTTGTGGGAATCGAGTTTAGACCGCTCTTATCAGAAAGTTTTATCAGTTGATTTCCGTTTAACTAACCCTTTTTGGTCTACTTCGTTCCGTTTTGTATAAAATGTAGAGTTTGCATAAAATATAGTTAAAAGATTATAAAGGTACATATAAATGCTAAAGTTCACAATATCCCGATCGTCACATAATCATTCTCTCCTTGCTCTAAATCTTACATTGGAAGCCTTTGCTACTTCCTGTGCATGGACACAAATACATTTACTGTTATAGCAAATTCTTTTTCCTCTGCTTTTGTATCCATTGTACAGAAGTAATTTTCATTTCAAGATATTGGACTGTAGAACATTTTGGATGATGCCATTGCCTTCATGCTCTTGAGATCGAGTTTATTCGTTTTGAGTGGAAGTTGAGTTTATTTTATCTTCATTGTTTTGCCATTCTTGTATCCTTTTACAAGCTACTACTTATTTTTTCAGCTAAAATAGAAATATTTTCATTTTCTTATTTCAGACTAAATAAAACTTTTTCTTAAATTCAAGGGTTTATGGTTCATAAACTGTTTTTTAGAGGCCATAACCAGTTTTGTCAAACTGAACTAAAACTGTATAGTGTAAGAGTTTTTATATGGTATATAATGGCATAGAATACCTTCAAGATTAAAATTATGATAGTTGCCTCAAACTCTTCTCTCAAGAAACTGTACATCTCTTTTGTGATATATGCTTTTCATATATGGAATATGAAAAGCATACTCAGAAGTTTAGTATTCATAGGAAATTAATATTTCTAAGAAATACCAATAAGAGATGGTTGGTATAGAACAGTGTGGTTAATAATCCCTATTGCAATCCATCAATGAAAACCAACAATGCTGTAACACGAATATTGGTAATTACAAGTAATAAAAGACAGGCTGCCATAATGGACCACTTCTGGCTTATGTAGAAACAATCTAGGGGAAAATACAAGGGTCAGTCATATATAAACTGAACTTTTTATCCTTCTCTTTACTAAATGAATACAGTCAAACCTGTTTTTATGCGGGGGATAGGGACTGCATTAAAAAAAAAAACGCATAAAAAAAAATCTCACGAAACTTCACGAATGGCTGTAAATAATAGTTTTCGCGACACAATTAAAAAATATTTTTTTTATGCGGTCAACAGGGACCGCATAAAAAAAAGTCTCACATAGAAAATAACTCAAAACCGTACGAAATAGAATTTATTGACAACAGATGTCAGCACTTGACTGCATCGTCTGGTCTATCGTCTGTTTTACATATTTTTGTCCAGGTGGTGTTTTGTTGACTTAAAAAGTAAATTATTTCATTTTTCGCATATTCATGCAATAATATTACTATAATAAGTGCATTTATGCTATAATAAGTCAACGTAAGACATGACGAATCGCACGAGACTAGTCGCCAACTATACCGCACAAATTAAAAATTCGCATTATAAAAATCGCAGATAAAAAGAGCGCATAAAAACAGGTTTGACTGTACTTTTAAAATGTACACATAAATCATTATTCTCTGACATTTAAACACTTTTCCCACCAGTTTGACAAATTTTTGATTCCTGCATCATAAAAACTAGTGGGTTGTGCCTGAAGCCACTCGCATTGTTCTACCTCTTCATCATTTTTAAATTGTTGTCCTCCCAATGCTTCCTTGATTGGTTCATTCAAATGGTAATCAGCTGATGATACATCTGGGTGGTATGGGGATTGTTCACAGTGATCCATTGCATTTATGTTAATATGTCTTGGATTATATGGCAGTGTGAGAGCAACATGCTGCAGGTGGTGACACCATGTCTTTTGGACCAATAGGCTGCAGTTTGCAGTAGTAAGCAGCATTAACTGTTCTGTGTGGATTACAAGAGTTCTAATGTACACAACCCCTCTTTAATCCCAAAACAAAATGGTAAGAACCTTACCTGCAGACAATGATGTTTTTGCCTTCATGGGACATGCTTTTCTTCGCCATTCCTATTTGGCTTGCTTTGACTCTGAAGTATAATGATGCACCCACATTTAATCACGACCTTCTTTAAATCTGGATTGTTAGCAAAACTCTTCTCAAGTTTTCGCTTGCCAAATTCATCTAACTTATCTCTAATTTATCTGAAGATGCTTCCTTCAAAAATTGCAGCTTGAGGAATTCCACACCCGTTGAATGCAAATCAGAAAGCTGATCAAGTTGAAATTTGTCAGAGACTGCTGAATCAGTACAAGTTAGAGGAGGATGCATGTTTAAATTGCATTCTCACCTGTGGAATGCAATGATTTAGAATTTTGAGTTAAGACCAAGTACCTACTACTAACATCTGTGGATGTTGAACAAAGATGCCATTTCATGTAAATGCAGTAAATTTAAACTTGAAAATTTGCAAATTATTACCATTATTCGAGTTAATTCATTCCTTTTGACAAATGATTGTGATTCTAGCAACAATGATATTTCAGTATAGTATAAAAATGGATGACCTATGAAAAATACACCGTACCCTGCAATTTAAACAAAAATTTTTACTCGAGATTTTTATCGAATGAATTCTTTTCATCTTTAGCTACAGCTTGGCTTTAGCCCTAGGTAATTTTTAGCACCATTTTTTTTTTTTTTTTAAAGCACTCTGCATCCCCATTTTAAACTTTTTTAGTACCCTAAAATCCTATCTTTACTAATGATGATTGATTTTATTTAATAATTGATTTATTTTTAAAATTTGGTAGATTAAATTGCAATAATAAAAGATATCCAATATCACAAATAATTTGAAAATCTTGATATGATGAAATTTTACATTAATTATTTGATGATTCATACAATTACATGTGACTTATTGGTTTAGTTTGATAAAATTCATCATTATGAACGTGGTCCAACTCCTAACTTAAATTTTCTCTGTCACTAGGAACTGACAACAAATTCAAATTTCCTGTTTTTTCTTAGGTAAGCTTATGCATCTTTTTTATGGAATAGTGCCAGTCAGATTAACATGCACAGTTAGGCGATATAAGATATGATGATGATGGGTATTCTAAACACGATCAAGTCACACTGTCATTAAACTCGTGACAAAAAATGAGGTTAAACTGGTCGAAATATTCAAGAGATTAAAAGCACATTTAGGTATCAATACTGTCTCTAAGTTGTGAATGTACTACTGATGTACAGATGCCAAAGCAAGAAGCGTTTCCATTGTTAAAAAAATGGAGAAATGATACAGCTGGAAAAATAATGCAATGTTTCGGAACAATGAAAATATGATATTCTTCGGTGTCTTGGAGCTTAGAACCAGTATTAATGTTAAATACCGTAGTAATCTCTGTCTACAATAGTGAAGTAGTGCTCCCGAGGAAATGTCCACAGTTAATTAAAAGATGACATCATTTTCATTTATGACCATGCATGACTATGCTATGGTGAAAACTGGTTTCTACTATAAACTTTAATACATTACTGAAATTCTTTGTTAGGCTATGATTTATTTTAATTATATTGGTGTACCCCAGGTTACGACCATCTCGTGATAAAACAGAGCGCAGATACAATTGTCATATATTTCTACCCTACCACAATCTAACTTAACTATCCCCATTAATATGATGCTTCGTCTGTTCCAGTGTTGCCACCTGTCCGGTTTTTGCATCGTGTGTCTAGAAGTCCAAAAATGTCTGGGTGTTAAGAAAATTTGGCAAATCGTCAATAATTAATTATTTTTTAATGATATAGTTGATTTCATAACCAACGAACAGAAATGGTGATAATTTAATTAGAAGTCATTTATAATAACATGCTGGAATAGGGGTCCAGATACTGAGCCTTGAGGACAGCCTTTATTTAGGGAGCAAGTTGTTTTTTTTTTTTTTTTAATAAAGTCCAATTTAAGCTCAATTGTTCTGTCTTTTAAGAAATCCTTGAGCAAGTAGAAAATATTTTATGATACTTTGGTATCCCTGATAAGTTTTAAAATTGAGAGCCATCATGCATTGTCAAATGCACCTTTAATATCTAGAAATATTAACAAAGACATCAATCTATTCTTCTTTCCTTGCTGTAGAGTATCATACAATTTAACAAGAGCATCGTGTGCAGAATGCTGGGACATGAAATCACATTGATCATTGCTCAAAAACTTTTCACGAGGTGAAATAGTCTTTAAATAAAACAAAAGTATGGAATATGGCAACAAGTATTTGATGGAACCTGGAGTATGCCTGTATTCTAATTTGAATTTAATAAACAGACAATCTCCATATAACATTTAAAACTTGTACAAAACTGCTTTCTTGGAGCCAAGTATTTTCATTAAAGTTCAAGTATGTTTGAGCTGGTTAATATCATCATGGGCAACTAAAGTAGCAATTTCTACATTTGATATTCTATTACAGTGGGTGATTGGTTAACAAACAAATCGGATAACAAACACTTTTGCAAAAGATTTTTATGTTTGGATGACGAACACCTCACGGAACAAACACAGGAAGAAGTGACATAAAATAATGAATATAGATTAGTCTTCCCTTGTCTTCAGACAACAATTCGAAACTTTTCGGAGCGCAGGAGATGTCGAAATTGACGCTCAACCCAGTATATACTGATTGGATAGTATTCCTTCGAACTTTGAAATTCTCACTTGTAATTCCAACCTTATATTTTTCTGACAGAAACAATTCTTTTATAGTATTCGTGAGACTGTCAGGTGGGCACTCGTAAAGTCTTATGTCGGTTTTTATTTTTGAAAGGTGAGAGTATAATAGCACAGGTAGAGAGTGGGCAGAAAATGTCTGATGTTGCTGGGTGGTATGGCTCGAACAGGTATACAGTAGGCTACAGTTCAATCTTATCTAACAAAGATACAGTACAATCAAGAAGATTCAGTAGAATCAAGAAGAAGCAGCTTAAGGAGTAACAAAAATAACATCAGAGAAATAAAGAACATTGAAGAGCTCATAATGGAACCTGAAATTGATCTGACAACAGAAGAATGTCAAGAACTGTTGAATGAAGAACACCAAGAAACTTGGCAAGATACATTCTCTTCTGAAAAAGAGGATTAATGCCGATATCTGCTATTAAACATATTTTGAAGAAGTAGGATGCTAGAACAACGGTCTTAGAATGGCATCGAAACCAAGTTGAGGTTAATAGGCTTGGAGATCTATACAATTACAATGCTACTAATTACTTCTGAAAAATCCCGAAGCGTCGACATTAGACAGATTCTTTAACCCCCACAAATGGAAAAAAACCTGACTAATAAAAATGCAAGACTGTGTTTATATGTGTTTTTATTATTACATATATATAAACTTAGTAAGAAAGTATATATTTTTTTATTTTTTGAGGTCTCTAAAACGAATTAATCAAATTCCCATAAAAACCTATGGTAAATCGATAATCGGTTAACAAACAATTCGGATAGCGAACAGAGTCTTGGAACGGATTATGTTCGTTAACCGATCACCCACTGTACTTCAGAAATTTCAAACAAATTCTAAAAAGTTAAGTAGATGAATTGTAATAAATTTCTACCTTTCAGGCAATTTCTTCTTTTACAAAGTACATTAGAGTGTCGTTTATCCGAAAGCCAATCAACCGAAACGTCGGTTAACCAAAAGCATTCCAGTCGGACTGTGTCGGCCGAATCGAACGTTTTTGATACCAGATTAACTTCCAAAATGTAATTTTTTTTGTTTTCATATTTTTCAATATATTTATTTTGTTTGTGCAAAATAAAGAAATAATTTATAACGATACAATAGTCACGATTATTATTTTAAAAAATTTACGTTAAGCTTAACATCGACGAAAATTCAATGCGAAGCGAACACGCAACAAAGAAAAATTTCAACATCGGATAGGTTAATATATTTTTTCGTACATAATCGGTTATCCGAACAAACCCAGTCCCCAATTGATTCGGATAAATGACGCTCTACTGTATTTCTGATTAAACTTTTTGTCCTTCTCCATTCCTGTCTTCCCATCTTTGATGTTAACTATCTCTGACTTTTAGTTCTTTTGCTGAATCCATGCTTTTTGGCTGTCCATATATTCTTCTCCTTTCTTATTTCTTTCAACAAGCTGGCATTTTTCCATTTAACATCTTTATTCATAACCTCAACCCATGTGAAAGTAGTTGGGCTGTGATGAATAATGTGTTGATTTTCTTCAGTAAAATTATTTTGTACAAGTTTTGAACGTATTATTTAAAATCTTAAACATAATTTAATAAATATGCTTTAAAATATACTCAGACTTAATTATAATACAGTGGATTCCGCTTAATTGGGACACATTGGGACTAATCCATTTTGGCCCAATTAAGCAGCTGCCCCAATTAAATGAACTAATAATAAATTGTACAATAAAATATGTACTATGTAGGTAAATAATAATAATTAGGTACCTATTTTAATGCTTTATTAAACCAAAATACAGAAAATATTTGTACTATAAATTTGCCAGACTCGTGACGATAGATAACTGATTCGCATAATGCTAGTGTTGTAAAATATTAGTAGTGACATACACAAGGGTTGACCATTCGATTCGTTCCTGATGGAACAATTTTTCCTTTCTTTCTTTTTAGTTAGAATATGTTCTAAGTAAAAAGGAAGACAGAAAAGGGTTCGTCCAAAAGTCATTTTATGGTCTTTCTTTGAGCAGTTTCTTTTACTTGGAGATGGGCCACTTTGCCAGGAGTGTCCGTAGAATCTGCCAGCTCGATGCTAGTCTCAACAACTGGATGGCTGCTGTCTGAATCTATATGTAATTATACACACAATACCTTTCAAGGGAAACTTAGCTGTCTTCCAACTCGGTCGAGAGACCTCGAAAAATTGTCCAGCTTTCACTTTTAAGGGGATCGTCCGGTCCAATCCAAAGCAAGGTCAGTAATTCGAATTCAGATCCGTCTCAGATGAAATCCTCAAGTGATACGTCCAGCTATGCTTGACCCCCTTTGGAAAAACCGAACTGCCCAAGCAAAACAAAATTGCTTTGTCTCTGCCGATCGTTAGCCCTACACGACATTAATGTACTGTACATAGTGCCTACATATTTTCGGAAGATTACTAAAATATATCAAAAATTGCTAAATTCCTTTTCTGCTACTGTCCCAATTAAGTGAAAAGTTGTGCCAATTAAGCATTAAATTATGTATTAATTTATTAGTTTGGTTTCCATTCTTTGAGATTTGGCCCAATAAAGTGGCTGCCCCAATTAACCGGTGTCCCAATTAAGTGGAATCAACTGTATATTCATAAAAAATTTCTAACATTTAGCACCATTATGGTTGGAAGAAATTTGTTATTTGAAGTCTTTTTCTCATTTATTTTTTAAAATATTGTATATATTAACATCCAGTTAATATAAGGTGTTAAATAAAAAAGTTTTCCCATGTATTTTTAGTGCTTACAAGCATTAATAGAACTTGGCTGTAAGCTCGATTCAAAAAACTTCCAAGGAGATACGGCATTGCACGTAATGATTCAACATAATCGTTTTGCTTGTGTAATGGCATTATTGAGCAATGGTGCAAATCCTAACTTGGTAGGAAGTGATGGAAACACACCTCTTCATTTAGCAGTGAAGGTAAATAAATTTTTAAAATTATATTATTGATATAAAAACAATATTCTAAAAATATTTTCATTTGTTTTACAGTCGGGCGACATAACTCTTGTGCAGGCTCTGATTGTTTTCGGTGCCGATATTAATTCCGTAAACGGTAACGGAGAAACACCGAGACATATTATATCTAAAATAAAAACGTCTCAGAAAGAATTGCTTTACGTATTACATGCAGTCGGAGCCAAAAGATGTCCGGTGCAACAAGAAGAATGCTTCGACGGCTGTTCGAATGCCGGTACTTTCGACGGTAGAAATATAATTTATAATTTCTCTTCTGTTCCGAAATGTAAATACATTTTTATTATTTGAATTTATTTAATTGAAATTTCTGTTTATAATATAAATATAATTGAGTAGTTATTATTTTTATAATATGAAAGTTTTGAAACAATCTTTTGCAGTGTACGACGAACTAATCGGAGCAGCTGCCGTCGTAGCTGCATTACAAAAACACAAAAATCAATCGTCTTCCAAAAATACAGACGAAACAGATGCATCGAAAATGACAAAAAGGTGTCGCTTGCTCTGTCTCGACGGCGGTGGGATCAGAGGCTTAGTTTTAATACAGATGCTCTCCTTTATTGAAAATATTGTAAATATTCCAATTATTCATTGTTTCGACTGGCTAGCGGGAACTAGTACAGGAGGCATACTTGCACTTGCACTTGCAATAGGTAAGATTAATTGATACTGTATATATCAGGCATGGGCAAATGCTGCTCTTTTTGAGTTACGTGCGGCTCTTGCCGAAAGTGTTAATTTCTGTTTTTTATTATTATTTTTACAATTTTATTTTTATAATTTTGTAAAAATATGTTTATCAAAAAGTTCAATATTTGTTTTATATTATATTTATATTATATAATAAAATCGCGCGCCTTACCATGCTTCTGTCACGACAGTGCAGAACTGTGGCTCCCGTGCATTTTGCAAAACCTACATTTTGGCTCCCACTGAACTCTTGCTTGCCCACCCCTGGTATATATAATTCAGTTTTGTATAATATTTTGAACATTTGTATTAACTTATAGAGAAGGAATTTAACTTCTTTTACAATAACTTTTTAAAACATTATTCATTATGTATGTACAACTGTATTTTAAAGAATATATTTTATATGCATAATTTTTTTTAAAAAGGTTCTGTGCATTTAGATGATGATGTATGCTGTGAACCAAATGAAAACCCAAAAAATTAATAAAAACTAATACAAAAACCAAGTTGGATGTCATTACATTATGTCATTATTTAAAGGTAGCTGTGATATTAAACTGATAAACATTGCTTTCTAGTGGGGACTGGAATTATTAGTACCTCAAAATGGCAGTTCCACTAAATCATACATCAAGTTTCAAATATGATGTGTAGTTTGATTTCTCAGTATGGAAGGTGTTAAACCAGTGAAAGTTTATTGTAGCGTGTTGGTTGTGTATATCCCTTGTATATGAGTAAAACACAGCTGAAAAGTTTTCAGAATCACCACTGGCGGTGTTTTGTTGGAAATATTTTTCCTGCACTGCATTAATAAATCTTTTCTATGTATTAACTCTAAATTTCACATCAATCTGGCCATTAATTAGGTTTCTATAAGGATTGAAATGAGATACCCTGTGTGCCTGTTTGTAAATGGAGGAAAATGAAATTTGAGTTGTTATCAAACTTTTCCATTTGGAAGGAAAAACCACAAGAGAAATTAAATCCAGGTTGGACAATGTTCTTGGTGGTTCGTCACCTCCATTTTCTGTGGTAAGTTTTAGGGTTTTGGAATTCAAATGTGACTGCACGTGCACAAGTGACGAACCACATTCGGGACATTCAAAAACTGCTACTACTGTGAAATTGGGAATAAAATCCACAACATGGTGTCAAATCATCACCAGATCAAAGTGCATAAAATTGAGGTTGCTGTGGGCATCTTCTGTAGACTACCCATCTATAGGAGATGCCCACAGTGTTCATAATTTGTGTAAATAATGAATTAGTTTTAAAGAAGTTGTCTGCAAGATGAATGCTGCATTTGCTCAGTCTGGAGCAAAAATGCATTCGAGCCCAAATTTTGGCCGACAGTTTGGAATTATTTAAGAGGAATCCAATGGATTTCAAGCAACGATTTGTGACAATGGATGAGACCTGGATTCACAACTACACACTGGAAACAAAAATTCAATCAAAACAATGGACTGGAGATGGTGAGTGGGTTCCAAAGAAGGCGAAGACCATTTGTTTGGCTAGCAAGGTGATGCCGAAGGAATTTTGTTAATTGACAATCTTAAAAGAGGAAAACTTGTCAGTGGCCAATACTATGCAACATTTTTAGCAAGCAACAATCGATGAGCAATACTATGCAACAATCTCAAAGCAGCAAGCCAGGAAAAACATCCTAAAACGATTAAAAAAAAAGTGGTGTTATTGTGATGATGTGCCCACTCATTCAAATGCAGCCATTCGGCAAAAACTGGCAGAAATTAAGTTCAAAATCCTTTTGCATCTACTGTATTTGCTAGATTTGACTTCCTTAGACTATTACCTATCCCCAAAACTCAAAACATTTCTAGCCAGTACGAGATTTTGGTTCAATGAAGAGGTGATCGAGGCCATAAACAGCTTTTTTAGGGGCCTCGGAGAAAATTGTTCCCGGGAGGGAATTGGAAAGATGGAGAAACGTTGGTGTGTTAATATTTAAGGAGATTATATTGTAAAAACAAAATAAATGATTTTCAAGTTATGCTTTGTTTTTATTGCCACTTAGGAAACTTTTCCATCCATCCTCGTACAAGTTAATATGGATGTTCATAAATAGTGTTCGGTATTAAGGATTCTCCACGGCCCGGACAAGCATGCTACGTTACGACACCAGAATGAATTGCAATAGTTGATAACCTGATTGTTAAGTTTAATGTGACAATTTTCTCAAAATTGTTTCACAGAAGAACTTTATTTGTTGGTTTTGTAACCAGGGTGATTCAAAAAGTTGGTCTCAAATTTCAGTATATAGAGGGGATGAAATGGAGCCACTTTCAAACATGATTCTGAGTTGGTACAAGCTAGCTAATGTAAGGAATTATATCACAGAGAGGACACAACAACATAAAACATATTAATGAACAAATGTTTAATAATGATACAAAGAGTACATGAATGTAAGCGAGTACAAATGAAATGGTGCTGTTACAAAAGTTTGAATTGGTGTACACCCATATTTGGTGCAGACTTTGCAATCTTCAAAGGAAACTCTGGCACACCCTCTCAAATATCCCATACATCTTCTGGATGCCTGCTGCCAGTGGTGCATAGATGGTACAATATCAAAAAGATTTTCTTCCCTGAAATCAGTAGTTAGCATTCAGTGGAGGATGTGAGTTGAATATTAATTATTTTGAACATGATTGCAGTGATGTTTTGCTACATAGAAATTCAAGACTTTTGTTAATTTTTCTAATTTTTATTTCATCTGTTGTCATAAATTCAAAGTGTCTGGTTATTTGAATAATAAATAACAGAAGGCTTTGTTTGAAAGATTGTTTTAATTTTTTCGTGAATACTTTAATATAATTTTTCTTTTTGAAATTGATAATAGACATATTTCTGTTTGAGTAAAAAATATATTAAAAAGAAGAAAATAAATCATATTATTTATACCGTAACAAATTTTACGTTTGTTTTAACAGGTAAAAGCATTTCCGAGTGTCGATGCTTGTATTTTCGGCTCAAAGACAAAGTTTTTGTCGGAGCCAGACCGTACGTTTCGGAAAATCTCGAGAAATTTTTGCAGTCTGAGCTTGGCGAAAATACAAGAATGTCCGAAATCAAATACCCTCGGTGAGTTGCTTTTTTTTATATTGTTTGTTTGTTACGTCTAACAAATTATGTGTTATAGTTTCTAGTTACAAAAAAGTTTCTGTAAAAACAAATGACGAAGAATAAAACTATTAACCAATATATATTAATTAATATTTTTTATTCTCAGTCATTTTAATAATCTAGTATGAAAACCAAAGAATTTTGTTAAAAACTTTTTCTCTGTCCTCTGACATTGTATATCGGGGCTAGCCAAACCTGTCACAACAGGAGCCATATATTTCTTGTTAGAAATATGAGAGTTGTATTCTCTATCTAAGCTGTATTTTATATTATACACTACCCTACAATAATGGACTAGACAGCAAGATGTGATGGCATAAGGTACATGCTTTAACAGGAGGAGGGTCTCCCATGTGCTGCAATTACACTAGCAACCCTTCTGGGCATACTTTCAACATGGTTTTGATACACAGCTATGGGAATGTGTCCATTCCTGCTTTAAGAATGCTGTCAGCTCAGCTGTAGATTGGTTCCCTGGTTTATAAGCATTGCTCTAACTCGTCCCACAAATGTTCTATTGGGTTTAGGTTGAGACTCTGAGCAGGCCAGGGAAGACGATTGACATCCGTATCTTGATATCACTGCTTGACAGAGGCTGCAACATGACATGTTGAGCATTGTCATCCTGGAAGTAACATTCATCCATTCCATAAAATTGCCAGAGCATAGGAAGAACCTGATTGTCCAAAATGTTCATGTAGGCATAGGCATTCAATTTACCAAGAACAACATGCAAAGGTCCCAGGCCGTACCACAAAAAACACCCCCAAACAAGAACAAGAACCACCACCACCACCACCACCACCACCAAACTTGACAGTTGGAACAATACACTCAGGTAACAGACATTCACCTGGCATTCTCCAAACCCAAACACGCCCATCCGACTGGAAGAGCATGTGGCGTGACTCGTCGCTCCATAAAACAGTTTTCCAGTGGTCAACAGACCAGTTGCGACATTGCAAATGCCAAGCGAGTCTGCTAGCTTTGTTGGATGGGTGATGTTTGGTTTGTGTGCGGCAACACATTTGTGGATATTGAGGGCATGCAGTTCTTTCCGCAAAGTATTTGGGTGCACCGTAACCCCTGCTGCCTGTTGAAACTCACTGTTGATGATTTGGAGTGGTTTCTTGCAGTTCTTACGAATCTCACGCCTCAGGACATGCCAATCTTGTTCGGTCAGTTTACGGGGACGACTAACGCGTGCAGTTTGTGTCCCAACTCCCGTAGTCTTCCACTTCTTCGCAACATCACCAACAGTTGACTGTGGCTGTGATAATTCTACTGCAATTGCACGGATAGACTTGCCATTAATGTGACAACCAACTATAACACCTCTTTCAAAGTCAGTAAGTTCCTTTCATTTCGACATATTGTCAGAAATTCAAGCAGAACTAACGACGTTACCACTTTGCGTATCATATTTAACCTTATCAGATCACGTGCAAGCACTGGATTTGGATAAAATCTGACATGCAGTCGGACTTTATGCAAATCCGCTGGTGTCCAGTCTATTATTGTAGGGTAGTGTGTGTATATGTATATATATATATATATATATAACTTATTTGGGAGCCATGTGTTAAGGAGTCTAGAAGAGCCACATGTGGCTCGCAAGTCCCAGTTTGGTCATTTGGTCACCAGAGTTATACATAAAGAAAAAAAAAGCAGTTAGAACTAAAAACAAAATTTCATTTAACATTTTGTGTGTTTGATCTGATCATCAACAAACTAATCATTCATTTAAATCTGAATGATTAGTTTGTTATTATAGATTTTCCTTTAATATTAATTATTAAATGTTTAAATGGAAAATATGATTTGTATTTTTTTGATACACTTTTATCATCTTTATACCTGTGTATCATATGATGATAAATTTTTATAATTTTATGGCAAGAATTAAAAGATTTTGTATCATTAGTTCCAATAAAAATGTATCCAAGAATTTTATTTTAAAAAATTACTACGAAGACGTGTAAACACTATTGCGAACGTACGTGAGTAAACGCAGTTTCTATCCGACGTCTCGGCGACGATTCTGTCTCCTTCCCGCACGCATAATTGGGAATCGAGAAGCTATAACTTTTTGACGACGACTGCAACATTATCCACTTGCACTAAAGACATTCTATGATATGATTTTGCATCAGAAGACATTATAGAATATACTCTGACAGATTTACTGATGACATAAAACTGATGCTTTGTATGGCACAATATTTATGAGCGAATCAAAAATGTTCCAAAAAAAATTATCATATTTCTATCGGCATCTACTTGCTGTCTGGAACATTAAGCATGATGAAAGAGAATGATAATGCCCTATAATGATTCGGGACAATTGTAAAATAAGTGACAAAATTATAGAATTTGCAATTTTCTGAAACTAGTCCGATGCTAGAAAGGACGTGCACGCGAATCCTTATCTAAAAGAAAACTTTTTCTTCTTACGTCTAGAAATTCTTAAAATTGTAAGTTTGATGCATTGAACTGTAAGATGAGGATCTAGGTCATTAGTATCCTTCATTGTTTGGTATTAATTTTTTCTATACATTAAAATAAATTCATGTTATCAGCATTTTTCTCTGAAACAGTTTTATTTTTTATTTATCTTGATATACAGTAATATATTTGAAAATTAATATATATTTTAATATTAAATATGTATAGAAATCAGATTACAATACCCCTCCCATAATTATCTCTTTCTGACTTTGGAGCCAAATTGCAATTTACTTGGCTGAAAACTCAGAAAAAGATAATTACTTACCATTTAAAATTAATTCAAAGTAATTATTTGTTAATTTTTTTGTATTTCCTATTGTTTTTTAATCAATAAATTAATTATTTGATAAGGTTTAATATTTTGTAAATACTGGTCTTATAAATAATAATCTTATTAGAGTCATGGTTACTGGCGTGTTGGCAGACAGACATCCTGCAGATCTTCACATATTTCGTAATTACGATCCGCCTTTTGCGACCTGCGAGCAGTCGAGTCAGTTTAAACCACCTCCGACTCCGGACGGTAAAAAATTTATTTAATCAAACGTTAGAAATAAATTAAAAAGATTTTAATTTATCTAATCGCATACAAATTAATTTACAGAGCAGTTGGTCTGGAGGGCGGCGCGTTCGACGGGTGCCGCACCCACCTACTTCCGTTCGTCCGGACGATTCATCGACGGTGGCCTTATAGCTAATAATCCCACGTTAGATGCCCTGACCGAAATTCATCAATGTAACGAATTTGCAGTGAGTACATTTTAAATTGCAATCGTTTTCGATTAATCGAATCGATTATAATCTTAAATGTTTCCATTATTATCCGAGTTGGTTTTCTTTCGAATAAATTGAATTTAAATTGATGATAGTTTTTAAGTTAGCAGAAATCAATATACTCAAAATTCAAATTATTATTATTTTTAACAAAAATACATAACAATTAAAAAAGACACAGTCATTCTGGAAAAAAATTCTCTCAGACGATCTTTCAGACAAAGTTTGTTCTAGAACAAGAATAAAAAATGGCGATCGTCTAGGAGAATTTTTTTCCGGAACGACCGTGTCTTTTTCAATTGTTTTAAAAAGAATTTTAACATCCGACGGAACTTCAAAAAATACATAAATTAGATAGTGGTTGACATTCAAACATTCCGAAACACTTTAACGAACTTTTAACGTTTATCTTCAGATTGTCATTACAAAATTGAACAAAAACAAAGAATAAGTTCAATTTAAATTACATTATAGCATATTCCTGTAACAGCCAATGACATTTTAAATCAGTTATATAGGCATTTATTGAAATATTAGTCATGGCCAGCAATAAATATAGGGCTACTTCTTGCTTAGCAATATATCCAAAGATCATTTCATTACCATTTAGAATGACAAAAGAATTAATATTGTTATTTGTGATGCTTCTTTCCATTTGTCTCTGTGTTTTTATGTAGGGTTTCCTCTACTAAAGCAGCTGTAAAGGCCGAAATACATACCACTTCCATAATTTTAGCTTATAAAAGCAAAAACTATATCTAATTCATTTTGTAGGAGGCAATAAATAATTACCGGTGAAAATTTTTTGAGATCCCTACGTTCCATCTTTACATCGTTACTTTGTAAAGTTTTGTGAAAAAATCTAATCACCTTGGCTGTTCAAATTGGAACACAGATTGCTTCAAAAACATTCCGAGTTAAAAAGAATTCACACAGTTTGTTCCGATCGGCATTCCAATTTGAATGGCCGAGGCGATAAGACAGAACGGGTGTCTACTCGCTCGGAAAGTTTGAGGTTCTCGAGATTTCTCTTTGCAAGAAAAAACTTGGAAACTTTAGAAATTTTATAGTGGAAGTGAAATTATATAGTAATGACTCACAAGTCACTGGACATCTGAGAAATATAATAATGTGCAACAGTTCTCCAGTAGCCAATAAACTTCATTTGAAACAAAAACAAGAAAAAGTAAAAAGAATCCATTCTTCACCAAAAAGTCGAAGACGTCGATTAAACGTCTTCCACTTTTCGGTGAAGTTATTCACGAAATCTGGTGACAAAAACTTATAACAAAGTCATAAATATGGCAGCAGACGGATCTCAACAAACGAGTTTGGGACGATAAGAAGAATGAAATTGTTAACCTTCACGCTTCTTGGTTATTCAACAGTAGCAACTTTATTGTTGTCATTCAATGTCCATGGATTAAAGAAAAAAATTTTTTTAAATACCAAATTGCCAGAAATTAGTAGTTTAGACTTCACTCTGCGTGTTTTCAAAAATGCTATTATTGAAATTGAGTGGAACTTAGTCAATTATTTGAGAGCTCTTTATTATACATGTGCTGGTACACCCTTAAAAAAACTACATCATATTCCAAATCTAAACAAAGACTGGGTTGAATGAAAATAATCAAAAACTCCCAGTTTGTGGGTTTTTGGTTATTTTCAAAAAATTGAAAAAAGAACCAACAATATTTGACTGTATTTTCCAAATCCCAAAATATTATATGAGGTAAATTCCACACTATTATAGTCACAGAAATTATGGCTGACACATTAATAAGTATCATATATGCTTTTTTATTGTTAGATATGACACCACAAGGATCATTTCTCCATCACATTCCAAACTATGCTCCCTCTTCCACAAGGTGACATCATTTATAGACAACTCCATAGAAGCTCTGAAAATATTTACCAACCCTACAAAGTGCATTACTTATAGAGCTAATACTTATTAGCTAAAAAAATATAGTTTGATATACAGAAACAAAGAATGCCAAAAGATATTACAACTTTGCTAGCATTTTTTATCAAATCAATTAAATATTGTAAATCTTGGAATCTTCATATAACATATAAATAACATATTTATTTATTTATAGTTACCTTATTTATAAGGGGTCTTGTAAATACCTCCTCTTATATCTTGATTAGCAGTGAGAAAGATGTAAATGGTAATTGCGATAAGTTCACTGTAATTTATGAACAAAAGGTCTTAATAACTGTTCCTACCGGTCTTATGACTATTCTTGTATATTTGTGCAGTAGAAAATTAAAAGAAATTTAGCTTTATTGATATTTCTGTAAGAAAATCTTTTATGTCTTACTATCTGTTATGGTAATTTTGTAATTTGAGATGGTTATAAATTTCAGGGTGATAAATACAGAATAGAAGTGGTGGTTTCCCTGGGAACGGGAAAGTTACCGGTCGTGCCCGTAAACACCATCGACGTCTTCCGACCCGACACGTTTTGGGGAGTGGCGAGGATGGCCATGGGTGCCTCGGCGCTCGGACAACTGTTAGTCGATCAGGTGAGTCCTTTCTTTATTTAACGGAACGAATCGGTAATATTTATGGCACGGGAAAGATAATACGGTGTCGTCGTTACATGTGACAGTATAGTCTCAAACCAGCTGCTTGTTGTCACTTTTTGAGGTTCAATTCTGGATCTGTATAGCTTCTACCAAATAAATAGAGAAAATAATGTAGTTTTATCATTCCATAAGTTTCTTGCTTTTGAATTCAAAGGTAGATTGATAAAATTTGTGAGAGACTGGGGGGCTATAAGGAGGTCACTATAAACTACTTAATTGGCTACAGTCTGGCAAAGACTGCTCATAGGGTCTGTGGATGGCTTTAATATAGAAGGGTCTTTAAATCGAGTGGGAGGGTGAGCGGGGTACGTCGATAGGTGTTCGGTTTCTGAGTAATAGACAAGTAGACAGGTTTAACGAATAACAAAACTATTTAATATAACTCTAAATCTATGATATACATAAGGATTATACAGTAGGTGATTAAATGCGGTTAAATATAAAATCTTAC
Organism: Centruroides vittatus; assembly: GCF_030686945.1. Classification (NCBI taxonomy): domain Eukaryota; kingdom Metazoa; phylum Arthropoda; class Arachnida; order Scorpiones; family Buthidae; genus Centruroides; species Centruroides vittatus. Next base: position 412,290 of record NW_027122237.1, on the reverse strand, counting down.
AAAGCGGCAACAAACCTAGTTCCTGTGCCGTGTGGGGCGTGCCTAATTTCTCGAACGCAGAGAGAGTTACAGATATCTACCAATACCTCTAATATTAGTCGATAGTCGACGTGACGTTCGTTCTCTTGTATGGAGGATTTGTAGCCGACGGAGGTCCGGGAGACTAGAGTGGCCACTTTCTCTCTTCCTATGACAAACACCAGGAATTCCCAGTGTCTCGTCCTTTTATGTAGTTTGTGTGGGAACCCGGTCGTGTGACCGTCAGTTGTTTAGAATACGAAGGTTACTTTCTCGGGTGCGATTTCAACAATGAATTCCATTGACGTAATGGAGTTACTTACTTTGCTCTTCTTTTATAACCGACTGTTAAAATTCCCATCCATTTGTATACAGAGAACGTCATTTGATCCGTATCTGATGCGATATTCTTTCTAACGATTGCAACGGATATTATCTAAACCGTCTTAAAATCCATTTTTAAGAATAAGATTACCGTTGATTTTTGTGAAACCGTGTTGTATTATTCTTAGAAGTCTTCTACGAAGATTACCGTTAAGTTATTACTGTTAATTTCCAAACATACAATATGTCATAACTTTGGAAGAAAATGCTTACACCGAAGCACTGACCGACAGATATCTAAATAGGCAATAATTTGCAAAAGCTTATTGTTTTTAAAATGCTTCTTACAGAAATGTCCGTAAACCCGATATTTATATTAAAGTCAAATGATTGCCGGATTAGATCGGGCTACATTGCTGCTACTATTAATAATATAGCCTGATATAATCTGGCAATTGTTTGACTTTAAAATGCTTATTTTCTTAAAGAATAAAAAAAAAAAAATAATAAGTGATTGAATATACAGTACAGCATCGATCCGAATACCGATGTTTTGGTTAACCGAAAGCGTTCTAGTTGGCAAATTCAAATTTTTGCCAGTGCCGTGGCGCTGCACTATTTGGCTACTCCAATATTGTTTTTGTTGGTGTGCGTGTTTTAGCTGGCAGCACTGGCATACCAGTATTCAAACGAGGTTTTTTCCCCCATTGTGAGTAGTAAGTTTTGCTTGTTTTGTGTGGTGTTGTGCCGAATCAGAATGTTTTTGATACTAGATTAACTTCCAAAATAAAATTTTTTGGTTTTTATATTTATTTTGTTTGTGCAAAATAAAGAAATAATTTTTAACAATACAATAGCCACACTTTTTATTTTTTAAAAATTTTTGTTAGGCTTAACAGCGACGAAAATTCAACGCGAGATAGGTTACTATATATTTTTTTGTACACGATCAGTTATCCGAACAACCCCAGTCCCGAATTGTTTTTGGATAATCGATGCTCTACTGTAATACAATTCCCAATTTATGTTTGATCTATTATTTCTGCCTTCATCCAGAAAATACTAACATATTAGTTAACTTTTGATTCCAGATTGTAAATATAAGACACAATTATAGTCAAAAGGCATAATTGTTCTTAGTCCTTAATAAGTGTATAATCAATATTACAAATATAACACACTTTTTTTGTTGCCGAGATAGGTTGAAAATGTTAGTTTTATTTAAAACTATTCTATAGCTCTTCTTCAGGTTGAAATGGATTGGAACACACACATTTAAATTCCTACAGAAGATGACCTACAGAATAGGTTGAAAACGTTAGTTTTATTTAAAACTATCTTAGCAAACAATTAGACAATACAACATACCTTTTTTGTTGCTGAGCACATTCTGTTAAATGTATTGATTATAATCGCACAAAAACATTTATTTGTCTTGTAGTATGCTTGTGTCAGTTGGTTCCATTTCATATTGACAGGTTACAACTGTCAAGTATGAAATGGAACCAACTGACACAAGCATACTACATTGTTCTCCAGGATATGGAAACAAACATAAATGATACACTTTCTTACACATTTGACATGAAGGGATTATTCTAGTTAGATATTGCTTTCCATCTTTTTTATTCAACGATAGGGAGAGGCCAAATGCATTATCATTGCAACTCTGGTGGCACAGATTGGATCTAAGGGATTTCATTCAAACAAACAAAATGTCATTAACATACTTCTTATATACAGGGTACTCAATGACCAATCAATATATTGGTGGCACAGACTGGATCTAAGCGGCTTTGTACGAGATTGTAAAAATACCTGTGATCCATTCTTCATCCCAGCGTGCTCCCTGTATTTACAAAGTGGCTGCCTTTCATTCTCTGATAACTTGTTGAATAATGGGTGAAATCCATTGTGTTCAACAACTTATCTTGAGATGGGAGAAAAGTTACACCACAAATTGTGTTTCTCCAACAACGTTCCAGGGTTGGATGGACACAACTACCACATATTGCTCGTCTTGATGTTATCTACAATAAGATTCTTTCAGAGTTTGATAACCTCAAAATCGTATATGGGTGAAGAAGCCCCACAGTGTTTGCAATGGTAAGGACCTACAGATGAATCCTATTTATTGGGCATTTACACCAACCCATCACAGGATAGTAAGGTAAATTGTACTTGTGAGTACGTAGGGACCCCCGAAAGAGCCCCCTATGTATTCACAAGTACAGTTTACCCTAATGGTGAGGATTAAGGAATGCAAATATAGCATAAAGAAGAGGCTTTATAATATGGGTGCACTTCTAAGTCAGCTTGTATAGAGATCTGCTAGGCTGTCAAGAAACATACAGCAATCAACTATAGGGATTTTTTACACATCTGATGTGAAGAGGTTGTCAGTTTCTCTGGAAAGATTTTATTGGAATGTCATTCATTTTTAAACTTAAGCTTTTTGGTTCCATTCCATATTTGACAGTTGTAAAGTGTTGAAGTTTGCACCGACACCCAAAACCAGCAAATATATTAAAACATGAATTTTGCAAGTACAAGAAGCCTTATGTTGTGGTGGTCAGAGTTCTAAATTAGAAGACCACATCTATTTATGCAGTCGACACGAAAAGAATAACAATTTGAATAAATATTAATTATTACGTACGCGTTCGTCTATTATCGCCAAATTACGTTTTACGTTTTATTAGGCGACGCAGTCCGACGGCCGAGTGGTGGACAGAGCCCAGGCGTGGTGCAGCATGATCCGCGTCCCGTACTTCCGCCTCAACCCTCCCCTCTCGGAAAACATATCGCTGGACGAGACCGACACGAAGATTCTGGTGAGAATGCTGTGGGAGGTGACCGCATTTATGCACTCCAAAAGGGAAGAACTAGAAGATTTAGCCACGCTGATTATGCCTTTATAAATTTAATTCTCTAAATAATTCAAAGTTTTTATTAGACAAAAATCAATTTCTGTAATTTTATAGTTTACTTCTAATTATCAACAGTTTTTAATATGTATGTATGTATATATATTTTTTAAAAACTATCGTTCAAGATTCAATAAGGAATTGTTTAGTAATTTCACAAAATTATTTAATGCATTTAATTGTAAATTGTTTCTTGAATCTTGCTGTATTTATACTTTTTTCAATATTTTCATTTCTTGTTATTTTTTTGAAATAAATTATATATTGAACTAAGTTTTACATAAATTATTAAATTGTACCATTTATCTACTGTGAAAGAGCAATCTGGGAACGCAAAGCCTACAGCTAACTACAAATTTAGTGTCAAGACACACTTAATTAAAACTGAAGTTAAAAACTCATCTAAATGTTCGTTTGTTCAAAATCTTAAATCTTGGAAAGTTCTTAACCGATTGCTTTGAAATTTTGACACAACGCTGCATTCGAATACGTGCGTGTTTTTATATTATATAGATGTCGAAATTCCCCCCGCGCGGAGTTGGACAAGATTAAGGCTTACCGTGAAGAACCGGTCTTCTATTATACTATTTTAGATGCGGTTTTTTTGCGTTTTAATAGGGTACGTCGAGAGAACGTACACCGAGAAGGGATTTTTCGAAATTCCCCCGCAGGGAGCGTTATACATTTATAATACATACATTTTGAGCCACAGCTAGTTAAAAATAATGTTGGAAACCAAAAAATCTGTTTGAATTTATAATGATATCTCGAAAGCCAATAGATTTCTGGTAATTAACTGGAAATTTATCAACTTAGTCAGTCATATAGCATTATGTCTATAGACGGGGACTAACGTTAGTCCCGTTTTAAGGAGCACGTACAGTTAAGATGTAGATAACATTAGTATAGTTTGTGGCACCTTAAATATTATTTTCGTAACCTCTTTTTGCTTTTGGTTGTAATAAGAGCTAACCCAAAAACTTGTGAATCATCTAGTTATTTATAACTGGTATGTCGCAATACAGGATTTAATATATATATATTACAAAATCATTTTATTAAATGGAATGAACTTTTTAAATTTTTGTAAGTAAACTCTGGACTGTCTCAAACAGATTCAAAACTAACACAATTTAAACATTATAATTGGCAATGCAGATGTAATCAAATGAAAACTCCTTTATTAACAATAAGAATTACATTGCATATTTGTTGATTTGAAACAAATTATATTAATTTTTACTTACTTTTTTGGCTTGATCCTTCTGACAATAACATCACAATTCCACTCCACAAAGTATAACTAGCGATAGAACCCAAACCGATCTTGATAAATTCGTCACGGTTAGAAAACGAAATGCTAAAAAACAAAAATTCATAGTTTAAAATGTAGGTTTTCATTTTGAATTTACATATCTATATTAAATTCACATGATATTTTATGCAATGATTATATAACAACTTTTTACTGGAATAACACCACTTACAATGTTTATCACATCTATAATACATATTAACATACAAATATCAACCACAGGCACTACATGCATCACTGTCCTAGATTTTAATGCCCTATACCCTTCTATAAAAATACAACCTTGCTTCTGCGAGTTAAGGGACATTTTGCTTAACCAGGCTGGTACCTCAGCACACCGCAAACAAATCTTAGAACTCACAGACATACTCTGCTATTCATCATTCTTCCGTTTTGGTAATAAAACTTACCTACAAAAACGCGGGGTTCCAATGGGCAGCCCCCTATCGGGGGATCTATGTGAGCTGGTAATAAGGAAACTTGAACATAAAATCATTCCGGCCTTCAGTTCCAACATCCTACTTTATAAGCGGTATGTCGATGATATCATCATCATATGGAAGGATGAACCTGACATTAATAGGTTCCTCAACACAATAAACAATAACCCATATGGCTTGATCCCTCAAACTAGACCAAAAAAGCAACTCGTCAGCACACTTCCTCGACTTGCAACTACAATTACACAACAATGAAATCTTGTTTAGGGTCTTCTACAAAAATTGTTACGTACCGTTATTCGATCCCCTCCAACTCGGAAGATCCGTATACCTACAAAATCGCGGCCTTCCGAGCCTTAACCAAACGTGCATTCACGCACAATTCGAAGTATGAGGACACCTTAACTGAACTCAGACACATACAAGAAATGGCAACAATACACGGGTACAGCAAGAACCTAATATATAACATTGCACGCACGTACACGCAGGGGAACAGAAAACAACAGGCACACAGAAGTGGTAGGGTCGGATGATAACAACATAATGAGGAAAGTTGTAACGTACAACAGCCGCCTTGATGGAATCTATAGACAAATTTCAAACATCACAAAAAACAGGATGGCGTATTGTAGGCCACCATCGGTATATGACCTACTCCGCAATGGAAAGGACCCAATAGACTTAAATCACGCTCCAGGAGTGTATGAGATCCCTATGTGGGATAGCAGATTTAATAATAACATGGTCTATGTTGGCTCTACCAAACGCTCCCTGCAACAACGGTTGAAGGAACACCGGTACGACATAAAGAAACGGAAACATACCACCGCCCTTGCGCAGGCAGCTGCCGAACCGGGTATCACTGCAGATCCAAAAAATGCTCGTATCATAAGACTCACCCACCGCACAGACCAGCTTAGAATAATGGAAACACTAGAAATTTACAAGGCTGGATTGAAAAACACGTGCATTAACTATAAAGATGCGGCTAGCATTTCACAAGCGTGGAAATACTGTTATGAAGGGAAAACACACAGTAATTGAGTCGTAAAGCATTAATTTTAACGATTATGCAGTAAATTTACACGGAGATCTTCTCACGCGCCATATTGTCATCATAGCACGAGAGAATTGTTCCATCAGCAAGCTTAACCGTTTTACAGTAATTTGAATCGGACTGCATTCAATTTGAACGTTCCAATTCTGCACATTTATTTATTTTATTACAACGATTTCCCTGAAGATGACCCAGGGTGGGTCGAAAACGTTAGAACAACTATGAAAGTGATTAACTGGAATGATTAAGGTTATGTTAGACGAAGTATATGTAAATTATAATTGAAAATTTTTGATAGTTACTACACTAATACCAAGTACCTTTTGGCTTAGGTTTGATATTCACAGATTTAAAATGATACCATTTGACTGCGCATCCATTCTTTTGCACGCCGTCATCTTTCCTTCCGGCCTGTTATATAAATAATAGGATTCTCGAGAAGATAAAATACTTCCATCATTAAATGCCTTATTCTCCCATAACAACATAATTCATTTTTGAAGCAGTTGAAGTTTCTTTGCTTTTAATAGTTTTCTTAGGAATTACAGCAAAAATTCTGGCCTCTTCAATAAAACTCTAAAAAGAAAATAAAAATACATTAATTTTTATTGAAATGATCATTGTAATTTACAATTTTGAAAATATACAATAAAAACTCATTTAAGGGATTTAAAAAGCCTTACAAGTTAGAGATTAATACCGATTTTATCAAATTTCCCGTTCTCAAGAATCCATTCGCAGAATGATACAGAATCGTACAAGGTTAACATTGTCGAGTCGTCGAGGCACATTTTTGCGTTCCGATCGGAACGCCCGTAACGTACCGTATTCGTAAAAGGATGTCGACGCCAAGTCGTTTTCGGCATAGAGCCGCACCGTTTCTTACTCGTCGGTATTTGCACGAAATACGAGAGAAAACAAAGACGACAGACCTATCAAATGGTGGAGAGTACATTGGGGATAAAAGTATTGGCAATTTTGTCTTAACAAGACTAAAATAATATGGAAAACCTTATACGTCGCGTCTGGAACCTATAGATGGATTTGTGTTAATGCAGTTTCGACTTAGCAAGGTTTCACTGTATTCCTCATAAAAATTTGAGATCTTTTACATTTTAAAGTGATTAAGTTTTATTTATTCACTACAATTTATTGATTTTTATTCCCCAAGATAGTTTTCATTTAAAATTCATTTAATGTATTGGAATATTTTCAACCTAATTATAAAAATCAAATATACGTTTACACATTAAATGCTTTAAACTGTAGTTAATTTGTAACAAGTTTTACCTCTTTTTTTGGATTACAAGAAGCTGGAGTAGGATTGGTTAATCCTTCTTGAACTACTTCCTCTATGAAAAATTGCTGTAATTCAACTGCATACTTCAAGTCTGAAAAATATTATTATTAATAATTATAAACTGTTTCACCATTCATAATCATGAATGACTGAATGACTGAATAATAGAAGCAATAATCTTATAAACAATAATTAAATGACAGTTTGATCATAAAATTCTTTTAAAATATTGACACTAAATATATCTTAAATGTTTGGAGATATATATCAATTTTGCCTTGACAATCGATAAATTATAGAATCTATTCGTACGGGAATTTTCAGCTATAGAATTACATAAAATGCATCCCCAATATACAATCGTTGCTTATAAAGGGATTTATAACTAACGATTGTATATAGGGATTTATAAAAGGAGAAGTTATATGCAAATCGATAAAAAACGTCGGCTCTTAATTTAGATAACCGATCTAATATATATATGGCAAGTCCTCGATTAACGTCACTTTGTTTTATCGTCGTCGAGGAAAGATAGATTCGTAATCATTGTCGAATTTTCTTTATAAAAAAAACTGAATTTTGAAGTGAGAAATAAATGGTGGAGGTTGTAAACACGATCTAATCGGAACCATAATAACCAAATTATATCCTGTTTATATCAATTAGCCTATGCTAAAATTGGTTTTGTTATAAGTCAATTCGCTTAATTCGTCGTAGCTTCCGAGTACTTATCAATGATGTTAACCGAGGACTTACCGTATACACGTATACGCAAACATAAAATTTATCATTCGACGGTCAACTTACCCGGCCACGTAGGTATAGAGTCTAAACACAATTTCTCTGGCTCGTCAAACGGTAATCCGTGGAAAATACTCGTGCCGGATTTTATTTGCCGTCCGGACGAAACTCGCCGATTAGCAAACGAGGACCAGTTTGGATGGTAAAAAGTTAATATATTAAACTTCTTTGCCTAGTGTCATTGAATATTATGGATGTTTAGATTATTTCTATTTAGTTTTTCTTAATAATTGTTAAAATAAATTATTATTATATTAATAAAACAGAAATTAAACAATATAACAAAGAATTTATTGTTTGATATGCATCTTTTTTTAATTTTTATCTTCAAATGGTAACTGTCATAGTAGTAGTTTTAATGTTTTAATAATTGAGATGACATCTCAAACTGCTTAAAATGCAATAAGTGCCATGCTTTAAATGGCTGCTCCAGAGGTGGGAGTATATGGAGGAGTGGATTGTATGAAGGTTTTATTTTTTAATTTACTTAAAGACAAAATTCTTCGTTTAAATCTTATGTACCCACAAATGAATTGGCTCGAAATTTAAGGAAGTCTGCATATGGGTATAAGCATTATTCCCTATACTATTGCAGTTTTATTTATTAGTCCAATTAACGACAAATTTAAAAAAAACAAACATTTCCAATATCTATTTCTGTTCACTCTCGCAAGATTATGTTTATTAAGATTAAAGTAACAGGAAGATGAATTTATTAATCTTAATTTCAAGAATGAAAGTTCATTGCAATTTCAATGCTGGTATAATATAAATTCAAAATTTGTAATATATTTAGAAATTTATAGTAATTATATTAGTGATAAAACCATTCTTTTGTTTACTTTCGTGTCGTCGTGACAATTTTTATCATTGAAAACAGCAATTTATTATGCTATAATATGAATTATTTAAATGAAAAGCGAGTTGTTTATTTAGAACCGACACAAATTATCAAAACAAAATCCATTTATTAAAACAAATTTATGATACAACCATAAATTTAATTTACTTATTTATATACAATTTTTCTTTTTATAAACTAATGAAAATTTTAAAATGGTTTCTGTTTGTAATTCTTCAATGAGTGAAATAAAGTCCAATATAAAAATTTATAATCATAATTAAAATAATTATGTTGAAAGTTAGTTAAATAGTTTAAATAAAATTATGAAATAAGATACTATAATTAATAATTAAAACAAAGATAAATTTTTAATTGCCCGTTTTAAGTTTCGACTGTTTTTATTTAACACAATAATAGATACTCAATTTTCAAAGCTTAAATGTAGGTAGCAAAATTATTTTTCAATGCATTTTATATATATGCAAAATACAACTATTAATTTTATTATTAAAAATAATTTGAACGTGGATCAGATATGCATATTTTTCTAAGCACGCCACAATCGAAAAGTCCAAATTCGACGAATACGTGCTTCTCGACGAATTACGGCATTCGCGTGAACGGACGACGGAAAAAAGCCTCCCGTAAAAATCATATAAATTCTCAATTACTTTTTATTCCGAGAGATCTGCAAGATCTTTTTAGATTCATTTTTTCCCATAAACAAACACATAATTAATTATGTACAAAATTAACAAAATCAGTTACACGAAAATAGTAAATCGTTTCGGTTAGTTTTACCGGCGGTGTTCGAATCCGATTCCCAAGCCGTGCAATTTAAGAAGCTGCCACCGGGATTCTTTCGGGCTCGGCTTTCTTTTCTATTAAAATAACGATATAAAATAGTTTAATATTTAAAAAATGAATTATATAAATGAATACAAATTTCTTTTTTTAAATACAAGATGTTGGGTTTACAATTACCACGAAGTACATACATCTATTGCAATACATCATAAAGTAAAAACTTTATTTGAAAAATGTTAGTCTGTAAATTATTAATTTCTTTGTTAAATTAAAACTAATTTTCGGATTTGTCGACGCACTACCGATTTTACGAGCGGCTTCGATTTTGGCTGTCGTGGTCACCGACAGGAAATGGGGAACAGAGAATGATACCCACGATCTACTGATTTACACTGTTCATTTGCAACATTAATTGTGTAATCTAGGACAGTCGTTCTCATCTGATGCACAATAATACACAAAGCCACTCAAGGCTTGTCAAGAGATGAATTAAAATTAATAAAAAACAACAAATTTTAAAATTAGAAATATATATTTTAAGTTTTTATACCTGCCAGTATCATAGAAAAGATATTAAAAGTATCAAAAGTTTTGCAATTTTAAAAGAATGTGTGAGGGGAAATTGAAAAAAGTAACACAAAGTCACTGACAAAAAACCTTTTACAGTGTTGTATACGACAGAGAACCAACTTACACGTATTACAACACCGTAAAAGGTTTTTTATCTGTGATTTTGTGTTACTCACTGCAGTGTTAATAGTAGAAGACGTTTATTGTGTTGAAAAAAGTCTTTGCCAACTGCATTTTTTCTTGAAAAATAATTACAATTCCAAAATTTCAAACTATACATATGAGAGGGACTTTCCAATGCTGTCTGGTGAGATGTGATGAAAATATGGACATTTGAAAATGGAAGAGTTTTGTCAATTTCCGTGCCGAACGAACACAGAAGTGTGATTCAATTTTTGTGAGAATCTGGCCAAGAATAGGAGCAAAATTTATCAAGAAATGGAATGAGGTTGTAGTATGGAATAACTGTCTACTTTGACAAGGTGCAAATTGATGGTTGATAAGTTCAGAAATGGAACAATAATCATCCAGAAACAAATGATTGTTGCAGATAACAAAATGGTCTGATCTGGAAATCTGTCCCATTTTAGTCATCTGCTACACAGCGTAAATCTGGCATCTTGTCATCATCATTTTGACCTCCTCAAGGAGGGGTTTGCAGGTCATCACTTTGAAAGTGACAATAATGTGAAGATATGCAGTCACACAATTGAAACTAAGCACCACAATTGAACTGCACGACACATTCTATGAGAGTATCCAAAAACTTGGATACTCTCGTAGAATGGAAACCTTGGAACCATAATGGAAGAAGTGTTTAGCCTGTCTTGGAAACTACATAGAAAAGTAGGGCATGAACTAGACTTTAAAATGTATCACTATATTTTGAAATTCTGAAATAACAGTCAAATTTAGAGAAAAACACAGTTAGCTAAGACTTTTCAACTTCTCCTTGCAGTATTGCAACTACCTGACTAAATAATTTATTAATACTTAATGGGAGGTTACTTATATCTAATTATGGTGACTGTTAATGACTTAAATGACAAACAAATGAGAAAAACTAACACAAATGTTCATGTAATAAGGAATTCTTGCTTAAGTAAAAATGAAAAATAATCAAAAAGATGCGTGTTTTTCGTGACTTTTTTTAACTTATGTGCTCGTGATTTCAACGTTCACTAAAGCAGTAAAAAATTAAGACTAGCAAAGGTATCAAGTCAAAATGTGGAAAACTTGAAAAACTGAAGAAGAAAAAAAATGAGTGAGTATTTCTGCCAGCATGACTAATCATAAGTTAATGTTCAAAGTAACACAAAAAAAGACATAGTTTGACTTTTAAAGTAGTTCAACAGATCAACCAGTTGTTCACAGCTCATTCCCATGTTTAATAACAAAGTGTACTGCAATGTTCTCGTGATTTTTCAAATATACAGTACATATAGAAAGATTACATTATTATTATTTTAGGGAGCGACAATACCTTTGAATTTGATCAAAGATTGACCGAAAGTTATTCAATGCTATTTTACTTTACCTGTCTATTGTTTAGTTTAAATGTTTGTAATTAAGTTTTATTTAGATTAATTTTAAATAGTACTTTAATGTTTATATTTATGTATTAATTTAAATTTGAACTGCTGTTCAATTCTATAATATTCCATATTCCATTACAAGAATGTCTGTAATTGAAACTGGCCAAAAAAAATACTGAAAATGCTATAATAAAACACTTGGCTACTTGAAAAAGGAGTGTAAATTTCTACATCTACAATATTGTGCCAAGAATTTTGTAATTTAAAGTTAAATATTATTACTATATCCTGATAAGTTTCTTAAGCCATTCTTTGAAATTAAATTTTCTGGAAAATAATTTGTATGTTTATCACTATTTCCATTAATAAATAAAACTAAAATTAATGAGATACAGGAGGACATCAAATTTTCAATTTATTGTGCAAATTCTTACCTATATTTGTTTACATTCTCAGTTGTTGAAACTAATTTATTGATACTATTATCCTCTTTATAAATATGGGAAAAATATACTTAATTTTTAATTCATAATATTGTTATTACCTTTTGGTTCTTCTTTAGGTATTTCGGGAAACTTGATTTCTTCTTTAGCTTCTTCTTCTTCGGCTTCTTCCGGAACATTGGGCATGCTTTCGGCAACGATGGCTTCTAACTCGTCTAGAACGGCATCCTCGTCCTCTCGAGTGAGATAACCAGAGAGCAGTTCGTCGATTTCCTAAAATATAATTACATTATTATTATATTAGGGAGTGATTATTTGTTTGGAGGAATGATACCATAGATGAGTCTGTCAGGAAATTAACAAAAATAGTATGAGACTATCTCTTTCTTCTCTCTTCTAAACTATTTAGCCATAAGCCTAGTAATTATTTTGTCCTTAACTTCTAGTTTGTGTAGAAAGGAAACAGCAGAACTCATTGATAGACTAGTATTTTTGGAAATTAACAAAATATAAGTTAGGAGGAATATACAATGTTCTAGAAGAGTTTAAAATTGTAGAAAAAATTTTAAAAATTTAGAATTAGAGATTGATGGTTTGAAGGATCAGTTTAGCAGAGTAATGATTTTAATAAAAATTGAAGAAAGAATGGAGGGAAAATACAAGGAGAGAGAAACAATGAGGATAAATTGAGAAAAGGAACAAAATGAAAATAATGGTAGATGATGCGTGTATAGGAAGTTAAGGAAATGTGATATATAGTATATTTGATTTAATAAGAAATGAGAAGGATTATTTGAAGAAATTCAGCAATCAGTGGTGTACATAAAAAATTAAAGACAATGACAGCAAATAGTTTCTATAAATAAGATCAGTTATTTCAAACTTAGAAACTAGGATTGAAAAGCACTGGGGAAGATGCAAGCAAAGAAAAGCATGAAGTGGAGTGAAACTAGATTAAAACTTACAGAAAAAGATTCAACAAATTTGAAAATGATGGAGCAATTAAATATTTACACAAAATTTCACTTTAAGTTTAGTTTTTTTTTTAATTCTTTCCACCATGTTGTACTAAGAGGGCCATTTTTTTCTGTACTCATCATAAGTTTGGCCTGACCCACAATGGGCAGCCAGGCAGTGAGGGATAGGACCTAACTGATTTGAAGCAAACTGTCCATGGAAAATTCATAATTAGCTGCTCATTCCATATTGGATCCTAGGTCCCCAGAGTAGTAGGTAAGCTGCTGCCTTAACTTCCTTGGCCATACAACCATCAAGCTTCTAACACTGCTCTGATGAATGTCCAAATTCTTAATTTTTTTAGCATTTTTTACTTCTGCTTTTTTCTTTTATATTTTTATCAAATAAAGAAACAAACTACATGTATATTCATATTTCATGAACAATATTGCTAGATCTGTAAAAAATCATTTGATTATTTTATGAAATAGCATGCAATTTCTTTTTATGATTTGGACTATTTTCAACTTTCTGCATTGCAAAATCTCAAATTGACTTAAAAATTTTGTTGTACAAATTGTAATGTCAGTATTGTAGATGGGAAGAAAGAATTAAACTAGTTGTATTTGGACTAAACTTGTTAGTTGTATTTTATCTTTACAAATCAGCAATGATAAAATACAACTAGCGGGTTACCTTTACTAATAATGCTTTGATGATTGATGACAGGCAATTCTATTTAATGTTAATTAAAATATACAAACAGACTCAGACTTGTCACTCGGCACAACAGGTCACAGAAACCCCTACTAGGTGTGCACCAACGACCATTCCCTTTAGATGTCTGTTAGGTCTGATATAATCATGTCCCAAAAACAAGCAAATAGATTTTTCAACAGCAAAAGTAATGAAGTTTATCAACAGTGACATAAGCTATGCAAATCAGAAAAAAAGAGACAGTACACCGTGATGGCTCGTGTTTCGGAAAAAGTTCAATTTGACTACGATAAAAGGGAATGTCCAAATTATTTTGTCCAACCCCTGTAAGTATCAGGTTATTCTGTATATTTTAATATTCAAAATATCTTATTAATATATATGCTAATAATATTTTTCTGTGAGATGTGGAAATATAGATGTACTGTACAAAGTATTTTCTTCAGAGATATGAAGCTGTTCAGATATCTTAAATGTATTTCAGATAGATAAAAAGAATAAAAAATAAATAACTTAATAAATAAAAAATAGAATTAAAAAATAAATACACAACATTAATTAAAATGGCCGACAGTATTTTTTTAAAACTATTTTGTATAATTCAGCAGAGGCGTAGCCTACAATAAAAAGTTGTCTCTGCGAAGAAAGACCGTTATTGTCTTGCGATATACGGACAGGGAGGAAAAAAGACAATTTACTTTCTTCAAATTTTTAATTTTTTAATTATAATTAAAAAAAATAGAGTGATTTCTTACATTTTGTTTTTCAATTCCTTCTCTTGTTTCATCCAAAATGTTTTCAATATTTTCTATTGACAACAACTATAAAATTAAAAATTAAAACACTAATTTATTATCAATAAAATTATTATCTATTATATATAAAAAATTAAAATTATTCTAATACTACATAACAAAGATTAAAAACATGCATCATATACAAAATAAAAACTTACATCATGCATTTTCTTCAGAGCTACATTTCCATTTTTCAATCCATCCATAACTTGCATTTCAATCTGTGCAAATTCTAAATCATGAACCTACAAAAAATATTTGAAAAAGATTGTTTTATAATAAATTTATGTATTTTCAAATTATATTAATTTTTATTCACGGAAATTAGTCTTATGCAATAATTTGGTGAAGAAGCGTGCATATATCTAGTTATGTAAAGACGTGTTATATTCTAAAGCATAGACATATATAACAGCTCTTTGCTTAACAGGACAAATATCTCTGATAAAAGTTTATTTTACTGTGCAAAATTGTAATGAAAATATGTAGACAAGGCTTTGTCATTATTTAAAATGTAAACTATTTTCATTAAAAAATTTATATATAGTTTTATACAGATAAAAATATAATATAGGTACAAATTATCTCGGAAATTATTTATAATAATATCCAAAAATTAATCTTTGTAATCTGAAATCTTTGTTTCCATAATCCGAAATTTTAATTAAAAAAAAAATTCTGTTCTATAAGAAAATATTAACAATATACAAATTAAATACAAACATTCAAGATTTTATAATAAAAATTCAAAAATAAACACCCACAAAATAAGATCTGTAATTCATAAAGTTAAAGTATTATACACACGATTACAGAATATTTTATTACAAAAAACATATTGTTATATCATATATATTTTCAAAAACTATTAATATCAATAATTTTATTATATACCATTTGTTCTAAGTTCACTAGTTGTCCATCTGTTTTGGCCAGCATTTGCTCTGCAAATCGTTTTTTTCTCAGCAGTAGTTTTGCTCTTCTAAACATTAAAAGTTAAGGATTAATAGATAGTTTCGTGCTTAATTTATACAGTTAATTTTATATTACTTTAAAATAAAATTTTTACAATTATTAATAATAGTAAATATAATCTAAAATATAAATAATTCATGATTATAAAAGTCAATTAAAAAACAAAACACTGTCCTGTGGACACTGAGAGGCCTAAATATCCAGGACAGACCACTCCTGAGATTCCTGCTCCAGAGTGTCTTTATTGCCTGTTCCAGTCAATGATTTTTATTTTTTGATATAAACAAAAATAATATAATACATATTTTTAATAAATTGAAGATTTATAAATCTGTATAATAATTATACACGTAATTACTTTGCAAGTTACTTAATAGTCAATAGACAGATCAAACTGTATTATCGTATATAACTTATGGTAGTAAAAATCCAATAGAAAATTGCTAGAACAAAATAACTTTTGCATAACTCGTCCCATCATATATTCCATGCTTATGGGAGTAGCCATTACTCCTTAGGCATAGGTTTATAACTACAATTTAAATCAGCGTATAACCTGTTCCCACAAAATAACCAGCACACCTTTCAAATTGCCTTTTACATTGTTATATGTACAAAAATATGGTAGATATTTTTCTCTAGTTTCTTTTATTTTTTAGCTTTATTGAAGAAGTTACCTTAATATCAGAGTCCATTTAGATCTAATAACCCTGATTATCATCTGAAAAGAATTACTTTTTGCATAAGAATTCATTTGATTTATAGTGGATTTAAAACTGATAAGGAAGATGATACAGAATTTATTATTATAAATGTTTCTCTATAAAACTATTTATCATCAAAATAAAATAATTACAATGATTTGCTGTGCAAAATCTGCAAGTCACTTGTGTTTTAAAGTCAATTTGAAAACAGGTGCAGGCTATGTGTTCTAACAATTTTTGCAGGTTATATGCAGTAAATTAGGGTATATCAAACATCATAATCTTGGGAATGCAAAATAATTTTCATTTTTTAGTTAAAAATAATTAACTTTACTCAATAATACTTACTCCTTTTTGCCATCCTGTAATAAGGTTTTAGCCAAAGCACGTTCTTTTTCTAGATTGAGAGAAATTCTTTTCTGATATTGTTTCAGTTTATCCCTCTGTTGCTTCAGTTGCTAAAGTAAAGCGTTAATAATTTTGTTTTAAAAAGTCTAATTTTGATAATTACAAAGTAATGTAACAATAATCATTTAGAAATATATATACACACACAACTAGTAATGTTAAATAGTTATCGGTAAAATTTATGAAGTAAGTAGGCACGGTTCATATTCTGTCTGAATACAAACTAAGAATTAAGTTGAAGTGCTAGCAAGTCAATAAGACTGTTTAGAAGGGCCATATGTGACAACCACTTGCTGCTACTGCAGCAGTGATGTTGCCACTGGCATAAAAAAGAAGAAAAATTGCACACGTTCGTGCTAGCAATCTTTATCTTGAAAACAAAATCACAGAATCATTTCATTTAACATTCTCATTTATGAAGTTGGCTCAAAAAAATGAGTTCCACTCTTGTAAAATTCCTATCTAGGAAATAATAATAAATTAAAAATCTTGTGATAGTATTAGGTCCTCATTGAACAAGGTTCAAACTCAGGTTTTTAGTATGCTTCCATTCTTTAGTATCCATTCAAGTTTATTATGCCACTTAAAAGCATCATTCAGTCATATGTTTGATGGGCAAGAAATCTTAAGAGAAATTTATTGGCAAATTGCAGAGGTACATAAATTGAATGCTGTCACGATCAATGGTTATGAAATGATTCCAGACATTTCAAAACACACTAACTGATGTCACACTCAAATACAGAGTTAGGTAACCTTCCTTTGAATGTAGTATATAGTATTTGTTGCTTTGGTCTGCTCAAAAAACACATGGGACAGTAATTCTCTACGGATGGAGATAAAAGTAGTAGTTTTAAAGTGGTTATAGGAAATTAAATGGGATGTTTTTATCAGGAAGTAGTTCATTGTATAATGCTTATTTTCCAATAAAAACATTTTTTGTTTAATTCTTTTTGTGCTTATTTTAGGTAAGATGAAATTTATTTTTTGATTTGTCGTCATATACGGGTACTCCTTACTTTACGACCGAGTTCCGTTCCGACGACTACGTCGTCAAACGAATTGGTCGATAAGCGAGGAGCTTGCGTCGGGAATATAGGATTGTTGTAAAGTTATACAAATTATGCAACAAACTTCAATAAAAAGACTATTATAGTACGCTTAGTGCGCACGTCACCATCCACCACCGACCGACACTCAAGCCGAGAAAGGGGATTCCCCGAATTGCAGATTGAAACTCGATTGGTCGTAAGTGCAAGTGGTCATTAAGCAGATAGGTCGTAAAGTGAGGAGTACCTGTAATATCTAATTTCTTAAATTTTATAATATAAATTATATAATTTTAAAATTATCTGAAATTACAAATTTTTTTTTGGAAATTTATAAGTTAATGACTCAGAAATGGGATAATATTGTAGAAACACAAAACAGAACTAAAACTCAGCAGAAAACAAAATGTTTAATAAGATTTTTAATAGCCTCAGCTGTCATCATCAGGTTATATAAGTACAGTTTGAAAGAAGAACATAGGGAAATCGAATGCCATTAAAAAAAAAAAAAAATGCAATTTGATTTGATGTTATGATGCTGGTTGGTGGGAATTATTACTGGACTTCAAAGAGGGCTCTCCAGTCTTGAGAAAGAGTGTTACTATTCTTGTAGTTTACAGGCACATTTTTTACAGGCCTTATAAATCTCCAGTTTCTCAAGGTTTACGAGAGATGCGTGTTGTCCGGTTGAGTGTAAAAGTCAAGCTCCATCTTTGTGTGTTTATATGTAATGCTCTGTGGCCAGGTTGGCTAGTGTTATTGTGTTGTGCCTTTCCCCACTTTTTTTTAATCACAGTTATATGTTCTTTTAAATGTTGTTTAAGTGGGTGTATTGTGGCAACAATGCATTCCATTTGCTGTTTAAGAGCAGTGTGTGAATGGAGTTAATGCCTGTGAAAAGGTCCTTGATATGGTCTTTAGAATTTCTCAACAAGAATTATACAGAAGGGTTTTGTCTAAAGGCCGCAGATATGTTATTGGTCCTCACAATTTCCAGGTAAGTCCATTTAAAATGTTGGTTGTCAGTCACTGACTTGTATGGCCTATCTTCAATGTTGTGTTTGGCTGAGAAGAATAAAAATTGATAAAACCCTTGATGATCCTAGGATGGTAACTATATTGTGCTGTAATGTTGGTGATGTAATTTAGCTGTTCAGCCCTATCTTTATGGTTGAAAATGTGCACAAAGGGTCATCTGTTAACAGCTCTAAATGTGAATATCACCTTATAAGATAAGGGATCATACATTATCACAGGAATGAATAAAGGATGGTAGGAAGGTTTCCTGTATATCAAAGTGGATATACAGCCTTCTTGAATATTGATGTTGAGATTGAGGAAATGTACCACAGAAGGACTTTCCTGCTCCACAGATGGATATAGACCAAAAGGGTTAGAATTGATGGAGTCAAGAAAATCCTGAAAGTTTTATCTTATGGTGTTGCAGATCATGATATCGTTGACATACCTATTGTATGAAGTGATATGTTGTTCAAAGGAAGGCAAGATGTTATTCTCCAGTTGTCAAATTAGCAACTCAAAGAGGGTGCTTCCCATGGGTACATCTCTGTCTCGCAAGTACATTCTCTCTTTGAACTAGAAGAACGAATTCTGGCATACAAGAGTTATAAAATGTTAATGTAGTGTTTGCCCAATCATTCAAATGCTCGAAAAGAAAACTGTGAAGTTTGCAGAATCACAGCTCTAGTTTTATTAATAGGTAAAGTGAATCAAAATCACACATAGTGATATATGCGTCTTTCCCTAGTTGTAACCATTCCACCAGGTGTAGTGAATTAAGTACAAACTGGTGGTGCTGGTCAAGATTGTCACTGATGAAGTGATTGACTCTTTTTTCAATTCAGTGGATGGAGTGATTGATTTGTCTAAGGAAGGTTTCAGTTGGTAGCCTAGTTTGTGAACTTTGGCAAAGGCTAAAATCCTTGGAACAGAGAGAGAAGTTGAATTGTTCATCACACGTAACAAACATGACAAGGAAACTGGGTTGAATTTAAAATTTATAACAAATTTTATTTAAAAGTCTTTATCAGTAACTTCAGTGTTCATAAATTAAAATAATTCTTGCCTTTCTTCAAAAATGCCACATTAAATTAATTAACATTAAATATACAATTTGAATGATTTTATTTTCTTTTAATTTTCTTTTCACTCTCAAAAGAAAAATGGGAAACACTTTATTCATCTTAATTCATTTAACAAATCTTTTTAAAAAATTATTTAATAAAACAACTGTCACCAAAAACATATTTAATGAATAAATTTAATAAGTGCAACCAAAGCTGCTATAGTGACGTTTCAGGACAAGAAGAAGAGATTTTCATAGAAAAAAGATTAGTATCAAAACTTGACAATATGACGCCTTTGGCACTGCAGGCATTGAAAAAGCAGTTTCGTTTATGGGAAGATCTTGGTTGGTATATCAGCAGAATATATCCTTAAAGTAAGCACAATAGACATAGAGAGGATATAAAAGACTGGAAAATATCCATGGTTCTCACCAAACATTTTCTCTCTCTAAAAGCAAAGCTGAGCATTTTTAAGATGACAAGATATTATCCATAGATACTACCCATTAGGCCTGTTGAAGAGCAGTTAGATAACACTATATAAAGAACTTTATAAAATAAACGGAAAAGTCTACAAATAAAAAGAATTCACTATCATTTGTTTTTTTATGCTTCTATCACTTGCAATATTTTTTAAAACAGTTTATCTTCATTTCTTAATCAAATCAGTAGATAAAAATTAACAATTATTATTATTTATATAATTAGAAATTATAACTGAAAACAAAACTGACGAGTCAATAAATGTGGTAACATACAATACATTTTCTTAACGGAATTTTTTCATTACTTTTATACATAAAACAGTCTAACTTAATTTTAGGCCATTTACCATATTTTACAGCATATAAGGCAGGCCTGGCCAACCAAATTGTTTCGCGGGCCATTTTGATCACGCGTAACGTTACGGTGGGTCACAATTTAGGCAAACGTGCTTTTAAAAAAGTAAAACAAATACAAAATGAATAAGATTTTATTGTTGTACCAGAGTTCATACTAAGCACTTGCAAATTATAACAATGACATGCACAAATTTTCATTTATTTAATTGTTTTGGTATACACATAACAGGGAAACAAAAGTTTTAATAGATACATAATATTGCTTAGCGGGCCACACAATTTAACAGGACGGGCTGCGAGTTGGCCAGGCCCGATATAAGGTTTACTCCCATCTCAGCATAGAGTATTTAGAAAAAAATTATTTACTGTATTTAATTTAAGCCACCCCATGTCTTTAGCATTCAGCATGATATTTTTTTTTTACTGTATTCTGGTTAAAAAAATAAAATAACAGTAAAATTAGAATGCCACTCTTTTATTTATCGGGGGAAAAGGACTTTAACAAGTCATTTACAATAAAATGTACCATTAAAATAATCTGCACGAATACATAAAAAAGCTGTTCGGCTATAGCAAATAATAACAACAACACCATTTTTATTTAAGAGTTGGGTTAGGTAGAAGTTACCTTAGCCTAACGAAGGCCATTTGAAAATGCCTAGGATAAGACGGGACAAGATTCGCAAGCGAAAAAAATCGTGCTGAGTCTCATACGCGAAGTTACAATCGTCCGACCGTCGGTCAGACGATTATTAATACGTCGGGTTCTTGGGACGTCTATATACGAAGTCACAATATCCACACTTAACAAATTTACTCGACCGCTCCATTTTTGCAGAGAAATGTTTATTTACATAAACACAACATTTTCAACCTAATTAAACAGATCGTGGTGGGGAACAGACTAGCGGTAAACTTTTCGGAAACATTCAGATTCGGCAAACAAAGCAAACGAAACCGATCTCCGGCACAATTTTACACAAAAGTAAAAGTTTTCTACCGCATTAAACAAACGTCGTCGACAGTTAGCCCGACGACGCCACTCGACACGTTTGCTTTCGCGTAAAACCGTGCCAGAAATCTGTTCCATTTGCTCCGTTTATTAAGTACACAGGGTTCGAGCAGTCGAATACGTTCGGATTCGACGGTCTACACCCGACGATAACCCACGGAAGCGGCTCCAAAACATTCGTGTTTACATAAACAAACATTTCTCGGCAAGAATAAGGCAGGTAAGTAAATCTGCCAACCATTTCCCACCGAAGGGTGCACCATTTACATTTCCTATTGGTCTCGTGTGACTGTGGGCGATTGTAATTTCGCATATAACACGCAGGGCGAATTTTTTGGCGCTTTTTTGGTCAAATTCGCATCTTATATGCCTCGAAAGACGGAAATCATGCAAATGATAGTCCATAAGGTTGCTTCTACCTGTAAATTTTCACGAATATGATAAGAATAACTGAAACCTCATTAATGTACATAAGTAAAATTAAGGCCGGATCATTGATAAAGCACGAGGTTAAATAATACTTACGAGAATTACTTTATCTTGTTCCGTAATTCTCGATTCTTTTTTCTTAAATTTCGAAAACAGAGACCCCATTTTTCAAATAATAATTGTTCTAATTATTACAAAAATTAAGTCATTCGTCAATTTTTAATTAAAGAACTCCTCGTCCTCTCCATTCTCTGCGGGAAGTTTAATCCGTCACGCCGGAAACGGAAGCGCGTCCGAAGAGTGAAACTATATTAAAATATAATTACAACTAACGATAATAAAATCGATTGAATTTTATATATTAATTATATATATGTTATGTTTCACAATAAATAAATCGATAAAATTATAAATTAGTTGTAATTTTTTTTAACAATTAATATCTGCCGGACGGCCGAGAGGGACTCGGAATCGAATCCGGACGGGTCGAAAAATCCCCAAGGAATTTTTCGGGGATGGTCCGTCCGGATACGTCGGACCCCGTCCCTCACCACCCGGCTGCCCCATTGCGGGCCTGGCCAAACCCACCTGGACGGACCACCCCGAAAAATTCCTGGGGTTTTTCGACTCTTCCGGATCCGATCGTGGGCTCACAGAGCGGAGCCGCTCCCTTAACTGCTCGGCCATCCGGCCATTTAAATGCGTCTACGAATACAGGTGTACTTTTGTACAGTGTATAAATATGCTGGTAGTAATTGACGAAACAAAAAATTCGTATCGAACATTTTTATATGCCGAGCGGGTAATACCGTGTTTCCCCGAAAATAAGACAGTGTCTTATGTTAATTTTTGCTTCCAAAGATGCGCTAGGTCTTATTTTCAGGAGATTTCTTATTCTTCCATGAAGAAGAATTTACATTTATTGTTCAACAAAAAATGAACATTTATTATATACTGTATAGTAGTTGTCATCACAAACCAGCATAACCAGACAAACTGTGAATCCTATCAAGAATTTCTTGTTACTACCATTATTTCCATGTACAACAATCTATGGTACATTTACCGATCTGGATTTTTATGAACACAAAGCAAGATTTATTCAATGACAATCGTGTCATCATCTTCTGGAACATCATCATAACAATGCCTCCAAACGAAAATTTTGCTAGGTCTTACTTTTGGGGAGGTCTTATATTTAGCAATTCAGCAAAACCTCTACTAGGTCTTATTTTCGGGGAAACACGGTACTACCGAATACCGGTAATCGGTTGCGGGTTCGAACCCCGCCAACGAGCTGGCCACGTGCAGTTTTCCTCGCGTATTTAAAAGCTAGAGGACAGTCGAAAATATATCTTAAATGTTTCAGCTAGCATAATAGTTTCTATGCTAGAAGAAACTGCTCTAAGAAACTGCACCATTCACGGCCGAAATATCAAACGGTAATCTGCCAACGAATAAAATTTCGGAAAAACGAACCAAATGTT
The DNA here is from genome assembly GCF_030686945.1 of Centruroides vittatus. NCBI lineage: Eukaryota > Metazoa > Arthropoda > Arachnida > Scorpiones > Buthidae > Centruroides > Centruroides vittatus. The sequence continues at coordinate 388,442 of NW_027122237.1, read as the reverse complement.
TAAACTCGGCATACTCGAAAACCACTTAAATCATATAGAAGTTGTGCCGCTCGGTAACCTCGTATTATGTTGTGGCCGTCGGCCATATTATTCGCGTATTTTATATGTTTTTAATATGTAATATAAGTTAGTGTTAGCAATTCCTTTGTCTCTTTTGTATTATCTATCCACCTTTACTTTCCCCACCACTCCTTTTTACCCTTTGGGTGGGATTATCGTTTCTAAGAAAGAGACAACGAATAGAGCAATAGAAGGGACGGCGCCGTGGGTCTCGAGGAGAGAAAGGAATCACTTTTCGACTGGACTGCGGAGAGAGAAGGTGTGAAAAGGAAGCGATCTCGACCGGGGTGGATAAGTTAGCAGCAGAAGAAAAGGAAAGGATACGACGGGAGAGTGAGAGATTCACCGAGAACACGGGAAGCCTATAAAAATCAAACAGGACTCAAGAGCGGTATCCCACCAAAGTATTTCAATCTTCGTCTATTTTTATCTACATGTATATATTTGTTCTTCCCCTTAGTTATAAGTAGAATAAGTTTAGTTTTAAGATCTGCACGCGTATAATTTGTCGGGTTCCGTTTTGAGCGCGCTCTTTCGACTGTAAAAGGCTTTCTTTGTAAAGTTGGGATCCATAAAGAACCTGTTTCTGTTCTTTCTGGCGAGAATAAAATCGTACCTTTGTTAAAAGTAACGTGTTTCGATTATTATTTTGTGTCGGTCTGTTCGCGGAAATTGTTACACCTCGTCACGAATCATCACAATGTAATTTTCCTATTCGAATGCCTCCACACCGCCGGATCCGATAAGAAGAAAGGATGTTTCGGGAAGGGGTCGAAGTATTTCGACCGAAATTAGTCGTCGACCTCCCGGAAGAGAAGACGGTCAACGATTACTAATTAATATCTGTCTATTATTAATATTTGAAAGGTAATCCGTGTTAGACAGGTTGCGATTGTCAGGCTCCGAACAGGTCCGAACCTCACTAAAATTCGCGTTAAAATCATTCATTTTTGAAGACGAAATTATCTTTTTTCGGGGAAAAAAAATAGAAATTAGAAATAGTTTTTCTTAATGAAAACGACGCGAACTTTTAAACAATAGAACAATGGAAAAACGAAGTTCGACTATCTTCGGATGGGAATCGAATTAAACTTCGATTTTGACGTCTCCCGCGCCCCCGAAAGGTTTCGAATTGTCGCCGGGTGACGAGGAGAGACCGATCGGAAAGTGGAATCGGAGGAAATCGGACGAAACCCGAAAATTCAAGGACGCGACAGCTTCTCCCGAAAGTTCCGAGTGGCGGAGTATTGTCGCGCGTGTGTCTGGTGCCCGTCTTCGTCTCCGTCTCCCCACCTCGGATCGACATCTTTCCATCGACGGAAGTCGACCGCATCGTCCCCGAGACGTCGAGGAAACCGGCCATTCGCCACCCGGGGACACTCCTTCAAAATGGGACTATATCGGAAAGGAGAGGAAGACCCAGAGGCTGCCGCCGACCTAGAACTTCCAAGACGGCGGAAATCTCGTAAGCTTCTTTCGTGTCGAATAAACGGTTTCTTCTAACCGTAGAGTCCGTCTCGGTGCCGATGGCCCACATACGACCCTCTCGACATAGTTTGCACCCCGTCGGCAACCCCACAGTTCTATATAAACAATGCGTAAGAGTTAAATCGTTCGTTATAAAAGGTCGAAGAAAATTATAATGGAATCTGCCAGGGATTCGAGTCCGAACCCGGATTAGCTTTTCGGAAAGTTTCGCCAGATCCGGCCGGTGCGTGCCACTCTTACCTCTCGCTACCCCGTCGACTCCATCGGGCACCGGACCCGTCCTCGGACAATTCTTCGCGTTCTATAATTCGTCACCTTAAAAAGGCGTTATTTTTAGACGGAAATCACAAATTTCCGTTAAGAGTGGCCGGAAAAGCTAAAAAACCGAGAGCTCTAAAAACTAATCGAAAGTGATTTACCGTCGATTATTATCCCCCAAAAAACGTACGGCCGGACGAAGAAAAAGAAAAAGCGCTTTTAATGGCGGACCGTGCCCCGGCGCATCGGCAAGATATAAAACGCGACGGACGGGGGAAGGATCGAAAATCGAAAGCGTGGCTACCGAAAAATATACGTCGAATATCTTATATTTCTCGCCACAGGGTACGAGTCTGGACGAATTTCGGAAATAATACGCCGCTAAACGCGCAATTTACGACACGGACGAAGGGTGGAATAACCTTCCGAACGAAATTTGCCCTTAACGGAAGCAACGGCGACGAAAACGAACGTTCGGTCGGTTATTCTCGAATTCGATTCCGTCGGCCGGAGACGGCCATTTACTTTTGCCGTCGTCTAAACGTTATTTACGTAAACCGAGTCGCGTTAAAAAGTCGAAAAAGACCCGCGGATATTCATTTCTTAATAATTTAAGCGTGGCTTAGAAGAGGCGGGGCCGGCCCGGTGTCGGCGTACTTAGTTTTAAAGACGTTTACGCCCGCCAAACTTTTAGACTTCGAATAAAGATATTTAAAGAAATTCGCTTTAATTAGAACAAATGTAAAAATTGTAATCGGGCGATAGATCGAAATCGTACGATACGCCGCGTGCCGCGGGTCGGCCACCCGCGGCCTAGGAAGATCGTCGTACGAAAAGGGCGACCCGCGCGAAATGCTCCGTTCTACTTCCGGTTCCGAAGAGAACGCTTTTATTTGGCCATCGAGGTATTACGGAAAACGCCGTTAAAACTTACTACGACGGCCGCCATCTTCTAAGAGCGAATTAATTTCGTCGCTTCTATCTATTACGGTATCTATACTTCGTAAAGCGATAAAGATTTTTAAGGTCGAGTTTCGTTCGGACGTCCGAAGCGGGCGGGCGGTTACGGAAACCCGGACAAACCGGAACGAGAGGGGAGTAAAAACGTCCGGAAAACTGCGTACGTAATTTACGAACGGACCCTAACTTCGCCCCGCGTTCCTCGTATCCGCGACTATCCCGATAATTTCGGCGTCCCTTATTGGCAATATTATACCCGGTTCCCTCTTCCCGGTTCTCCCTAGTTACGTTTACTCATTTTACCGTTCGTCGGTCAGATTTCGGGTCCGGTCGCGCGAAGTTTTCCGGGTTTCCTCCGGGTGTGTAAACACCCGAACGGGGGCCGGTTTCCGTCGAGTCGCTAAATCCCTCGATATGCCGGTAACTATAAAATCAGCACTCTCAAACACCGCGTAAAATTTCTAGCTACGGGATTAGCCAATACGTACTAACGACGTAACTCGGTTCTTAGCGCCGTCCGAGCCGAGAGGTCCGCCATCCGTTAACCTAAGGCAAAATCTTTAAGATTCGTCCGTTTTGACAGAACGCCGCGATTAGATCGTTCTTACATTTTTACCGAGAAAAGCGCGCGGTGTCAAATTAATGTAGGCCTATATTATAACACCCCGGTATCGCTTCGGTAAACCGTAACCTCTTTTATAATCTCTTAATGTTAAGTAATGGCGACTTTAATACGTTGTAAAAATCAAATTATCAATATATAATTTCGAGATTTAAAATTAGCGCTCCTTTCGTATTTTTCCATACATTTTAAATTATAGTTTTAAATATAGAAATAATTAATCCGTATAAAATACAAGAACGAGTTACGTATATATTTGAGCCAAATATCAAATTTAAAAGTAATTTTTTCCCTCTACAATTTGTATATATTCCGTACAAATTTAACAAATACAAACGGTTTAAGTATAAGAGTAAGTAATAAACGTATGGACGATGCTACATCGATTCCAATTATTGACAATTGGGTTATAAAGAACATTATTTGCTAAATATTTCCGACGGTTAATACGAGGGAGCTTCGAAAAGTTCCCGCAATTAACGATAGATTTGTAAGTTTTGCTCGGCTTATCGAACTCCTTAAGTAGTGTTTTATTAATCTTAATTTGGAAAAACCCACTAGCCACGGAGACGGGGAGTGTCGATAAAATTCTCGGATACAAAGTAATTAAGTTATTTTCGCACGCATTATTTAAAACATCCGAAGGTTTCGTAGAATACGGTGGCATTCGGGACATATCGCGTAATTCTTCTCCAAGATCGTTTTCGACCAAAAGGATCGACCGGAGACCGGTACGATAATTTTCTAGCTTAAGGTTTAAAATGTCGTGTAAAAACTGAAAATTTTTGTTACGGGTTTCCGGAAGCGCCAATCGTTCGTTCGGAGAATTAAGGGTAGGCCTAATGTCCTCTGTTAAGGGTTCGTCGACGCCTTTTCCGTCTATAACTTTTTCACTTTTTGTACGGTTTCCGATAACATCCTTTCGCAATCCGACAAATTTATAGTTACAAAAATCTACGCCTTCCTTTATTAGTAGGAAACTCGTAGTCTTTTATTCGATGCGGATCCCTCTCTCGCCGGTATTTGACGAGTTTCGGACGACGCGCGGCATCGGAAGGAATTTCGTTTAATACCTGCCGGCTGCCACCGCTACCGCCACTCGGCTCTCGACCAACTTCCGACGGTGTTATTTTTTGGCTCTCTTCCGCAACTTCCGGAAGCCATCGGAGCGGCGCTTCTTTTCGACGCCCCCCCTCGGGGGCGTCTTCGCAAAGACCGGAGGGGGTCGTCGAAAAGGATTAAATACGACGACGCTTATCGCGCCATTACGAACGGTTAGGAGTCGAAAATTGAAATTTGGTACGCGGCGTACGTCGCGAAAATGCGCGCTAAGAAGGGATTTTTGGAAATTCCCTCCGAGGGGCGGAGGGACGGGGTTAAGGATTATCTTAAAAAACTCGACTTTACTGTACCGTTTTAGATGCGGTTTTTTGCGTTTTTGCAGAAAATCGAACATATTTTCGGAGCGCGTAAAAATTCTCTAATTAATCTCGGAAGAAGGAGACTTAATTCTTGCGCCCGGTGAAAACGGATAGGATCGGCTGTAATGTAATAATCCGAATCTTCGCTTACTTTTTGCCCTAGCGACGAATATCGATCGAATCGACGGCTAGCGGCCGTTTTGACGTACGCCTTTCCTTAACTCGTCGTCGCGTTGTCTCCACTCGAACGTACGATAGCTTTGCGCCGTCGCGTCGAAAGGGCCAACGACGCACCCGCGCCGTAAACCAAAATCTAAGGGAACCGAAAGCGCTTAGGCGGAGGCGCGCGATAAATCATAAATCGTACACTTTAATATCGGAATAACGTAGACCAATATAATATAGAAGAGCGTTGCGTAAAAATGTTTAATTATCGAATGGTTCGAATATTTTGATTTCGCCGCTTGTGCCGCCCGATGCGGCTCCTCTCTTCGTCGTAGCGCGGCACGGCCCCGTAAGCGTATATACCGTATTTTAATAATACATTTTTTAAAAGTGTTTTCGGTAGAAAGACGAAAACAATACAGAATAAGAATACCAATTAAATACGGGTAAATGCTTCCTCGTTATCATTTCTATTCCAGTTTGGCTTTTTTATTTAATGCAAAAAGTATTTAGTTTTCTGACTTGTCTTTCGACTAAATATAAGACTGCGCAAACAACATTTTTTCCCGATCGATTCGTTGTTTTTCTCGGGGAAGGGCTTAGTAATGTAAACTACTAGAATGCAATCGATGTTTTTCCAAACTAAATTACAATTTTAAAAATGAGGGTACACTCATTTGTAGTACTGTACTTTTTAAAAAAAACACCAAAAAGTGTTTTTTTTTCTAAATTACTAAATTAAATATAAAATTACCCGATCTGGTAAAATTTCACCACACCTAGCAACATTAATGGCACTCTAACTGGGGCTGTGTTGCCGAGTGCTTAAGCCTTTTCTTCCGTCTCTGTACTACAAATACCCCAAAATCCCCCAGTAAATTTCGAAATCCTCTCCCTCTGTTGTCCGCGTTTAAAAGCCACGGACTTCGTCGACTTATATCGCGCAACTGTTCGGCAAAATAACATTTATCACTTTCCGTTACTAATTGAAATATTACGCGTATATTGTGTGTACGCGTTTATACACGTACTTCGTTTAAAAAGTGCCGTTTACGTATTTAGCCCGCGTGACGTTCGCACGGACGAGCCGAATTCCTAGGAAATAGTTAATCCGTGGATTTTCGGCTCCGTCGCCACAACCGAATATGTTACGTAAATGTACTCGTTCTAAGGACGTTGTTTCCGCCCTCGTATTCTCTGTAACTGTTTACTATTGCGCAACTGTACATATATTTAAAAGAATAGTAAATCGATAAAGAGAACGTGACTACCCGAACGTAGTTCGGGTAGTCACGTCTCGGGTAGCGTAACCAGATCCTTGAAATTTAATACGAATCGCTACACATTTAAATAAACTTTCGCTTTTAATACTTACCTAATAAATTATAAAGAAGTACATATATAAATTACAAACGTAGACAATCCAAAACCACGCGAAGAATTCGTCTAAAATACACCGAGGTTCGACCCTTTAATTGAGGCTACTACCTCAGTGAATTATGTAAAAGACAAAATGTCTACTAAGGATTGGATAATATTTAAAAAAGACGTATTTTAGATTAGTTCCTGGTATGAAAATAGATAAGTAAACACCCTGGGATAGGGATAGGGTTTTGGACAGCCCAGGTTTGTGATTTTAATGAACTTTGATCTTCTGTATTATTACTTTTTTAAATATATATAAACTAAGTCAGTAGTTAACTCTAAAATTTAATTATTTTTCGTATTTTTTAGCAATTTTGTTTTCTCGTTATAAAAGGGGATCTCCCCGATTATCCCAGTCGATAGTTTCTCCGAATCTCCTACCCTCTTCCTGTCTTTGTTCTCGATAATAAACGGGATAGACACGTGTTATCGTGGTCTTCGATTATTATAAATATTAGGATATTATTGTTCTTCTAAATCTTTAATTCGTTTGATTTCGACTTTGTTTACGAGGATAGGAACGAACACCTTAATTCGTAAAATTTGTGACCGCGGTCTTTGAGAATCTCTAATTCGGCGCAGCCATTTTGATAGGAAAATGACTTAAACGCTCGAAATAAAGCCACTAGAATGATTAATGTTAATTTGTTTTACAACAAACAGAGTCGAAGTTATTAAAAATTGCAAAATTCTTTGAAATCCCTGGATACGGGAAAGATACAGAGAAGGAACGAGTATTGTTTTTACAAACAGTTCTGAGAAGTGAGACCTCGAGTAAGTACTCGACTTCTTTCTAATATTCATAATATTTAGATTTATAACGTCCGTTTTAAAATTAGAGCATTCGAATCTTTGTTTTATGTGGTCGGATATTGTTTATTACGTTTCTACATACTTTATATACAGAATTATATTATTTCTGGCATCGAAAAGGACGATTTATATTACACGCTCGATATATATTTCGTTGGTTACTTTCTTTTATATTTGCGGAATAGGCTAGAAGTCGCGAATTTTCTGCTGTTTGGGGCTCCCCCGGGGATTAGAAAAAAGGCACTCCAGACGTAAAGGGGACACGTGCCCCGAGTGCCTCACTTTACGGACGCCCTCGGTTGTATTAGGAACTTATCGCAACTAAACCACTGATGAGACCACAACCTTCGACTCTTCTAGACCCAAGAAGACGAGGTTACGTTAGGAGCGATACGCCCTTTGTCGCTCCTTTATACCTCGCCTTTATCGACCGTAAGGGAATTGTGAACCGAAACTTTTTCTCCCGGTCAGACGGTGAATTCGAGATTTTACTGCGGTGTTTTGAGGGGTTTAGAAAATAAAATGTTTGAATGGGTATCCAGTAATAGAGAATACGGCTAGAATTTTAAAAGTTTTAACTAAGAAACACCGAGAAAAGTAAATAATTAAGATCAAAATATAAAGAATAATATTTTTATTTTTATTTAAAATTTCTTTTAGAAAATGATTATCATTTTTCATTATTTGAATAACTTGTATTATTTTACTTCATTTTTCATGTATACAAAAGGTTAATCCAAAATGGGTTTTTGGAATTCCATCATCATCGTTTCGATTCTAATTGGGGTGTCTGGGGAAATAAACGTTTCTTACCAAGAGTTAGTGTCGCTGAACGCCGATTGCTACCCTTTCGATACGTGCAACACGACAGAATCTATCCCAGCTTCATCGAGAAGTTGCCAATGCGATGATTCGTGCGCCTTCTACAGAGACTGTTGCTTAGATGCTTCTTGTCGTCGTACCACCGGAAAGATACAAACCCATAACTACGAATGCTTGCAAGTGGACGAGTTTGAAGCTTATTTTGTAGTTTCTACTTGTAAAAGTAAGCGGGCAGACTCGGCCACAAAAAGAAGATGCGAAGAAGATCTAACCGCCGAAGATCCATACACTTTGATACCAGTGATGAGTCGAAGGAGTAAAACTGTGTACAGAAATCGTTACTGTGCCAGTTGCAACGAAGATAGCAAATATTTGAATTTCTGGAGTGTCGGGGTAACGTGTTCGCGATGGTATAATGATATAATTGACGATATTCAGCATAATCTCGTGTATAACTTTAAACTTAGAAGTTGGGGAATACGTTTACCTAATCGGACATTTGTAGATTGTATTATGAATGCAGTGGTACCGGAAAATAAACAGTTCCTGAGACCTTGTTATCCGGATATGATATCGGCTTGTCCGTCTAAATGGAAGGATTACTCGACTAGAAAAAAATGTAATTCGTATACGGCAGTTATTTACGGATACGACGGTATCTACAGGAACGTTCATTGCGCTATTTGTAACGGAATTGACACGGAAAGGTATCATTGCCGAATGCCATTCCGTACAGTTCCGGTGTGGGTTTTCAGAACATATTCGATGTCGAGAATGATACGTGCGAAGAGGGAGAGGTTTGGGACGAATCCTTCGAAAAATGTCGGAAGTTTACTTGCGGCTTACCTTTTCTCAAACTTGTAAATGGTGTTTGCGTTCCGAAATCATAAATGTATAAATACTTAATAGTAATGCATTTTATAATTAAATGAACGTTTAATACAATTAAATAATACAATTATCTATTGATAACAAACAATACATAATTGTATTACGGTAAAGAAACAGATATATTTAATATTTAGTGTTAATGTTTTCGTATTTGTTTTATGTAAATGATTTACAGAAATAAAATCCACGTATGCTTTTATTCAGATTTGTTTTCTCTTATTTCTCCTCGTGTGTCATTTTGATTGTCATTGTGGAATGAGACCACGCGACTTATTTCACGATTTTCCTCGATTTTCTACGAATTAGCATTGCGTACAACACACGTTACCGTATACTTTGCATTTAAAGACGCATTCGTTCTGCCTAAATAGTGTATACTTTTACCTCGATTCTTACACGAAAACCATTAAGAATGACATCGAATCGACGTAATAGAGTACACAATTCGGGCTAAACACATTCGCCTTAAATTATAAGAAAAAATAAATTTATCCCTTTTCTTTCTGTTAATTTATAAAAGAATGATTTTCTGTTCTACGTAAGAAAATTTAGCAATTGTAAAAGTTTTCTAGATAATTTAGCCCGCAAATCTGGTCTAATGTACTGTACGTCTGCTCAAAAAAGGAAATTGACCGAGAGGTGTTTTTCTACCACAAAACGTCTAGTACGCTCTTACTCTTAGCAGTCGTGTAAAGAGATATTTATGTACGGCGTATTAACGGCAAAAACACACGGTACACTTACTTGTACAATTACCAACGTCGTAATAATCGGGTTAGACGAAGAATCGAAATAGTTATTTGCGCAAATGGTGTTTCGCGATCTATATCGCACATTTGCATAAATATAATTGTCTGATTGTTGTTACTTATACGAGTGGGCGAAACCTTTAGTGTCGAACCGGTTTCTACACTCGAAATTGGAAAGGAGACATCGCATCGGAGTTGGAGAAAAAAGAAATAAAACGGGAATCAGCGTGTTCTACGAGAACTTTCGTCTTTTGGCACGTCTTCAGATGTACGCGGGAGTGCTCCAAATCCACGGGCTATCGAGAAAATCGAATTACATTTACACAAAACCGAAAAGCATCAGGACGATTTACGGTGTCTTGACCGTTCTATATACACTGCTGATCACTTGCAGCTCGCTGATAGTGTTTGTGCAAATCGACAATGCCGTGTTGATCGATAACGAACTTTCTATCATCGTCTTGGTGGGTTTGGCCATCAGGTTACAATCGTCGACTATTTTGTCCAGAATTATCGGCTTCTGGAAGTGCAAGCACATCCTTCGACTTCTCAAATCGGTTATAAAGTTAGAAAGAAAAATATTTTGGAAGAACGGAGAAAGAATCCAATTGATCGTCGTCTCCAGATTAATTGTTCTAATCCATTTGATCGGCGGATTGATCGTAATGATAATACTAATGGTCAAGTGTCTATCTCTGGGAGAACCTTACTGGTCCCAATTCAGATATAAATTTCTCATTTATATTTTATTCGGAGTCGTCATCTTTTGGTGCCAATATTATAACGTCGTATCTATCGTTTACATTCCTACTTGGATCATCTATTTTACTATTATTTTCCGCATTTCCTTTCGTCACGTAAAGAGAGAATTACGAGAATTTATCGAGGAACACGACCCGACTAGGATCAAGCGACTTAAGGCCATTTATCTAGAGATATGCGATATGGTGGACATGTTGGACGACGCTCTTTCTCCCGGAGTGTGGGAATTGTATACGGGAAATGTTATATTTTGTTGTTTGTCGTCGTTCTATACTTTAAAAAGGGACGTACCCACTATAGATCGAATCATGTTTATGGGAACTTTTGTAGGCAGCTTCTTTCTTATGCTTCTGCCGGCCGCTTTTTGTTCCTGGATGAAAAACGAAGTAAGTTTTTTCATTCTAAAGTGCAGAAATTTCGTAAATATTCAAAATTACAACAAAAATTTATTAATGCCTTTTGGATATTATTAATCCGAGTTTAATTACGGGTCATTTATTTTTCAGGTAAATGAAATAGCCGCTAGGTTAAATAATTACTTGGCCGATGTGGATAACGCGCAATTCAGAGAACAAGTAAGGCTACGTTTAGAAATATTTCTGCTTTTTAGTGGATTTTTCGGTTAAATTTTCCAATTAATTTTAAAGATAGAAAGAATTTTTCCCAAACTCTCGATTCTCCCGCTAACAATGCATTTATGTATTTAGGTATTTGCCTTCGTCTTGTGTTGCCAGAATCGTAAACCTTGCATTACGGGATCCAAGTTTTTCGAGATCGATTTACCTCTGATGGTATCTGTAAGTAAAATACGCTTTTCCTTACTTTCGTACAAAACATCGACTTTTAAATTGAAAATAAATATTAAGATTTTGCCGTCCTCGACAATGCTTTTCTTGCGCAGATTTCGGGAACCATCGTCACTTACTCCATAATATTGATTCAATCGGGATAAGGAAGATGGCGTTTTATGGAAGTTGCACGAAAGCCGCCCATCGTTTCCGGTACGAGAATGGTAAACGAAAGTTTCGGTGCGATAAGAATCCCGGAGCAGCAACGCGAATGTGTTGTTTTTTGCATAACTAGACCTTTAAGTTTTTAAGAATGCAGCCAATGTACTGTACTGTACGTGAAGAAAAAGTATGGATCGCGAAAACCTGTCGTTCTGTCGGAAACTTCGATTTACAATAGTGAAACACCATAAACGTTGAATACCAGAACAGATCTGGTAGCCATTGATGAATGAAGGACAAATCGTAATTGATGGAAATCTTTAGAGAGCGCTGGATGACCATTTTTAATTAAGTTCTTGTGTGCTCTATGGTACCCAAAGACTTAATTAATTATGTATATTATATGCTTGATTAATCTAAGATAGGTAGTTAGAAATTTATGTCTGTAACAATAAAACATTTTATATTAATTACGAGAATTCATTTCTTTAATAATAATAATAATAATACAGTAGTTCATATATTTACGAATTATTCACAACTTTTTTTCTGAGAAATTTGAAATTATAAAGGCCCGGAAACGACTCGTTCGAGTCGAAAAACTTCAGGAATTTTTCGGGAGGTGATCCATTCCGAATGTATCGGTCCCAATCCCTCGCTACCCGGCATCGCTGTGGACCAGGCCAAACCCTTAATGGGCTCGATTAAAAGGCCTACTTAATGTCCACGGAGCGGAAAAAAACCGGATAGAAACCGAATTTTCATTTGTGAATCCGGTCTGTTGCATCGACATTATAAAATGCATAAAGACGGATCTTCGAAATTATAATGAATCAAGAACAATTTAAAATGCAACGAGAAATTATTTATTGTGACATTTTTGACCAAAAATTAAACGTACGTGTGCCAAATTGCGAGTTGGGCTGTGAGCACGTTTCGCTTCTTCGTTCGTTTGTCTTATGTTTTGGTTGAGTATTGGAAGATTTCGTGCGTTTGTCTTGTGTTTAAGCGCCTATTGAGAGCGGTATTTAAGCCTTTTTTCTTTTCGTTCCATTCGTACTTCTCGAGTAATCCAACAATAGTGCTTTTCTTGTAACTTAGGGTCTCGGCTACTCGCAACATCCTATTAATTTCTTTATTTCTGTCATCGATTCTATCACAATATAAATAAGCTCTTCTTATCAAAGTTTGAAAGCGGCCATTTTATATCGATATGGATCCATCGACTGTGCGGGTATATATAGTGGGGTGCAGTGGCGTACCGTAGTGGGGGCGGCAGAGGCGACCCGCCCCGGGCGGCACTTTTAGGGGGCGGCAAAATTTCACAATAAATACACAATACACAATACACCTGCACAATCAGTGGCGTAGCGTGGGTTTCAGCCGCCCGGGGCAGAGGAAAATTTCGCCGCCTCCTTATTTAGGTATTATTATTATTTATTGTGAAATTTTGCCGCCCCCTTAAACTGCCGCCCGGGGCGGGCCGCCCCTGCCGCCCCATTACGCTACGCCACTGTGTACAATACACAATAATGATGATTGTTCTTTGCCGAAAAGTTTTTTAGAATTACTGTATATTTTAGTCTTTTGAATTGAGATGCCGAAATAAGGGGGCGGCGAAATTTTCCTCCGCCCCGAGCAGCTGACACCCACGCTACGCCACTGGTGGGGTGTGAGTAGGTTTAATATACACGTTGGTGGACAAATGATCTCCCACGAACTCGATATTAATGTCCAAGAAGTGCACATTCCAGGAACTTTTTTGTTCCAATTTTAACTTAAGACTATCCTTGTTATCATTGATTCTATTTAAAAACTCGTGTATCCTGTTATTATTTCTCCATAAAATAAAAATGTCATCCACATATCTACAGAAATGTATAATATCTTCTTTAAAATCACGCAGGACTCTTCTTTCTAATCTTCTAACTACTAGCTCGCAAAGAATTCCAGAGAGGGGACTTCCCATCGGAACCCCTCTTTTCTGCCTGTACATTTGACCACAAAAAGTAAAACAAGATTGATGGCATACAAGGCTAGCTAACTCTTCTAGGTCTTGGGTGTAATTAAGCAACTGTGGTTTGTTGTTGCACACGAAATTCAATAATGTCTCCACACAAGATTCAATCATTACTGAAGGATACACGCTTTCATAATCCAAAACGGTCGCTACTTCATCTTCCATTAAAGAAATATTTTGTACATCGTTGACTACGACAAGAGGATCTTTTGCCACCGGCCTATCATCTTCGAGTTGTGAGGATAAATATTCGTGTAATCTTTTTTCTAAGACAAAGGTGGGCTCCCTACATTTCTTTACCACTGCTCTTAATGGCACATTTGCGGTTTTCTACCGAACCTGCCTTGTATTATTTGATTTTAAATACACTGTTTTATTATACTTTAGTCAACAGACTTAATAACGCACTGTACCAAGATTTCTATATAATATTTATAGGATACAAATTTCATGGCATCATTAAAAATAGCTAATCTAACCGAGCTAATTAGAGAATGTCTTTTGGAAGCTGGATACGACCGTATTATTGCAGTAGCAAACCTACCAAATATCAACGACGCTAAAATGATTTTCACGAAATGTTGAGGGAAAGACACGAGAGTCCTAAGTAATCGAACAAGTAATGAAAATCGAATTTAGAACGAATTAACTTCAAGATTAACCTTACTTAAGATTTATCGTTATAAGTTAAATCGTATGGGAAAAAAATTAACTTGTGTAAATCCTGTGAATCTTTATAAATCCAGATGATTCGCATAAGAATTCTATAAACTTTCGTGATTCACTCAAAAGTCCATAGAATTCTTATGTGAATCGTCTGAAAAATCTCATAATGAATGAATCACCTACACCTTTTCGCTCCGTGTCGTGCCCCTTGATTTTGTCCACTGGTCCACGGGTGGGCGGGGTGGTAAATTGTTAATTTTTTTCTTGTAAGCGGTACCATAAGTGTCGAATAAAAAATACAGAAAAAGCTGAGCCGCAACACGCAATAATTACGTGTTTACAGAAATTATTTTCTTTCGAATCTTCCCGACTTTAATTCGGGCGGCGAATACTTAGAGCGTATATTGAAAGTTTGAAATTTACGATTTTATTTACGTATAAATAAAAAATTCGTTAAAATAATTTTTATAAATTTTCAAATTTTAAAAAAATAAAAATAAACAATAATTTATCTTTTATAGCGTTTATTAAATTTTGTCTTCAAAGCTGGCAACACTCGGTGATTTTTACCGCTAACTTACGAGTTGCGGGTTATGTCGAAAATATATTGTGACGTTTGTTTACTTATGTAGAGGTCTATACGTGTTCTGTTTACTTATATTTAAAGGTATGAATTTATAATGCTTTATATATATATAATATAGACAAATATAATTCGTCCTGTCGACGAATGATTATGGTTGAAACATTTTAATCGGTAAAGATAAGGAAGGTTTCTGATATCATCCACGTGTTATCGATCTCCAAAACATGTTTCCGTGCTGAGTAACTGTGAAAATGGATAAAAGTTTAAAAACAATTAAAACTGAACGCCTTCCTATATGAAAGGCGGGCAATAAATGATTATACATTTATAAAGTACTAGTAGCCCAGGACGCCTCCTAGTGGGCGTTCCAGCAGCATTACAAATACCTGAGGCACGTTTGATGCACCTAATATATGAAAGTTTTATGCTTAATTTTTAAAAGTTCGATGCACTTAATATATATAAATGTATACAATTCTTCATCTTAAAAACTAATCTCGGGGATAGTTTAGATTACCACCTATGGAATTTCGGGACTTTGAGTATATATCTGAACCGAGGGGACCGAGACGAGTTCGACGATACCCTGCTTTTGGACCGGAGACGAAAAATAAGAAAGTTATCGTACTTTTTTAATGCTTTCGTGCGGACGGCACCGTAGTTGCTGGTGCTGCCATCTCGCGGTAAAGTCTGCAAACAAATTTAAAAAAAGCACTCTGAAAGGTAAGAAATTGCACGAATAGTCAAATGCCACTTCCTTTTTTTCTTTTGTTCGATAACTACCGAGAATCGATAACTAGTGACGTTAAACGATCGACGGCCTGCCTGCGGCTCCCCTCCCGGAGGGAGTCCGTCGGGAGCACGAACGGTCGAAGGCCGGTACCTTTTTTTCCTTTTGTTCGAGCATTGCGACTCCCGATTGCGATAGTGCGGTCGGCTAGTACTACGAGCCGACCGCCGGCAATAGCGAGACCGAGGAGCGGTAGCCCCGAGGTCCACGAGCGCGAGGGTGTGCAAAAAGGACTTAACTCCGACTGTAGACGATCGGTGTGCTTGTGGATCGACATCCGCCTTTCTTGAAGGTATATATGGCCGACTTGCCGGACTGCCTGTTAAACACGCGATAGGCTTAGTGGATAGAGCGACGCGACTCCCGATCGTCGCGCGATTGCCGAAAAAAGTATGATAACTTTCTTATTTTTGGTCTCCAGTTCAAAAGTAGGGTATCGTCGAACTCGTCTTGGTCCCCCAAGTTAAGATATATACTCAAAGTTCCAAAATTCCATAGGGTGCAATCTATACAATTTCCAAGTTTATTTTGATATTGCTTGGTGTTATATTGACATTTACAGTTTATAATGAAGGCAAATTCTTTACTCATATTAATTTCCTGAACCTTTATAAATTTATTAAAATAAAAACTAAGAAATGTATCAAAAATATTGTTTAACATGCAATTTTGTATTGTGTCAAGATGCAGAATTACATCAATTGACAACAAACATGTTAATTGCCCTTTTTAATATCATCAAAATTGAAAATATTTTCTCAATGTTAAATGTACAGCAGAAACTACTGTAAGGAAATACAAGGGTTGCTCTGAAAGTTTTGCATACAAGCAAACCATCCACGATGAATTAAAGCGTTTGTTTTTTTAATAATAAACTTTACATGACCTATTATGCATAAACAAATTTCATTGATCTCTCTCAATCTAAGTGAGACAAGCCCTGTTTGTCATAGTAACAATGGAACTTTCTATAGAAGCACTTCATGCAACGATTTGCTATGATTTTTGTGTTGGACTGAATGACAAAGATTGTTATGAATGAATGAAATTGGCTTTTGGAGATGATGTCCCACCCTTTACTACTGTGTTCAGGTGGTACAAAAAAATTTCAGAGTGGTCATACTTTTTCATGATAAGCCATGTGAAGTGCAACCACAAACATCAGTGACTCCAAAAATGTTACTGCTGTCCAATATTCCTAAATAAAAAATATTTTGTTTCAAGTCCTATAGTATTCCTGCAATGCAAAGCTTTCAGAGTCATCCCTACATATTGTCTCAGTTTATTTTCTAAAAGTAAATTTATGCAGGCATAATTTTATAATAAGTTTATTTGGATGATTTTTTATAAAACCCATCAAGTAACTGGTTTGTGTACGTAATTGGAAAAGCATGAATACATTAAGAAATTTATTTTAAATCTGTACTACGATCTAAAGTCGATTCGTTCGTAGATTTTTGGAAAATTATATTTCTTGAAGGCATTCATTACTATTAAGTGTATCAGCAGTTAAAAATATGAAAATATGAACTGCCTGAATTTGTATACTCTGACAATTCACATTTAGCTGTATTCTTCCAAATATATTAATATAGTTTTAATTTATAATTAGTGTACTGGTACGTATCAAAATGTTAAATTAAGAAAATAAAGAATTACTGATCCATAAATTAAATTAATAAATTAATGATTTTAATTATTTAGATTTTTACCCCTATTGAAGACAATCTTAAATCTAAAAGTGTTTTAAAATGAATTTAATTTCTTAAAATTTTTAAACTTGGTCGAATTTGGATTATTCAAATTATGGAATCAAGATTTTTTGTGATAAGTAGACAATTTGTAAATTAAATTCTTAAGTTCAGTTTTTTTATATCTAATTTATTTAAAGTTTCAGATATAGAAAAATATTTGTTTTGTACACAATAAATACTATACCGGGGGGGTCGACTTGCGGCCTGCGGGCCGGATATGGCTTGTTAAGGCTTCGTATCCGGCACACGGCTTTAATGATTTCTAAAAAATCAATGTTTCTAACCAGCGCCGGATTAAGCCTCTAGCGGGCCCTAGACAAAATTTAAATTGGGGCCCCATTTAAATAAGTTGCTTCTAAACAAATCTTATATAATGTGACATTAGCGTAGCTAGCATGGGTGACACCCGGTGCGGATATCGTGGTGTCACCCCAAGTCACACCGTAGTGTCACCCTTTTTAACTCTTTTATAAAACACTATTGAATTGTAATATCTTCTCACTCGAGCAACTTGAACGCTATATCGAATATGCGAAGTCGCGACGTATCAGTTTAGATTTAAAAAATAAATCATAACCATAACATTAGTACTACCACGAGAGGCAGTCCTAGGAATATTTCTAGATGGTGAGAGATCTCGTGGCGTACATTACTTCTGACGCACGGTTGGCTGTTGACCTGTTTTTTTTTAGGCAATGGCTAGTCGAGCGGAGCTTAGTAGGAATTGTTAAATACAGCCTTTTCTGTCTTATCGAATTTCTTACATAATTTTTAACTCGTTTTGAAACAGAGAAATCTTCTGCACTGAAGCCGGGCCCCTCCGAATTACGGGCCCTAGACATTTGCCTACTTTGCCTATTCGATAATCCGGCCCTGTTTCTAACATCCCGTGGGAATTAAAAAAGAAAAAAAATTCAAATGTCTATTTATTAAGTCATAAAGGCCTGCAACAAAAGGGGTTTTTTTTTTTTTTTAAATTACAGTATGTTTGGTTTACCGAACATCGAATATGGCTCGTGTCTGATATACATCTATTTGACTAGCCCTTTGCTTCATTTGACTTCTGTATTATACAGTCATTTTTTTCTTATATTGAATATTGAATATATGTTTGATCTCATTTTCCTTTATTTTATTCTTTTAAGGTTATAAATTTGCAATGTCCCTAAATGAGTCAGATGCACTATCGCACACAGATACTTTAAATATTTTGGTAGCTACCGATTGTCATCTTGGATATGCTGAGAAAGATGCCATTAGAGGTAAGTATTCATACACAATATATTATATTAAGTTTTGAACATTTTATGAAATACAGTATATGCTAATTGTTCCTGAACAAATAGTAATCATTCTATTAATAGTAGTCTTATTTGGATAAAATTGCTACTTTTAAAACAGAGTTACATTTTTATCTCATTCTATTTTCTATAACTGATTAATTTATAGGAAAAGTTTAAGCAGAATATATGAAAATATAAGAAATATGAATACCATATTTTCTTGATTAATCCCTGGAGGAATCCTTTAAAACATACATATTCCTTGGGACTCACATATTGCAAACATTTATATGCTAACAAAAAAGTTATTACATTGCCAAGGGCATGAAAAACATTGATCTACCGATCTGGTTTGAAGACTCACGAAACTTTGCTACAAAAGACAAGTGGGTAAAAATGAAAAGAAATAGTGTAATGAGCAAAAATTATTGTGACATCATCACAATGTCAGACTGAAATTTTTAATCATATTTTTAATCTATTTAATTTAAAATATACAAGGGATATTTTTAAAGTAAGGACTGTTTTATAGTAAAAAATAAACTTCTAAACATTATGAGTAATTTATTTTTTCTCAGTTTGTACACACTTTTGGCTACTTTTCCACATAGTTTCCTTTGTTGTTGAAACATTTGTTGTAGCATGAGACCAGTTTCTGTAGACTCGTGTCTTAGAAGTGTGCCGCCCGATAGGATAACCATTCCTGGATCGAGAGCACAATTTCCTATGGTTAGAGTTTTTTGACACTATTTTGTAAAAATCTGATCGTGAAACTTGTGGGAAATTAACTGATAGGGTGGAAATGGTGAATCGTCTGTTTCCACGGCAGGTGTCTACTTCGTGGACAAGATCGTCAACAATGACAGACGGTCAATCCGAGTGTGGTTCGCCGTGCACATTCTCTCGACTTTCCTTAAACAGTCTTACCCACTTATGCACTTTGCTATCACTCGTAGCATTCGGACCATAAACTTTACAGATGTGGAGATGAATCTCTGCCGATTTCAGATTTCTTACAGCCAGGAAGTGAATAATGGACCTTATTTCACAGGTGGTTGGCTGCTCAATCTTCTTAAACATTTCCATCACACAACATGAAAAGCACACACTATTCACATGATTCAAAATGGCAACTGTTTGTGTGCAAGGAATGCCAAGAGACACTGCCAAGATATATGAGTCTAGACCAAAATCTCATATATCAGCGCCTAAGCTTTTCATATCTGGTCTTGACATTCATCTATCTAACACTGTTCTCGAGATTAAGGAAGGACAGAACAGATGGATGACAGTGGGAATTTATAGATCTACAATTTTTTCAAAATTAGCCCAATTAATTAATTGTACATTTTCAAAAACTATCAAAATCATTTATTGACTGTACTTATAGGTTACAGCTACAATGATAGTAATATTTGAAATAATTACTGTCTTCAATGTCTTCTAATTTGTTTATTACATTGTCATTTGTGTCTGTTTTTATATTATTGTAGGAATCAAGTTCTTGACTACCATCTTCTGGTTCAAACTTACCATCTCTTTCAAAAAGAGAGAGCTTTTGAGGATCAAATCTGTCTGATCTTCAAAAACAGTTCAAATTTAGTTTGAACAGTGACTTATATTCATTAGGATTCTGAAGCTGTCCTACTTAATACAGGGCAAAAACATTCCTTTATGATAAATTTAAACAGTTGGCTATCTGAAATAAACATTTAATATAAATACACATTACTCTATACAGTGAAGTACTTCAACAAATTTTCCGTTTTACAACTCAGGGTTTATTTGAATCCCTGGGCTTAAGCAAGGAAATATGGTATTTTCTTCAGTTTTTCATTGCTTTCAATTATAGGGATTGCAAGGGTTTGGATCATCCAGACAATGTAGGCTGAAGGAACATCAATACAGTAAGGTGTAAGTAATCAATACACTTATTCAACAGTTCTTGCATCCCTTGCAACCCAACAAGACATATGGAAGGAAACTAGAATTATTTAAAAAGTGAGAAATCAAAAACTAGTGGGTTATATGAAATTTTAGGAATATACAAAGAAAGACAGAAGGGAGAGTACAAATTGATAGGAAATGCACATTGCCTATCAAATACCTAGAAGGCCTATATAATGTAGTTAAGTAAATGGGTGTTTGTTATACAAATATATTACATTAACATTGAAGAGGAATTTGTTGTTTTTATTTTTTATTTATCTACAATACTTATAAAAAGTTGGAATGATTAGAATTAAGGTTTTTAACAATTTGTTTGAATTGTTTAAATTTATAAACATATGCAATTAATGTCTGCTAAAATCAATCAAGAACATTAGTTATATTTTACAGTATATAAAATACAATTTTTGTCCAAAAAAAAAAAAAAAAGATTCAAAAATGCCAGTTGTGAAAAGGTGAACGATAGCTTAAATTAAACCTTACCAGATTATTAGATCCATGAAAAAAATTGATAATTTCTTAGTTTTTGATGTAATAAATCAATAATAATGCAATTGTTGATATATATTTTAAATAATTCTGTCTTTTGAAATAAAAATTAGTATTTTGTATGACCACAGTTAACAGCCAGTAGTGATTCTATATGACAAGGAATACTCTTTATCCATTTTATTTCTGTTCTCATCAATGGGCTATGTGCCATACCTTAATAAGAACCTCTATCAGTCATTCCCCTTTTCTAGTAAAAGTTGAGTTTTTTACATTTACGGTGTTGCCATATAAAAAAGTTTATTGGAAGTGTTTGTGACATAATAGAGAGTAAGAATAACATTAAAAAATACTCCTTAAACAATATTATAAAAAAAGAGAAGAAAATAGTACGAAATGTATGATTTTAGTCAATGGGCCTAATAATTTGGCGAGGAACTATATATTAATTACTTTCTTACTGAATATCCTGCATCAAAATAGGGGTGCATCTTATATACAGTAAAGTGTAGTAGTTATTAAATGAACTTCTAGAAGTTAATTATTGTGTTTCAGTTTTAAGCATCCAATTTTATCTCAATAAGATTAAAGTTATAGTGATGAGATAAAAACAAGAAGAGACACCACTTATTAATAATAAAAGATAAATCTAAGAAACTGTCTAATGGCATTGTGGATAAATATGACAATTAATTGACTTGTACTTTTGATAGCTTATAACTTTCTTCGGGTGATATGGTGGATAGAAGATTGTGTGTTCTATCTCTACAGTTCTAATGTTCTATCTGACATATTACCTGAAGAAGACGGTTATAGATTAAAGACAAGAACAGATATAGAAACCTTAGGTTAGGAAGCCTCAATTAACTAGATGTGAACGTCTGATGCAAACCAGAAGTCACGTTCAAAACTTTTCCCCCGAAAGCAGTTAATAGATGACTGGCACGGCTCTGTTGTTAAAGGAAAAGTATGACGTACGGCCGTTACTAATTTGAGGTAGAGAGCATATATTTTAAATTAAAGTAATTAAAAATTGCATCTCAGCATTGTGATGATGTCACAATAAGATAATTGCTCATTAAATTTAGTATTTTTTAATCATAAGTGATGCTGAGAAATTATAAGCTTTCGAATCAACTTTTGTTTGATTTGCAGGAAATTGAAATTTTTATATCTTTCTTTTTTAAATAATTCTTTTGATATATTTTGTATTTTCTCTTTTATGTAATGTCTGACTGGCAACAAGTTTTGGCCTTAGTATATATATCAAATATAGGCCCATATATGTAAATTGCCTGCCAACCTGATAATGAGGCAGATAAGTTCAATACATCAAATGGCCCACTGGAAAATTTCTGATTTCCCTGTGGGCCAATCTACCACTGCTTTTATGTAGTAAAATTTTATAAGATGAATTTTTCTTTTTCTTTTTTTACTCTCAATTTTGTAGGACCGAGAGGACCTTTTTAAGCCCATTACAGTCTGGTGGGACAACCGAGTGATGAGAGATATATTTGGGTAAACCCTCATGAAAATTCTAGAGATTTTGGATTGGATTCAAATCTTTCGTCTTAGATCATCACACTAAAACCTTTATCTTTATTGTTTTGGACATCTTGCATCTTATGAGATAAACGAAAACATACAGAAATTAAAAGATTGTTTTTAATATAGTTACAATTAATTGATGGTAGTTTTCATCATCCATTTTAATTAGTAATTTAAAATTAATAACAACAACTATGCTAAATCTTGAAAAATGAATAAAAATATTAATTATCAGTTCAAATATTTTTAAATTCAAAGTTTGAAATTCTTTCAGTTGTTAATTAAATTTTTTTATTGCAGGAAATGACTCTTTTCAAACATTTGAAGAAATATTGTCTATTGCAAAAGAGAATAAAGTTGACTTTATATTATTAGGAGGTGATCTTTTTCATGAAAATAAACCATCCAGAAAATCTCTTCATTATGTCTACAGTTACTTAGGCAATATTGTTTAGGTGATAATCCTGTCCAGATAGAATTTTTGAGTGACCAATCAGAGAATTTTAAACATAGCAGCTTCCCAGTAGTAAATTATGAAGATCCTAACATCAATATATCGATACCGGTTTTTTCTATTCACGGAAATCACGACGATCCCGCGGGGCAAGGTAGTCTCTGTACCGCCGATTTACTGAGCGTATCCGGATTTATAAATTATTTTGGAAAATGTACGGATCTCGAACAAATACAAATATCGCCATTACTCATGAGGAAAGGAGAAAATCAATTGGCTCTTTACGGTTTGGGTTCGATTCGTGACGAACGTCTACACAGATTATTTCGCGAAGGAAAGGTGACGATGTTACGTCCGAGGGAGAATTCCGAAAATTGGTTTAATTTGTTCGTTCTTCATCAGAATCGAGTGAAACACGGCGTTACTAATTATATTCCCGAACAATTTTTAGACGACTTTTTAGACTTGGTTATTTGGGGTCACGAACACGAATGTTTAATCAAACCAGAGTGGAATACCGAACAAAACTTTTTTGTTAGTCAACCAGGAAGTTCCATAGCTACCTCACTTACTCCCGGAGAAGCTGCAAAAAAACATGTTGGTCTTCTTCAGATACATAAAAGGAGTTTTAAAATGACTAAAATACCATTGCAAACAGTTCGTCAATTTTATATCGAATATATTTCGTTGAATGAAACCGGACTCGATCTTGAAGATTCAGATATAACTAATAAAGTTATTACATATTGTAAGGAAAAAGTAGATAGCTTTTTAGACAGAGCCATAATTGAACACACAGGTAAGTGTAATGTGTGGCAATTACTAAAACTAAAATGCAACTCCAGTAGAATTTAAAGAAGAAAATATTGCTTTTAATTGTGTTATAACTACAAAAATTAAAAATTGTTTAAGTGTCAAGCTCAATGTTTTGTAGTTATTACATCATGAAAAGTAATATTTTCTTCTTTAATCTGGAAATTTTAAATTTAAAAGAAAAAATAAATAAAGTTAAGATAGTTTATATAATATATTTGATAAAATGTCCAGGACATTAAGTTTGTATGTAGAAAATTTATATAAAATATTTTTCAAACAAGACATTACATTAAAAGTGTCTTGTCTGAAAAGGAAAAGATGAAGACACCTCACACCTCAGGAAATAAGTCTTACATGGAGTCAACCTTTCTTTAGTAGCTTACCATCTGCCTCAATAGTTTTTCATTTATTTATTTATTATAAAATAAGATACATAATGGATGAATATGAAAAGCAAATGAATATTTCATTAGTATAAATATATTATGAAAGTTTAGATAGTTTGAATACCAAAATAAATATTTCAACAAACTGAAATAAAATGAAAGTTTTATGTTAAGATATTTAGAGTTATGCACAATGCATTATATTGTGCAGAAATATAGAATTGTGTATTTTAATTTAAAATATTATCTAAACCACTTTAGTTCATTAAAACAAAAATTGAAAATAATGAACGATACAGTTTAAATTGGGTTTATTTGTTGCTATTTTTTGCACTTTGTTCAGGTGACATGTTATGGATTCCTGGGGCCCCGGGTAAACTTGAATCAGGAGGCCCCGCGTACGGCGTCGACGTCAAACTTTTGTTTGGGGGAATTCCCCGCTATTCTCGTTTATTTTTTTTAACACGACCTCTGCGCCGTGCCAGTGCACTCTGTACCTGCACCACGCTGTCAATCTAATCTCCAGATATGGTCCAAATTTAAATTTTGATATTTTTAGTACTGTAACGAGTTTGTAAAAGATTGGTTTGGAGCCCCAAGCGATTACTCTTTTTGCCCGTAGGATAATGCCCCACTGCTTTTGTTTTAATTTTTAGATTAATTCATTAAGTGTTAATTAACTAATCTAAAAATAGACTAGATATGCCGATATGCCTTTAGACTAGGATATGAAGGATAATGGTGAGGGGTTTGGAAAGAAATATTTCTAAAACAAATTTTATTGATGTTAGATTATAATTATTAGAGATTCAAGTATATAGTTTATTCTAACTAATACAGCATTTTTAAAGTTGCAAAATGCTTTAAAATTTAAATATGCCGATTGATATTATTTTAGGGGGCCAAGCTCCTAGATGTCTTAAAATGGCTGCTGCATTGCAATTGTCAACTGCATACGAGTAATGTAGTATCATTCAATTTTTGGGGGGAAAAAATTGGAATTCCTTTCAAATTTATAGTGATATTGTTCCAGTATATGGTGGGCAATACCTGTGCATTGATGGCATAAAGAATTTCAAAATAGGCAGACCAATATTGCAGATGAAGATTGTCAGGATGTCAATATACATCGTTCACTGATGCAAAAATTGCCATAATGGAAGAAGTGCAAGAAAATTGGAATACCATCTGTTTAGTTCTTCACAGAAATTTCTTAGTGACAACATTTTTCAACAACAAAGAC
This sequence comes from Centruroides vittatus, assembly GCF_030686945.1. Classification (NCBI taxonomy): domain Eukaryota; kingdom Metazoa; phylum Arthropoda; class Arachnida; order Scorpiones; family Buthidae; genus Centruroides; species Centruroides vittatus. Next base: position 363,071 of record NW_027122237.1, on the reverse strand, counting down.
ATCACAGCCGCTTTGCAACAATGGATCCAAATGCAGCCATAGTACTGGGATCCAAAATTTGTTGTGTGATGGTATAAATGCTGAAGTAACATGGGAGATTATGTGGGACATTAGAGGACAGTCCAATGCATCAGGTCCACATTTTAAGCTGTTTCTTTGCATTGTAATTTTCAAATAAAACATTAGGCACAAAGACTTTTTGATCATATCTAATATTTTAATATATACAAACATAAACCGTAACCTGATATTGAATTAATCATATCTGAAAAGTAGATTAGTCACAAGCTATTTAATAGTAAACTTTGTATAAATAATTAAGTTTTTAGGTCTCTGGTTAATTTATTTTAAATCTTATAACTAAATATAATATCTGTAATAATAAATTTAATTTTCGTTTTGTTTATTATTAGTTTTGAATTTAATTATTTTGATTTATACAGGAAATAGTAAACAGCCAAAAAAACCATTGATAAGATTAAGAATCGAGTATTCGGATAATTTTGATACTTTTAACGTTCAGCGTTTTGGTCAACAGTACGTAGAAAAAGTAGCCAATCCTAAAGACATCATACTGTTTCATCGTAAGAAAGGAAGTGTCTCGAAAAAGGTGGATTTCAACATGGATGTCTTGCAGGAAGTATTAAAGCCCGAGTTGTTAGATAAATCTCGGGTCGAAGATTTAGTTAAAGAATATTTTCAACAAGTAGAAGAAAAAGATCAGTTATCGTTGCTGTCGGAATACGGTATGAGTTTTGCCGTACACGAGTTTGTCGAAAAAGAAGTCAAGGAAGCAATTCAGGATATAGTTGCTCATCAAATGAACAAAACACAGACATTTTTAAAGTCTTTAGTTATAAATGACGTAAATGACATAGATATCGATAGCGAAATCCAAAAATATAAAGCCGAAAGATTAAAATCTCAAGACGAGTCGACAGAAATCTCAAAAACCCTAGAAGAATCACGCAAGAAGTCCGGTTCGATCAGCCACGTCGATATTTCCGACGACGAAATGGAAGAAGACCAAAATGCATCCGTTTCTTCGACGCGCGGAAGAGGAAGAGGAAGAGGAAGGGGCGAAAGTTTACGTGCCAGAGGGACCAAGCAGTCTCCCGGAAGTCCGGGAAGGGCGAGAGGAAGAGGAAGCAGATCTATAACAAACTCCAACAGAAACAGATTCAAAGATCTTGCAACGGTTAAGAAATTTCCGAATAACGATTCGAGAGACGACCTAATTCGGCAACTTAATAGCAAAACGAGAAGAATTGCGTCTTCGAAAAGAAAATACGTTTACAGTTCCGATAATTCCGATTAATTTCGATTTAGAATGAGCTGGATTTATAATTTTAAATTTTAATTAATATTTAGTCAATGGTAGTTTCAGTTTTACTTAAAGCAACATCTAAAAAAATAAAAATAGATTTCGAGTGTTTTTGGAACAGGTTATAATTTAAATTTATATAAGCTCGACCCGCAAGAATAAACATTAATTCGGGTAAAAATAAGGTAAGCTAATGAAAATATTACATTAATGCGAAGTCGTCTCACTTTGCACCGTTATTGTACATAGAAATATTTGAATTTGTACATACAAATTACATAAGTTAAAATACAGGATTGTCCAAAAGTCAGTTAATTACATAAGTCACTCGAACAAGCTGTCAAAGAACATTAACAAAATTAAAACTAACTTTTTAAGGTACTGTACAAGTCGAACAATTTTGTAAAGTTCGTAAGCAACTAAGACAGCTATTTAGTCTACGGTGCCTAACCGATTTTTTTGGCTATCTTGTATTATATAATATATTTTATGTACTTCGCTGCCATAAGTTAAAAATATATTCTACACGGTGCATAATTAAATACCATCAAAATATACGATGCATACGGACCGTACGTACGCAACTGTGAAATTCGAGGAAATTGTTGTTGTTGAAATAATAGTTGGCATTTCATTCATCAATACTAAATGTGTTTCTACAAATGAAATTTTAGTATTTTAAAAGTGTTTAGAATTCAATTATTTACAAAACTTGTTAATAAACTGATTTATAAAAGATGAATTTATAAAGGAAATTAATATTTTTGTTTATTTGACAGTTTTAAAAAAGAAAATGTAGTTTGTTCATTTAATATCATCAAAGTAGTATCATTTTCTACTTTATAGATGTATTTCTGTATCGAATACTTAATTGTTAAATAAAAGTTTTATGAATTACTGAGTAGATTTAGAATACTGTAGTGGATAGCCCATCATCAATTTTGTTTCTTATAATTTTTTTTTTAAATTTGTGAAAGGATAAAAATTTTAAATTGTACCCTAAGAAACTTATTTGGATTATTTTCAATTTAAAATTAAAGACATAAATTGCACTCAAAATTTATTCTCCCATTGTTAAAAATATCACATAAAATCCTTATTAATCTGGTTAAACCATGTTTATTGTACTGTACTGTACAAATATTAATTTTTGGAAGATTGGACATGCCATTCTGTTAAAAATACAATGAATTGGCGTGTTAAAAATACAGTGATTAAATTGCATTTAAGTAGTTGTTAGACCGCAATTTGAAAAAAAATGATAGACAAATTCTCAGTCATTCCTTTTTCTGTCTGTCCTTCCTTAATCGCGAGAACGGAGTTAGATAGATGAAAGACGAAACCAGGTATGGAAACCTTAGGGGCAACAGGTCCCTGGATTAACTATACACGATGTTTCAATTCAAAAATTTCCCCCCGAAAGGAGTTAGATGACCGGCACGACTTTATCGTTAGCAGGAAAGTGTCTTGTACGGGGGCAAGACACTACTAATTTGAGGTAGAAAGCATATATTTTAAATGAAATAAATTTAAAATATGATTAAAAGTTGCAGCCGGGCATCGTGACGATGTCACAATAAATAATTGCTGGTTAAGTATTACATTATTAATAATAGAATTTTAAAAATTAATTTCGAAATTTTATGCTTAATATGAAAAACGTAAGGTCATTTCGGTATCGTTTTTAACACTAAACGTGAGAAGGAAGTTCGTTTCGTATAGTACAATGGAAGAAATCAAATGTAAATTTTCTTACTTTGTAAAATTTGTCGTTAAAAATTATTTTAAAACAATTATAAATAATGATTTATGTACAGGCTACGTCAATGTATAAAGTTGGAGTAAATAATCTTAAAATATTCGATTAGAAGAAGTTTGAATATAGATAGAAGTTAACTTTATGCTTTCGTGTAGCCTAGTTAGATGCATTAAATTTTAGACAGCGAAAAGATGTATGTTCCGTTTATTTTGTAGCGAGGATAGATACACAGATTACGCAAAAGCAAGGTGAAGGAATTGCTATAACACGAATTATTGCAGCGTGTGCAATGAGATAGACGGTGATGCCTGTAAAATGATTCGCACTTTAGAAACGTTTTCCAGAGTTTTGCGTAACCCGTATAACTAGCACCCGTACAGAAGTAATGGGACATACCCACATCTTTTCATTGTCTAAAATTTAATGCTGTACTGTACGAACATAAATACGCTGCATTATTTCAATGAGGAATCTCTTTAAAAAACTTGAACGTGCTTGTATTCCGTTGGTTATTGTGTTTTTCTCCGTGTTCTAGCACTAGATATTTGTGTGTACATTTTACTGGTACGAGTTTCTGAATCTCAAATTTGAATTGTTCTGGTTCTTCGCTACTATTGATCGAAGCATCTCCGTGACAAGTTGATACGATTTAATTCCTAAATTTAAGAAAAATGCAGTTATTTTTTGACAACTGAAAACAGAATAGTTTTGAAAATTTATTTAATTTTAAATTTACATAAAAGAATTTTTCATATTTCGTGAAATTTTTCTAAGGATTAAGGATTAATTCCAATTGGACTTTGATGAATGGTTTTCTTTTGTTTACAGAACATAGAACCCAAGATAGTTTCGAAATAATGTAGCAACGTCATTAAAGATATACCTAACCACATGCCCATTTGTCCTCCTAGATTGCTGAATATATCTTGAACCTAGAAAGAGGTCATTTTAGAAGAAAATTTATCGAGTAATATGTTAATAAAATAACATTAACCTGATATTTGGGATGACTTTTTAATACGACATGATCTAACGTTTGAAAATAAATACGAACTTTAGCAATATCGGAAGGAAGGATGCTGTAAAAAGGAAAATAACAATTGAGTCGAAATATCTGTATTAGAGTTTTATCGAATCATTAATTAATTATAATATTTTTTATACAGGACATTATAAACATATGGTCTTGTTTTACGTGGGAGTGGCGTGTCAGCAGATACCGCGTACAGTCTGACCAACCCAGGAAGGAACTCCCCTTAGGTGATGGACTAGTTTACTGACCAGGGGTAAAGGTACATCACGCGATTAGTCGGCGCGGTTTAACCCCTCTATCCCTAAGGTATGTTAACCAAAAGCCAGCTGACTCATAATATACCTCACTCCGAATGATTAGTAAAGTAGTCCAACGCCTAAAGGGAGTTGCCTTCCTGGATTGGTTAGACTGTAAAATGAAATACGTACCCTCTTAGAACTCGTGAATACCACGAGTTGTAAGAGCGTAACACTAAGGCCTTTTTCCACGATTCGGATCGTGTGAAAGCGTCCTAAAGGTCTGCTCACAGGAACAACAGGGATCCTCTAACAACGTAGGGTGCCCGAATACTTTTTATAACGTAGTATATATATATGTGTATGGTTTGATATAAATATTCCACATTTCAAATTATATTCGCGTGTTGTTTGTGGAATAATGATGCTGTGTTTCTTAACGTCAATGTTGATTATTGAAATATCTCATTAAAAATCTTTGAAAATATGATAATTAGACAATAACAGTTTAGTAAACTATAGAATAAGAGGTAATATTCCTGGCAAAATACAATTAATCGTGAAATATTACCTAACTTACATTACATAATACTGTAATGAATTTCTTACCTGGAATACATCTCCTTGTTAACCTAAATTTAGAATTTTCGAAATTAATCGAAATGATAAAAGTATCTTTTTAAAATTTAAAATATAATTAAAATGATTATTTAAAAGATTGACGATTTTAAAATTGATTAAGATCATATATTTTTTTTAAATTTCAAAGTGAGAATGTAAAAATAAAAGAACGATTGTTCGAAACATCTAAATAGAATTTCAAACTTTTCTAATTAAAATTTTATGCTAAATGGAAGCTCCGGACCGGGTCCGAATCCCTCACCAACCTAATAGAAATTCCTAAGAGACAAGAAAGAAAACACGAACAAAATTGCCAAAGTTCGTTTAAACATGGCGGCTCGACTCGAGATACCACACGCGAATCCCCCTCTATCTCCCCAACCGTTCGACCTTTAATCACCAAAATTTAACAGCATCAATGCCTCTTATATACAAATTATCATGCCCAATTTCGTTTCTTAATCTTTATCTCACTCCGAAATATTAAATCAAACACACGGCAAGTATCAATTTTTTGACATTTTGGGTTCGGCGGGTCTCAAAACGTCGCGATTCCAAAAACCCGAAGGGTCACGTGTGGTACAATTGCAGTATTAAATGTTAATGTTACAACAGCTAGGAAAGTAAAATGTGAATTGTTACCCAAATTATTCTATGATTATTAAACAATTTATAATGCTATTTACATATACGTTTGTTATATTTAATTTACTTACTGTAGATTTTAGAGGATTCCATTTGGTTGAAGAAACTGACAGCTTGTATTGGATTTCACTGTTTAAACGAATACACAAAATTTAAGATAACGTTTTAAATTTTGAAAATAAATAAATACAAAAGCGTTTTGACCTCACTCGATGGTTATTTTTAAATAGCAATTAAACAAAATGACATTTTCACGTATACACAATGCTTATATACACAGTCAAACCTCGATATAGCGCCTCAATAGAGCCAACGTATACTGGTAAACGGATCTTCCCCATTATTAAATACAGAACCGTTAATTATCTGAATTTACAATTTTGCATTGTAAATGGCATCATCACTTAAACGCGTAACTTTCAAACTCAAACTCGTTTGTATAAGATTCTTTGGTTTAGCACCATACTCGATTTAGTGTCAGTTTCAGAGGGGAAGAAATGCTAGCGCTACATCCAGATTTGATTACTTGTAGCCTGTACAGTTGCATTATTTTTCCTCCTCTTCATATAGCCTATACAGTAGAACATCGTTTATCCGACTTAATTGGGGACTGGGGTTGGTCGGATAACCGAAAGGTATGAAAAAATACATTATTAGTATAGTGTATTAGGCCAGGTTTAAATACTAGCCTTCCCTTTCGTGGTCGAGCCAGTGCTGCCAGCTAAAACATGCAAAAATTTAACAAAAATAATATTAAAGTAGCCAAGACGTAACCAAATATTGTAGCGCCACATCACTAGCGGACATTTGAATTTGCCGACTAGAACGCGGTCGGTTAATCGGGGGTCGGATAATCGATGCTCTACTGTATATATATATATATATATATATATATATATATAGGCTAATATACAATGTTGGCCAAAAATTTAGGACCAACAATAAAATTTTAAATAGTTAATATTAGGCTATTAGACATAGTATAATAGTTTAATACTAAGAATTTAATGGCTTCTTCCAATTCCAATAATTGGAAAGAATTTCCAGGAAGAAGCCATTTATCTGTATAAAAATAGAAGTGGCAGCATCAGGTTGTGGGGATGCTTCTCGTGACAAGAAACTGGCCCTATCCATCAACTATTCAATTATTTATTGTGACATCTTCACAATGCCGGGCTGAAATTTTTAATTATTTTTTAAAATTTATTTAATTTAAAATATGTTTTCCACCTCAAATTAGTACTCGCTTGCCCCTGTACATCATACTTTTCCTATTAGCAATAGAGTAGTGCCGGACATCTAACTCCGTGCTCGAGACTGTTGTCCTTAATTAGTGTCTACATTTTTTTTCAAATTGCAGCACAACAACAGTACAAATCTATACTAGAAAACGTAATGTTTCTCTATGCTGACGATAATTTACCTTTAACCTGGAAATTCCAATATTATAATTACCCGAAACACGCAAGTAAATTGGTTAAAAGATGGTTTCAAAAGGATTAAATTAAATTACTCGAATGGCCCTCACAATTGCCGGACTTAAATCCCACGGAGTGTTGTGAAAACGAATTCATAAACAAGAATTCAAAAATAAAAACGAATTGTTTAAGGCTGTCCAAAAAGCTTGGTCCTCCATTCCCAAAGGAATTTTGTCAACGTTTAGTCGATTCTATGCCAAGAAGATGCAAAGCCGCCATTAAAAATTTTGGTTACTCCTCAAAATACTGAGGCATTTGAATTCGAATTTGTTCCGATCCTGTACTTTTTTGTCCAGAGTAAAAATGTAGGTAGTTTGAACAGAGATAATTTTCATTAAAAAATAAATATTTACCTATTGATACTTGACATATACATAGTTTATAAAAGTCTTTCTTTACATTTAACAGCAGCATCATATTTGTTAAATTAATTTTTCAGTTAAAGGCATTTGTAAGAAAAATTGCTTAGCTGTCCTAAACTTTTGGCCACGCTGTGTATATATTTTTATATATATATATATATATATAACTTAATATTAATTTCATCTGAACATAAAATAACAACATAAAAGTTAAATAACATTTATAAACTTTCTTTAAAGGAAATTTATCTCTTAATACTTACAAACAAGGCAACGGACATACGCAAATATTTTCGTCATTTCTTAAGAGTTGTCTGACGTCGTCTAAACAGCAAACTATAATATATATACATACATACTTATGTTAATATAATATGCCAAATACGTTACTAATATCGACGAAAGAAGTTTCGATATGGTTCAATCATTGTCTCGATTGTAAATAAATAACACCTAATAGATATATTAATACGTAGTTCTGTGCACTCTGTATGAAGTTTCGACGTCAACACTAAAGTAAATTTTTTCAGTAAATTTGTATGCATTTACATACAAATTTAAAAGTTGTGAATGCATCCTCCGCTTTTACGACCTAATTGATTCCTGAAAACCGTTATAAGGGAGACGTCGTACTTGTCGTAAATTAAGTTAACGTTCCTGGAATATACAGTGAAACCTGCTAATATGAATACCTACACTTTGAGCCGGTCTCTTCATTCAAGAACACTTACATTCTCTTTTTGCATAAGGTGACCACCTGTGTAAAATGACCACTAATGTGACCACTTTCAACTGGTACCTTCAGTGGTCATATTAGCAGATTTCATTGTTTAATACTAAAAAGAAATGGCTATTAAAATATATACAACATTTAGTACAATCATAATATAAAATCTATACCAGACGTAAAGTCTGGTATAGATTACCGGGAGTCTACCGTACATTATATTTTTCTCGTTAATTTTCAGTGGCGTGCCGTCCATGGAAGCTGTGGTAGCGCCGCTTCCCTTGTATTTTCTATTCCCAATGGAAGCGCCGTATTGTCGAATACTGGACAGCTTCCACGGCCAAAATATCCGAATGTTTCGTGTCAATTATCTATTTTAGGATTAAAATAAATAAACTGTTTATCACTTCCGGTATTTGTTTAAAATTTTTATGGAAACACAGCTTCCCCATCATCAAATGTCACGACACGCCACTGTTAATTTTAAAAGCTTATAAAGATTCCTTTGTGTTTGATAGATTATCCATTATCTTAGCTATTGTTTCCGCCATCCGGCCTTCTGTATATAATACTCTACCTTGTGTTACGTCGCGCAAATCGCAAGACGTGCTGTTACGAGGAAGCGGCCATGTTGGATCCGCGCAGCTGCATTTGTTTTGACTTAATTGTTGAAAACAATCTCGAAGACAAGTCTAGAAATAAAATTTAATACTTTTAAGCTTATAAAAAATGGTTGTTTTATTATATATATATATATGATTTGTTGTGAAACCGTGTTGTATTGTCTTAGAACTATTGAACACAAGATTGTGTTCAATACTTCTAAATATATATATATATTTAATACTTACGTTCCTAGTGTATAAAAATCCTTCGCTATCATTTGGATAATCGATACAATTATCGGGATAAGGGGGTTTCGAACGATGAATATTTACCTAATAAAGATTTTTAAAGTTTTATATATATATATATATATATATATATATATATATATATATATAAAGAAACGTTAAATATTTCGAACCTGTTCGATAGATATCGAGGTTTCTAATTCGGACGTGATGGCAATTCCTTCGTTTTCTGGCAGCGGTTTAACATTTGAAGGATGAATAATTAATCTTGCTCCGATGTTATTTGTAAGATCAAATATATATTCGTCGGTCTCCAGATTTAATTCTAGGTGAAGACCTGAAAATTAATTATATCTTTTTGAACTTTCTGTGGAAAATTCATTCGGAAAGTTTACTTGCCATCTCGAGACCAAAACTCTACGAACTGTGAATTTTATAGCAAATTTTGCACTCTCGTTTTACATAAAAAAAATTTCATTTATTTTTGTAAATATCCTGCAAAACGTGCGTTTTTTTTCAATTCTTAAAAACAATTTATAAGGAGTCCTTTGTACGAATCGATCGTCTTTCGGGAGTAAAATCGCAAAACATGTCGATATTCAGCCGTATAAATTTATCCGCACTCTTCCTGGGTGCGGGGATCCTTTATGTCTTATTGAAAAGTGGGTTGAGTGAATTTGGTCGTAAATGAAATACATTATAGTTTACTAGGCCCGATCGAAAGACCAACGAGCCGAATGCTCATTAGTCTTTTGATCGGATTCCATTTTTGCAACTGCACCAATGACGGAATTTCCAAAACGAGGAGATAATGAACCATAGATTATTTATTATCGTTCGTACTTTAACGTAAATAGCCTGAAAGGGAAAAGCGAGGAAACACGAGTCACGTCCACGTGGTTAATCCTGGGTGATGACGAGAACGGATTCCAAATAATTCGTAAAACGTGCTGATCATTTACGAGTAAAACAGTTAACTTATATGTTCATTTATTCTCTAAAGTACTTTAATCCGTTTTTTCCACGGTAATAGTCAAAATCGCGTGAATCCTTCCATTTACGTGTACTTGATGAAAATACGAAGATTAGGAAAATGCGTGATGTACTGTACAGTACGTGCAAAACCTATCTAATACGGAAACCTGGCTAAACGGTAAAAATTCTTTTTTAAAAAAAGGAGCTATTTTCTGTTAAGAAAAGAAACCTGTTCAAAACGGAAACCTAAAAAATATTCGGTACCGTACAATTTCGCTTTACACGGGTTTTACTGTATACATTTAATGAGGTCGAAATTCTCTTTTATGAAATGTTAACGAAGTTTCTTCGGATAAAAATGTAGAAAAAAGTGTATCTATTTTATTTGGGGAAATAAATAAAATTTCTCATGCTAATTTTTCGAATAAATATTTACACAGAAGCATTACATTGAAAGTATCTGAAAAGATCTTCAAATACAAAAATTTGTATAAAAATACAAGCTGGGAAATTTGAATATTACATTTTTGCTTCTTAAAATAAATACTTTTAAGAATTGGATGATATTTCTTCAAAATGAATAAAAAAAAGTATTGAACTCACCGCTCATACTTCCATCGGTAGTTGCTCGAAGAATATCTTTACCGTTTTGACCAGAGTTAAAAGTGAAACAATTTCCATAAAGAAAGGTATGAAATGTCGTGAAATTTCTGAAATATACGGTTTACGAGATTAAGAATTACGCGAAAATAAAATAATTTAATTTACTGATAATGTCCGAATGTAAATTAAAACACACTGAAGATCTGTGTCTACTCTACGAAGTGTCATCGATTTATTGCATAACCGAATATGGTTGCAGAATGTAATTATAAGTGTAAACTTTATTAATTTACCTTTCGCCTTTACCGCCAATGCCGGGCTTTAATTTTAAATCATATTTTTAATTTATTTAATTTAAAATATATGCTCTCCACCTCAAGTTAGTAGTGGATTGCCCCTGTACATCATACTTTTCCTATAACAAGAGAGTCGTGCCGGTCATCTATCTAACTCCTTTCGGGAGGGGGAATTTTTGAATCGTAATCGTGTGACTTCCGTTCTATACCGCAAGTTCGTATATAGTTAATTAATCACTTGTTCTAAGTTTTCTATATCTGGTCTTGAATTTCATTTATCTAACACCTTCTCGAGATCAAGGAAAGACAGACAGACGATAGCGAGAATTTATAGGTCTACAATTTTTTCAAATTTCAGCCCAATAATATTGTCCGCAAACAGAAAATCCACCTCTACACCCATAATTTTATTTTCTCGTATAAAAGTCGGAAGATCGTTTATGAACAGATTTTCTAATTGTTCATACAGGATTCCGAACATCCTGTTCAGAATGTCCTCTTTTTTTCAGGCCCAAGAATCTGAGGCTCGCCCCGAGGTAATCCTTTGTTTGAGGCCCAATAATCTGTTTTGATTAAATCGTCTATGACGTATCTACTGTTGGAAAATAGCTGTTTAAGTAAGTTAATAAGGGAGTTGGAAATATCAAACTTACTGAGTTTCCACCATAAGATATCGTTAGTCCATAGAGGCAAATGCTTTCCTCGGATCACTAAACGCTATATATAACTTGTGGCGCTTTTAGACAACACCGACTGAAAAATTTTACGTAAAATAAGATAATAATCAACACCTGTATTTTTCAAAATCGTCCCCCCACTAGTGGATATGATACCAAATTTTTCTATCCGGAGATTCAAAGGATTCGCCAATATGGAAGAAAAAATCTTTCTAAACGCATTGATTGGAGATATCGATCTATAATTTGCTGGCATAGACCCGAGATCTTTCCCGTATAACATATTTAAACATACTTCCAAATAGGAAATCTGCAGCTTAGCTTGAAATCGTCGAACATAAGTACGACAAAATGTGTCTAGAAGGATTTTTACCACTCCATTTATAATTTTATCTAGATCACAAGCCTTTTTTGTTTCTCAAATGTCTCAAAACCACGTTAACTCCTAGAGATAACATGGTTTTGAGCCATTTATTGGATTATAACCACAGATAATTGGATCATCTAGTAGTGAATTACAATTAAAAGTATACGAGTATACACCAAAATTAATTAACGAGAGAGGACCAAAAGATTGTTTTGGCTTAATTTGGAATAATTTGCGAATGCTTTTAACGAAATTTTATGTTGTTAGAATCCTTATATAGTAATATTAAATTAAAATAATATAAAATATTTAAAATAATAATTCAAAAATTCATCGGTTAACTTACAAGTGGTCACACGGTTGGCCCATGAATCGGCATTGGTGTACGAATTTTTGTATCTGATGTCCCATTTCGATTTTTTTGGACAGAGGAAGTGATACGTAAGCGTTAGAAAAATATTTCATTGTGGATCCTTCGTATAAAACTGTATTATTGGTTCTGTTACGAGGACATGTTGCAAATGCAGTCGATGCCTGATTAAATACGTTTTCACGTTAATTTTTGAAAATTCGTTGAATCTTATGACATAATTAACATTAACAATTATTATTTATGTAAATTATACTAAACATTTAAAAAAAAACTTAACAAACACCAGTAATAAAGAGCCTGCACCACTAAATTCGAAATTAGGAAGAATTAGAATTTTAGGAACGAAGCTTCTCGTGAAAATTATTCTATTTTTATTTTATTTTTACATTCTATGCTCTGTCATATGTAAAAGGGAAAGTATAGCGATGGTTAAAAAATAAAGACCGAAGATTTTTACAATTTTGGACTCGGAGGACCTTGAAACGTCGAGAAATGCAAATAAATTCGGCTTTTTTTTGTATGTATGGGTGTTAGTGTTTGTGGGGGAAACGATTTTATTCACCCCGTTCGAAGCTTGATAACTCCCGTGCCCTTAGTCAAAAATTTCTGAAATTTTGCAGGGGTCGATGCTACTAAATTTTGGTGGTTAAAGGTCGAGGGGGGTCTCTTGTCGTATCTCGAGTAGGGTCGGACTTAATGACGATTTTACTCGTTATTATCACTTACAATTTTTATAAAACCGTCCCTACCCTCAAAATTAAGCTTTTTGTTATTTTATAATAATTAAAAATATAAAAAGTTTTTATAACAAAAAGTGATAACAGATGGTGCCACACGCAATTTTATTTTTTGCTTAATAATATAAAAGTTTTTTTTTAATAAAACCTCATAACAGCCAGGAAAGTTACGCAACACTCGAATTCATAAAGAGCAATAAATATAACAATTATAGACGTTTAATTGTTTAAATTATTCATTTATAAGTAAATCTTGTTTAGGTAGATCATATTCTATCTTTAAAATAAAATATCAGATGGTGCCACCAAAATTTTAAATGTCGCCGGGAAAGTTAAGCAACTCGTTGCTACATTTTTACTATTAAATTATAGAAGTTTTTGCTTATTCTTGGAATTTAGAGTACTTTTTTGAAAATATATAAGTTAAATAATAATAATAATAATAAATACTTACAGATAAAGGAGGAGAGCCAATAAGAGTTTTCAGTCTTTTGGAGGAAGCCTCTTCGTTATTAGTTTGAGAACAGGTAACATTTAACACGTGGCATAAACTGCTTGCTTTCAAGAGTAATCCGGATGTACAACAAAACGAATCTAGAGCATTACTTCTTATTCTAAAAAGGATTTTTAGAAAACAAAATTAATGTCGTCGATTAAAAATAAAATTATTTAAAAATTATCGATGATCGGAAGCTTCCAAAACCTATGAAATCTGAAGACTGTGTAGGTCAAGAAGTGTGGCAACATGACAGACATCCCAGCAAACCGTAGCCGTGTACAACTAAGGATTATCTTGCTAGAAAATGGCTGTTTGTAGCTCTGTCATAAAAGGCAACGCGCGAGGGAGCAGGATTTCCCGAACCTACCGACCGCTGTGCAATCTGTCCCTTGCATCACTACTAGGAGTGATCAACCGGCATTCGAGACTCGTTCCCAAACTAGCATTTTGGATTGGAGCAGTGTGCTGCTCAACAATACAAATGGAATTGAAGAGTTCACCAGTCTGTCTCGCGATCAAACGATCACGTTTCTTGTTGGGGCATCCAGAGTCTGCCACGTGCATCCGCTACCTATCACCTCGTCACAGTTGTCAGAATGGTCTAGAAGGCGTACAATTCGATGAAGCGGCCATTTTATTTCCCTCAGCCTGATGATGAAGCCTTTCTCTAACTTCTCCGTCAACTGTGTGTAATGTATTTGACTGTGTTGTACAGGCGTGCCCGGCGGTCGAAGATGTTCAAACAACACGCACACTTCAAATTCATGGCCGATAAAACGCCTCATTTCGGAAACTGGATACAAAATTAAGCCGTGTTTACTACTTAATTTTGTACTTCAGTTCAATATTCTTTTAGCTTCATATACGGGAGGCCGGATTGCCGAGCGGTCAAGGTGGCAGCTTACCGCTCTGGAGGACCCGGGTTCGAATCCGAACGGGTCGAGAAATCCCCAGGAATTCTTCGGGGGTGGTCCGTCCGGATATGTCGAGCCCCGTCCCTCACCACCCGGTCGGCCCATTGTGGGCCTGGCCGAACCCATAATGGGCCTACTAAAAGAGGCCCTCTTAGTGCCCACAGGGCGGAAAGAGTTAAAAAAAAGCTTCATATACGTACAACACGTGTATCGAAACTAAATATTTCTTTCCGGTTTGTTTTTTGAATAAAAATAAATTCATATAGTCAATAAGTTGTGCTTTTTTATTTAACTAAATTAAAACAAAGCACGACATTTTGAAATCTGTTTGTTTTTACATATCAAGAGGCGCTGCTTTGTCATCTTTCCCAAAGTTCTCACGTAATTAGCGCCGGCCGTGATTGCGTATTGTTTGAAAAAAATATATCGTGGAAGTTACCTGCACAATAACAGGATTTAATAAAGATCAGTGTGAATACCACGTCTAACACGAGCAATACCAAATTTATATCAATTCTCTATTGTAAACTCTTCCGTTTGAATGATTTATTTTTAGGGGAAAGCCGGAGCCGTAGCCCCGACACCCAAGGCCAAAATATGTATACAGTAATTAAATTTTAATTATACAATTTAAAGATATTCTTAGAGACATTTTATATCTTCTCGCACCCCTGAAAAGTTCTTACAGAAACGAATAGAATATTGTATTGTTAAAAATAGGGTATTCGACGATTTATGAAGAGAACAAACACGTGAAAGGATTTGCTTATGTAAAATCTAAGTAAATCATTTGTTATGGTAGATACGACATTGTTTAGGTGTACAGGATTTTTATTATACTAATTTCGTCCGTCGTATATTGGGGCCTTACTGTATAGATAAACACATTGCACTTATTTTGAATCTTAATAGTGACAGATTTAGCTAGCCGCGGTATTCCAGGGCAGGACCCCCGATATTTCCCCAAAGGTTCCCCCCGGGCCTTCGGCGGGAGTTAGTTAATTTCCCAATTGACAATTAATTTCGCTCCTGTTAGTTTCATCTATTACTAAACAAAGATAACGTTGACTTACCTATTGTAATTACAAACGGTTACTGCAGGAAAATCCAATTTGCTTTCGGTATTAACTTGAAGATTTAGTACAGTGGGGTATTGAAAGTATTCTCTTAAATAAGCTATGCTGTGAAACAAACAAAATCCCATGCATATCAATATCAACGTAAACCATACCGTGCGATTGACGATGCCATTTCTCGAAGGTTTCCTCTGGTGTTTCGTGCCATTTTCTATATGTTCCAATTGGCACGACATTGTTGGCCAGGCGTGTTTGGACCAAGATCTCTCCGAATTTATATTCTCTTCCGAAAATTGATTTTCGGAGTTTTTCATCATAGTGCTGAAGAGCTCCAAGCAAAGGCTGTCTTTCCTATCCATGTTGGAAAGCGTAGTGAAGAGAAAGATGCTATCTATCGATAATTCTTATTGGATAATAACGTGACGTCATTTTTCCAGGAAATCACTTAAAATATAAATATTATTAATTAAATTTACTTATATTTTTTTAATAAAAATTATTTATTGGTTTTTGAATGAAGATCGGTGTATTTAGTCGGGAGTAGTAAGCACACTTTGAAGTCGATTGTGTGTGCGAGAAAAAAATTATTTTTAGAATTTTACAAAAGGAACATAATTAAAAGTCACGTAACATTATATTTTTTAATTATATATTTTGAAATTTAATTTATTTCATAAAATGTCAGGTTCTTCTGTGTTTTTTAGTAACAAATTAAGACTTTACAAAGACTTTTTTAAATTTAAATTTAAAATTAAATGACAAATTTACTTTTAAATTTCAATTTTTACAAAATATTTTCTACGAAAGAAAAACCCGAAAATAAAATATGGGATGTAGTCCACGAAGAAGAAAATAGGGCATAGTCTATTGATAAATGGAAATGACATCAATTCTATTGAGCTGATAATATTTACATTCTATTTTTCGTGATTAATAAATCTAAATTCGTAACTATTTTTTATTCCATTAAATTATACAAAAACTCCATTATTTTTTACTCCTGTACAACAATATAAAATAACGAATTTACAATAAACATTTACTTAATTAATTCTTCTGTTTGTACAGAAATTAAAACATATATATATATATCATTATTGATAGTGTTTTGTCATTAAATTATATTATCGTAATATAAAAAGCACTTTATTTTCTTTATATTTTATTATTAATTATCAAAATATTGACACTGTACTTGTATTTTGTATCACGTCCCTCCAAGAAAAATCGGTATGCAAGAGTGTATGTGTTAAATTGTATTTTTTTCGATATTTAGAAAATAAATTTACTAAAGATATTGTTTATTTTTTGGCTGAAGAATTGAATTAAATCTATTTTTCATTTCATTGATTTTTCTTTCGCTTTATACAGAGGAGATGGTGTGGTTTGTATTTTCAAATTCGATCGAACTGTGATGCAACTAAACATATCTATATATCGTGACACGATTACGTGTAACATCTCCCCAGCAACTGAATACATCAATAATTTGTAATTTTGAAACATTTTTCACATTTATATAAACGTTAATTATATTTTAATCTAATCTAAATCGTTTAATTGTGTTGAAGACCGTGCCTTAATTATATTTAATTTATTTCCTCGGCGATAATATTATCATAGTATATAATTTGTAGGTGTAAAGTCGTTCTAAATTTATTCGATAAATAATATTTGAATTTCAATGATTATTAATTAAGTACATAGAGTAATTAAATAATTGAAGAACGTGTTCTCGACACGAATTAATGAAAATATTGAAGATAATCAGTGTACGTTCTGATACGTTCATTATCCTCTTCGACACTTAAAAGTGATCATTTCGTTACTAGTCACGTGAACGTTCGTCTCACATAATCCATTCCAGGCAACAATTGATCCCGGGGCAGTTTTTGACCTATTTTTAAACAACGTTAAAGGTTATTTTTTTTAAATCTACACGAAAAAAATCTAAATGCCTTTTGCCAATATTAAAGTTCTGTGCAAATCCATACAAATCGATTTTTCCGATTCGTCTATTAGATTCGGTAGTTTTCTGTTACTACTTAGCTTAATTTGCCAAATTATATTAGAAAATCTTTATCTATTAATATAACTTGACAACTCGTGCCGAGAAATAGTAGAATTCTGAGTATTCTACACACTAACAGATACATAATTTAATTGTTATTTCATTAAAAATTTTGAATAATTTTTAAATCGTAGACCCTTTTTCCTGGGGCGTGGCGTCAAAAACATTTTCTATAAGGAATTCTACCCGAGAATTCATTCAGAAAACTCCATCCTACCCATGTATAACTCATCTAACATTCACGCAAATCTTGGTTCCCGAACTCGAGTTTTATAACTTATCATCCAAAATTCGGAGGCCGATAGTAGGAGATTTTTCACGGGGATATTTAACGTCGGCAGAGAATGGATCGTATAAAACCACTTACTTTACTTAAAAATGATATAAATTAATTAAAATTATGTCTACCACACGACCGTGCGACGAAGCATTAGCCACGGAAAATGGGGATTCGAACCCGATTCAGACTTGATAATTTATCACAGACAGTAAAGGTCGGGGCATCTTTCGCATCCCTCATCGGTGTTATTCGACCCCATTGAGGGTCAGACCCGCCCTTAATGGGCGTAATACATTTGTAGTCAAGTATTTAACCTACAGTATGGGGTGTCTCGTGTTAATCAATCGATCAATCTACTCTAGAATATAATATTGGTCTCGTGTACAAACTTAATTTAAATTCCTCGCGTATAATCTCGCTTCACATCAAAGAAAAAAAAATTAAAACTTATAACAAAAAAGACAATTCTCATTTAAAAAAATTTCCTACAATAAATGTTAATAATTTATATTGTAAAATTATTAATTTTGCCATTCGTTTCAGCAATTGGTTTCATTAATTTTTATATTTATATAAAATTAAAAATATTTCCAAAATAAATCAAAGAAAAATAATTTAAAAAGCCAAAATCATTTGAATGGAATTATTAAAAATATTAATTCTGCTACTTTAAATATAAATTTAGTTATTAAATTTTGAAGAACACAATTAAATTTTAATTTAACAATAATTTATGTGGTTTTTGATATATTTATTATATGTAACAATTAATTGAATATTATTTTAACAAATATAAATTAATTAACATTTTAAAATAAAATGACAAAATTTTTCTGTATTTTTATTCATTTTATTACTTTGAATTTTCAGTACTTTCCGGTTCTCATTCGAAATTATTTAAGTTATTAATCACTTAATATTTAAGGAATTAAGCAAAGAATTTAATTTAATTCAATAAATATAATTAAATATGTATTTTTTAAATTTATTTTCTCAATTTAAATATGCTTTTTAAATAAATAATTTACAATTTCAGTTCTTTAAAATTCAAAAATATTCCCCAAAAGCTTTTAAAAATACCTTACAAATTCAAAAATATTCCCAAAAAGCTCTTAAAAATTCCTTACAAATTCAAAAATATTCCCCAAAAAATTCCTTAAAAATTCAAAAATATTCCCCCCAAGCTCTTAAAAATACCTTAAAAATTCAAAAATATTCCCCAAAGGCTCTTAAAAATTCCTTACAAATTCAAAAATATTCCCCAAAAGCTCTAAAAATTCCTTAAAAATTCAAAAATATTCCCCCCAAGCTCTTAAAAATACCTTAAAAATTCAAAAATATTCCCCAAAGGCTCTTAAAAATTCCTTACAAATTCAAAAATATCCCCAAAAGCTCTTAAAAATCCCTTAAAATTTCCAGAAAAATCCCTCAAATTGTTTTTAAAATTTAAATTAGAAAATCTTAAAATTTACTTTTCACAAAAACCTAAAAATATCTTTCGAATTTTTTAAATTCAATAAATTTTAATTATTTTTAAATTTCACTTACAATTTCACTTTTTAAGAGCGGTGTTATTATATTAATTAATAATTTAAATGGCCATTTTCATGGTTTTTAATTTTAAAAATCTTTAAAACTTGGAAATAAAAGAATATATATATTTATATATTTAAAAGCTATTTTATTTATCAAATCAAACATCATTTTAATTACAATTTAACAGTAATAAATATTAATTTCAACTCTTTTAAAGTATATTTTATAAACTTTTTGTCATCCAATATACATAAATGATCTAAATATCATTTTTTTCATATTAAAATTATTTATTTTATCACTTCGTTCTTTTATTTTTAATTATTTATGTTACGAAAATTAAGTTATAACAATTTTGTCTGTCTGTCACGCTGTCCGTTTCTATAATAAATTGCTGTACGGTATTGAAATCTTGTATACAAATTACGGAGATCCGATTTTATTTTTAAAAAAATAATAATAATAATTTAAATAATAATATTCGTTAAGTTCAGTATATCATTCAGTTTTATTTGTTTTTTAAGAGAAAAATAATTTAATTTGCATTTTCGACACCAGGAGGCGAAACATTCTCCAGAAGACCGTTTACGCCAGGACTGCAAGATTCCGTAAGCTGTTACGTCAATTTGACGTCATTTTTACATTCGTCCGTTGCGAAAGTGAAAGGATGACGTTAATTTTACGTAACGGTGTACTGTTTTCCAGCGAACGGACTATAGCCGTATAATTTTTTCCCGTTTAGTCATTTTCCACTTCTTAACACAAGGAATTTTTTTTTTTTTTTTTTTGTTCCAAGTAGTGTTCTAGTGCTTGGTATATCACAATTACAATAAAAAAGGTTGCATCGTGGTGTTATTAAACGCAATAACTCTTCATTATTATTCTTACTCTGAATGGAATGTTGCATATTTATCTATACAATAAATATTTATTGTGTATTAATTAATGAAACAAAACACACGAACAACAGTTTATCTTTTAAATTGTAAAAACTGCACGACATACTGAGCATAACGCCAAAAATCCATCATCGTCTACCATTTGTTAATTTTAAAATAAGGATCTGAATGTAAGATTTATGTGCAATTCGTAGATAATAAAACCCTAAATAATTCCACGAATGATAATAGGATAACGAATTATCCTGACAAATTCCGGTTGTGGCATTCTAATAGTAGTAAGGCTGTTTTTGAAAAATTATATACGTCCATTTAGTTGGATGATATTGTAAGTATACCTATCGAAAGACGAATCCAAGGCCCTCTCAAGAGGGGTCAATAAGGCCATTTGATCCGGGCCTCGCATTTAAGGGAGCGTCAAAAATATTTCTTACAAATTATCCCATCGCATTTCTAGTGTATCGAGTGAACATTGTTTACTTTTTGTTAAATTTTATTATCTGAAAAATACAATATAATTTCTAACGCTGTTTTAGTGTACAGGAGTCTTACAAAGGTGCGTGGCCCCAATTACTCGAAACACCCCGATGAAATTAACTGGATCTATCTTTAACCAATCGCAATCGGCATTTTCATGTTGACGTAGTGATTTTCAAATTCTAACCAATCAGAGCCGAGAAAATTCATAATTTTTAAAGTAACTTAACTACTGTAG
The DNA here is from genome assembly GCF_030686945.1 of Centruroides vittatus. NCBI lineage: Eukaryota > Metazoa > Arthropoda > Arachnida > Scorpiones > Buthidae > Centruroides > Centruroides vittatus. The sequence goes on along the minus strand of NW_027122237.1, from coordinate 342,014 downwards.
AATGCTGCAACCGAAAAATGAAAACCATGAAATATTGTATACGGCTTTTAAAGAATTGTATTGTATCCAACGTATATTTTAATTTTTAAATAAAAAAACATTATTTATTAATTTAAAAATATTAAACAATCGCAATATTTAAATTTTAAATAAAAAAATCTTAAAAATAAACATAGTTGTGTTTCGTCATATCACAGTTTAAATAGTTTAAATTATGATGTATTTTATCATAAAACACTAATAAATTCTTTATATATCGATGTTTACAAATATTGGTCCCTCCCTCGACACCAGGTTTTAACGATTTTTCGATTATAATTTTTCATTAAAAATCGATTTTAGAGAAGTAATTCTTTCGCAAAATACATTTTGCCATATTCGATGGAAACTTCGGATAATCCGCAAGTACTGTTTACAAATAGGAACTGAATGTCTTTTCGAATAAATTAATACAACAATTCTTAATGTACACGAACCCGTATCCCACCTTTGTGTGTGCGTACTTCACTTGCCACAATCCCTTAAACAGTGGGTACTCCTGAGATCGATGGAATATCAGCCTGTATTTCGCTGTAAAATTCAAGCGATATCGTATATAATTACGTCATCCGGTCGTTTGTCTACCAAGCAATCTCTGACAATGTCCAAAATAATTCTCAGTCTCCTGTCCAAGGCTCGAAGATGAGGTTCGGTTAATATAGGATCGACGGGATCGTTTTTCAGCGACGTCCTGAGTAAATCACTTAATTTTTGCGGTCCTAAATACAGATCTAACAACCGTTTTAGTGTCGATTGACGAATTATGCAACATTGATAGATGGGTGCTAAGATTGACATTTCGTCGTGGTGTGGCTTACCAAACCTGTAACGAAACGTTTTTAATTGTAAAGTATCATCGTCTTCATCGCATAAAATTACCCTTCACCTGCCAATTTTTGGCTCTTTTTACTGTTTATGTCGGTGTTTAGAGCCTGTAGGAGTAGGAAAATGTAACACTCACCCCCGTCCGTGATCCAAATGAAGAGTAAAAGTGTTATTCCCGAATATCTTGAATGTTTCGTAATGATGTCGATCCATGTTCCCTTTAACAGAGTGTATAAAAGTTTCAATCAAAAATTATTATTATTATAATTAAGAACGATTATTATTCGCCATCACTTCCAGTCTACTTTTTGTTTAAATTTGTCGAAAAATTAATAAAATTTTGAATTCCTTTTAACAATAATATTTAAAATGAAGCAAAAACAATGTAAAATCCTTTAAATAAATAAATATATTTTTTAAATTTTAATTAAAAGCTGAATTACTACTAAATAAAGATACTACTTTAATGTAATTCGAAAATGAAATTAATTAAATATTAAAACTAATTATTTACAGCCTCTGCGTAATGTAATCTTGTTTACATTATTATAATCTGTATTATGATCTTTGGTATAAGAAAAATAATAATTTACATTAATTAATCTACTGTACAAATCTAAACACACATCACATACTGCACGAAGCAACAATTATCAAGGTTATTTTACTGAATAAACATCACTTTGAGAAATTATTTTGATAATTGATATCATTTTTTTGAATTTTGAACTAAAAAAATCCAGCAGCGAGTTGCTTACTTTTCCCGGCAATGTATAAAATTTTGGTGGCGCCATCTGTTACGATATTTTATAAAAACTTTTTATACTCTTAAATATTATAAAATGGCAAAAAGCTTAATTTTGAGGGCAGGGACAGATTTAATTTAAAAAAATCGTCATTAAGTCCGACTCTACTGGAGATACGACACACAATCCCCTTTATCTCGCCACCTCCTCGACCTTTAACCACCAAAATTTAACGGCATCGATCCTCTTAATATACAAACCTCCTTGCAAAATTTCAGAAATTTTAGACAAAAAGAAAGGGAGTTATCGAGGTTCAAAGAGGGTGAACAAATTCGTGCCACACAAATACACACTAACAACAAATACGTACAGAAAAAAAAAAACCCGAATTTTATCCTGTCTGTATTCATTCAGACACACGGCCGTCTGGTATTGTCATCTTGTTATGGCTGATGCAGACTAGCGGTAAAATTAAGGCCACGTCGAACGTCATCGAACTGCCTCCACCAATGGCCTCTTTTGACCCCCACAATTAAAATGAGTTATCGGTTGAACCGTCGTCGACGTTCAATACCTCCTTAACTTTACTGCCTCGTGTGAACCCGCTTTTTTTTGCGTCTTGTGCGACCTTAGGTATACGTGAATTGATTGTTTACTTTTTAATTAGCCTAATTTCATTGACTTTTAAGGGGGCGGTTTTTTTAAATTTTGCACTCCTATGCGGGGCCCCGTCAAGAAATGAACAATAAATTGGGCTGCAATCTGAAATTGCAGCCCAATTTAATTTTATGTCTAGAACCACAAATAATTTATTTCTGGTTCTAGACATATATTTCTTTCAAAATTTCTTGTATGTCTCGTTTCTACTTACGGTATCTATCATTCGTAAAGTGATGAGGGTTTTAAGGGGGGATCAGTTTTGTTGGACGGAGGGGGTTACGAAACCTGCACAAACTGAAACAACAGGGAAGGGGGGATAAAAATTTCAAGAAAAATGCAGACAGCCCCAAAGCTAACTTGTAATCTGCCTCGGAAAAGGCCTTTGATACGGTGTTTGTGCCAAGATTACTAGAAAAATAACCCCTTCGAAAGGGAGGAGTAACGTATTTTCCACTTATTTACAATTATAATATCAATATTCATAACAATATACTTTATACACATCCCGATTCTGACTTCACAAGAGGTATTTTGCCAGGAAACGTCTGTATTCGTTTAACTTTTTATATACGAGGTACCGAAGGCCTTTTTGCTAACCCAAAAAACTAATAAAGATTATAGAAATTGTATAATCTTTAAAACTAATTTTCAATAATAGAGACTATTTTTTACACTATACAGGCTTGGTATAATCTACAATTATGTTTCAAAATGATATTTTAAGCACAACACAAGAAAATATCGCAAGGGGATCGCGGTCACTAGTTTGAAATCACAGATCCATATGACACATTCGAGAATGGCATTACCGAATTCACAATGGATACAATAATAGTAAAAGTGATGTAACTAAGGAGCCGATATACGAAAGATAGTTTCAAAAGCATTAGTTATCTCAATTTTGATAATTTGAGTCCATTGTTCAATGTTTTCTCAGTCTGACTCGATAACAGATATTTCAAAAAGTGTCTGATAGTTAAAAATCCAGCCGTAAACAATAATTTATAATAAAATGCCATCTGATCTTCACTCGAATGTTACAATTTGATGGTTTATATGTTTACTTTCTTTAATTATCATTATAATTTCGAGGAATAATTAAATACATTCGAAAATTTGACGATTACGCGTAACCCTGGAAGAAAAATGTCAATAAAAAACACCAACCTGGTGTGAAAAAATGACTCGTATCAAACACGGAGACACCAAAATTTGTATTCAATAGCTTATTTCTGGTGTTTAGTATTTGAAAATTCGCTATAGAAAATACACAACGAACAATTTACGCAAACGATATCCTTTTCCGAGTAGAGAAAGTACAAAAGTCAAGCAACAAATGAAAGAATTAAGTCATTTGTAAAGGATAGAAAAGCCATTTTGTCTTCCGAATTAACAAATTATTTCGAAACTGAACAAACTTTTAAAAGTTCCAAACAACTGCAGACGTGTAAAATCGACTCCCCCCTTTTTTTAGAAAAAAAGGCGACAACAAAATGTATTAAATTTTTTTTTAAAATTTCCAAGCGAAAGAGGAGATACAGCACAATAATTCTGACCTGAAACTAATATAATCGCCATAACGTCCACACGAAATTTCTCTAATTCATTCAAAGAAAATAGTCCAAAAGATGTATATAAAAGATATTTCATTAGATGACGGAAGTGTCGTATTTCGTTTCCTCTTCTTTTGTGCAACGTCAATTCAAAAGTAAATCGGATTATTTGACCCTATTAATGATAATCGCGGAACTTTCAACCATACATAAAAATAGAAAGCGAAGTATACAAACCAATGAGAAAATCTAGAACGGCCATGTCCATCAGATCCGCCATTCTTCTGCCTTCGTCGTAGGGAGGAGATTTGACGACGTTTTTACAATAGTCGTTATTTAACTCCCAACTCGCTTTACGACGTTTGTGATAGGATCTTCTCCAAGGATGCCTCCAAACTTTTCGCGCCGCTAAAGTTTTCGGCGGTAGAAAGGCGGCAAAACTCCCTTCTAACGTGTCGGGATGGCCGCAAACGGCGTGACCCGTATCGCAGTAGTAACCGCAACGACCGTGAAAGCATAGATTGTTAGCTGAAATTAACGAAAAGTAAATAAATAAATCAATTATTTATGTATAAAATAAAAAGAATTCCTTAGAAACCTGGCGATATAAAAAATGTTTTTATCAATTCGTATTCGCTGAGCGCGTAAATTTCGGACGTCATGTTGAGAACCCTTCCGACCACGGGTGGTGCCCTTCGAAATCCTAACAACCTGCGGGTTAAAAGGGGGAGGAAATGTGAATTTTATAGGCGGAAATTCTCCCGAAATCTAAAAAGTTACCTGTCCAAATGATAGGCCGCGATCTCGCTGTTGTGTCGTTCGAAATCCACGAAGTAAAAATGATTGGGATCGGTTTCTTTTTCTCTCGGAAACCTGAAAAGAACTCGTTTAAAATAAAGTCGAAATTATTCGGAATTACCCGATTTTTACACATGGCTAATTGCATTATTCATATATAAAAGGGTGTACGAGTCCCCCTTCCGTATCGCATTAAGGCTGATAAATATTAATTATAATCTATACGAGTGCTTATTAACAATTAATTTAATTCATTTTTTATAAATATTCTTCCTTCATTTTTATATAATTAACCGCGCGTAATTATAATATAAATAATCAAACGGTTAATTTTCTAATTGATTTGATTTTTTTATCATCGAGACGAGGTTTTATTGTTTTTTCGGCAATGTTATAGGTGATAAAATATTGTAATACCGTAAAGCTCTACATTACGGTATTCTTAGTGTTATAGTGTGTATTCTCCATAACATATACAGTATACGGCAGAAAGTATTGTTATATTCGCAGTTTTATTGTATCTTACAGTAAAATACGGCGCAATTATTATAAATGTTATGCAAAATTAAGTAAAATTATAAGCTAATATATTAATACGTTATAATTTACAATTCATTATGTATAATTATGTATTTACAGTGTTAGCGCTCATATAACTGACAATGTAGATACAGTAATACTTCACGCTACAAATTTACTGTAAAACAACCGTAAAAAACAAGCAAATATACCGTAAAATACGAATCTTAAAGTGTTTTTCTGCTTCTGCATTTGTATTTACTACGGTAAAACGTTACTTTACTATACAAATACGCTGTAAAGCGTAGTATTGGGTCGATATTTTCACGTTAAAGTTACTTTATAGTATTAATTAACTAATTCTTATAACTTTACAGAAGAATTATTATACACGTAAAAAACGTTAGCTTCAAACGTACTAAACAATTCTTCGTCAAAGTTAATTGCCAAATGCATTGGTATAAAGCAACTAATTTGATATTCCGCGAGTGGAAAATACATTTAATATCCATTAATTATAAAAACATAAAATAAAGGCAATTAATTATAACGAAAGTGAATAAGTTAAGCTACTTAACAGAAGAAAAAAATTGAATTTACAAACGAAAAAAAACTTGAAAATATCTCTAAAAAAACAATAATAATTCAATGAAACGTGACCTTTATTTGTTCGGGTTACATTTATTTATAGAGCATCGAATTCGTGTTTACTCTAAATTAATATATATATATCCCCTTCCAAATTATAAAGGTTAATGACCTTGAAGTTACCCGGAAATTTAATAATAATGCTAACAATAAAAAATAATACCTGCAGGTGAATAAACATTGATGTAATAGTCCACATATCTATGTAATAAATACCACAATTTAAAAGAAGCATCATTAAGCTTGGTAAACGAGTTTTAACGATATTACTGTAAAAGTTATAACCGTTTTTTTGAGGAAAATATCTTATTTTTCTTTAAAAAAATAACCCCCTAAGCTTATTATATGATACCCGATTTTTCTTTCTTCACTGAAGGGTTTTTTCAATTGATGTTTGTCTCCGTCGATAATATTTCGAGAAGGAACGTGATTTCTAAAAATGTTTCGAGTGGAAGAAATCAAGAACAATTCTTCGATATTCTATACACTTTCTCTTTTTTCCCAATAAATAAATAAATAAATAAAAATCCGTCCTCTAAGCCATTCCGAATTAAGATTCTTCGATAGGTGCGAGTTAATTCGCTCGTCTTCTAGGTGACCTATGACCTTATAAAGGGCGTAACGACCCGCTTCTCGTTACGACCTAACGCGCGATACTACTAAATTGATTATTTCGTATCGGATAAGTTGCGTGTATTGTCATTTTTCGTGCCTTTTTAGAAAATACCTTAAAAGAATTCCTCGTCCTCCATCTTCGTATTAAATCCTTAAAAGGCCAGATACGCACCCGAGACACATCCATTTTTTAGGATTTTCTCTTCCGCACTGACGTCACAGAACTTCCTAATGAACTACGGTATGCAGTAGTTAAACACTTCAAGGTTATAACACGAGAAGAAAACTGTTTTTATTGATCGTAAAGTCGAGCCTACTCTTTGACTAAAATGATTAATGTAACGTATTAACAAAGAGAATTTTTAGAAATTTTATTAAACTAAACAAGTCCGAGAATTATATTTGATATTATATATACATACACTGCGTATATGTATAGTCTATATACTATTTATAAGGCATACAAATTCGTTGTTAAACTATATTAAGTAGAGCGTGGAAAATGAATCTAAATAAAGTCTACCCGAATACGTAATTATTGGAAGATCTGTCTCCTATTTTTAATAATAAATCTCATTTAAAGCGGATCGTTTTCCGTACGGAATCATGCCATTTATTACTTCTTTTATAATTTGGGGTGGATTTTTTACGCATAATAATGTAATAAAATCGTCGTTTCCTCGTTTATAAACGAACTGGTGTGTCTTTTCACTCTCCCAATCCCATACAAAAGTTATAATAAGAAAACATTGAAAGTAAGGAAAATTTGGGTCACCCCACGCTCATTATCTCGAAAGGAAACGAATTCCTAATAATACACATTGGAAAAAATACAACCGATACGGATCTTAGAGGAAGGAATTAATAAAAACATAAATAAATAAATGCCTCGGCCTATGTATAAAACCCCTAAAAAATTAAAATTCGAGTGGAAAAAAGGAATAAAATCGAGAAAAATTCTCTAAGGTTTTCCTTATAAAAACGAAAAGAAACTTTTTTTAATCCTACCAAAACAAAAAAAGTTCTGCGGAGATGTACAGTACAGACATACGGAACGCGCTTTCTTTATTTTTTAAATTAACGTGTTTTGTTTATCGGCAATTATATTAACGATATACAATTCGTAAGATGTAGACCGAGACGGACAGACACGCGGATCGACACCGAAAACATTTCTAAAACTGGTGTATTTATTCTATTTTTATATCGGTTAATATAGTTTTTTTTTTAAATTTAGAAATCGTCAACTTACCTCATAGGTTTAAACAAAGCTTTACCCCCATTTTCGTAGTCGATGATTAATTTTAATTGTGTTCCTCCCTCCTTCTGCTCTAGTGAGCGTTCGAAAAAGGAATATTAAACAAATAATTCGGGATAAATCGTGGAAAATAAACAATTAAAAATAAAAAACACTCACCGACGTGTACGATTTGCATGTCGATCATATCACGAATTAAATTATCGATAAGAGCATCGTCTCTATACAATTCGTTCTGCGTGATGTCTAAATGAAAACGTTCCCAATTAGTTAAGTTCTGTCTGCAATTAAAAAAACACAAATTAATTAAACATTTTTCTAAATAAAAAACTCTTATTTTTAACCTTAGAATAATACGTTGACAGACAGACGTACAGACGGATTAAAATTGAAATTCTGGAAGCGTATGGAAAAATGAATTTTAAAAAAATGTAAAAAGTTTTCCTTTCGAAACGAATATCGAATGAGTGGACGGAACTTTTATCGGGGAATATCACCAAACACGATTTCGGTTAATCTTTCATTATTCGTATTCCCTCGGGAATTCGATAAACCAACGCCATTATTTAAATTCGATGGAAAAACGTGTTCAAATTTATTACTAATTTCATTTCATTCTAATTCGGTGTTTTTTTGAATTTTAATCTTTCCGTTTTCTAAAAAGGAAGTTCGACTCTACAGCAATTAAGATGCTTTTCTTGATAATGTTCGAAGGGTGAATTTTAATTCCATATCTAAAAGTTTTCTCGTAAAATTCCCTAAAATCTTCTGAAAATTCCTCGATATTCTCTCTTAAAAAGCAGCCGTTATCAAATATAACACCGGTAAGATAATTCGTAACTTCACCCCTTAAAACTCTAAAAGAAATTGCATAAATTCGCCCTGTTTTTTGAGCATTTTCCGAAAAAAAGAGGAAAAAAGGAAGCTGGAATCAATCGGAAATTCGTTTCATTTATGTAATTTGTAGAAGTAACCACTACGATCACCGTTACGTGACGAAAGAGTAGCGAGCCAAAACGAAATCTCCCGCCTCCCCCACTCCATTAATACGGTATCATTTGCCGTGACGGTCAAGAATCGTACCTTTTTTTTACTTATATTTAATAATAGGACCGTTCCGTAACGATCGGTAATTAAGACTCGGGAGCCGAACCTAAACCTTGATATCGAGAACCTAATTAGAACCCGAGCGTAATTTTCGTGACCATTTCTATACTTTGACCTTGTTACTTATCGGTGTCGCTAATTTCCGTTCTATTTCCTTCCCTCGTTACTGACCGATTTTTCGATACCGAAGCTTGGCAAAGTATTAATTCGCCCGAGCTTCGATTTGTAACGTATATTTAATATTTACCGTGGCAATTTTGTAATTTTATGGGGTCTTCGTTTTGCCACATTTCTAATCCGGTGCCTCTACGTTCCGAAGGGATCTTCGGCTTTGCGATACGGAATGGAAGCGAAATCGGCGAGAAATAATAAATTATACTAATTTTACTTGTTAAAATACCAGAATTTACCGAGCATTTATGGTTTTTACAGCGTCGTATCCACAAATCTTGTGGTTTATGATGATAATTTGGCCATTGTGTACGTCTTTAGGTCCGCGGTTAAGAGTAATCGTCGCGGTCGAAAAGGGAATCGAGTGCTTTACAGAAATGAATGGCACAATCCATTTATACGGCAAATCGTTTTATATGTGTTAGTACAACCCAACCCAACCTATAATTCTACAAGATATGATTATCCGGACGGCATTTTTTTCGGGGGAGGGCAAAAAAACATTCTCTCACCCATCTAATTCATCGTAAGAAGTCTAGACATACTCTCACTCTCCCATATTATTATCTCTTACTTGTCTACAGTCTCATCACGTTTACGGGTGTGGAAAATGGTACCTACCTTTTGGCAATTCCTAAAAGTTCTCCGATGGAGGGATTGAAAGGCTTTCTTCTAGATTCAATGCCTCTAACGTGCTGCGGTGTGACGTAACGTAAGAGGTCGACGAAGTCTTCGACCTCCGAACTTTCGGCGGGTGTGATTTTTAGCGCCGCGGCCGGATTGACCTCCGAGTTCACTTCAATTTTCCTATGATCTAAAAAACGTCTCTGGTGTAAGGGTACTTCTAGTATGACGTTTTCTGACGTTTGACTGCTCAGGTACAGGTCCACCAACAATAGAACGGTGCAGACCAGACAGCAGGAACCGAGGAGAACGGCCGAAATTCGTTGCTTTAACTTCATCTCTCAGGGATGTCGCTGGTGTATACATAGAGTCCACGTGTCGTGAGAACTGTTGCTCGCAATGGTACCACTTACGTCTCCATGGCAACCGAGGTATCGACTTTGCACTTCAACACCCTCTACTGGAATCGCATCGCATCTTCTGTCCACTCCGAACACAAATCGTCTTACAGCCTTCCTTTAAAAAAATGCAATTCTTGTAACAAAAAAATCACCTTTAAATTATCTTATCTTAATAATAATAATAATAATAATAATAAATAGATTTTGTAACACAACTTTAAAAAAAAACAATGATTTTACAAATACTTTTTAAAATTTAGTAATACAAAAATTATATTTCGTCATAAAAAACGCAATTTTATAACTTTTTAAAGTAAAAGTTTTATAAAATTGCACTGTATTTTTTTAAAAAAATACAAAATGTTAACGGTGAGCTAATTGAAAATGCTAATCGAAAACAACGTTAATCGTCAATTAAAGACCCCCTTTTTTTAGAAGGAACGATTCTTTACAAACGTAAAATAAAATAACCGATTTCTTTACTAGAATCGACAATAAAATAACCAGAGGCGGGATATAAAACCCTAAACAGGCTTTGGTTTTACTTTCCAAAAACACAATCGCTCCAGGTTAGCATCTCGGAAGTACACACCATACAAGTCTCCACCTCAAAAAAAAACCAGAAATAATTCATTTCGAATGCTCGGAAACTATAAAATTACCCACAAAACGCTAGAAATTCGGTAATTTATTGGCATAAATGTAGAAAAAGAAAGAAAAAAATATCGATTAGAAAGTAAATTATAATAATAGGGAGATGCCGCCGCTATCCATCAAGACGGCATTTGCATAGGAAATAATATCGACTTACCGTCGCAAACAATACGAAAAAAGGGAATCGGAGATGAAGTTTGGTATCCTCTAAACGTGTCCATCGGGGGTTTTATACGAAATCCAGCTGTGATGTCACGAAAAGTCGTAAACCCGATTGGCTAATCCATTCTCGAATAACCTCTCGTGGACAGCTTAATCAGAGCGGTGAATAGGTTAGCAACCCTCCCAAATTTCCCACACAAGTTGCATGGAGTGATATATGTGGAAGGGAGGAGAAATTTCTATTGTCGGACCACACCGTTGCATTTTTTTCACCATTTTGAAACCACCTAAGAAGGGTCAAGAGAGCATTCCTTAGTCTCATCAAATAATGGGATTTTATTATTATTATTTTGTTTTTTTTAAAAAAGCTGCATATAGATTACTTTAAAACGTTTCCTGTTCGACGTTTGTTCAGAAACACATCGGGTAATATTTCTATTCGAATTTTCCAAACGGCTGAATAAATACGCGTGTGTATAAATGGCGTACAAACTATTTAGAAATCATATCAAATTTTGAAGCTTTAAATAAGAAATTATTAAATTTAAACTTAATAACGTATCTTAATTGCATAATATTTAATTATAATTACTTTTTACTTATTGTTTATATAAACAAATATATTAACGAAAGTATCGATTAATTATATATTTACAATAAATCATGTTTATAAACGGTTAAAAATGGGGGAGGGGAAATTTAAATAAAATTTGCTGACGTTTTAAACCTAATTACTGATGAATTAAGTGATAAAATGTGTACAGAATTTAAAAATAAATTGACGTTTTGCTTACTTTTAACACCGTGTCTGAGTGTCAGATCGGCATCAATTAGTGAGGAGGAGGAGGAGCAGCATCAATTGATGAATGTTTTGACAGAAAATAGCTAATTTACGAAACGTTTAGACCATAAAGCCAGCAAAATGACTAAGAATGCTGTTTCATCTGTTCATAAAAATTAAGTGATAAGAAACACACAAACTATCTGTAAACGTACAAAGTCCCGTGTTTACGTCTCTATAAGAGATTAATTTGTTATCAGTTCACCTTCAACATATAAATTTATCTGTCATTTATTGGAAATTTTGATAATTTCGTAATTTTCCATCGTTTCCTCCCCCAAGTTTTTTACGTATTAACCCCCTCCGTCAAAATTAATTACCTTATTTGTTTATTTATTGCTATTATAATTGATGACGTGTTAACAATTACCGATAATGACGTTATGAATTCATTAAAGGTTTAATTAGTTATAATTTAACTAATTGAAATCGTCATAATATAGAAGTACAAACGAGGGACGAGATAACAAAGTTATAAGTCTCCGGGGATGGAATTTGTGATCGAACTTAATAATAATAATAATAATTATTATTATTAAGGACATTTACTTGGATTTAATTAGATTACATCTCAATTAATTGCAATATCATCTAATTACAGTTAGATTTTTAATCGATATAATATATAGGGGATGCTGTCGAGGATTATAGAAAATGGAAGGAATCGTTTTACTCTAGGATCGAAAGGATTTATCTCGTTACATCTCGTAGAGTGGGCGATAAAAATGTAATAAAAATCCAGTCGATACACGGTATTACGTTGTAGAGCACATGTCTTGCAATTATCTAAGTAAATTATCCAATTATTAACTCGACAACGACGTTACTAAATGCTTTCGAAGTACAGACAGATGCACGTACGCAACCATCAAAAATCTTTAAATAATTTTAATTCTATAGGGTTTATTAATTTAAAATATTACAGATATACATACGTTATTTTTTAAATAGCTTTTTATATTATTTCCACGTGTATAATAATCAAATAAGTCCGAGTTAAATAAATTTTAAGCCACAGCTTATCGTATTAATAAAACACTTTAAAAAGATTAATTCGGACGTGTTTAATGGCGTCAAAAATAACAAATTTTGCATTAAAGTTTGGCAAAACTCAATTATTTAGTTTAAAATAAATTAAAACTCGCATTTCAATCGAGTAAATACTCTCAAATCGCTGATTAAACAGCTTAAGTTTGTTCAGAATAATGCCATAAATAGGATTTGATACGGCATTCGAATTTTTCTACTTAACGGGGATTTATTAAATATTTATAATAGAAAAGAAGAACACAAAAGACAATTAAATAATGTAATTTTTAATCCGAAAATACTAAAAAAGTAGATTTTTAAATATAAAACAGCCAGCTTTTCTTGTTTATCTTCTAAGAAAGGCGGATTAATCGGGTGTAAATTTGCATATTTTTAGCGCCTTTCGATGCGATTATTTTCATTTATATTAACTTTAATGATAATTAAGAAAGTCCTACTGCCGCATGTTCCCGATATTTACAGTTTAGTGGCGTTAAAATCTCAATTAAACGGGTTATAGTGATTGAAGATGGCCTCCACTTACCATTAGTCGCATCACTCGCAACGTCTTAAGCTACGTACCCGACGGAATACAATTAAAATCCTATATTTAACTACGTAATACACAATAATCTAAGAATTTAATTACTTCGTCCCCCAAAAAGCAGAAATAATCACGTATTGATAGAGAGTTTTCGGAGGTCGAACCAGGACGTTGCCACAGAAGTACACTTTACGGACGTTTCATTTAAGAATAAAAATAACTCCGAAAGGGTTCATTGCATCGTCGTATGTGCGCGTGTGTTTGTCTGTCTGTCTGTATTATCGATTTTACCAGTGGAATATTAACTCTTTCTTAAAACGAGAACGGAAAAATTAACGTTTTCGGCGGAACACCCTATAGGATTTTGTCCAGAAAACGAGTGCCATCATCGAAATAACTGGTCGAATGCGCGATCGGGACACTTAAAAATCAAGAAATTAAATAGCAAAATGGCAGAAAACACTACAAATAATTATTTAAATATGTAAACAACAAAAAAAATTGAAGATATTTGTAGATAAATGCACTTAAACGGTGCATACTTACATAGTTTGAGGAATTTTTTAACGGTCGTACAGATAAAATTTTATATTATTAAACTTCCATTTAGTTGAGAATTACACATAAAAATAGCATTAAAATCAAAAATCTTAGCACTAAACTTCCTTCACTTTTTCTTAAAAATGTTTTTAAAAAATGAAGAAAATTGTATTTTATTATTAAATATATATTTGCAAAATGACATTTCTTCAATTTGCTTTTTTTCTTTGATTTAAAATGAAGAAGGTCGGGGAGGGGGATGCGGGATCTTTAGGATAATCGCCGGAATTTAAGAAGGAGGTTAGCAAATTGCGATAGTTGTTGATCGTCTTACATCAGCTAATCAATAGAGAGTGACACGAGAAGAGATGGATGAGCGATAAAAACAATGGTTAAGCGTGTCCAATCTTCTATTAACAATGGCACTCGGACAGTTATTCATTTTGTTTTTCTAACATTTATTACCATTAAATTGGTTTTCGAAAAGTAATTTTAAATCTTCCATTTTAATCATCCTTATTAAATCTATTTAAAGATGTTCTTTTCTTGTTTTTATAGTAAGAAGTTACCATCACCGTAACGTCGTTACGCGTTATTTACTCTACGCTACACTTATATTTTAGTAAATGGTAAATGCCGTATTAGGATTACATTTATCACCATTACATTGTTTCTTGTGTTAAATTTATTATGGTAATTCCTATTTAACTTGCCATAAATTGACTTTTTTCCCATTAAATTTGTCATATATATATATATCTACAATACATTCTATTCGGGTTATATTTACCATATTTACCATAGAAATATAAACTGCATTAAATCGAACACAACTTTAATTACAATTAACACCCATTAAAGTATCATTAACTTAGCATAGACGGCAGGTATATTGACGGAAATTACCATAAAACGACGATGCGATAATGTAGTAATTATAGTTTGGCTTATATTATTGATTAAAACGTTAAGAATAAATTAATTTACATGAAAGTCTTAGGCTATGGAGAATTTGTTCTAATTTTGGATGTTTCGTGATCGAAGACGTAACACCGCAGCTGCAAATTCAAATTTCCATTTAAGACACGACACATCCTTAATTCCCACTCGATAAAACACACAAATTCTTCTTCTGGTGTGTTTAATACCAGCCTCTATTAATTTAAAAAAGGGTATAAACAATTTTCGCTCCCTAAAATGGTTTTAAAAGGTATTTTTTAGGGTTTTCTACGGCAAATATATCTTATTTGTAGGGAAAAATAAAAAAGGGGGGTAAGGACTGAGGTAAAACGATTTTTTCCTTTCATGTTTAGTAAATGAGTAGAAATGGGGTGAGGATAAAGAAGGGAAATTGAACGCGAATGGAATGGATTATCGATCACGTGACTCTTGGGAAAATTATAAAAGAAACAATCACATCGATTGGACGGAAATGCTCCAGGTACCGAAAGTACAACCATACCTTTTCGATCTTCCAATAAACTTCCGAAAAGACGACAACCAATAAATGATACATTATTACTCGTAAAATATATTTTTTAATGTAAAAATTAACCAAAAAAAATTACATTTATTATTATTTAAAGGTTGTTTTTACATTAAAAAAGAATAATCCATAATGTTTTTTATCGTGCCGAATTAAAAATTTACCATCGATAAATATGTAAAATTCTAATAAATACAAGAAATATAATTCCTAGTCGAAATGGATATTTTAATATTTGATGAATTTACTATTTTTAAACATTTTCCGATGCATAAAAATAATGTTTTTTTTTTACTTTTTTAGAAATTCTAAACGGTTCTTTATATAAATTTTAATTGCTTTAATAATCTAATCGACTTTCCCATTTAATAAAATTCGTTAAAACGTTACCATTGTAGGAGAAAAAATAATAATAATAATTGAAAAATTCGTTATTAAATAATCTAAATTTTAATAAATACAGAATTATTCCAGATATTGTGGTAAAGAATCATTTAAAATTTATCATCTCTTAAGTGTAATTACTTAAGCATCTTCCTCATCTTCTTCATCATCTCACTCATCTTCCTCGTCTTTTCTTCTGGGATAAATTTCTCGATATTTAAATTATTATAATGAAATTCTAACACGATTTTCCTTATCAATTCATTGATTTTTACGTAAATAAAAGTGTTTTAAAAATTGTAAAATAGGAATTTCTTTTTATTGCTCCTCTTGGAAAAGTTTAAGAACCGGTGCTCCACGAAGAAGAACGTTTGAATTTATATCTACGATTTGCCCCCTTTTTGTGAAAAATAACCGATAAAGTCGGGAAGAAGAGAATTATTGGAAAGAAGAAGAACAAAAGAAATGAATTATTTTTCTTGACTTGGACTGGAGTCATCATTTTAAGACCAAATATCGATATCTCGTAAGGTAAAAGACATCATTTCGATGCAGAGTTCGTTGATATCGACGGAAATAAAAGAGAAAACTGTAGGGAAATTTATATATAATTTAACGTTTTCCACCTTATCTAATTTACGACCACGTTAAAATACGTAATAAACACGCGTACGACCCACACCGATGTAATTTTTAAACACAGAAAAGTGGGGGAAATTAAGAAAAAAAAGAGCAAAATCTAAATTAAAATTTTATATAATTTTTTTTTATTTTTTAAATTTAGTTTAAATTTAATTTTTTTAAAAAAAGAAATATCAACCCGTACGATACGAAGGAAACGTGCTAGTTGGACACAATGTATGGACGGTTCTACAGGTGGAAACTGCGACAAACAAAGAATCGATAAAGACAGATGTCGGAAGAGAAATGTGTCTCACCTGTTTTATAATAACCCGACGGATCCAACACTAAGAAGTGGGGATTCGTTTAGATCGATCCTCTTACCATCTTGTCCTGTTCATCTCTACTCTGTAATTTCGCCATACTGCATCTCTCGACGCGCCACCTAGTGGATATTTTTCGCGTTATCCGACATAAATATTTATTCCACTTTTATCTGTTACGTAGTGTAATACGTCGACGTCGAAACACGCGCGAAAGACCGGCCGCGTTTACATCGGCCGTAGCCGTTTATACAAAATTAATAGACCTAATTAGCACGTTTTTAATTGTAAATTTAAAGGCATTATAGTTTTAAAAATAATTACATAAATTTGGTGATTTCTCTTATAGATTCGATACGCTTAATTAGGTGTGGATGTTAATGCCAAGGGTTTAAAAAAGCGGAGAAAGTAAATAATTTTTTTTTCTAATTTCTTAGACAGAAATCTTTGGCGGAAGTAGAAACGAACGAACGATTAGTCACTCCAATTCTCCCCCCTTTTCGTTTGCCAGGGTAAGAAATCGATAATAGAACATCTGCGATTTTCTAATTCTGTTTATACACAGCAATACTTTTTCTCACTCCGCATTGATTTAAAACACTAGAAAAGAAAGGAACCCGAAAGAAATCTGCATAAATAATAATTGTGGCCTCCTTTCGCATTACGTCTTCTTTCCTTTTTTTAGAAACTTCAAACGAAATGGTATTATTGGTAATAAAGGAGACTACCTGTACCATTCGAGAAGGGAAGCGAACAATACGTTTCGAGCGTCTAAATACGCCCGAATGCAATTACTTAAATAAAGAAATAAAGCAAAATGGCACATCATTATCGCTTTAGACACGTATCGAGACACTTCAAACGGTATTCTTTGTCTTTTTCCCTCTTTTCTTCGCGTTATAAAGTTACGTACGTGTGAAATTTCGTCTTTCATTTAAAATATTTTTAAATTCGTATTTCTTTTTTTAACTCGAATGGATTAAAAGTTCACCCAAATTTAAGTGTTTTTAGACTTCGTTTCTGTATTTTACCCTTTAAAATATCGATTTTATTTTATATTTTTGTGTTTTTACGTATTAAAACGAGTTTAGAAATGTTAAAAAACAACTCTAAAACGTCTAAAACCGAGGTATAATACGTTTTACCACTGGAGAAGCGATAAAACTTATAAACAATGGCAGACTCGATTAATTAAAAGCTTTAAAAAGAGGAGAAAATTTCGAAAAATTATCTTAAATGAAATATAATAAATGTAAGTATCGAAATTCGAATTAATTCTATAGGTAAATACACGAATTAAAAAATATAAACAGGTGGTTTTTGGCAAATATTTTGGGAATCTTTCTTCTCTTTAACCCGTAACTAGAGCCGTGGTCATTAAATATCCGCGGGTGGTCGAGTCGAGCGCTTTACTCCGTATTTGTGACGGTGGCCTATCCGAAAATAACAACATTTACGGCATTTTATCTTAAATCGTCCGTTTTAATACCTTATCCGCCTTAATATTTAAACTTTACGTAATTATAAATGAACGAAATTTAACTCGGCTTTCTTCTAGAATTTGCAGTTTATTTTATTTATTTCCCTCTTTTTTTTCTTTCTTTGTGGAAGGAGGAATCTCCAGAGACGTGTGATTTATTGCCACGTTGAATCGAATCGGTAAATGTTTACCCGCCAGTAATTAATGTTCTTAAATATCTTGTTAAATTATTCATTACTTTAATTTGTTGAATTGTTTATTATAATTTAAAATATTTTTTCTTTATTTCTTTCTTTTTATATAAATTACCTTCTTAATTAACTTAATTAAGTGTATAAAAATTGGCGGTTGTGTCGTGTTAAATTACATTTTAAAAAAGAGTTTTAATGATATAAACGTGATTATCCTTATTTTTAATTACAATTAAGCAAAATATTATTTGTTATTTATTTATTTTTATTAACGGAAATTTTAACTCTTTAAATCTCTTAAGTAATTCATTAATACGTTTTGTAGAGTTAAGGCGTGGTTCGATTATTGCACGCTCTGTAATTTTTACTATAAAAAATAATAAAAAAAATAGGAAATTACTATAAAAATACCGAGAATAAATTCGTCATTTTGAAAATTATATGTTTAATTATTCATCCTCTTATACCATTACTCTTATACGCGGGTTTAAGTATACGCGGCTAAACAAAGCTATTTAATAAAATATTAAATGATTTTATGTATAAAATGTGATATATATATTAACGACTCGGTAACAGTATTTTATTTTTTAAAATTTGATTAAAAAACGGGGAATAATTTAAAATTTTTTAATATTTTAAATACCAGATGGCAGTAGATGTAATTTTCCACCCCTTAAAAACTCGACACTCCGGTCTGTGTTTTCCGATTATATAATAGGGCCATCTCTCGGATACAAGTATCGGCTTTTGTCATTTTTACAGATAAATTTTTAAATTACTATTTTTAAAAAATGATAAGTAAAATGGGTTTTTATTTGTGTTTATTGGTTTAAAAACGGGTTAAATAATATATTTTATGTATTTTGAAGTGGTAGAATAAACGGATACATCGAGCGGAATAATATAAATCTCCCTACGTTATCGGTGAATACAGATTGGGACGATGATGAAGATGGGGATGCTGTTCTATCTCTCCGCGTAAATTACACAAGAAATTTAAAATCGAACACGTCTTTATTTATCTCTTTAAATATAATTTCGTAATAAAACAAACGAAAGAAAATATCTATTGATTTTGATCGATGCTGGGGAGCCGGTGCAAAATATTTTTGACGTCCACGTGGGCCACGTTGATGTCGTCACCGAAAGGCATACCCGATCTTCTACGTCCGGTTTTCTTGACGGCCTCGAAAGGTTCGTCGCCTAATTTATGACCGTCGAAATTCGGATCGTCTTCCGCCTGGAAATGTATTTATTATTTCCATCCGTTACTTTTGTTATTTGTTATTTGTGCGTACGAGTTAGGCGCCATACTCACGACTCTGCCTAGAGCAAAAAGGCATCTGGTAACCTTAGGCAAATGCCTCATAAAAAGAAGATCGTCCGGTTCGAAGAGCGTGTCTTTTGGCACTCCGTAATCGCTACAAGCTTTCAAGAATCTCTCGATATTCTTCTTTTTGTGCTTGATGTTATCTCCCGCTGTTATTTCGCCCGGGATGCAGTTCGGTTTGATGGCATTCATTAACCTATTCGTAAATATATTTAAATATTCCTAATTAAAACAGACTTTTTCCTCTTAAAAAATACTTTTAAGCTACTTTTAAACCTATTCGCGTTTTAAATTTACTTTACCATAAAGCGCGATTTTAGAATTTTAAGCTACTCGAGACCCTTTTTTTTTATTGTTTTAAGCTATTTTAAGTTTACTTTTCACCAATAAATTATTTTAACTTGTTTTTTACTATTTTAAACCTCTTTAAAACGTGTTTTTCGCTATTTTCGGAACCATTAGATTTATTTTTTACTATTAAAAAATGTTTATTTCTTGTTATTCGTAACTTTTTTCTATTTTAAACGACAATTGGCACAAAATACCAACTGTCAAAAGTAGGATTCGTATTGTTTAGTCGACGGGGGAACGAAGAATTCTGTACTTTGCCAAGTCGATTATTTGGCTGTGTCTCGCTGGAAAAATTTACAGTATATTCTACGGAATAAATTCAATTTTGACAGGTTGGAAAAGTTATAAAGTATAGAATTTATTATTATTCTTATTATTATTTTAATGACTACCTGCAAAGAACGGTTCCATCTCTAAGAAACTGGTCGTATTCTTTATTCGCTGCTTCCTCTAATAAATTCCATATCCAGACTAATATTTGACCTTCTTTAACTCCGTCCCTCTAATAAAAAATAATAATAATTAAATGAATAATTTCTTTGTTTTTATAAATTATCAAAAATAAAATAATGTAAAATATTAAAAGAAAATTAAATAATTAAAGTTTATTATTTATTTAAATTACGATTTTTTTAAAATTTTTTAAATTTTAATACAGATTTAATTATATATTTCGAAATTTTAAAGTATTTTTTAAGTTTATATTAAAAATCCGACCTTAAAAATAAATTTTATTAACGCAGGAAGATGAGGGAAGATGCGGGAAGATGAAGATAAAAAAATTGAAAGTTTACGTTAATTTTAATGCAGATTTAATTACATATTTTAAAATTTTAAAGTATTTTCTTTAAATTTATATTAAAAATTCAATATTAAAAGTAAATTTTATTAATTATTATTTAAAATAATTACGAAACGATGGATGATCTGTCGCATCCGGAGGAATCGATCTTACCTGATGAGGTTGTAACTCGGTTTCTTGCGGCTCTTCTTTCTTGGGCATTGTGTCTACTAAATGCGATTCTACTTGTAAACAACCGCACTTAGCTGACTTTGCAGTAAGAGGAGTCGAAATGTCACGTGATGGACATCTGCTGATAATTCTCTAATTTTGGTCTTTGCAAAAATAGAAGCAGTAAACTTAAAACTTTAAGTACTTAAACGGGCTGGAAAACGTCGGTATAAAGTAATAAAAACTCGTAATATTTACTAAAATACTTGTATTTTAATTATCTTAAAATAAATAGCCAATAAATATTTAAAAAAATAAGTAGGGTTGTTGAACCGAATTCAAGATTTTTAAGTTTAGTCATCCTGCCAAACTCTCGCGCAATTAACCGTATGTTTAAGTAATTAGTTTAAGTTATATTTAATTTGTTACGGTTTATATATATTAATTTAGAGTTAGATATTTTGACGAGAATTTTGATACCTTAATTACGTTTAGTTGGAAGCGCCCCTTTAAAGGTTGCAGCTCCGTATAGCAGTAATGTAATGCAGAAGAGGTCAACAAACTTCTATTTCTAACCACGTAGCAGTCAATCAATGTCGAACCAGTAGAAGTGTTTATCGATAATGTTACATCCGATAATTTATCTGTTACCAGTGTTTTATTTATTTATTTTTTATAATATTTTAAGGGAAAAAAATCGCCATTCTTCCTGGATTTTACGAGAATTTTAACGTCTTATATAAATGTTAATTAATTTTTTTAAAAATTAAACACTTTTACTTTATATTTAAGCACAATTTATTTAAAAATACATTTTTTTAAACGATTAAATATATATTTTTTATTGGTTAACATCAATTTTATATCGACTCTCTATTATGTAAATAGTAACGGTGCGCGGGTTAAACGATTAAAATCGATGCTTAAATTAATTATAATAAACTCGGATACGAATTGATCACATTTTACTACGTTTTTTTAATAATTATAACAACGTAAATTTGATTTGTCGGGTGATAAAGTTGGCCGTACAGCGACTAGAGAAGAAAATCTGGTGACGTTTCTAAGCATCAAAATTGCCATAAAACTGTCGAAATTTAGAAATTTGGACGATAAACGGGCAAATAATTTATAATTCGTCGTCGATTTCCTGCCAATCGAGAAAATTGGGGTTGTCGCGATTGTTCTTGTTGAATTTCTTGGCGGTGGCAGACTTAATTTCCGAGCCCTTGTTACAAATCTTGTGTAGAACCTTCTTACTGGTCACGTCCAATTGACCGTCGAAATAAAAATTATTCATATAATGTAACAATTTATCGACTTTACCCGGAAATTGGTGAATCTTGTCTCCCAAAGTGTTGACCGGATTGGCATCGTCGGGCGTGTCGTCGTCGGGATCGTTATCGCCGAAGCCGAACATACCTTTGAACTTCTTACACATGAAGGACACGATTTCGTATTCGTTGTTCTGTTTTTCGATGTCTTCTTTGACGCTTTGGAATGCGCTTATGATGAGGGTGACGAATATATTAAGGAGGATGACACTGGTCACCAGAGCGTAGACAAAGAACATGATCGGTCCCAGTAGCGGCGATGCTAAACATATTTCTTCGAAATCGAACACTCCTCTCATTATAGAAAATGCCGTTTCGGTGGACGTTACAAAGTCTTTAAATCCCTGCAACGTAACCCCGAAAACGATGTAAAACATCTGAACGAAAGCGAAGTAAATCACACCGAAAACTATAAAAAACGATTTAAGATCCTTAGAACATTGCTGTAGAGTGCTGTAAAGCACACCCATACGTTTATTGAAACGTAAAAGCTTAATAAATTTTAAGATGGAGATAAAAATAAGGAATGCCATTAAATAACCAAATACTTCGTCGACCGAAGCTACAAACTGAAGTTTAACGTAACCGTTACCTTCGGTTTTTTCGAAAACTTTCAAAATTCTTTTAGTTACGATCATCCTGTAAATGTATATTATTATAGAAGCGTACGAAAGAGATACGACGGCAACCTCCATCAGGTTCCAGTAACTCTGAAAGTACTGTTTACGATCTTTGCGAATCTTCTTGGCTTCCCTGACGGTAAAATAAATGGTATAAATTACGTAGGTCAGTTCGCAAATCATGACGAATAGCCCGAAACCCTGATGGTAGCGCATCAAACGAATCGCATCTATTCTGTGGAACGGTACAACCCCTCCGCCCGGTTGAAATTCTGCTACTAATTCGACCACCCCGAATAAATTTACTTGGGCATTGTACACGGAGAATTCTGCAAAGACGGCTCTCGTTCCCGCGTCGGTCCAATCTTCTTTTTCTAGACGATAGAATTCCTCTTTAAGCTGCTCTCTGCTACCGCGAAGAGGCACGACGTATCCTCCTCCTCCGTACACGTCTAATTTACCGAAGAATGGCAGACCGTCTAACTCGGATGCGGATCTGTAATGGTATTCGTCCACGACACCGTCGTCTTCCGATAATTTCTTCCATCCTTTGTGGTAACTACGTTTATCTTCGTCCACCATCCGAGAGTATCCACGACACGTTTTCGATACGTTCTTCATAATTTCTTCCACTTTACAAGAATCTGAAATTTATATTTAAAAATACCCGCGCTTTTACAACTATTTCTAGACATTTTTTAAATAATTTCAACCGAATATCGTCAAATTTACTTACTCGGTTTTATGCGAACTTGCCTTAAAACTCCGTAACCCATCAATCTGTTCACTCTATCGTCGACGAATCCTCTTAGACCGAACGGTTGATCGCCGTTATACCACTTCCCAACCAGTAGTTCGGGAATTAAACCGTCTCTAGCCCACTTCCAGAAAGATGCGGTGCTCCCAATCTGCAATTTTTTCAATAAATTTAACCTTGTTTTGGCAAATATATTGTCAAAGAAGGAAGATAATTACAGCCGTAAAATCAATATTTGGATCTCCCTTTTTGATAAAGGCATTTTCCAGGTTTGTTTTCAAGAAAAATGCATTGGGATCTCGATTTCCGTAACTAAGTATTATGAGAATCCACAGGAAAAATACGTAAGAAAAGATTTCTTTAATAATGGCGGCCATTTTTAATTCCTTTTCTCTTTCTCTTCGTGCTTTCTCGATTCTGGCGGAATTTGGCGGTTGGTACGATATTTTCTTCTTAATTGGTATAATGGCATCTATAAAATTTATATAAAAGTTTACTAGTAGAACAATCTATTAACGAATGAAGAATATTCTTTCTCTGGCTTCGGTGTATTGAATTTATGCCATTAATGTATAAACTTCCTGGAGAAAATCCCACGTTACCTGTATGAAGCCATTCTTCGTCGTCGGCTAAATTCGGAGCTTCCTCGTCCTGTTCCGAATCATCTTCATCAGAATCCACAGACTTAAACAAGCTGGAGAGGATCATAGCCACTAAAAATACCTAAAAATACAAATAAATTTGATATAAATATACCTAATTTAACATTCGAAGGGGTTAATTGAAGTAAAATTACCTTAATCGGTTGAGTGATAAGTATGGAAGTGAAGAAAGATATTAAGAGGGACGTCACCCACTTTTTAGTTTTTTCGTCACCGAATTGCACCCCGTATGCCCACAGGAAGAAGACGGAAACAAAAATCGAAGCCAAGCAAATTAACCAAGCAACGTATCTGCACCACCAAGGGAACAGAAACTTCTTCTTCTTCTTCTTCTTGTCGCTCTTCTTCCTAAAATCGTGCACTTCTTTGATAGAAGCATCGTCGTCCACCAATTTCATGGTGGATTCTCCAGAACCCGGCCTCTTCGACGATATTGCTGGCTTATATTTTTCATCTATAAATAATTTTACAATTATATTTTGGTTAAAAAGCGTCGAATTCATTTTTTAAATCGTATTTACTCTGTTTTTTTAGAGCTTCCGTGATTCTCGAAGGTCGAAGTTTACGCAATTTGGATTTTCTGAATAAAGTAATCATGAGAAATGTAGGAGGAAAGACGATGAGGTTTGCCATAACACCGACTCCTATCTAAAAATTCATTTTATTACGTAAAAAGTCTAGAATTTTCGAGTTAGAAAGCGAGAATTAGTGGTTTTACTTGTTCGGGACTCATGGAGAATGGTCCTATATTGATGGCAGAACCAGAAGGTTTGCTGGGCACTCTTCCATACCACATGGCATTAACCAACATGGATAGATACAGCATTGCTATGCAAGAAGATACTCTTTGAACTCTGGTAAACCTGCTTCTGGGTGGACGAAGAAATATCGAGAACCATAAGTGCCCGTCCGATAAATTTTTTTGAGTAGTTACGTTGAAGAGGTGCGAAAATTCGGTAGCTTCCCCTTTCCCGGCCACTGGGACCAATCGATCGATCTTCAAATAAAATATTGACATTTCATTTGAATTTAATGATGAATCTTTTATTATTATTATGATTTAATTTGCATATTTTCTTACCAAACCATCATCTTTTTCCACTGCTAGCCATTTATTAACTACAAATTCAAATTTAGCACCAGTCTGAACGTCTCTCACTACTATGAAGCTTAAGAACCACGACCTAAATTTGCCTTTTCCTTTATTATCGTGCCAAATTCTAATGTAATTTAACTTTCCTAAGGGTCTAAACATTTAAAATAACGTATAAAAGTGACGAAAAATGCGGAAATTTAGAGCGCAGAAAGAGGATATTAAGACGAACCTTGCCACACTCATTACGAAAGCATCCATAGCACCTCTGCGAAATATCTTTCTCTTAGAATCACCAAAAGTTCGAACAGAGGTTTCGTCATCTTCCCCAGAAAGGATAAAATGAACCTGCAATTTATAAAGTCGTAAAACAAAATAGAGGGGGGTAGATATTGCTAGTAAATCCACCAAACTCTACCTGAGAATCCGTAGCAGCGGCATCTTTATCACCTGTGAAAACGGTCATCTCGTACAAATACCTATCTTGAGGATCGTTATCCGGTAAGGGAGTTGCTCCTAGCTATAAATTACACACATTCGGTTAAGCAGAACGTCAGATATCGAACTTAACAACCAATAAAAATTAAAAGCGATATTGTAACCTTTTCTCTATCCTTCTTATCTTGACGCCTGGCCCATATAAGTAGAATAATATAAAGCAGTAAAGTAACAATAATTGTCATGTATATGGTAACGTTATCGGCAAATCCCGCATTTGCAAAAACGTAAGCAAAATCGACCGTGTTGGGGGTTACGAAAAATCCACCTCCGAATGAAGTCAAGTGATTACATTTGCAGTAAGTCATGGCTTTGTTAGAGTTTTCTACCTGAAAAGATCGATTATTTACATAATTCCTTCACTCGAAATTTAAGCGAGAAGATCTCGACTTACAAAGCATCCTTCTCCGGACCAAATTTTAGTTTCAGGATTAAAGAAATAACATCCCGAAGTATATATTCTCAACGTGTAATTAGTTGAAAATGTGTGCGATACGTCTCCTTTGGTGAAGTTGTGTTCGCTGTCGAAGAGCATATCTCCAGAAAGACTGTCATTTCCTTCAACGACCCCAACGTAGAAGAACCCTGTCTTGTTTTGAATAACGTCGTTCGGTAGAAATATATCGTAAGTACCTGAAATTCCATTTACTTTTAAACGTATTTCGTTTTAAAATGTTAACAAATTTCGCTACTTTCTCCATCTTACCGTTGACGTTTCTCACAGTTTCCAAAGGTATCATCAAGTCGTAATAATTTAAAAGCGGTTTTTCTCGGTGTTTAATGAATACCGTAAGTGACGAGTCGGGTTCTGTTGGATGAATTTCGATATTTACCGCAGAATCGGCCTTCTCTACAAAAAACTGATGATAGACCATCTGCTCGTACCATTTCATCGTTGGTAACACGTACGTAGGCTCCGGTAGGGGCTAAAGAATGACAAAAGACGGGAAATGTATATATAAAATCACACGTTTTGTGACTGGAAACATTGTTTCTCGACTCGTTTTACGTGTTAATCTCCGGGAAATCGGTTCTCGACCTCTCTGAAGGTCGTGACCCACCAGTTGAGAAGCTGTAGAACTTACGTTATCGTCCTTTCCAGATTTTCTAGGAATAATTATTCCGAACAATCCTGTAGTATTTTTGATGGACATGAGGTGTAAAGTTTCGTTTAGCATCAGTAACTGCAGGGTTTGAGTATCTTTGGATAATAAATCGACACTATCGCCGAACGATTGAAGAATGGCTGGCCAAGAAACAGCCTAAAGTATTCGAATTAGTCATTAGTAATAATATTTATTTTCATACAATTTAAGCTCGGAAATAAGAAGATAAATTACGTAATACGTGCCATAACACCCAGTGTTTCGTTTCCCGAACATTCGTATTGGCTCAAAATATCACAAACTTCAGGGAAAATATAAGTAGCATCTCCGTGTTGAATGGACATATTTGAGAGAGTTCCGCCCTTAAACCTATTAAAAATAGTACCTTATATTAAATACATCCAAAACAATTGATGGCATAGTTACTTAGACAATTCGTTAAATATTTACATAGATATTGTCAATCCTAATCCACTAGGAGCGATAAATTCTAACGGTTCTTCACCAACCACTATGTTTCTTAATATTGTCAGAACCAATTGGATCGTTAAATCGACTATCTGCTTTATCTGCCCTTCAGCCTATAAAGGGAATTATTTTAAAGTATTTTCTAAATATCTGTAGATATTTTATCGTTTTATCTTATCGAGACTCACGGCCACTCTTTCTTGCTCGATGATCACTTTGGCTAGAGCCTCTTGGAATGGTATTTTGCCATCAAATAAGCTTTCTAAAAGATTTATTTAACATTTCTTAGATTTATATTATTGATATTTACTGAATTTCTTAAAGATAAAACGTTATTAAGTTACCTTTTTCTTCCTCTCCGTATAATGGTGCTTGTATGTCATACTCTATATCTAATGCTTTGGTACGATCACTCGGCATCACCACTCCTTCGACTAACTGCTGTGACATTCTCTGATAGAAAAGTCATGTTTTATGTATATTTTAAGATACTTTTTTAAATTTTAAAGGAAGATATGGAATACTTACTGCTACAATTCCACCCATAGTCCCGACAGCGTACATACAGAAGTCTAATAGTTGTTGAGGAGCTTCCACTTTCAGATCGGATGCCAATTCGACCGTCCTGTTTAACAATCTTATAATTGCATTCTAGAAAAAGTTTCCTCGGTTATAGACACGTCAAACGTTCAAATTTTCCATAAATTAAACTTACTTTTCCGTCGTTGTCCAGCGCATCACCGTTACCCGCTATGGCTGTGAGTGCACTTCCTACCTGTTCTAACCCACTTAACGTATCCATATTCATCACAGAGTCTACGGATCGTACCATTTTAAGTCGAGCCTGTTTAAAATTGATACGAGGTTCACATTTTACCACTTCAATTCGTAATTAGGAAGTGTTTTTTTTCCAAGATTTTCAACTTACCTGAGTCTTTTCTTCCAGTTCCTTGTCGCCATCTGGCTCGTCTACACAGAAAGTAATTTAGATATGGGTGTTTAAATTGTTTTTTAAAGAATTTGGGCCATGTTTTTTAGAATTCTCACCTGGTATTTCGTTCTCAGAACTATCGGGTTGATCGCTAGGCAATCGAATGTTCATCAAAGACGATACGGCTTGAGAAACTTGATTCATTTTAGCTTGATCGCCCGATGCTTCTACGTATTCTAATTGTTTAGTCGCCATAAATTGCTCGTATTCTTGTTTTGTTGGTGGTGACAACTATAAAAAGTGCGAGTAATTAATAAAATATTCGAATTATAACTACGATTTCTCGTAAAAACACAATGGGTGAACATACAGCGAGTGTGGTTATGTTAAGTTTAGTGAGGGCCCCTTCTTTATCTTTAATATCAACACCTAGTTGAAATGATCCGTAAGGTAACACCAATTCTGCAGCTTCGTCGGGCCCGTAGCTTAAATATAAAACCACCCCAGATTGAAGATCCATCGCTGAAAGATTATTTGGTGAAAATTATATAAATTTGGGTATATATACAGTATCTAATACGGTAAATTATCAATAGACTTACTCCAGTAGGCGTAATAATCTACTTCTGAGCCTTCTGGATCGATCCAGCCCAAACATATAGCAGTAAATGTATCTAAAAGTGCTTTGCCTTCTTCTGGATATAAGGTACAATTTCCGTTTTCGGGCGGTTTATTGATATGTAGAAACAAATCAGATTCTCCTTTCTGGTTGGCTTCGTTCTCTACCGCTAACTTTGCTATGAAATCTCCAAAAGCCGGGTAATATTCTTTAAAAAATTCTTCGGACAGAGCCATTTTCTGTTCGTTGGCGCCTAAAAATAATCCAAATTTTACGCCGTTTTCTACGCTAAAAATTATCTTAAGTACCACCAAAATATTCTACTCACCGACTAAAAATCTAGCCGCATCTTCTAAATACGTTTCGTTTCCTTCGTCCTCAACCCCGTATAACTCCCATTGATAAGTCAATTGTCCTTCACAATTTTCTGTGCATAATCCTATTAATCCTACTCGAACGGGATTAATCTTCTGCCCGATTGGATCGTGCGGATAGCATAATTTTTCCGTTTGACATCTTCAGAAAAATTTACCGGAAAAAAATGACGTGTAATTGCATAGGAAAAGGTGAAGTTGTCTAGACTCGTATCATAAAATCTCCATACCTGACGGCAATCGCGGGTGGCACGTGTTCTAAGAGAACTATTTGTATTCCTCCCCAGGATGCGTCTCTATCCGGTAACTCGACTTTAACTACGATCTCGTAAGTAATGTTGGTTTTACGAAATACTGTGGTGTCCCATTCCAAGTAACTATCCGTTACGTTAATCCTACCTGAAATAGGATATTTATAGCATGAACCTAATTTATAAACGCGTAATTATCTTAACCGACCTGGGCCTTTTCCGAAGCATCCCCCTTGATCTTCCTCTTCGATTCCCGGCTTTCCGTCGTCGGTTGGTGGCACGATATACAACGAATTTCGATCGTATATGGGATTAGATATGTTAAATTCGTCCGCCATGCTTCGGTTCAATACCTCGTGTGGCACTCTTCTACAGTACCACGTTATAGTAAAATTCTATAAAAGTCGGTCGTCAGTTTTAACTGTAAATAACTTGGGACGAACGAATGACAGTTATTAACCTCCCTACCTTATTGTCAACGTCGTCTGGGTCGACGGAATAATTTCCTGGATCGAGGCGAAGTTTCTGACCCCAACCTCTGGTGACCCTGGTCTGTGCCCCGTCCGACATTTGAACTATTACGGGAGAGGGTACGACGTTGACGTACGTGTCTATGGATCGACGAAATGGCATCATAGGATAGTCACTCGGTCCTGAAGATCATAATTATTTCGTTCGTTGACGTTAATTAAACGTTGTCAGAATTTCTTTTTGACGTATTATTATACGAAATATCACGTAAACTAATTACTGGTAACTATAGTATAAGCACGCATCTTACCTGTCATATTAACCTGAAAAACGAATCTATAATATCCAGATTCCAGGAAGAAGGGCTTGATAAAGAGCATGGACTTTCTACACGAATCCAGCATAGAAATGTCTATTTGTTCTATCTCCATTCCGGTTGTTTCGTTGACTCTCCAAACCCTCCACATTCTGAATGCCTCTGTCGTAACGTTGCACCTGACGGTTGTATACGAGTACAGAACGACAGGGATCGAACGATAATTTTCGAGGGCAAGATTAGCTTTACTGGCCCTATTGCGGATGTCCAAAATTGGAGGTTTGCAAGACAAATCCACTATAGTAAACACCAAGGTGGCATTCGTCTCCGAAACGTCGTTGAACGCTTTCAACAATACGTAATATTCTCCCCTGGTACGATAGTGATGCTTGACGAAGTGAGGTGTACTTAATTTTCCCTCTTCCCATAAAATATCGTTACGAGTATAATTAATAAAACAAGTAACGGGGGCTCCGAAAGCGTGTAAGATGCTCCCGTCACCGTAATCGATAACCAGGCAGGTGTCTGTACCCAATTGTTCGAAATTGATCTCAAAAAACTTATCTTCCTCTTCGTCTGTCAGGTTGTAATGATCCGTGATGTCCAAACCCAAGACGGGTTCCATCATGTGCAAATGGATTTTAATAGGAGGGGCATTTTTGTGCACGTGATTGTAAGCAAAAATCGACAGGTTGTAATGTCCGGGCTGCGGAAAAGAATTTATTAATAACGCTTCTATGTATAAATTTAAGAAATAAATCGACTAACCTGTTGGAAGTCGTAAGTAAAAGAGCTCTCCGAATCGTTTTTCAAGATAGTCCCATCCTCCAAGAGTTCGATAATATATAATTCAACGTCACCTGTATTAATATTATCAAGTTGAATTCGATTACAATAGTTTGTGATTTGTCACGCTAGATGGAGACACTATAACGGGCAGGCCCGAGAACGATATAGGTGTAGTAGAAGCACGATAACACCAACTCGGTCGTGCTGAGAAAATTACAAGGTTTCAAAGATATACAAAAGAATAATTACCCGTTTTAACTCCCATGAATAACGTAACATTACGATCGACTGGAAATTTATCTTGTTTAAGTCCAAAGCCTGGCAGGAATCTTTTACCACCGTGTGGAATATGAAATGCTTTAACTGATAGACCCGTGATGTAGTCTGCCACTTCTACCTACAATACACGTGTTGGAAGAGTAATGAATTGGTGTGAAGGAAAGGAAACCTCTTCTATCGCTTCTAAGAGGACGTTAGAAAAGTTCAATAAAAGGGTGCCAGATATCGTTAGTAAGCCAAAAAAGGGTGCCGAGGTGATAGTAAGAAACACTAGAAAAGTGTTACTTTTATGGTGAAGTATTGAAACGGGAGCATTGCCGCAGAAGTTTTAGTATAAGAGTAATTAATTCACTAAGTATTCAAAAAATGGAAACATACCTCAGTGGTCAAGACTTTCGAAGTGACCAAATTAAATATTTTGACGGATACTTTGTATATGCCGGGTTTTTTGTAGGCGTGTTGAAAGATTTCGGAAATTCCCTCTCCTTCCTTCGGTATATCCCACTTTAAAGTGCCTTTATCTCCGAATTTAAATACGGCGCTGGAATTGGTCGGTAGCTTCTCCGTTTTCGGATAATCGAGATAAATGGATATCGTAGCTGAGAAAGCATCGAGAGTGTATTTTGAGTGCTTTATTTATTGGATTTTACGAATTAATCGTGCAAATCGGAATGGGAAATGCAAAAATTTACCAGGTAAGAGTTGAGGAGAATTTGTACTTATTTCCCAAACAGGTAAGACGGGATTCTGTGCGATAAGTCTGTGAGAATCGTTAAATTCTCCGTGCAAGTTGAAGGCACGAACTTTAATTTTGTACACCCCCGGTTCTCGATACACGTGCTCTTTGGTGAGTTTACCTTTCGTAGCCGTGTCTACATTTTAAAAAATACATATATTTTTAGTATTTGTTACCGTTATTACTTTATAATTACGTGTTTATTTGGCGAAAATCCTCACCGTCGACGTATTCCTTTCTGATTTTTTCGTCTCCGAAGTCCCAGATGACGTTGACGTTGGTGCCTCCGTTAACGACTAATTCAAACTTGACCATTTGTCCTGTGGCGGTATCTGGTGGTGTGACGGTGAGTTTAATACCCAAAATTGCTCTCTGTACGTTAACGGTACATTTTCTAGTTATAGGAGTAGACGTAAATTCGTTATTAACTTCGATAGAATATTCAAAAACATTAGTCTGTCTGTAACGATGTTGTAAGGACAATTGTAGAGGCACGCTGATGGCTGCTTGCAAGTAATACTTTAACCCGGTGGATTTGACGTTGGTGTCTTTAATTCCGGACGATTTCGACAGTTTTGAACCCCCGAAATCGTCTTGTTCGTTGCCTAAAGTGCGACGATAGGCAACCTGACCCCTTCTTAAGTAAACCCCTAAGATGTCGCCGGTTTCGACTTTATATTCACCCTCGATAGGAAGATAATTATGTCCGGCTTTGATGTTAATGGGTATTTTATGGACGATGGAAAAAGGGAACTCAAAAAGCGATCTTAGTTGAGGGCAAGAAGTATCTTTAACGGGTGACAGACACGTGTGTCGATGCGGGCAATATACATTTTCCTTTTGGCATTCGATATATGCTGATGAACATTCTTTGTTTTGGCATTTTCTTCTAAGTACCTAAAAGAAATACAGGTATATCATTGAAGGAGCAATTTATAAGAAAATTATAGGTTGCCAGCATATTGAAAAATGGTTTATTCGTCCTCATTCATCTTTTAAAAATATTTTTTCCTTAAGTAAATTGTTGATTTCCCCAAGTTAAACAAGACCACACAAAGAAGACTTGGCTTGTAATTTATGCAAATACGTCAAGAAATGAGCAATTTGCCATCAATTTTTTAAACTAAAACTTTAATCTTTAAGTACCCTTGTGGAAGATAACCGATCGTTATATTTTTCCTTACCAGAAGTGAAATAGGACCTTCTTCCGTGCCAAATAATTGTAAAGAATGGACCAAACCGTCCAAATATATCTGAGAATCGGGTATTATAATTAATTTCTCATTACTTTTCTTCGTTACCATATCCGGTGTTACGTTTCTAGGTATATCAATTCCTATTTTCTGAGTCTTAGTATCTGCAAAAGAATAAGAGGCAATTATTCATTTTTCCGTCGAATAATCGTAAATATCCTTCTGGCGAGTATCGGGACTAGACTTACCTGGCAAACCGGATGCCAAGGGTTTAGTTTTATCTCCATATTCCTGTTTTAAAGACATCTTAACACCGGTCGTAACAGTCAGATTGCACGCAAATATCTCTTTAGGTTTGACAACAGTAGGACATAGAAACGTAACTCCATTTTCCGATATATCAGAGATCACTGTCACAACGGTGCTAGCTGCCACACGATACGTCTATAACAATTACGGGCATTAATATAATAGCGAAAGTTATTAGGTAATTATACACGAAAGGATCGAGATACCTCGGGTGCACCGCGTGGTTTTGCCGATACCGTAACCTTAAAAATTCCGGGATGATAAAAGTAATGGGTGAAAGTACTCGTATCGTCCGTAAAACTCATAAAATTTCCATCGCCGAATGTTGCGGTATACTCGACGTTCTCGCCGGTTTCTATATTGACAGTAAAATCGACGGGTAAAGAACTTTTAATTCTTTTTTCCGATGCTTCGACGGTAAGCCCGGTTACAGGAACGATGACAATCGACTTATAATAGGAAATTGCCAAATCCGATTTCTTACAATCTTCTTCGTCCAGTGTTTCCATCGATTCCACTAATAAATAAACAGAAATTAACCAGAATTTTAATGAGAATGTACGTAAAAATTGATCTTACCTTCTTTATTTTTCGAGCATAAACAGTATTTTTCCCGTAAAATTCCCGTATAAGGAAGCCATAAATCTCCGCATCTTGTTTTGCAATTCCAAGGATCGAGTTTTTTATTGGGATCGTATCCTCCAGGTGAAGAATGGAAAAGTTCCAACGATGCTTCGTTCAAACAATCGCCTTCGTTTAAAGATTCTGTAAATGATTTTATAAAATCATTTTTTAAATAGATTTGTAAGAATTCTTCCTTAAAAAATACGGCCATTTAGATGTTAAAGTGCCTTAAGCTGGGAAATTATCACAGAGGACATCGCTCGAAAGATTTCCACCAAAAAAATATTTCAAAAAAACTAGACATTTCTAATAGATTTAAATCTTATTGAATTCGACACGCAATTCTCTAAACTATAAAAAAATAAATGGGCTTAAAAAAAAGTATAAAACTAGAGAAAGCGACTTTAGAAAATGACATAATTAGGCCTATTTTAATGTCTTAATTCGGATCAACTTTTAAACTTATCTCAGAAAAAACTGTTGCAGAAATTATATAATAAAATAATTAATAATATAAATAATATAAATAAAAGTTTGATTAATTTATAAAATTGTTATTAAGCTCCTTAAATTAATAATAAAATCGTCGTCTAAGACGTGGTGATATTTGTTAATCGTGTTCTATCACTTACCTGCTCTTTGTAAGCAGATTATAGCCTATATTAAATATAAAAAAGATTCATTTTATTTTTGTAAAAATAAATACTTAATTAACTTATTATTATTATAAATTTAATATATTTAATTAATTTTATCGCGTAATTATATAATTTTGATTATAAAGCGTGTTACTGAATCGGTATGTTAAATAAGTATAAATTATAAGTAAATTAATTTTTTATTGAACTATAAAATTAAATGAATTCTAATATAAAAATGCAAAACGAATAAATTATACGTTAATTTTATATATAAAAATTAATATTAAGCGTAACAAAGCGTAAAACAAAGCCGTAAAACGAGCGTATATACTTGTATCGAGGATGGGATTTTATATTAATTAATTTAAAACTAATTTAATTATAAATTAAGACGATTAACGGTTATTATTTAAAATATTTTGTTGAATAATTAATTAATTTTCTATAGAGTTAGTTTTGGAGAGAGGATGCCGGGGTACAGCATCATCATCACTTTAGTAAGTACTTCGGCATCTTCTCCCTCTAAAAATTTATAAATTATTTTATATAAATTGTTCAAATTACTGTATAATTTTATAATATTTGCATCAATAAACTAAATTTTCAATTTATTTTGTCTTAAAAAATATAATTTACGATAAAAGTTTATAATCCTTAACACATCTTTATTCATTATCTTTTAATATCCTTGTCTTTATCTTATCATTTCCTAAAGACGTTTTACTGATTATAAAAAATAATTTAAACATTATCCATAAATTTATCGTAAATAATACCGAAAAAAAATTAATATTCATTTGCAATAAACGTGATTATGTAAGCAACAACAGTATGTTTGGAAGAAAACCTTGAATTTTTTATTTAGGTATTTATTCAATAAGTTCAAAATAGGATTTTTTACACGGAAATAACCTTGTTTTCTTTGAAAAATTTACATTTAAAGTGTATAAAATACATTTTATCGACTATTATATTTTATATTTCTATTAAAAAACGTAAAAAACTTAATATATTTGCCTTTTTGGGAGGGGTATTTTTGAAGGGGAAAAAATCAATCCATAAGAAATTTGTGTAGAGATTAAATGAATACGATATTATTAATTAATTAAATACTATAACACAAAAGTAGGTCTCGAAGACGGGTTTTTGTTACTTTTATAGCACGAAATCTGTTAGTAGCAATCAGTTTATTGTAAGTATTGAAGAT
The DNA here is from genome assembly GCF_030686945.1 of Centruroides vittatus. Taxonomy (NCBI): domain Eukaryota; kingdom Metazoa; phylum Arthropoda; class Arachnida; order Scorpiones; family Buthidae; genus Centruroides; species Centruroides vittatus. Next base: position 305,881 of record NW_027122237.1, on the reverse strand, counting down.
AAAATAGTAATAATTTAAATGTAACAGTGTGGCATCACCTGACTACTAATGCATCCGCATCCGCAAATTTAACATTCATACCACGGTACTCTTTCTTTAGCAGTACCAGGAGGAAAAATAAGGGAAAAAACATGGCGACAACTTATGAATTAAACAATACTGTCAACGTAAGTTTTGTTTCCATAGCTTCTGTCATGCTCGACTTTCACCAGTTTTTATATTCTTATCTTTAACTCGTCTGCTATTTCTATTTATAAATTCCAGATACGAGATGAATTATAACTGTCGTCGTTAAAGTTACTTTAATGTATTTATCGAGTAAAAGTTAGTATCGAGTTGGTATAGATACGGATCTACCCCCTTACCATAGATCTAAATACCTCGAGAATATGGTTCATTAATTGGTTTCAGATATTCTAGAAGGGGTTGTTTTTTTACGTCACTAAAAACACAGACAATGCTCTTTTATCGCGTTGCAGATTGATTCGAGGATGGTCATGAATTAAACATATCCACAATAGTTTTGCTATTGTTTGTAGATTATCTAGAGTGAGAGAAGATATCTTACAGAGGTTGACAACCCATAAGATTGGAAGGGCGGAGGAGACAAGGGAATTTCCCAAATTGTCATGGTTCCCACCCGTTACAACAAGGTAACAGAGAACGTAGGGAGATTTCTATCCCGGAACACCCCACTTCTGGTATTTCTATCCACACCCATAATGGGGCGTAAGCTTGGGATCATTTTCTCTTCTCATCTCATTTATGACCTTTTTTTTAAGCTAATTTCTTAAATTTCTTCGAGAAACGTCTCTGGTTTATATATTAAGACGTTACGCTAGTCACTACGCTCGAAACTCTTCTATTAATTTAGTTTTCTAAACCTCTAGGTACTATACGAAACTGCCCTGTAGCTACTGTAGTAACAATGGAGAGAGAATTTTGCTAATTAGTCTCAATTAATTCATCTAAATTGTTTCTCATTTATCATTTTCTCTCGGCTGTTACAAAATTTATAAGTTTTTTCTCCTTACACACAATCTGATTGTAACTAATAAAATAATTTGTACGTATAAAAAATGATATAGGTGTGGGTATATTTTAGAAAGAGTACACCCATACAAATGAGTTTCTTGCAAAGGTTAAGTTATAATGCATAGTTTATTTGATGTAAGATTTATTTTATAGCCTATTAATTGGTTTATATGCGATATCACTCCTTGCTCTTAATATCTGCTTTATAACCTATAAAAAGTAGTCTGTAGTCATTATACTGTAAGAGGCAATACAGAATGTTCTCTAAAAGTGAATCGATATCTATATAAAGACATTTGCTCTGAAATTCGAACGAACAATTGCTCTTGAAATACCTAAAATTTCGAAAATTTTATTATTAAAATATATAAAATTGAAATTCAAATTTTTCATAAAGATTCTGTGTAAAAAACAACGAATGGACGTGAAAAGCCAAGGAATTCAATCGAAGAAGAAAGTAAATTTTCAAATGAATTTCGACTAATTACTTACAAAGAGTTTATTAAATAATCCAGCAGATGGCCACATTAAAGAGGGGCGAAAATCATTTTCCAGCTTAATTAACGCAAAAACAATGAACTATTGTTTAACTTCATTTATATAATTGAAGCTATTGTATCAATTAAAACGACTTACTTAATAATAAATTATATCAGCTGCTTCGTCTGTTATCCTTACGCCAAGGGCTGGCTTATTGAATATGGATGCTAGCCGTGACACTAGTTTTTCCCTGTTTTTTTTCGAACAGTAGTCTTATTTTTTAAATGATCTAATTTAAAATTAGTATAAATTCCTTATTTCTGTTGAGTTCTGACGCGTCAGAACCCGGGCATCGGCAGAGGAGGTACCACTTAAAGGTAGTACCATCGGGCATTAATTATTGCAAATGCCACTTGGCATTACCTAACGGTGGATCTATTGGGCATTAATTAAAGTGGCATTACCTAACGGTGAATCTATTAGGCATTATTTAATGGTAGAACGTGAGGGCATGGCTCGAAGATGCCCGACATCATTACAAAACGTAGAGGAACCGCCACATTTGCACACTTATCTCGCGGCTAGAGATAGCAGGATATAATTGAGATGGCGTGGCAAATTGACACGTGAACATACAAAATTTCGCACTGAAAAACCAGCGAATAGGACACCTAATCATTTGAAGAGACGAGGAAAAAGAAATGCCCGAAGGTTCATAAATAAAAACCAATTACGGTGCTCCTAGTTTTATAGCGTGGTTCGTTCATGCGCTCTGTCATGCTATGCGCAAATCAGAGGGATACGCTGTAATAAATTTATTAAATTTTAACGAATTATCTATATAAATTAACTCGCTCACACTATAGAATTCTTCAACCGATCGATTGCGCTCCATTAAAGTAGACCACAGAGTATTAAATACACGTTTTTAGTTTATTTTAAACGCATTAAAAGTATCCCGAACAACCAACTAGTAGATCGCGATCTACTAGTTGGGGGTGCATCACGCATGTGTAGCCACTGCTTGTTTTTCCAACAGAAAATCACGGTTTTTTTCCCTCATTACTCGATATTATCTAGAGCCATTAATGAAGCAAACTGTCAGGTGTTTGAGAGGGAAACAATACTAAGGTAGACATAAACACTACATAGAAGCTGCACACTTCCTCTGTAATCTTCAAGCTGGGAGGAGGGAAATAAGACGTCAGTAGTAATTTTTTTCTGTTTCTTTTCTAACAGACCGAAATCTAAGATCTCAGACGATGGTCAAACAATGTTTCCCCTTCAATAATAGACCAGTACAAGTTTATAATAAAAATATCAAGAACACACACACACACACACCTCACAGACCTTTAAAAAATACATATATATATATATATATATTCGTCTATCAAAATAATAACTTAATTTAGTAAATTATCGAATTAGGCAATTGCAACTGTATTAAACGAAAGGGGGAAAAGAAGAGGTTAAATAAATACGAATAGAAGAAGGGATGTGTAATCAGATAAGGACGAGATGCTGACACGAAAGGATGAAGAGGATAATAAGTCTGTCATTCAAAATCATTGGTTGCTTACGATAAAGACAGGAAGTGTAGTCAACGTGTAATCTACGTAATTGGCTAAGACACTGTCTATCAAAGTGTCTTTGATGTCCTATTGAGAAATAAATAACAAAAAAGATTTATGCATGGATGTTATATACATATTCAATGTTTTTAATGATATATTGAGAATTTCTTCACTGTAAAATTTGTATTCATACACGCCAAGTTCAGGGGTTTCTTTTTCTTTAAGTTTTTCGAATTTTTATTCGAATTAAATATTTATCCTGTCTAAATCTTAAAATTTAAACCCAAAACATTACTTTAATCAGAATTTTTTAGAAATTAAATATATATTTTTTAAATTTCGGTCTAAATCTAAATCCATGAAAGCATATTTTTACATTGAAAAGTATTATAAATGCATTCGAACTGTATTCGATTTTTTCAAGTTTTTCAACATAATTTTAAATAAATATATTATTTTTACGTTAAATTATATATTTTTCATAGTTTTTTTTTAACTTAATTTTTTTTATTTATTCGTATTTTTATACTTTAACACGTGCTTGTAGTCAGTATTTAAGGTGAATTTATTAAATAAAATTCTAATTCTCGGTCATTTTTAGAATATTTAATGACTTTAAAACTCATAAAATCTAAAAATTAATTACATTTAACGTTGTATTTTGAATAAAACTACATTTAAATTCACTTTCCTTGAGATAGAATGGTATATCTTAAGGCAAATTTATGTTTAAATGAAACGAAAATTCCTTCTAAAAAATTGAAATTTTACTTGCAAAAACTTCAAAATCCTCTTACAAACCCGTAATTAGAGAACTGTAGAAAGAATCGCCTAAAAAAATCAAAGGAGGTATTCAAAAAGCCCTGTATAATATTAAAAAATTGATTCAACATAATTTCTCCCCCTTTATCATCTGTTATATTCCCTCCCCCTTTAGTTAAATTAGTGTCAAGTAAAATGATATGATAACAAGGCAAAAGTCGGAAGTGGGAGTATAATTCTTGCACGAAAATTCGCCTAATCTACTTTAGAAATTGTGTCCTTTATTGAAGAACCAATTGTATTTCCAATTTTTTAGTTAAAATAACCAATAGGACACGCATTTACTTTTTTTAGAGGGAGGGTTCTTTTATTTAACAATAGGGACATACAATTCTAAGAAATTAACTTGTATTTGCTAACAAATACTAAGAAAAAATAATACATATTGTTAGCAGAACTGAATATCTATGATCTCAATTGTTACAATACGTTTCCATTAAACGGGTGTAGATCTAATAAAGCAATTTCAAGCAGAACAGTGAATTTTTTTTGGATGTGCATCACACATAAACGCATTGTTAGCAGCGTATAACACGGCTTAAACACTGAAAAAATTACAAATTTTCACGTTTTATAACCGAGAAAAAAGGTCAAATAATTAGATTTTTCACCGACAGAACAGTGAATTTTTTAGACGAAAATCAAGATACAAAAGCATTATCTCGAAACAAACACCTTCTCTCTTTAACCAGAAAAATCCGATTGTTTGAGTTAAAATTTAATTAAAATAATAAATAAAATAATCTTTTTTAATTAAGAAAACTCACCAACAAGATGTGGCTTATACTTTTTATGTCCATACTTCCAAATTTTGAAAGTACTTATTCTGCATGGTTCTAACTGTGGTATGATTGTTGAGGGTGTGGGCCTTTCCCGAAATGTGACAAGTACTTAAATCACTTTAGTTACTATGGTAACTTATTGTGTACAATTAAGGTAATTTCTAGATAAAGGTATTAGATTCGCTCGCTTTGCTTCAGTTCTTTTAGCTAATTTTGGTATCGAATTTATGAATAAATAATAGTTTTATATGCATCGAAGAACTTTCAATGTCACCCTTTAATATATATAAAATAATAAAATATTATTGATATATAAATTCTACAAATTTATCGACATCTTACAAGGCCGAATTTATATATAAACTAAGCAAATTACAGTTAGGGTCTCGTGCTTTTAAACTTAGTATTTAACAGAGAAAAGGGTCCTTATATATGGCAAATTAGGGTCACGAATAGTATAAATCTGATCCTGTTATAACTATGAAAGGTACTGTACAAACCTTGGCACAAATTTCCACTTTAGGGCCTCACTTTGCGAGGCTACAGCTTAAGGCCTGGTGCTTTTAAACTTATTATCATCCTGTGAGAGTAGAAAACATCTTTATATATCGCAGCCCGAAGCTACAACGTTGCCTAAATCAGGCCCTAATCGGTATAAGAATAAAAAATGCCCACGTTGACAGCTAGATAAATCGCTTTAAAAATTCAAGTGTAACTTTACAAAATGGCCGATTTTTATTTTTAAAAAATAATTAATTACAATTTTATTTATTACATTTTAAACGTTATTAATTAGACTTTCGTTACTTCCTTTTATGTATTTATTATTAACAAAGTGTTGCATTTGCTAAGCAAATTTATGTAATAAAAAAAACACTTAATTTGGATATAGAAGTGTGGTAAGTTTAATCAGATTCGTGCTTCTGCTGTCTGCTTATTGTTTAAATAAATAATATCTTTGTGTTTATTTTTTATTTAATATTTTTTTTACCTTATTATTTTTTTATCACTGTACAAAAAGATTAATGAAGTAGATGTTATCTATTGATTTATTAGGGCTTATCTACTATAATTAATAACGACTGCAACACCTTGTAACTGGTTTAGAATAGAATATTATCATTTATTTTAATTCTTTTTTATTTATAAAATTCTTTATTTTAAAGGAGAATTCAGTAAAACAAATGCATTCCACGCTGTCTGCCCTTCAACTACGTTAAGTTTCATTCATTAAGTGCTTAATTAATTCGCTTTAATTAGATTTTATTTGCCATTCGTATAAAACTGTACTTTAATTGTAATTAAGGCACGATTTTCTTTATGTATCTTAATTAGAATTATATTTGTGAAATTTTATGTAAAACTGGGCTAGAGTTTTTATATAAAATTTGAAAATAACTTTTAAATTATTCCACATTTAACTTAAACCAAATTTTCTAAGAATTATATTATTTCTACATTAATATTTTAAAACCTAAGCGACTTCATCCTCCTTATCTTTTGGATGCTGCGATGATACAGCATCATTTTAATTAATCCTTATCTTTTGGGCTCAATTCTTAATTAAAGATAATTAATTAATAAAAATATTTAAAACTTAGTTTAGTGGTAAATCAATAATTTCGAGGGTAGGAACATTTATATAAGAACTAATTAGCATTTGTATCACGCACTTGTTATAAAAAAGCCCGAGGAAAATTGTAATATTTTTCTATTCTTTTCTGTTTGTTATTAAAATATGCACAATAATTTCTAACACATTTAGTAGTGTTGGCTTTAACAATATATAAAAATAAAATATTAATATTAAGAAATAATTTTTTTATTTAAAAATGCGTTTATACACAGAAACAACCCCTCGGGAACGACCCAGTTATAAAGTTAAATGTTTATAAGTATCAACTGTTAAGTTCTGGTATGATTCTGAATACAGAAACAAGGAAATTGAAGACAGGGTAACTTTATAAATAAATAACGTCTTTGGAATAATGAATAAAGAACAATTCTTGGTCACGGGTGAACCCGACATATAGGCTAATGAGGTCATTCAACTTAAATGATTCGAACTTCTCGGGAAAAAGCATTAGGGTATCTTTCACAAATAATAGGAAAATTGAGTATGAACCCTTATCCTTAATAGGAGAAGGACCGAACCTGAACCTTGTCTCTCACAAATAATATAAAAATTGGGTATGAACCCTTATTCTTCATGGAAGACTTCTGAACCCGTGTCTTTCACGCCAACAAGAGAAAAACAATCGAGTTTTTACTCTACAAAAACTACAATTTTATAAATGCTTTAAAAAAATAAGCTAAAAATACACAAATAAACTTTAATAAATGAAATTAACCCTATGAAAATACAATTACCGTTTCGAAATTTGTTTTTTATTTTATTTAACATAACAGTATTAACAATTGTAATTACGTGTATTGGATATTTAAATTCTTTAACGTGACAAAATACAATTATTAATTAATCTTAATCTTTGTTGTAATTTGCAAAATATCGAAATTACGCATATGAAAAAATCGATAATGTCGTCACGGTATTGACTGTAACACGTCACGATCGCATCGATATTACTTTTATAATAAATAAATAAATAGTTTTTCTATATCTTAATATAAAATAATTTTTTAAATAATTTTGGAGACTTAAATATAGCGATAATTCACATTTTTGTAAGAAATTTATGAATTTATGAGCAAGAAATCAAGGAGGAATGTAAACTGATAAGCCTGATGATAGGATTCTTCATTCTTCATTTTATGATAATATAACACCAAAATAACATTTTTATAGTTAGAAATTTTATAAATTAACTTAAAAAATTAATAAAATATGTTTTGAATCATATTTTTAATTTATTTAATTTAAAATATATGCTCTCCACCTCAAATTAGTAGTGATTTGTCCCTGTAAATCATACTTTTCCTGATAACAACAGAGTCGTGCCGGTCACTGTATAAGTTCATTCAGGAGAAAATTTTCGGATTGAAATCACGTCATTTCTGGTATAAACCGAAAGTTTGTTTATAGTTAATTTGGGCCTCCTACCCTCAATCTTTCCACATCTTGTCTTGAATTTCATCTATCTAATACCGTTCTCGAGATTAAGGAAGGACAAACAGACAAACAGAGGACAGTGGGAATTTATAGAAGTTTAAGTTCTACGTCATAAAAGGCATAAACTTAATTAAAAATTTTAAAATTATTTAGTAAAATATCTCTTTTAAATTCTCATAACGAAGGATACAGTCCTACGTCATGATAAATCTTCTAGGAGAAGGGAAGAAAAATAGAATTTCAAAGAATAACAAGGATCAATAAAATCGTTCACTATAACGAAATTTCACTATATCGGGTGATCAACCAATCGAGCAATCTCCTTAAATAACGAATGTCCTTTTAGACGTAGGCCTAAATCTTAGTATATAAATCACACGCCCAATCAGGTTAAGGTCCGAACCCACACACCTCAAATTCAAGTGGGATTCGAACCTACATCATTTGTCAATAAAGTCGAATGCTCCATTAAATTGCGAAAAGTCTGGCGTCGTGTTATTAATTATAATATAAACCTGCGATTAAAGAAAAAGGTTCTCTTTAAATGTTTAGAGTTCATTAGACGATAGCGGCACATCTTAGATGAAGAAACGCCCGGATTATTAATTTTTGGAAGGCCTCTGCTGTATTAATTGCAAAAAATTTTAAAAATTGTATTCTACTCCATTGGCCTTCCATGTAATAAGACCTAGATAGTAGCATAAGTACTGTACTTACAGCAGCATTTTTACTAATAAACAGATTCGGTCCCTTCATGCACAAAAATCTTTAATTTATATCAAGTTTCTTTTATAAACTTGATATAAATTAAAATAAAACCGATTTTCGAGCTGCAATTTGAAAAATTTATAAACCTGTAAATTCCCACTGTCTGTCTGTCTGTCCTTCCTTAATATCGAGAACAGTGTTAGATAAATAAAATTCATAGCATATAAAGAAAGATTAGGGGCAATAGACCCCGATTAACTAATATCGTAACAGACTTCCAATGTAATCTACGGAAGTCACGTTATTTCAATTCAAAAATTTCCCCTGTAAGGAGTTAGATTACGGCACAACTCTATTGCTAACAGGAAAAGTATGATGTACAGGGGCGAGCCAATTTGAGGTGGAGAGCATATAAATTAAACAAATTAAAAATTGCAGCCCGGCATTGTGATGATATCACAATAAAATAATTGAAAAAATTCCTATTTTTAGAAAATTGGAGGTATTAGAAATTCGATTCCTTACAAACTACAGATAAGAGAAGAAGATGCAAAGCTGCAAACAGGGCAATAACATTTGATATCGTTTAATAGTTGTCTACAAGTCGCAAAAAAAATTTGATAGAGAAAAGATTAATGACACAGGAATAAATTTTCGTCTAATTTTTTTTCTTCTAAGGCAATTTAATTGAGAAAATATCCGGGAAGAAGAAGAAGAGATAAATTGATGAATATGAATAATAACAGTTTAAAACTTTTATGTCTATTTTTTACGTGCGATTTCGTAGTTTTAAAACGATGGTATCAATAAAAACCAGGTGTTTCTTATAAAATAAAGTTTTTTGATAAATTATTCATTAAATAATTACAATTTTTTTGCTAATTATAAGTAATAATACACTACACGTAACATACCATAAATATATCGTGTTTCCTACTATATTAAGATATTACATACAGACACACACATATATTTATGCCTACCTTATATATAAAAATAGTATCTAAGAATACATTATTTATATACACATAGTTTTTAGCAGTATCTAAAATATGAATTGAATAGAATCAAAATGATATTAGTAAATTTCTTAGAAAATTTCTGTATTTTTCAATAGGGTGGAGTTTTACGTGACGTGTAATAAAAGCTTTAAGATAACGAAGGAAGAAACGGGACAATTTAACACTAACAGCTACTTGGAGGTGACATTATTAAGTTATTGGGCATCACGCTAGTTCCACCCAAAGAATAAAAGCAACTGAAACAATGGCGCCTTCCGTCTCCACCTCATAGACTACAAGTCTCCGAAAATTATACTAACTTCACTTCTATATAATTTAACATATACCTAATAATATACTATATAAATGCTCACACTTGGATACATAATAAGGATATGTTATGTAAGTTTTTTATTTTTTGAATTCGAAAAAGTCGACAACCTTACACAATTTTTGGAGGTGTCTGCGGTGTTAATCTTCATAAAAACCTGTTTCCTATGTTAATTAAGTTTTTAAGATGGTTTATTGGGTTCCATTTTTATTCCTAATAATTTGTAATTTTTTTCATACATTATTATGAACGACGTACAGTACAGTACATCATCGTATGATGTGTGAGGAGTGTCTTCTTAATATAATAAAATAATTTAAATATCAAGACTTAAATACTTTATAAATTTATATTATATTTGAAGAATAATTTATATAAATCGTTATAATAAAAATATTTGATACTTTTGTCTTGTGTTACATGTTTATCGTATTAAGTATTATTATTTTAAGTATTTTAGACATTATTTTAGATATATTAGGAACAGAACACTGTATTTTGTTCAGTTTAATTATTTATTAAGGTTATTACGAGTCAAATTTTGCAACGAACGTCACGTAAAATTGGACTGGTGTTCTGTTTAATCCATTTTATATAAGCTAATGACAACCAGTAATTAGATTTGTGAATAATTCATATTAACAACGTAAAAAGTATCATAAAAGCCAGCTAATGTTTAACCAGTGTTTAAAATAGATCAACGAAGAGTAAACTAGTGTTTGGTATAGATCAACGAAGAGTGAAAGACATTATAGATGCACAAATTCCTACCTAATTCCCATTAGTAACGAATGAAAGATATCACAAGTAAACTAGCGCATAGATTTATAGCCAAATCACACAACACCTTTCATTCACTGTTAGAGTAAACTGGCACGCAGATTGGTGCCTAATTCACGTCTGAAACGTACGAAGGATATTACAATTTTTAATTTATGCCTAATTCATTTTTAAACGAAAGAGATTTGCGTGAAGAATCGATAATTATAATGCTGGTGTTTCTTGATATATGATAAAATTATAGATTATCGTCTATATAATTTGATTATACCATATAGGACTAGATTGTTAATCTGATGATTACGATATTTTTAATGTTAGACACTTAATAATTACGCTATATTATCACAATAATATTCTAGTGTACTAAATCTTTGCTGTAGAACACGCTACGCGACTCTTCTTGGGATTACACGTGACTACTCACAATAGAAAAAAAGTATATAAACGTTGACTTGTATCCCTACATTTCCTCTAATATAATTCAATAAATATGGAAATTATAGAAGAGGACAAATGCATAGATTTGTATCAATTTATCAACTTATTATCTACGGTAAGAACATGTAAAAATACAGAAAAATTCATTAATTATGTAGAAATATAATGTAAAAACTTAACTATAATATTCTCTACCTATGTTAGGTTTGAATAAATTATTTACAATTAAAATATAAACTTTAATTAAACAAATATATATATAGAACTTTATATAACTTTACGTATGACTTGAGAACGATTCTTTACATTCACTTTCGGTAGCCATTGATTTAAGAGGCAGCTGAAGCGTATCGCATCTTGGGTGGTCTTCTTAGATAAAAACTTTTTGAATCACTCGCTAAAAATAATCAAATATATTATAAAAGTGCCATCTTGTATACGAATTTTATATATAAAATATAAAATTTATAGGTGAGTAATTGTATAATAGGTGATTCATCAGGTGAGTAATGTATAAGCGCAAATATTTATTAAAAATTCCGTATTAATTCCTTAAAATATTTATAATTAATATATATACGTATTATTTTCTAATAATAATATAAAATTTTCGATGGAATTTAAACCGATTTCTTACAATTTTTTGATTTATTTCGAGAAAAAAATCTTAATACTGGTGTGAGAGGAATCGTGATGCTGCTATTAAACTTGTGATAATGTATATATAATTTTTTAGATTATAGGAACCTCTACCGACAGACAGACTTACACCTTTTATATTCTTTCGACTAGCGAAAAATTATAAATTACAGAAATGTATTAAAGAATAAACGAATTTATTAAGGGTATAAAGTTGATTAAACGATAATTGTTCTACTATATTTGTTTATCATAAGAATTAAATTATACTATTCATGTATATAAATATATATAAAGTATGATCGTATTGTAAAAGATTGATAGATAATCTCCATTCATCCTATATAGATTAAGGGATTAATTTATAGTTACATATACATATTTATATTTATAATTACAAATTATACGAGCCTAGGTCTAGGAGTATACATAAGTTTATTGTATAATACAGTACAGTACACTAAAATACTTTCACTTTGATTGACAAGAACACAATATAAGTCGCTTTTGTATAAATGAATATAGAAATATCCTAATTTTTAATTTAATTTAGAAGATAAACTGTCTAAAAAGGTATGTTTTACATATATTTTTCGATTTATTATAGTGTAAATCTAACTTCAAATGAACACAAGTTATATCTGAAAATATACATTTAAGATTTAACATCTTTATCAAGAATTTCACTTGAATATTATCTCATTTGAAATTCTTTTCCTCCTTATCTCATTCATCACCATGTGATAATGTCAAGGTGATTGGCGATTTTCACAGATCCAGATAAGATATTTCAAGTCTTCATCACTCCTTATCACTTGTCAATTAAAAATAGTTTATTGAAATTAAAGAAAATAGAGTTTATTGAAAAATTGTATAGTTAAAAGCTTGAATTTCTGGAATTTATGGAATTAAACATCGAATAATCTATATAAAATTCACATTTTTGTATTTTATATAATCATTTTATAAGTTTAAAGCAACTCTAAAAGTAATAAAATAGAGTTTGTATAGTATAAAAAATTGTAAAATAATTTTAAAATGTATTAAATATAATTGTCTTCTTAAGGAGCAAATGCTTTAATTCTTAATTTAATCCTTAAAACATATTTATCTTCGCCCATGATATCTACAATAATTTAGAGAAATTATCATATTTTAAATGGCAGAAAATAGAGATTTCCATTAAATTTTGTAATATATTATCGCAGTAAATCGATTATGGAAGGAGATATAATCGTAGAAGATAAAGACATTCCAAAAGAATACACTTTTCTATTTTTAGGAGCTCGTGATCTACCAGTTGGGAATCTACTCTAAAGATATTTATAAAATAATAAAAAATTTAACGAATTGATAATATAAATTTCACTCTATAATGAAATTTTATTTTATTACTTACTAAAAGCAATCATATTTGAGTGAAATAAATGTTTATTTTAATAGAAAAATCGGATTTAAAGCACACATTCCGAATCAACAGGTAATGTAGAAAATCAAATAAAATTTTATAAACTTTTGGGTGCTTATATGCACGTATATGTATGCAGGGTGGTCAAAATATCAGTTAATCGTATAAATCGCAAGAAGGGATTACAGAAAAGTCATAATTCAATGTGTTAAAGCGTTATACTATAGACATCCTCGATATAACGTAGCCTATAGGCTATATTGCAGAAAGAGAATAGATAAAGTAAGAAATTAATAAATTACATTAGATTAAGGATAATTTATGTACTCGAGTATAAATATCATCAGATTTGTTGATAATGATTCTGAGAACCGCAAAGAAAGTTTAAATAATAGAATTAACCCCGAGTTAGATACCCGAACTTCTTTAAATTGGACACTTTAAACACTATAAATGATACTTGAAGTGTTAATGTACTTTAAACTGGCACTTTAACACTTTAGATATCATTTTAACACTAAATTACGACACTCGAAGGTCTAAATGACACTTTTAAGTGACATTTAGGCCTTCGAATCTTAAAAAAAAATCATAATTAAGTGCTCTAAAACATCATATTTGAGTATAATTATAATTAATATATATTTTTAGAAGTTATTTAATTGTTTTTTTTAATTAGAAACATCTTTTAAAATTCGATATGTTTTTGTGGGCTTTTTAGTGTCGAACTTATTAAAATTTATTTAATATTTTTAGCTAAATTCTTTTTTATGTTTTTAGAGTAAAAATGACGCTTTACAAAATGTCTGCATTAAAAAAAAATCCTCTTCAACAAATACAATGAACGGAAATAAGGGCATTAATTTAGATCCAACACGAGATAATAACTTTTTTTTTAAATTCAAAAATAAGTTGATGATAATTTTAATTAAATACTGTTAATCACTTATATTTAATGCTTTAACAAATTATACAATTAATTATAAATGTTAATTGGGTTTTGTAATGCGTTGATTATAATTAATTTTTCTTACAGAATTATTTTATACCTTTTTATTGAATTTTTTTATCGATTTAATATACATTTAGTCTTAACGAAGAGTTTTTATGATTTTTAATAAAAAATTTCGTTAAAAATTTAATTTATTTAACGGAAAGATAAATAAAATTATTTTAATTATCATTATTTCATAAGTAAATTTAAGTTAATATTTTATTTTAAGAACGTTTTTATGTGATTTTATTATAATAATTACTTAAAATTTATTATTATTTTTTAACATAAATATAGGTTATACAATATTTAAATTGCTACAAAACTTTATTTATAATTATATTATATTAATTTTAAATCTGTTTTTCCTTATCTTTGGGAAAATTTAATGAAAAAAAAAAATTTGGAAAGAAAAGTGATATTCATTGTTTCTCCTGAAATTAGAATTTCTTATAATAAAATTAAGTATTTAAATTAAATGTCTATTGTTTTAATTATGAATATTTAAAATACATTTTTTAATGAATAAATTTAATTAAAATTAATATGAAAATAATTAAAAATGCAAAGTTTCGCATCAATGACGTTCTCTGAAAGATTTGTTTTGGAATAAATCAATTTAATATGTCTAAGCTTAGAAATTACTTGCAATTTCATTAAATCTCAAGAGAAATCCTATTTACTGACAAATTCTTACATAATTTAATGGTAAACTCTTAACAAGAGGCTATTTATTATTCAACATGTCGTTATATCGAATCAAGTTACCTCAAAATTGCTAATTTTTTAAATGTAAAAGATGCTTTAGAAATTAATTGATGGGATAATTTGCTATTATATATAAAATCTTATAATTTACGATACTCGATATAATGAACCACCCCCAAAAGACTGAACCGAATCGTACGGTGTATGAAGAATTCACTGTAAAGAGTAGCAAAGACCGTCAAAATTGTTCACTATATCGAGCGATTAATATGCGTAATGCTCTATAATTGTATCCAGTAAAGTGTTTAATTCTCTAATTCCTGAAAAATCCCACGAACAGACAACTAGATTGGCGAATAAATATAAAAATTTCTTTTCTGCTTACAAAAATTCATCTGTAAACTAAATATTTATAATAATTAATCAAGTATTTACTGTAAATTGTATAAGTAAGTTGAAAATTAAAGAAATATCTTCAATTATTTATCTATTTAATTTATCCATTTAGAGTATGTCTTATTTTTTATCAACATATTTACCATTTAATTTTCACGTATATTATAAAAAATATTGTAATTTTTCTTTGATCTCATTGAGATGAATCCATAGAAGAACTTTATTTGCATAAGCAGAGGATTTCTACATTCACCCATAAATAATATTGAGAGAATATTGCTTAACAATTCTAATTATTAAGATATCTATCGAGTAAAATCTTATTCTTGTAGTTAATTTCCAGTTTTAATATATAATATAATATTATATATTAAAAGCTCTCAACCGTTTAGCAATTTTCAATCGGTTCATTAATTTCGTCTGTCATCTCCAGAATAATATCCTTGATGATTAAATCCTTATATTAATGGACTTACTTACCTTCACAAACTGAAGGACATTTTTTCTCAGTTCTCAAGATTACATCTGTTATATTTCCTATTAGATAAATCAATAATAGCTTTCTGTACAGTTAGACGTTGTTTTTAACTATATGTTGTAATGGGCCTACGGCTATATAAATACATCTTTAAACTTATATACATACAAACACCCGTAGAACGTACTGTACAGTACAGTACATAAGAGTTACTTGTAAAGATAAATTTACAAAGTTCTACATAGATTTACTTTTACAACGATATCTGATGCTCCTTTTGATATCTGTACAGTACATCTATAGCTGTAACAGTATGCCCTTTCGTGCGAAAATTAAATTTTATTATTAAAAAAATGAGAAATATATTTTGAAGATTATTTTCTACTAAACTGGAACCTTCTAATGTGACAACTGAAGGGACCAGTTCAAAATGGTCACCTTATACAGGTGGTCACCTTATGAGGGTGGTCGCATTAGCATGTTTTACTGTATTTCTAAATCATTAATCAAATACTAGGAAAGTACTGTATATTAGATTATTACTAAAATTCTACTAAAATGCTACTAAACTACACAATTTATACTTAAAATATTTTAATTAAATTGTTTTAAAGTATAAATTATGTAGTTACAATTGAAAATTTATGATATAGGCCTATAACTCTAAACATCATTACCTTATTTATGTGTTTAAATAAAACTTTTAAAGATGTGCTATTAATGAATATAACGAATATGTCAAATAATATAACACATAAATTTAAAAAATATAAAAAAATAAAGGGATAATATAATTTACCAAGCTGTCTACGAAGATAATTAAGAGATTTTCACTCCGAAAACAAAAGATAACTTAAGGCTATTACTCCATTTCCAAACTGAATATTCGCTGGGGATTCTTATATTCTATTGTTAAACAAAACATAAAAAAATGCGCAAAATAATTAAACACAAATCATTATTTACACAAAAGTAATTAAAATTTCCAGTTGAACAAGTAATATAGTGTTATATTTTAATATGAATTTTCGACTGTAATCATAGAAAAAAGTCAGACAGGGGGAGGCAGACCTATAGCCTGGAGAGATATAATAATTATTTATGATTAAGTGTTAATTTTCATCAATTTGACAATGCATTTCGTACGGGAAAGGGCTTATATAAAAATGTTTCCAACTTAAACGCTCTAAATGCTGCTGTGTTATTATGTAACGATGTAAGAAGGTTGCCTAAAGCGTCATATTATCGAAATATTATCGTATTTACACTAATTAGAGTAATACTCCTATACCTTGCTATTGTGTTCATTCATTGCTTTATATACTTACGGGTATATTGAGTGTATGAATGAGTAAAGCTCTTACGTTGCTGCATTATTAAGTAACGAGGTGAGAAGGTTGTTTATATACCTATTAAATAATATTATATATAACTTAATATTAATTTTATTCATTGAACTATACTCTTAAGTAATTTTTATACAATTTATACTCATAATATACATTAATTTACCTGGAGAATCTTCATAATATTTAATGATATAAATTACTAAATAATTGTGTTATAATATTTACATACTGTAAAACGTTAATTAAAATATATATGTCCCTTAAAAACTTTTCATAAGGTAAGATTTATATATTCTTTCTCTTATTTTCTGTTTAGATTTTTTTAAATAATTTACTTTATATTTATTTAGAATAACTCCATAATTGTCATAAACATTTAGAAATAATTTTTATACATAAAGTTTTTATTAATGGGACAATTAATAACATATCTACAATAATATTTTGAGTGCATTTTAGTCTGTAAAATTCAATTAATTAACCAGATACAAGGTGAGTGTCTCTATATCAATATAAATCACCCGAAATGACTTAGCCTAATGTGTGTTTGTGCACATAACAGCAGAATTGCTGTATATATGTTTATGCATTCAGTTAATGGTATCCATGTAGATCACACTGTGTGACTTAAAAGTGAATATATAAGAAAGTAAACTCTTTATATGAAGACTTTTGAATCACCCTGTACTGTACTGTACAGTACATTTTAACTTTATATAATTAAAAAATATACTTTCTATGGGTGATTTTTTAATTACGAGAAGTATAGGGGTGACCATAGATTTTGGGACACTACTACACTTCATAAAGGAACTCGTCAATGAAGATGTTTCTTATACTTATGCCAATTTCTTCGTGATAAATCAATCCAAAATTCAGGCCTATTCTAGACCCATACCAAATTCTATAGACTTTGAGACGTAATAAATTTACATTTAAATTAGTTTAAACGAAACTTTGAAAGGTTATAAATTATTGTTATTTTTTAATCAGTCCTGAACGGGCGCAATCTTTTACAAAATACGTTTTTGAGGGAATTCCCCATTTTAAACTAGATTCAATTTTATATTTTATATTGAAATAAACCCTTAGGGTGTTTTAAATTAAAAGTAAACAAAAATCACGTAATTGCAGCTGCAAAATTAGCAGGTGTTTAAATTTTCGTGGCGTCTTTTTACATATTACAGCTTCTATATTTATGTCTAAAACTTAACAAAGAATTGGACATTTAATTCTTTATTTTTTCTTAATTACAAATAAAAAATAAATGAGTTAAGTAATTACGTTTAAAATTCAAAGAAGTTAAACAGTAATTTAAGTAGTTAAATTAATTATAAATAATAGGATATACATTTTTGCTTTATGATTCAATCAATTTAAAAATGGTTAGATTATATTTTTATCAAAATTTTTAAAAATATATTTTTTTTATACTTTAAAAAAAATAATTACGCTTGTGTAATTATGCATACAGTCGTAATTATAATCTGATATAATCAAGGCCAACTACATAAAATAAATAAAATTGTATAAAAAGGCTATAAATTTGATTTAATTCTGGATAAATTTATATCATTTCCACTCAAAAAATAATTATTTATTTTTTCTATAAATAAATAATAAACTTCCTTCAAATTTGGCTTCATTTTTGCTAAATTACGCTCTAATTTTTTTTTATAGTAAAACACTTATTATAAGCTATAATTTCTAAAAAAATGTTTTTATATCTGTAAAAAAAACACTATAAATTATCTAATTATTTAGTCGAATGTAAATAAAAACGGATAAATTACAAATTTATAGGTCACGAATCCACACTTATAAAATATTTAAGCTGATAGGTAACGAAATTTAAACGTTGAAAAAATGTTTAAATAATAAAATTATAGTGCCTATATTTAAAATAAATGAATAATTATTAATTTAATTAGCATTTATATTTAAAAAATTGTCATTAAATTAAGTAATATTAATATTATAAACAATCATAATGATCGTTTCATTCAAACAGTTATTCATCCGTTAAGTCGTTATCTGATTGGTTAAAATCACGTATGGCACATCCTCTTATCTACGGTAAATGGGAGGTACCTGAATCTCGTGATTGGCATGTTTCGTCGACTGATACTAAGCCACGCCCATTCCAGCATTACTAGATCAAAAGAGATTTCTCTTTTCCGCGATAATTCCCTTATAAAAGCCCAATCGTCATCGATGTAAAAACTACCTTTTTACGCCATAAAATATCTCCCGTTTTATGTATTTTTCTCGTATTTAAAATGTCGTAAAGCTTAAAGAAATTTATTTTAAAAACAGGGAATTAGTTCGATAGCTTATTTATTTATTTCGATTTTTATTTATTTAGTTTATTTTCAAATCGGAAGTGTGTGTGTGTGTGTGTGTTTGTCTATGTGTTTTTGTTTTTTAGAAGACACTGGTTCGAACGGTCGACACCAGGTGGCGTTAATGGTTGTTCCCCAAAAAACAGGCATTTTATAGGAAGGTGGCGGAAGATGAAATAGTAAATGAAGTGGGTCCTGTCAACTTTCGTTTGATTTTTTTATCCCCCATTTTTTTAGTTTTATTTATTTAATTTTTTTTAGTCGATGAATGCTCTTCGTTATCAGATGACTCCATTATTTTTCCATCCATTTTATTATCCAGTTAATGGTAAGAAAATTTCATTTTACTTTATAAATTTAAATTAATTAAAATTTGTAAATTTTTTATTATTATTTTATTTTAAACATTTTAAATTATAATTAAATTTCTAAATTATTTTAGAAGCGTTAAGTTATTTAAAATAATTTTTTATATATATATTAAAGATTTAAGCAGAATTACATGATTAAATTTAAGCTTAAAATAGGAGAGTTTTTAAATGCAATTTATAAAAATATGTGAGTAAATAGTTGAGAAAATAAATAAACAAACAGTTTTTATGATTTTTATCAATTTAATTTTCATAAAATTTTAATTTCAAGGGTGTTTTTTGATTCGGTAAGTCGAAAACATCTCTGGTAGAAGGTCATGAATTGTCTGAATTAATCGTTGATAGACACGAATAAAACTAATTATTTTAGTCAACAGGAAATAGATTTATGAGATAGACCTGGAATATATTTTATTTAATTTATAAACGTATTCTTTATTTTAAAGAAAGTATCAATACACAAGATAAGCCAATTAAGACCCGTAATAATGGAAATCCTGTTTACCTGTAGAACGACCGAACATTCTCATTGATAACTAAACTTGTATTATTAATTTAAATATATATTAAGTAAACTACGAAATTTTGACATAAAATATATATAAAATCAATTTATTTTTACATTAACTATAACGAGTTTATTGTGTTTAAAAAGTCCAATCGAAATTTAAATTTCATTTGTTAGTCTGTCTGACCTTTCAACTTTAAAATATAACGAATTTTTAAAACGTCTTTTAATTCTCTATTAAATTATATAAGAATATAAGTGAAATAATAATAAATTTATCGAGTTTTAACTTTTTAAAAACAGTTTAATTTCTCTTGTATTATTTATATTTTATTTTAAAATCTATTCAGGTTTGGATAAATTTCTTTATAAAAACTGATACTAGACAGTCAATACTTGATAATCTAGTTTTGTTAACTTTTCAAATGGTGTAAACAACAATAAAGAGTATTTTAAAAGTTTTAAACTTCATAAAATTATTTCTTTTAATTTTAAAGTAGAAAAATAATGTTTTGCTTGTATAATTTCTTGAATTTCTTTTTAATTTTTAAAATTAAATATAACTCGTAACATTTTTTGTAAAGATAATTTCATAGAACAATGAAATTCCTTATTAGAATGCTTGCAGTTGCTTTATTATGTAAGCAATATAGTTGTTGAGTATGTATTATAGTCTCTTTGTTATCAATTTTTAAAGGAATGTCCTATTAATTTAAAAGAAATTTATAAAAAGAAATGATATATATTAATTCCCTAACATTTATTTTATTATAAAGATTCAATTCTTTCGTGTATTTTAAATAAATTACCTCACATAAATATATTTATTAATACACCTTTAATTAATTATCAGCCATATTTTAAGCCAGAAAACTGGGCTTTCTCACTAAAAACCGAGTCATTTGACTCCATTCTATAATATATGTAGAAGAAACTTGCATTGACTGCCATTGAAAGCACATAAATAATAATTTTTCTTTGATTATGAGCCATTTTTAAGCCAGAAAACCCGCTTTTTTAACCGCAAATCGAGTCTTTTAACTCTATTCTATGATACGTGTAGAAGAAACTTGCATCGACTGCCATTGAAGGCAACAGACAAACATTGACTGGCATCTTCTGCGGTGATAGACACCTCAAAGTAAAAAATCAAGTCAATAAGGTCAGTAGTCATGGACACCTTGGAGTGAAAAATACACTCAATAGGGTTGGTAGTCGAGGTAGAACGTGAAATCTTTGACGTTTTAATGGTTAGAGGCCAGTGGGCACTTCCCAGAGGCCAAAATGTGGCAATTCTACTTATTAGCAGCTAGACACTAGTATCACAAGACATTAATTCTTCTTTATTTTTCTAATCTTAGATGCAATTTCGGTTACCAACAACATAGATCAGTAGCTGCTATTGTAAATAGGTTAATGGTATATATTACATTAACTGGCAAAGTAACTTGATACTGATACAAAGCAAGGGAGGAAAGACTAGAAATAAAAAT
Source organism: Centruroides vittatus (assembly GCF_030686945.1). Taxonomy (NCBI): domain Eukaryota; kingdom Metazoa; phylum Arthropoda; class Arachnida; order Scorpiones; family Buthidae; genus Centruroides; species Centruroides vittatus. The sequence goes on along the minus strand of NW_027122237.1, from coordinate 284,168 downwards.
AATAATAATAAAAAAAACAATTCAATCTAAAATACTATTGTTTCGATTCTTCTTTTACTCAGACGTAATTATTTTAGATTGAAAACTGAATTAAAAATTAATTAATTAATTAATTTTAATGGTTATAACTAATAGAAACTAATGCTAAATAAATACGTTCGGTTTTTTTGTATTAATTTATATAATTTAATATAAAAATTCTGTATAAAATATGCAATTTTCTATACAAAAAATATCTAGAATTATTACAGAGTCCATAATCTGGATTATCTTTTTTAGAATAATAAAATGAATTTATAATTAAAATTACCCGAGTTTTTCCATTAAAATGGCACATTTAAAGCCATTATTTCGTGTTATTTTTATTATAATTTTAAAGAAATTATACGGAAAAGTGTCCCGTACAAAAAATAAAGCGATTTACTTGTAAAAAAATCATTATAATGGATATAAAAATGTTAACATTTTACAGAAAATAATATAATTTTATAGCCTATAGGCCTATAATAATTGCTCGTTTAAGAAGCCATTTTGTTGTAAACGTTATAAATTTTATTTAAAAAAAGAATGTTAAAAATATAAGGGCATTAATGTTAATATACCGCTTATAACAATTATTTGCTATCATTTAATGATTTAGAAAATATGGATAATTACATTTAAATTTTTGAAAAGAAACTAAATCTAAGTCTATGTATTTTTTCAATGGGAGCTATTTCAAGAGAATATTAAGGTTACAAATAAATTATTTTTTCCTGTTTATTTACTTAATTCTTTAGTAGACCTACTTATATTGCCAAGTAACATCAATCACTAAAATAGCTGTAGAAAATGAATTTCTCTAATAAGATTTCCCTTTCTTTCTAGAATTGTAGGATACAGCTTAATTATAATTAAACTTAATATTATATTATTCTAAGACGAATTATAATTAACTAACTAACTACTATTTGGAAGACTAATTAACTATTAATTAAGTACTAATAACTAACTTAGGTAGGCTATAGGAGTATACTTTCATTACTGATGAAATCCTAAATTAAGTACTTTTTTAGTTAGTAAAATGTTTTGTTATTTCATCTTAACCTGAGCGTGGCATACGCTAATTTACATGAAACTTATTAATGTTGGATGGATTCTGTAGAGGTACAGTACAGTACAGTACAACTCTTGTTCTTAATACACTAGTGTGAAGGTAATGCTTTGATTTTGTTGAAATTGCTAATAATAATGCTAAAATATTGAAGCTTTATCTTATAAGATTTCTAGAAATCGTACTAAAAACAGAGAAGACAATTAGCACTTTTACACAGGTACAGTACATTACATACAGACCTTCTCTCGTATAGACCCTGTACAGTACATATATATACAGGCATTGTACTACATATCTTCTAGTAATCCTTGATTTTAATTGATAAATTGTAATTTTTCTAGTGTATATGGTGTGTAAATTGCCTCCTAGATAGCTAATTTAATTCATGTGCTTTATTAATCAGTTTAAGTGTCTACTTTATTATGAGAATTAATTCTAAACTTATATTTAAATTGTATAGAATTAAAACTGATATTAATTTGATTTAGTGGCCGAAAATCAAGAACTTTTATATTAATTCTGGTTATAAACTATCCGAACAAAGGTTTTTCAGTCTGATTTGATGCATTACATCTCATTTATTATTGCAGCTACTACTAGTAATATGTATTAAATTATAATAATACTCAGAATTTTTAATTCTTTTAAAGTATTATAACATTTTATTAAATGCCACAATACTTATTATAATTATTTTCTCATTAAATTTAGTAAAAAATGGAGCTTCTAGTGCAAAATTTCTGATTATTTATTCACTAATTCTTATGTAATTATTCAATATTGAAGCAGAGGAACACAGATTATCATAAATTAGCTTTAAAAAATAATTTTATAATTACTTTTATGACTTAAAATATATTAAATTTAACACTTACAAGCGTAATATAATTAAAATCAACAGAATCAGGATATAAAATTTTATTAATTGCTACAATGCTTATGGAGTAAGGTCTTGATATGAGTACATTTTACTCAATTATTTATGAGTTTTTTAAATTAATTTTTTGCCACACTTCATTTAAATACACAAAATTTGTTATTTGTATTCTTTACTTCGTTTTAATTTGTTAAATTTAGAAATATTCTGTAAATTTAAGTCCTTACAGGCCTATAAGTTATCAAAAAATTTATATCTTTATTAAACTAAGCTTACTTATAATTTATATAATATCTTATACACCATAATATTATTTACACGGTTATTTATCATATAAAAAGCTTACTGTTATACTTTTTTAAAATTATAAATAAAATGATTTTATATATAAAAAAGTTTACGAATTTTTACGAACGATTTTTTTAAATGCTTATTTTTACATAAAATAATAAAGTAGACGTTTTGTCTTTATTATAATATAAAAATCGACCTTATGTTTTGAAGATTTGATAAAATGTTTGGCCATAATTCTTAATTAATTTTAGGAAAATGCAAGAGAGATTTCGTGTAGTTTTATTTTAAAGATAGAAGTTTCACACGACAAGACTTTACTAAATGGCCCTTATCACGTCTTAATCCACCTTAGAGAATCAATTTGCTTTTTATGTTATCGCCATTTACACTTTGCAAATCGTTAAGTGCCCATTCCACAGCCCATATCTAAGCTTTCGAATTAAAAAAAGTCAGCAATCAACTAACAATTTTATAAAGCTTTAATTTTTCATAATATTACGCTTATAAATTGGTTATTTCATCTAACAAATCGATGAATATAGTAGAAACTTGTTTATCTGATAGATTTTTTCTTTTATATTTCTATAAACTAACTTATTATTATTAAATTTAATAGAAAATGGAGCTTGTAGTGCAAAATTTCTGATGATTTATCCACTATTTCTTATGTAATTATTCAGTATTCAAGAAGAGGAATACAAAGATGATCATAGTTTAGTGTTGAAAAATAATTTTATGGCTTAAAATATATTATATTTAAAGATAGACTTAATATAATTAAAATTGAATTATAGATTTTTTTATTCTCAATAATTTCTAATGTAACGTTGATAGTCTCTTACCTACAGGCTGTGTAGTTATAGCCTATAGATGTCTATACAGATAATTGTAGGTAGGGCCCCCAGAGAATGGAGAACCGTCGGTGCAAAGACCATTTTTTGGCCCTCATTTCGGAGGCCTGCTTATACAAACAACAAATAAATTAATGCCTACGGTCTAAGTTGTTCCATTTGAAAAAAAAATAATCAGAAAACAAACAATATTTAAATTTTTCTTCCTCTGAGGGATCCCCTAAAGCTCATTCCCCGTCTGCACCCCCTCTCGTAAGGCCTGATTGTAGGTACTGTACTACATACAGTACTATACAGGTAATTTTTATAGGCCTGTACTTATTTAGTTAACATGATACGAATATAACACAATACAAGAACGATTTAGCTAATTAAAATGCCTCGTTTTTGCATAAATAATGAGTGTAAAAGCATATATTTTTTATTTAAAAGGTTAGTATTTTAATGCTAGAAAATTTGAAATTTTGGTGGTTTTAAGTGGGTCTAAATTCACAATTATCTTAATTTTGATTTACTAATCGACTAAATTTACATTCTTCTATTTAAAACAACTCAAAATTTTTATTGACAAGATGCAAATTGCTTAGAAAGTTTTACCTTTACAGAAAAATAAGAGATTAAATATATTATTTTTTATAGTTTCTTCCAGATGAAGTCACTTTTACTATTTTTAGAGATCGTGCTACAGATGATTGCATCAAAAAATATCTCCATTTTCTATTTGTTCTTTCACATCAAGTTTCGGTATAATTCATTTTTAATATAATAAATATTATGATTTATTCACCTTAAACTTACTTTTAAATTTAGACTATTATAATTATTATTTTGAAGTAAATGAAATATAAAATTATTTATTTAAAAATTAAATTATTAATAAAAATTACTACGTTACAAAGCCGTATACAGGGTGGTCAGTTAACCAATGTAAAAGTCAATTGCTGCCTTATTCAAATGTATAGAGACTTCATCGTTTGTTTTTATCACGTCTCCATTAACTTCTAATTAAAAAAAAAACGCCAAAAATTAATTACCTAGTTTACTGTTTGTAGTATAATAATTTCGTCGTTTCTAAATTGTAGCAATTTTCTCTGTATTTTCGGACGACGGGTAGCTCGCGACTTCCAAGTTGATTACAGAATATATTTTTAGTTAACGGCGCGATCTTTCAACGTGCTAAAATAGTGATTACTGACTAATAAAAGCACGACAGGCTGTTATAAAGTATAAAATTTTATTATTTTTTTAAGTGTTTAAGCTTTAAGAAAAGATTTAGTTTATATTTAATTAATTTGGCTTGTAAAGTCTTATTAACAGTTTGTTTTTGGTTTTAACTTTGTGGTAATAGTAAAGTCTCGAAAGTAAGGGTAAAAAGGGAAAAATTAAGGGAAAATGTTGCTTGGCTACATATTTTCGTGATAATTAAGTTATTCTTCTTCAAAATCACACTGTTAGTCGGCTGGAATTGCGTGTTCGAGGAACAGGTTGAAATTTTATGTAAAAAATGAAAAAAACTTCAAATGATGCTGTCTTAACGAATAATTTATGGTTAAATATTTTAATAGTTTATTAAATTCTTTTTAAAATCTTTTTTTAATGTCGTATTTAGCCAGCCTTGCTTCCAGTGCATTCACAAACCCGCATCGAAAACAGGAAATAATATAAAATTTAAAAATAGGATTAATTTTAATGAATTATAACCTTAATTGTAAACAAGAATTATAACTTTAATAGTTAAATCTGTAACGAATATTGTTTATATTTTATGAACTTTGTCATAATTTCTGGTGATTTGAATGCCATTTATCCATTTATTTTGGTTGGAAATTGGTTATAAAAATAATGGCCGAGTAGACTAATATGAGGGCCTGAATTAAACATAAAGTTAGGATTTCACAATAGGAGGCTAAAGTTTAAATTGTAGTAAATTTATTATTGTTTAATAAAAGACTAAGAAAGGCAATTTCTAAAATAGCTAGAGAAAGGCAATTACACTAGAGAAAGACAATTACACTATAGGAAAGGCTCTAGCCTTTCCTATAGTGTAATTGCCTTTCTCTAGTGTATTTTAAGCTGAAACAAGGCAAGACACTTTCTACAACTTATATATGGCCCTACTAATGTGGTCTAAATATTCATTTTATTATTTATTTTAAAAAATTATTTTTTACTAATTATTCTGTCTGTTTGTTTGTCGATTGGCTTAATTTATACAGTAAATCAATTCCCAATTATAATTTATGTCTGTAACTTTTCAATTAATTTTTTTAGTTTAAATGTAGGATTTTCAAAGACAATTTTAACATAAAAATTCGAGATAAAGCAGATTATTTTAAGCTTTAAAAACGGTTTAAATTATGTTGAAGAGATAAAAACTTTGTAAATTAAATTGGGTTAAGCTTTTGAGTGTATCTTACAAATGGAAATTGATCTGATGGTGTAATCCACGTGTGAAATGAACCGAAAACAATAGATTTTCCTTATTTAGTTTTTTTTTAAAATACAGAAAAAAATAAATATATAGCATTGGTCATTTGTACTAAATTAAAGTAAGCAGTAAAGTGGATATCATGATAAATCTTAATTTACTGTAAGATGTGACACGAAAGCAAATGAATTCTACTATTTTAAACTGTAAGCCATGTAACATAAGGGGAAGAGAACAACTGACCATTGAAATTTCTTAGAAGATAGACTATAAATCACTCCTAAAAAAATAATTCCTGAATTTAATTATATTTCCAAGCCATAAAAAAGTAAGATTTAAATCTTTTTAAGTACTCCACCTGTTCGTCCAAAAAAACCCACATCAAATTTTTTTTTAAATATATTACTTTAAAATTATATTAAGGGGAGAAAAATAACATACACGTATATAAATACACACTTCTAAGTAATATTTTTCGGTTCAGTCAATGATAAATTACAATTGATGGTGGGACCGTGTGACATTTGTTGTTGGAAGTCAGTTCCTGTCATCAGTTAGTGAGTGATGGCGTTTTTGTGGTTCACCCCTACGGAGGAGGAGTAAAAATATCCCACTCTTTGTATATATTAACAATAGTTTAACAAGAAAATTGTAACATTTGTAATTTCTACACTAGTTTTTCTAATGGTAAATACACAAATGATATTAGATAGATTAGATGACCTATAATAACAGCTTACATTTATCAGATAGGAATAAAATTAATTTTACTGGACAAGTCCTTAATTTTATTCGCTCGAAACCTGTATCGTGCATTAAATACATAATAAATAACAAATTATTTTAGTAATTAGATGCATTCATCTATCAAAGTTGATCGAATTTAAGGTTTAACATCGCTTCAGTTTTCCCCCGAATTTTTAAAATAAAACTTCCTAAAAATTGGAATTTTAAAAATTTATTTAAATACTTTTTAATATCGAAGATGTGTTAAGTTAGTTCCAAGAAGCATCATCAAAAGTTCATGGAGTATGGCCACACCTCTTTGTGACGTCACCAGAGGAAGTGTGCTTCCGTGACCAGAGAGGAATTACCTCCATTTTCAGTATAAACAGCAGAGCCGATTAGAAAAGCGTTCTTGTAGAACCAACGACCATGCTGTATGACATTCCCCGACTCTATGGCGACAGTTACGGGTTCAGGAGCCGAAACTTTTGCGATTTTCTCACTTCCCGTGGGATATTGTTAAGTTTTTTTTAGGAAAAAAAGAGATTCAATCGCAAATAACATAGTCGTGAAAGGTACAAAAGGTACACGGAATAGTTCGAATGCGTTGTCTGCCCATTGCACTGATCCGCCTTATTTTGTAATGCTGTTTGCTTTCCTAGATATTTCTAAAATTATACCGTTTTCTCGATAAAAATTAATCCAGTATTAACTTATTCGATAAAATTTTCAAAAAAACTTCAGAAAAACTCAGATTAGGTCATCGAAATATGCCTTTCACCAACTCCTATAATTAAATTATAATTATTTGTGTTGTAATCAAGCCTGAATCGCTAGATTTTGAAGTAGGGCATTGAGATTTTTTTACCCCTTTGTTTACTTTACCAAACTTAATTTTGAAAAATACTCCGGGTTTACTTATAAATTATTCCAATTCGATAAATATAAATTGCTATTACAAGCCGTAATTCCTCCCTACAGGCCATAAACATTTTTAAAACCAGAATGTAAAAATAATTTCGAGTTAATAACAAAAATTTTTATTGAAAATATCCTGTTTAGATGTCTGACCGAAATTATAAACTCGATTCCTATTTCCTAATTAATTAGAACTTTTTATAACGTTACGTGTTAATCCTTTTATTTATGATTTTACTATTATAGTACCAGGCATATTCTAAACGAGGACACCATTTTTATGCTTAAAAATATTATTAATTGTGTAAATTTCGTATTTTCATGGATCCTGTTTAATTGAATTTACTTTTTTAGGAAATAAAAAAGTAAATTCTATTAAACAGGATCCATAAAAATCAAAATTTTTTGGCTGTTTAATGCGTCAAAATTACTCAGAAACGTCACGAAGATCGTCAAGATAGTCTGAAAAAATCAGGATTTTGAGGTGTTTTAGAAGTAAAAATTCCGTCTTTATCAGTTTTTATCTTCAAATAATCAATCAAATTATCCTTCTTATGATATAATAATAATAATAGATGCTATCCTGTTAAGGATAATTATTGATCACTAATAATTTCGGTAATCTGATAAGGAATTCGGATTATAAAATTTGAATTGAATAGAAAATAATAAAGTACATCGTTTAATTTAGACAATGATGGGTAATTTTATTACCCAAGCTTTAAAATTAGTTATTAAAGTTCCCCAATTTAAATTCTATAAAATTTAATGGGGTATATAAAAAGAAAATTAAATTATTTAAACTTTTAATTTAATTAATATTTAATAATTGAGCTAAAGATTTTATATAACGCAGTCTATGTTATATAAGAAAAAATCAAAGTAGGAATTTCATTCAATGTTATACTTCGTTATCCAAGAATTAAATTAGGAATTCTATTTAACACGATACTTTCTATAATTATCCAATGATTAATTAAGAATTTCTTTACAGTTTTACCGGAAAGTTGAAGTAGGAATTGAATTTTTAACCAATTTTTTACCAATTATCCTCGAGTAAATATCCAATTATATCCGGCGATAAACGATAATTAATATAACGCAATTATTAAGAAAATAATTCCTAAAAGTTTATTACCATTAAAATTCGTTTAATTCTTATTTTTTTTATAAAAAATTCCAACAATTTTAACGAATTTTTTTGCACAAAATCCAATTTTAAACTGTAAATCCAATACACTTAATTAGTTATTAAGTTAAACCAAATTACAACTTAAAAAAAAATATATTAATTTTTAAAGTTATTAAATATTTTAATTAAATTTTGGTATGTTTTAATAACCGAATTTAGTATAAAATAATCGAGAAATTAATATTATAATTTTTTACAGAGTAAATTAAACACGTGTTACTTAACTAAAAATAAATGATTGTTTATTTTTAGTGTTTTATTATATATTAAACGTTATACAAAAGCAACGACATTGCGGCACCGGCAGGTGGTAAAACTTATTCTATGTCACTATTTAGGGACTAGAGTCTAGGTGATGTTACTATATATGAGATGCAGGACCAGGATAGAAAGAAGTTGACATTCCAAATGAATACTTGGCGTGTTATGCGTTATTACAAGCATGGTTCTTTCTATTCATTCTAAAAATGCAAATTCTTCTTCATTGTTTCATCTATTTTTTATAATAAATTTTGAAAAAATTCATTTAAAAAAACTTAATCGCCTTAATAATATTTACGTCGCCTATCTCCCCATCTTTCATTCATCTTTCCTTCTTACCGCCCTACTTTAATGTATAATGTAATGAATTTTTCTTACGTTTTTATTAAATAATTATAATTTTTGGAGTATTGGAGCGAAATTTAGGGACTTTTTTCTGTGTTATTCCCGCGCGATTCTAGTTTAATCGAGGGTACGAAAGGGGATGTCACGTGTCATCTTTGTTGACTTAACTGTTTTAATAAACGACTTAAAACTTTTTGTGTTAGGTTCTTTTATTCTTTTTGGGACATTTGTAAATGAAAATAATCGAAATTCGTAGCGACCAGCACGCATTCAAGGCGATTTGTGAAACAAGACCGACCTCATTCTATTAGGAGCCAATCATCTCAGGAATGTGAGCTGCCATGCGAAGGTCGGAACCAAATGACGTCACCAGGAGACGGACGGACGCATAAACTGTAGTGTATAGAACGCATTATACGTCCAACATTCGTTTTTACAGAAAAATATAGCTTAACAAGTAGCGTGTGTGTGAGTGTTACATCCCTTGTCTTCACCCCTTTGGATGTGTATAAACATCTACTTTTTTCCCTCTTTTTTTATTAAAAGTGATTCGTCAGTTTTCTTTATTTAAATCGTGAAATCGAGACCTTACTCAGGTAAGGCTTTGTCACGAGTTATTTTGAATCGCTGCTTCAATTACTGGACTCAAGCACTGTAGAAATATGGTCTTGCTTCAACAATAAAGTGATGGTAAGTGCTTTCGCTTCGATGACGATGAAATTTTCTGATTATAGATAATTTGTTTCGTAAGTTTAAAATATTTTTATGTGGAAAAATTTTACGTAAAATTAGTTAAAATAAAGATTTTTCTTAAGTTGTAAAGCCAACTTCACTGCACGACTCGACAAGCGTGCAGCAAAGCATAACATCGCTAAATATCGATATATATATATATATAATCGGTATATAAAAATACATTCAACGCTTTAACAAGACGTTTTCGACTTTAAAAATGCGTTAATTAAAAAGAAATTCATTCTTAAAACTCTCTTTTACGTAAAGATTAAATAAGTGTAAACATTCTATTAGAAAAAAAGGGGGGAAAAAAACATAATTTATTATTAAATTATATAAATAAATCGTATAAAATCCCGTAGTTTATATTTAAAACAAAAAAGATTATAAACTACTTTATAAATCTAACGTTCGGCATCTTAAATTTAAAAATTCAATTAATAATGTGTCATATAGATTCCAACATCTTAAGATAGAGTTACTCTTAACTTGTCTTTTTTTTAAATGCATGCGATACGTTTAAATGAATATATTATTCAAAGCACGCTTTGACTTTTGACCTGTTGTCACCTGCACATCATAGCTAAGGTGAAGCAGTTCGGACGACGTTAAGGTGAAGGTCGTTGAAGGTAGGCAGCTTCGACATTCCAACGGACCAGAGTCAGTGGTATCCCAAAATAAACACGTTAGTGACGTCAGACGTACGCGATCTTTTTTAAATTTTCTCACCCTCTCTACTCCTCTATCCCCCTCTTCTCTTTCTCTCATCTTCTATCTGCATCCCTCTCTGTCGAAGAGATGCTCGTTTGGTATGTTCACGCCCTATGCTCTTCGGTTATGCTGGTTAGTTTTTCAAAGATCTGAAGACAAGATTGATAAAAATAGTCTAGAAAATGTGACTTGAATCGTTAATTTCTTTTTTAAATAATTATTTTATAAAAATTAATAATTATATTATGCATAATGCAGTCGACAATGAGCATCGGCTTAATTATACTTTAATTAATTAAATTTTTAATTGATTAACTCGAATGCTCTTTCGGTCGAATGTAATTATAATTTTTTTTCTAGTTTTTTAAATAAAAAGTTATTTTAATTAATATATTTGATGAGTTTTTTTAAATATTAAATATTATTTAAAGCATTTATTTAATTAATAATAAATCTATTTTTTTCAAATGTAATTTAATATTACATTTTGAAAAATTCTTCGGAAATTTTTGTATGTATTTAATTCTATTTAAAGTAGGATTAAAAAACTAGAAATTTTAACCTTTTTTATATCAATTTTGATTGCCTTTTAGAGTGAATTTTCTAGAAATTCGTACATAAAATTCCAAAAGGGACATTACTTAAAATAGTAACATTTCTCATCGGATATGTCCATATAAAATTCGGATGAATTCCTAATCCGATGTCGGTACTAATTCTGATGAAGTGAGCTGTTGTAGGTAATTTATCATCGATTCTAGAATACAAGTATTAAATTGTCTTCGAGGCTCGGTGGGTTGTACTCCTGCAGAGTCGACACCAATCTGTAGCAAGAAGGTTCTTTGATAAAATAGTCAAATCAACCCCCTCCCGAAAAGCATTTCTAACACTCCATTGCTCATTATAGCATACAAGTGGAGGTTTCTCTGTAGGTGAGCAAAATGATTTCCACATGAATTCATCAGCGTACTTCAACTTTCAACTAAAAATTTCATTGATTTAACTGCCATTAATCACTCCTCTCGCTCTTCTTACAGGAGAGACGACACTAAAATGATAATTCTTGCAGATATAAATCGAGAATTATCGTTATAATCAGTTGAATTAAAATTTATACATTTAGTTTTCAATATTTAAATATATCTTAGGGTATATTATTCATAGATTCCAGGGTGCTTCGGAGAAAATTTAACGGAAATAAATTTTATTTATCGAAATTTATTCACGATTTTTTAAAATGTTTACTTTATTATTAAGTAGAAAATTTGTCGGGAAATTTCATTAATGAAAGAAGGACACCACTCGGGGCTGGAAATATGCCAGATCCTACAGGAAAAGTCTAACCTATGTGAGTGTACGACTAGTAATCACTTTATTGCGGATCTTCAGACAGTAAGTTTACCACAGATTAGCACAGGTACCGCGGACAAAGAGGTTTTATTTTTTACAGATTACCACAGTTACCACAGATGATGAATGCCCTTCACTTGAGGCACATGTGGTGGTGGTGGTGGTATCATAAACATCTATATCATCCTCTTGGTAAGTCTTTCTGATTTTGCCCCTAGTTATGCACTGTTTTTCAAAGTATCATCAGAGGAAATGAGCGAATAAACCGCAGGAATTTTCATTTTTAATATTACTTTTATTAATGAAAATTTAGCCAATTATTTGCCTAAATTAACTTATTTTTTAAAATATTTCGAATAAAATAATAAAAGGTGCCATTATACTAATACAATGATTATTTATCAGTATCGTAAATTACTACTAACGATTTCTAACGGTGAATTACCTTAAACGTGACGTATAAATCACCCTACCAAGGTAAGAATTATATTTATTAACGTATATTTTTCGAACAGAGGAAAATAAGTATTAAGTCGAAAGAAAGTTTATAAAGAAAGTTATTAATTTTAATACGTATAAACACATAAAATATTTACTTTAACACTCGCTGTTGGTAATGTGTGAGGTCAGTGTCATCAAACGTGATATAAGCTAAAGCTATACCTTTCTACCGGTATAGGTGTGCTCTACAGTTTGAAAGATGAATACCAACAGAGGTTAGAGAACTCGATAAGTCCGGGTTATACTTTAGTACGTCCCTCGTAACGTCCTTCTACAACCACTGTCAAGGTTGCTTAGTAAAACGGGTAGAAGGGGGGAACAGCACGATTATTGGGGTGGAGGTTGTTCTGCCGCTCTCACTTCTACCCGAGATATTCATCAAAATATAGCAAACTACCGTCGACATCATGGAAATTATACTTAAATTTACTTCATTTATGCTAATATTAGAAATGAATGTAATTGTAACATCTATTACTTTCGCCTACTGTAAATATTATAGTTAAAGATGATAAATCTTTATTAGAAATAAGACATCTACCGCTTTCGATTCGATGTCAGTTGGAATCGAAGAGCGTGATGTAAATATATCACTGTTAATATTCCGAAATGAGTAATTAAATAGTCCTCGTCTCTACTTTTAATGCGCTGATAACTAACATTAAAGAGGATGATAATTATTACTTTGGATGGTCTATTGCAGGTAAAGCTCCAAAAATCATTATATTATATTTTCTACCTAAAAATTGTTCAATTCTTTTAGAAATATAAGTTATACCTTTAATATCTTTAGAATTTTACTGCATATAATTCTGATTTAAGTTTTCCATTATATATTTAAAATGACTTTTGCTATAGGCCTATATAATATATTCTTATATATATATAACATTTGCGAATTCAAACTGTATAGAAATTTTTAATTAAATATTTTAATGTTACTAATTTATATTGGTTTATATTCTAAAAAATGTTATTAAATCAATTAATGAAACGATTTTTATAGTCGAATAATGGTAATTTTTTAATGAATTTTTCGAGTTAAAAGTTGAAGATATGGCCTTATTTGAATGTGTTGGGGGTCATTACACGCTTCTTTTATTCGATTTCTTTTCTTTTAACACTAAACGATATATTTTAGATCATTTATTTTCTTCCTGTTCCATTTTATATAATTCCCGATTTCTGGAATATGCTATTGAATAAGAATTTCTTTGTCTATAATCACAGGAAAATCACGTTTAAATCTATTACAAATAATCTTTTCAAATGTCAATAAAGTAGGCCTGTGTTTCACGTTTTAGTATTCGTTATGTCTTTATATTAAAAACGGTAGTGTTAAAAAAGACTAAAAATACGTGTTTCGACTGCGAAACGTACACAATTAGTATTTTATTTATATTTTCATACTGATTTCCAGTATTAAACGTTGTTTCACACAGGTTCTTAGTGTTACGAACGTCTTACAACACATTAAAGTGGATTAATTTAAGTGTTTTTTAAGTGCGCGGTACCTTTAAATATAAGCACTGAGCTAATGTTTGATGGAAATAAGTGCTGTTTTTCGGATTAAAATGTGAATTTATCAATCTCTACGAGATATACTGGACATTTTGAACGTGATTTTATATCTTTTTCTATATAATCTAAGCTGTTTCGTCTTATAAATAGTCATAAACATAGAAAAAAATGAGAGAACTCATTAAAAAAAGATCCCCTTAAATCGTACGATCTCTAGAAACCATCGTCATTCTGGATTTATTAAAATACGAGAACACTTCATAAACATATTTGTCACGATAGATCATGTGTCTTAAGGGGCGTCAGCCATTGCGTGATGCAATTGTAACATTCACGAGACGCCCACACTTCCTTACCTGGTTACCTAGGAGACGTGACCTTCTAAAATCCGTGACTACAATTAAAGTAGATATCGTTGTGATTGAACCTCACCTGGTGAGGTGATATACACTTCCTGTTATGATAAGCACTTTTTAAAGCTTCTTCACGTTCTCGAAAGCATCGTCGTATTAATTTACATCCCTAAATAATCGCTGAAAGTGTTTAAAAAAATCGGGAAATGAGATCATTTAACTTTAATTAGAAGATCGATGAGAGACGATAGAATCTAGAAATGATGTATACCCGATACACAATACGTTTGTGTTGAATATTAATTATATGTTAACCACGTATCAAGTGTTTTGTCATCTGTACCCCCTTGGAAACAATTAAAATAATATATCTCAATTTATTACAAATCCTGTTTTGCTTCCATAAAACTATCAAAAACTAGATCTTAATTTAACCTCCATAAACCGTCTTTGTTTACGTCGTTATATTATAAGATTGATTCAGTTTCAAACTTAACACCATTCATCTAAAATGACATAAAAGCCGGGGTTTAACCATGCAAGAAGGGAAAGAATTATATACCGTCGAAGTGACCATTAAGTGGAACGTTTTAAAATATTTATAAAACTAGACGTTAGCCCATTTAAGTCAGTCAATCTTAATTTTGGATTCTTACGTACGATGAAGGGGGAGAGAAGAGACACAGAAATATGTTTTGTCCTTGTTTTGTCACGTGTTGGGAGCAAAGCGTAAGAAACTGGTTTATAGAATAGGAACCTTGTTTCGCTGGCTCTGAACTGAATAGTCATTGTCAAACGTAAATTACAGTATAGGCCAACTTCAGAAAATGGAATCAGGACGGAGCATCTGTACAGATCTATTGGTGAGAGTTTTTTGCCTTAAGGCTCTTTGTCTCGGTAGGTGGAGACTGGTGACAGAAATGAACCTTACTTACACCGGCTCCTGCTACACTACTGTTTATTCTTAATCACACTTAACGAATATACATGTGGAACTACACAAGTATCGTGTGATGATATTCGTAATTTAAGAATCGATGCTCTTTGACCGAAGTCAAAGGTCACTTAGTAGTAAGACGAAACGTTTGAACACTTTCATTACTTTAAGTTATAAAACTCGGTCCTGTCTTCAATTTTTCGCCTATTTACGGTGTAAAAATCTTTAAAACTTTATAGAAACATTAAGAATACTCTTTATTCCTTTAGAGAATGCATCTGTAATCTCTAATCTAGCTTTTATTTTTTTTGTGAATAAAAATAATGTCTTAATTTCACTTTATATCTCTGAAATCTGTAATATTTATGGTACATAAATATCTCTTATTTTTTTAAAGTATGAAATTAAGTTACACGATCTCAATCCAGATTTTTAATATCATTGGAATGTCAATGTTCCCTTCTAATGAGTAGGAGATGAGGTTGTTTTTACACGTACAACCTCTATATCAGTCGTGACTGTTAAGGGTGGGGCATAACTATATGTTGTCTTGGACTGGGGTTGGGCCTTGTCTAGATTCAAGTGAATTAAATTAAAAAGTATCTTCACACACCCGAATTCGTGATGAACGAAGTCATAAAACGGAGAAAAAATATAATTGTTTTAAGTTTTTTTTAAATTTTTTTAAAATAATATAACAACATTTCACCATACGAAAATTTTTTTAGGTAATATACAGTAATACACGGGGATTTTATTAAGTAGAGAAGGTTAAAGTTGGAGTGGTATAAAGTATTTAGCTGTAAGACGAAGTTTCCATCCTTGTTTTATTTAAAATTCGTTATACAGAAGGAAGAAAGATATCTTACACCATCCACATACCAGCGAAGGACGTTGTGTGGGGCTAAACAAGGCCTCCGGATGGGATAAAGGCCTTGCTGTTAACCATCCAATAAGCTGGCAGCCAGACCACGTGGTCTTCTAGACACCAGCAGTTGCAAATGCTGCGTCAAACAAAACGGCACAGCTATAAAGTATAGCTTGGCCCGTGTGTTCTGTACATCTCTATAGTTATATCGGTACAACTGTCAAAGATATCGCATAAGGAGGAGGTAGATATTTATGACGTCACAGTTATAGAAATTAACAGGGGTTGTTTAGTGAAAGATCGGATGAAGACTCTAGGAGACGAAGAGTGTTGCCGGTGGTTCGGCCAGTTGACCGATTCTAGATTGGATGACTTTATGTCCTTGGTATCTACATATGGTGTATGTTCCCTGGTGCTGGTCCATTCTTCCTTCGCCAGGTAAATTAACTTAATTACTTTTACTTTCAGACACAAATTTACATACGTTTTTTTTTTTATATTTATAATCGATTTAGGGAGAGTGGCTCCTACCATAAAAATCTCTCCATTAATTTACCATTTAATTAACCTTTCTAGCACAAATATACAATAAAATTTAAGAAAATAAAGTTAATATTTTTGTTGAGAATGACCCTTTATATATTAATATTATATAGAATATTATATATATATATATATTAGAAAATGTATAAGTATGATGATGTAGCCCACATCAAATTCTATTGAATATACACATATTTAATGTGTTCTTATAGGCTATTTTCTAAAGTATTGATGAGGTAATTCTACTAGGAAGAATTTAATGATATGTTTTATTAATGGAAATTTAATTAATAAGAATTAGAAGGATGATATTTAGAACATGAATGGATTTTTGTATTACAATCTAACCTTAATTATCAGCTTAATTGTAAGATTTATTACCATTTATTAATACAATAACCCTACAGATCTTACTTATTTTAAAAATCTTCTTTTATTTTTTTTAAACAATATCTTAATGTATTTTTTTAATATTTATTCATTATATTTGCTTAATTAATTAATACACAGAAATGCAGAAAGATATGAGTTTTTTTTAAATCTATCAACATAAAAGTGAAATTTAATTAATTTTATTGATTAATTTATGTAAATCTTATTTTATAAATAATTAAAATACAAAATTAAATTAAATTTACAATATTTTATGTGACATTTGTTAATTTTCTTCCTATTTTTAAATTCTATCAAATGAATAAATCCTCATGAATAAGGTTAATAAATGCATTATTTTTTTATATTAAATTGTGAATATTTACATGTAAATTGTTCCCGAATTTATAATTTATAAATAAAATTAAAAAAAAACTGTATTAAAAGTGCCAAATAAATTGAAATATTAAGATTTTAATTGCTGGATAACAAAATGGCTTCAGTTACAATTCTATGTTTATATATAACTATAATTTGGCTTTTTATCAAATTTTTAATTAAAAATCACGATTATAATCATTAAAAACATATATTTAATTGATAAAAGTTATAATTTTTAAATATTTAGTTAAATAATTCTGACAAATTCATGCTATAGAATAGTGTAGTATACACCAGTTTTGTGCTGTAGGAGTCTTAATTTGTAGATAATTTTTAAAGAAATTAAGATAATCCTCTTAAATATTTGATAATTAATTACTAAAAACATTCCTTAAATACCCCATTTTTGTTTTATTTGTGAAAATACTAACAATCATTAACTATGGAGCTATAAACTACCAAGTCATAAACTTCTGTCTAAACCTAAAATATAAACAATAATTCTTAATTTATATCTTCAAAATTATATAATATAAACTAAATAACGGTTTATTTAACTTATTTTCTAAATAAAAGATAAGGCCTTTATTAAACTTACTTAAAACAAAGCACTTAAAATGGCCTATGTTTAACACATAGGCTGTAGGTAGGTTGGAAAATCTTAAAATTGAACGTTATTAATTAATAAAAAATTTGAAAAATCAATTAAATTCTTTGTAAATTAAATATTTTTTTGTTAATTTTAATTATTTCTTTTAAAAATTATATATAAATATATATATTTGGTCATAAAGTGATATGAATTAGGTACAGTACGTGTTGTACGAAGTAGTATATCAAAAAAATATATTTGTATAGCATAAAAGTATTATTGTAAGAGTTAAACAAAGTAAAATTAAATCATTTTTGTTTCTATTTATTCCAAGAAAAGAATTATCAATAAAGAATTTCGTAAATGAATATTTTATCTCTAATAAGACAATGACACGTTTTGTTCCAGAAAAAACCCCCCAAAACTATTAATTTTTTATTATTATTCGAATTCTTCTTCATTTTTAGGTTTTAATTCATTGTACCTGTAATTATTTTGATTTATTACGTATTTATCTGGCTCGACCTATAGATAAATAATACTGATTGGTATAGGCCTGTTTAAGATAGAACTTTTTGTCATTAATTTGTATACGAAAGAAACCTCATTAAATTAAAAAAAGAAGACTTTCAGCCTATAGAATCTGTAGATTCTAATAATTTATTGAGTATTTAATAATGTTTTAAACTGATAATAGTCGAAGAACTAGCGCTTAAAAAGTAGCGAGATACGAGAGATTTTTGAAAGTTAACACAGTTAACGACGGAAACTGTTGAAGATATCAAACTGCAGACGAGAAATAATCGTGTTTTGTATTTTAATTACGTAAAAAAATTCGGATTTAGAGGTTTCATACGCCGAAAAAACCGGTACGAAAGCGAAATATGCGCGTAATTTTTTTTTATTTTGTGCAGAAAATTAAAAATAAAAGACACGTTAATCAATTGGCCTTCTTGGTCTTGTTTTTTCGAATATTTAATGAATATTTTGGGCATTTATTTATTTTGCAAGACGTCGTCTACATCAATCGCTACTCGCTTCATCCCGTACCCCGTCAAAGGCCTACAAATTACATATGGTTCTGGTTTGTACAAGACGTGTTTTATAGGTGGGGTAGCTGTAACCTCGGCCTTCGATGCCCACGGGTCGGGAAAACCCGCTAGGTCAAGAAAAACTACTACTATAAAATTATTCAAACATCTAGAGCTAGGGTTTTGTGAGGATTTCGAGGTGTTTACGGTAGCTCCCATTTACAATGCGGTAGGCCAACTCGATACTCCTTCACACCTCATACTTGGCATTTTATCTTAACTGTCGGGAATATTTATAATCTCCACTCGTTAATGCCTTTAATGTTCGCCTATATCGCATAATTACTAACGTTAATTGCGGGTAACTAAGGCCAACTATTAAAATAGGTTTTAATCCGTTTTTAACCTATAACTGGCTTTTTATATCCAATTTTTATGTTATAAACTATAAATTAACACTATAGTCGTGTAGTTTATACGTAAATCTACTTAGTTTTATCAATTATCGGCCCACAAAATTTACCGATAGTGTACTGTTAGGAGACTTTTGGGTGCCGGGTGTACGAAATTCCTCTTGTGCTGTACATAATTAATTACTTTAATTTTTAAAAGAGTGAATTTAATAGGAGAAAGTAAAATATTAATGGGAGTTATGCGTTGTGTGCCTTGTGTTGTATTGGTGGTGATGAATTGTAAACTTCTGCTCGTACGTAACACCTGTATATGTATCTATACATGTATCAAATTTGTATATAGAGAGAGATGGAGAAATGTATAGATGTAGAGATAGGTTAATATATAGATAGAGATAAATGCAGTAGTAAAACAGAAGCGTAGAGATGTATTATACAACGTTACAGATGTAAAGATATCTACGTATGTTATAGACAAAGATATGAATATTCCAATACATGTATAAGCTTGTAGGTAAATTATGGCAGTATATTCTGATAGTATGTAGTTTACAGGTATAAATGTGGCAGTATTTACACTTCTATACGTATAAATAAATATATAATTATGTAGTAAAAAGGTAGGATAAAAAATATAATGTAGTGTTCAGTTAAAATTTCCAATTGTTAACTTATTTTTCTAGATAAACTTTCGAATTTATCTGTTAATAAATATATACATTTCTCTACTATCAGTGATAAATAAGTAAATAAATATTAATATATTTTTTAATATTATTTCCTGTTTGAATTTTTTAAAGTTGTTTACAACTAAATTATTTTCATTATTATTCAATATCGATTCAATTTCCATAATAATTATATATTAAACCGGTAAATCTGTGCATAATCTCTCTATTGAATATAAAAATCATTAAAATTTCTTTAAAAACTCCGTTTTTTAAGTTAATATTTTTGATTTTATCAATGACAAAATTCGTTTTTAATATTTGTTTATCCAAGTTCCCCTATTCCTATCGATTCTTCTGCTAGTAAATAACGTTTAATTTAATTGATTAATTAATTATTATTGTTTTTTATAATCTTCTGAAGCGCCTAATAAAATAAATTAAAATGGTTCAAATAATAGTTTTTATTTATAAAATTTTCATTTTTTTTAGTGTATAAATGACGTATAAATTGCCCCATTCTATACTCTTCTTTCATAGAAAAACCTTTAATTATTAAATACATTTTTTATAAATAATTTATATTTAAAAATTAATTTTAAAAATCTTATAAAATAATTTAAATTTTGCTTTTAAATCTATATTATATAGGCCTAAATAATAATAAAATTAATAACACGTTCATACAGCCTATCGCAGTTGTTGTTTTAATGTTTTTTAAATTTTCTTTTAAAAACACCCAAAAAATTGTAAAGAAAAAGTAATTCTTATTGAAAATGTATTTGAAAAAGTTGATTTTTGAAGATTTTTTTAAACCATATTTTAATTAATTTTAGTAGAAAAATACACTAAACCCTCTAAAAGGTTTATACTAAATCTCCTAAATTGGCTTAAAAATTCCAAATTTCCAACTGGAGCAGACTTACAAATATTCGTGAAATACGACAGACAAACGGACGGACGAATAGAAATTTCTAAAATTAAAATATACGTATATATATATCTAATTTTTATAAGTGTAAATCAATGAAGACAAGTCGGATGATATGATTTTACGAAATTTCTTGTGAAAACTTGTAATTAACGTATTTAATTAATGATAAAAGTAATTAAACGGTGATTAAAATTATAAATATAATCATAACTATATAAATTGTAGCGACTTTCCAAAAGTAAGAATCAGCCGGGATATCCTTGATAACATTAAACCAAGAATTTATTTATTGTAAATCTTTTTTTAGGGGAAAAAGGGAAAATGTTATTTCATAAATCAGTTATTAATTGTTGACATTGAGTAATTACGGTCATTTAGCGAATTTATTAAGGAACACGTAATGATAGTGATTAAAGTAATATTTAATACGTTGTCCGTCGATAGATCAAAGTGTGTCACACCACTTCCTCTTTTATAAAGATCATAAATGTAATATTTCAACACCATCCTTTTAATTTATTCACAATTAACATCAGAAAAATATTAATCTCCCCCATTTACAACCAAATATTTTCGAGATTTTAACTAGGAAAATCTCCTATTCTTAGTGTAAAACCTTACACCATGCCAATTTCTTGTGGAAATTGGATAAATAACGCTATTAATTGTTGCGTTGACTAACACTTGGGCCGCTGTTTATACTTAACACCTCGACCTGTTGTGTAGAGGAAAACTTGGAAACTAAATGGTCCATAATTTTCGTGATAAATGGCTCAAATTCCTCATTACAAATGACCCATAATGTATGAATTTTTATTGTTTTTCTCGAGTTTATTTATTTATATTGTTAATGCTGAGTGAGAAATTAGGTAAATATATATATTTTTTAATATTTAAAACAATATTTATTAATTTATAATTATAAATTCGATAAATTTTCCGATTTAATTTGGTGACGAACTGAATAAACGTGAGCCCGCCTACGTTAGAAAAAGACATTTTTTAGTGTTAATTAACGAAAAGATTTGGGTCCTCTCGTGCATTTTTGATACGTATGAGTCATAAACTGGGTATTTTGCATCTTTACATGCAAATGTTTAGGTATAACATCCGGCATTGCTTCGTACGGTACAACATGTAATCGATTCTACTTTATGTTTAATTGTGGAATATTCTGCATTGGTAATTCGATACAGGAAATCGCTTAACGTGTTCAAATTATAAGAAACTCAATAAAGATAGATTTTTATACATGCAAATTTAAATATATTTTAATTTAAAAAAACAATAAACATTGCCAGAATTTGTTTATATTATTGTTTTAAGTAATGGAAGTAACTTACTTAAGTAACCGGTTTGAATAATAATTAAGCTTCATTATTTGGTGATATTTGCATGATTTTTGAGTAAAAAGATGTGTTTTTTGAGTAGCTTTAAGTGTTAAAGAGTTATATTTGTCGGCGTATTTACTGAATCTTCCATTTTATGCTCTTGAATCAATTGTCTTGTATCGACTACCGTGGCCTATCTGCGCACTGTACAGTACATAACTAGTGTTTTTAATCATAGCTTATGGCTGTTCGGTTATGGCTTCAACTTCTGCTTAATACTGTTCGGTTGTGGTTCCATATTCCATTTATGGTTCTGCAGCTTACGATTTTCTACTTTTAACTTCAATTTGCTCTAGGTTTTCCAGTTGTAGCTTGTAATTCTATTTAAAATTGTTCGTATTGTGTGTTCGCTTCCTTGTTTCTCGCTTGAAGTCCTGTTTATGAATGTTCAAACTCTACCTTCGAGTCCCGAAGGCTGTTCAGTTTATTTTCAAGTCCTGTTTGTAGTTGTTTCTCACAGACTAGAGTTTCAAATTCTGAAGGTTGTTCGCTTTACCTTTAGATCCAGCTTCAATTTCTGGTTAGAGCTGTCCAGTGTAATTTAACTTTCTCCTGTTAATTGTTCAGTTTAGCTTCACTTTCTGCTGATATTTATATAAATTGTGTTCGTATAGGCTTCGATTTCTATTTAAGCAATGGAAGCAGCCATCCTATGCTTGGCCACAGACCCAAATTTATCCACTTCCAGTTTCTAGTTAAGTAATTACGACTTAAATTACCACTTTCCTTATACTCCGAGGATAAAATGAAAGAACAAAGAACTCTTGCTGTTCAATAAGATGAATTAAATTGAAAAATAACAATGTGTGATGAGAGGGCACGAATATTAATTGGTTTATATAATTTAAATGATGCTAACTCATTGTTTACGTGCGTACATACCTACATACATACATACGTTAAAATATGTTTAAAGAATAAATTAAGTTCAATATATAATAACTTCATTTATAAATATCATCATAAAGTAACTTTAGAAAATTCCTCTAAAAATATTTGACTTTTTTACATTCGCAGTTGCGGAATAAAGCTTTAAAAAATACAAATTAGATTATCTTTTTGTATTTTTTGTGAGTTTTAATAGAAATACGTGCCATAAAAGCACGCGATAGGCCATAATATCTTACTGCCTGGCATTAACAAATATGAATACATTAAGAAAATAACAGCATAAAATTTAATGTCATTTATCTCAAACTACAGTATAATCACCTTTAACAGTTGACTAATTAACAGGTTTCTAAGCAAAAATATATATTAATTTTTGAAATTGCTAATTAGCATATATCTATGCTCAGCACCGTTATATTTTAAGTGCATAAGATGCTCTCGATAAGTAAAATGGAGAAATTATCTTCACTCCTCATCTATAAATCAAACAACCTTAAATTAAGTAAGATCTTTACTTTTATTTTCGTAAATTATAGTGAAACCTTTTAAATTCAGAAATATGAAACTGTAAATAAGCTTTACAGACACGTACAGATTGTTATGAAAGGTGTGTAATACCCCTTTCTAACGAAGGTAATTTCTCATTTAACTTTCCGTGAAAGTTGTCATCCTAAAAAAGCATTCATCATGATATAATTATAGGATATAATCTAGATATTTATTTACCTGGTTTTGAAATCTAAAAAATTTGTATGTGACGTCATTAGCTGTATATTTAAGTACGGTATAAAGAAAATACCCATGAACAGAAGAGGGAATCTTTATGTCATGGTTAGAAACTTTCCTCCTCGATTACGGTAGGAAATTTTTCAATTTTTGATTATTTTTTAATGTTTTTACATCCATAAATAGTCTCTAAATCGTTTATAATCGTTTCTAAATTCTAAAATTAGTCGCTAAATCGCCTGGAAGGTGACTAAACACGTTACATTTTGTATTAATTAACTTGATCTTCTTGATGGATAGATGCTAATTTTTGTAAGAAAATGTTATATTTTATTAATTAATTTTTATATTTTTATGTTAATATGCTTGTTTGAATTGCATAAATGTATGTTTTTATGTATAAACCTAGTTAAAATGTGATGAATTTCTTGCATTGGAATAACACGAATCCCTTAGTATCAGGAATAGAATGAAATATTTATATAGTTTTTTTTAAATATAAAATAATAATATTTAATAAATAATACATTAAAAACATGTAAATATTATTTATTATTAAAATTTATTATAATTGGTGAGATATACAACACTTATTTTATTGAAAAAATCAAGCAGAGATACCTGTTTAACTTATGCAAGTAATCATTTTTTTTCCATAATTATATATTAAGTACCGGGCTAAAATATTATTACATATGATAATTTTTATATAATTAAAATAGATAAAGCTATAAAAATTTATAATTTAATAGAGTTCATTAGATAGAAACTATTGACGTAAGTGATTTTGTGTGTTTTGTGATTTCAGGAATGAGTGTTCCTCCCAATGGCAATAACAGCGCAGCAAACGTAGAGGATCAGTGCAGTCGAGGATCCGGAAAACCCCCTAAAGTATGTGGTGTATGCGGCGATCGTGCCAAAAGTTACCATTTTGGTGGTATTTCGTGTGATAGTTGCAAAGCATTCTTTCGAAGATCCGTCCAAAACGAAGCCTACAAAAATTTCCATTGCCCATACGAAGGCAAATGTGAAATCACCATAAGTTCGAGGAAATGTTGCCAGTATTGCAGATTCCAAAAATGCGTATCCATAGGAATGGAGAAGGGATGGGTGATGACAGAAGAAGAGAGGATGCAACTGTTGAGGAGCAGAATGGAAAAGAGGCAAAGGCAAGAAGCTGCTGCTGCTGAAGGCGATAGAATGAGGCAAAGACGTTTAAGTATCGTAGAATACGAACCAGACGTTAACGAA
Organism: Centruroides vittatus; assembly: GCF_030686945.1. Classification (NCBI taxonomy): domain Eukaryota; kingdom Metazoa; phylum Arthropoda; class Arachnida; order Scorpiones; family Buthidae; genus Centruroides; species Centruroides vittatus. The sequence continues at coordinate 259,011 of NW_027122237.1, read as the reverse complement.
TTAAGTAAATATTTAAGCGAAGACGATGTTAGAACTATAGAAATTCTGGTTAATTCGTACGAAATGAGTTATAGAGATATATCGTTTAGTGATCAGCTACAGAATCGTAGCATAGAAAGGACTAGAACTGAAATACTTGATATGTTTTTTACTGTTATTAAGCAATTTGCACATTTCGCTCAAAGACTCGATTCTTTTTCAAAGATCCCCCAAGCCGAGCAAGAAGTTCTTTTAAGAACTGGTGTTCTAGAACTGTGTTTCATAAGAGGAGCCTACGCTTACGACGAAAGGCACTGCTGCTGGCCCGATAAACGTAAATCTTTATACAGAGATTCGCCCATACTGGTGTTCGAAGACATGAAAAAGTTAGTATCGCCGACACTATACGAAAAACACATGAAATTTATATACAGTGTGAAAGAACTAGAACCAGACGAACCTACAATAATGCTATTACTAGTTATTGTTCTTCTAAGTCCGGACAGACAGGGTCTAGATAAAGTGGACGTGGTGGCATCCGAGCAAGAGAGGTTTTATATATTGATGAAGAGTTACATGAACTGGAGATACGGGCCAGAAAACACTACAATTCTATATCCTAAATTACTCTTGAGGCTTCCGGATTTACGCGAACTAGCGGATGCCCATACAGATTACCATTTAAGGCTTGCCAAAGAGGAACTCGAAGAGATCCAACAACGTTTATCTTCTTTGAAAATCGTGTCTAGTGCAAGCAATCAAAGTATCGAATCTCTACCCATGACATCATCTAGTTTAGAGGTAAGTAGCGTGTTTCATAGGCCATGGTGTATGAGGAAGGATGCATTGCAAATCGTAGGACCTATCTCACCACTTTCACCAGAAGAAGAATCTAGTTCGAGCGAAGGCTCCGAGAGATTTACACCGATAAGAAGTTGAGATCTTTACAAAAATCCAAAAAACTTCACCTATGATATCTTCATCCGTCCATTTAGAGAATTTACGATCTCACAAAGTCAGATGCATATCTTTTTTAATTAGCTGTGATGGATTTTCAAGAGGACATCTTCAACTATTTAAGTCTTCGTTAAATTCTTATGGAGGAAAAAGATTCAAAAAATTCACGTTTTTTGATCTTTATCAAAGTGATTGTAAATTAATTTTAAAGTTTATTCTCTTATATATATATAAATATATATTTATCCCAAAGGGAAGACAATTCTAAATTGTGATTCAAAAGTATACGAGAGATAAAACAGGTTTTTTAAAAATTATACACACGAAAAAAAGAATTTAACGGAATTTTTCTATCGATAAATTAAGCACATTTGCATTTACTGTCTCAGGTTTTGTCATTTCTTATACAGAAAAAAAATTAATAATAATAATAATATTAATAATAAAATTATTTATGCTTCTGTGATGAATTCTTAATTTTAGAATGCATTTTTATTTATTTATTTATTATTTTTGGCGGTTAGGGTTTTTGAAAATGGCTAAAAAGATTTTTTATATAATATTTAATTTCTGTGATTCCTATTTTTTATTAAATAAAAATCGTTAATTTGAATAAAGATTTATGTTCAGATGATGTGGGCTCTCTGTAGGAAAACTGGAGTGAATACACTTACAGGGCCTACAATTATTAAATTAATTGTTTTAATTTTATGTGTAGAAGATCATCTAATTATCATTTTAATAAGAATTTTGTTTTTTGAAGGAGATATTTGAGTATTTCTTATCATCTCTCTCTCTCTCTCTCTCTTCTCATTAGAATCTGCTAATTAATTTTAAAAAAATATAATCTTTTATTTATTTATTTAGTTTTTTAATATAATTCACCTGCTAAGCAGGAAATTTATAACAGAATACTTTTTAAATTAATCTTCCTAACAACTTTTATCAGTAAAATCGTACAGAATCCTTTAAAATTCGGGGTTATTAACAGGAATCACCATTAAGGTCGAAGCTTCTTTTAGACTAAATTCCACCCTATCTCCATCTTCTTTTTTTTTTTTAATTTAGAGATTTATTCTAAGAAATCCGGTTCTAGTCCTTCCTGATAATTTAATAGTGTGTTTACGATCACAGGTTTTCTTTTTATATTTTTTTTTTTAAAGAAAGAATTTCCTGCCATGTACAGTACCCATAAGTAAATGGATCTACACACATACACACTCACTTGTTAACGTGTCTGGTATTCGATACAGTACGTGTTCCTTTAATGGAACTTTAAAATCTTGATGGGTCTCAACCGTTCTACAATGTCCTATAACGAACTAGTTGGTCCCACAAATTTTATCCCGTTTCAGACAGGTGTTATGCTTCCACCTGCGGCTACCGTTCTGCACGCAATCAAAGAGAGTAGAAAAAAATACCACAAAACTTTAAAGGAAAAAAAATGCCACCTCACACCTGGCCTCCAAGCACTGCTTCCAGCACCAAGTTAGTTCGCTGAACCTTAATTTGTATATGAAATTTAATTTAATGTATTCCACATTAAAAATGAGATTAAGTATTTTATTATTTTTTTAAATCTTCTTTATTTATATAAAAGTTTTTAAAGTTTACTTTATGAATTTTTATATAATTTACATATTATACTTTTAGATTAAAGGGTTTTTTTTATACAATTAGAACTAAAAATTAGGCTGTTGGCTCCAAAATTGCTATGTGAAGTAATACAAGTCAAAGCTTTCGTGTAGATCATTTATCATGTTTAAAACAACCTTTTTTTCCTTTAAAAAATTCACTTTAAAATCGAAATTTTCTTGTTTTTTATATATATAAAAAGTGGATTTTAGTATTTTCTATAAACCTCTCTTCGTTATGTGATGACTTCATAGATTTAATTTATGAATTTTTCTAAAACTTATATATTTTACTCTTAAATTAAGGTTTCTTCTATATATTTTTGAGATTATTTTCTACAGTACTTTATAATTTTGAAGCAAAAAGTTCAATTTTTGCCCTCAAAACACCACGAAAAGCAAGAAAAGTCAATACTTTGTCAATTCCGAATGTCAATTTCGAATGTGATAAATGACAAATAATGTGTATAAAAACACATTATTTGTCATTTATCACATTCGAAATCCTGTTTTTTAAATAAAAAGCCATTCTTAAATCAAAATTTTCGCTTGATATTTTACTTTTAAGGTACTTTTTTAGACGTACAAACTATTTTTTGTCACTTAACAACAAGCTTAAACATTAATTTTTCCCCCTTTGATTCGAATTATCCCTCAAATTTTGACTGGAAAATTAATTTTAAAATAATATAATTAAATTGAAAGATGTATGAAACCATTATTATAATAATTATTTCCTAAAAACCACTTAATTAAAAAATCCAGCTGTTTATTATAGAGGTTAATTAAAGTAAATTATAGCTTTCAATTTATAACATTCGCTTATTTATTACATTATTTATTATATAAAATTACAGTTTAAAACACAAAAGACGTTAAATATACATAAAATAATTATATAAAAGTGTTTTCTCGTGTTAATTTAGTAAAAATATTTTTTAAAAAATGGATCAATTTGTAAGCTCATTCTCTGTACTTTATAAGCGGAAAATTGAATTAAAACACAAACAATTATGTATTTTTGTATTATTTTTATATATTATATCATTTAAATAAACCAGAAACCATGAAAAGTTTAAAAATATGTATAAATATGCGAGTTACGGTATGATAAATAAACCCATTTACGTGACAATCATTACATTTACGACCCTCCACATATTTTGGTCTATGGCATCATACACGATACAGGAATGCCCTAATTTAGCTGTCCGCCAAATTTCGACTACACCCCCGCATCTAGAAGACAGACAAACAGATAGGAACCAAGAATTTGCCCCACCTTACCACCAGTTTACAAAGAGTTCCTTTTATAACGCTACATTCAGCTTTGGTAAGGGGGAAATCCCCAGAAAATATCTTACAATCCAGGTGTTGTTTTCATGTATTTATATATTTTAAATCTTGTATCTTGTATGTGTATATTTAATGCCGCTTCTTTTAATGTTAAGTGAAAATATTCTAGTGGAATTTTCTTGCTACAGACATGAGATGTGTTCTATACTTTAACAAGTAAGACAAGAGAGAGGGGGAGAGACCCTGTGAACTCGATAGGTGCAGTCAAACAGGGTCTAGGAATCGTAAGTTGATATTGATGATGTAATATGCAAGTAGGATATTTAATATCACGTAAAATGAGATGGCGTGATTCACTGGTATGTGTACACAATGCGTTTAAGAAACGCGATTGTTCATAGTTAAATGAGTCAATATTAAATCCCTGTTCCTCCCCCTTTCTACCGCTTACGTAAGGTGTCATTTTTAAACTTATTTAAGGCTTAAAGGAATCTTTTATTTTTCCTTAACACGTGGTTTTAAGGGGTAATTATATTTACAATTTTATAAATATTAACACGTGGCAAATTTAAGTAAGACACCAGCTACATCGTCGTCATCGTGTGATAAAGTGAATCATAAACATTCTGGATGATTTTTTACATAACATAAGATAGATATTAAAATTCATAAAATGATCTCATTCGTTACATACCGCTTTACATGTCTTACGCGTTTAAACACGTGTGCTTTTAAAGGAATAATATTCTTTATCTTTATGTCTTATACTTCTAACCTTTACTTTAAATCTGTTTACAATTTTAACATACTTGATATATAAAACTGTGGTTTACACAATAAAGTGAGGTACAGCATGATATACTTAACATAAAGTGAGGTACAGCATGATATATTTAACATGAAGTGAGGTACAGCATGATATACTTAACATAAAGTGAGGTATAGAATGATATATTTAACATAAGCTGAGGTACAGCATGATATACTTAACATAAAGTGAGGTATAGAATGATATATTTAACATAAGCTGAGGTACAGCATGATATACTTAACATAAAGTGAGGTATAGAATGATATATTTAACATAAGCTGAGGTACAGCATGATATATTTAACATAAAGTGAGGTATAGAATGATATATTTAACATAAGCTGAGGTACAGCATGATATATTTAACATAAAGTGAGGTATAGAATGATATATTTAACATAAGCTGAGGTACAGCATGATATACTTAACATAAAGTGAGGTATAGAATGATATATTTAACATAAGCTGAGGTACAGCATGATATATTTAACATAAAGTGAGGTATAGAATGATATATTTAACATAAGCTGAGGTACAGCATGATATATTTAACATAAAGTGAGGTATAGAATGATATATTTAACATAAGCTGAGGTACAGCATGATATACTTAACATAAAGTGAGGTATAGAATGATATATTTAACATAAGCTGAGGTACAGCATGATATATTTAACATAAAGTGAGGTATAGAATGATATATTTAACATAAGCTGAGGTACAGCATGATATATTTAACATAAAGTGAGGTATAGAATGATATATTTAACATAAGCTGAGGTACAGCATGATATATTTAACATAAAGTGAGGTATAGAATGATATATTTAACATAAGCTGAGGTACAGCATGATATACTTAACATAAAGTGAGGTATAGAATGATATATTTAACATAAGCTGAGGTACAGCATGATATATTTAACATAAAGTGAGGTATAGAATGATATATTTAACATAAGCTGAGGTACAGCATGATATACTTAACATAAAGTGAGGTATAGAATGATATATTTAACATAAGCTGAGGTACAGCATGATATACTTAACATAAAGTGAGGTATAGAATGATATATTTAACATAAGCTGAGGTACAGCATGATATATTTAACATAAAGTGAGGTATAGAATGATATATTTAACATAAAGTGAGGTGTAGCATATTTTACCTTCATATCGTACACTTTTTAAAATTTTTATATCTCATTTCTTATATCTTTAACTCGTATTTTTACGTTTTTGACATATTTCATACATAAAAGTATAGTTTAGAATACATTTCCCTGTTATATCTTACATAAGGCATACATTTTCTAATTCTCAACATGCTTGTCATCGTATATACATAAATGAAATAAAGCACACTTAATTTATATATAAACTTATATATACACTTGGCATATTATCAAGCTTATATTTATGGTAAAATTTCGATTTTAAATTTTAACAACATTCCACTTTACCTATGAATGATAACCAGTTATGTTAAGTAACAGCTCAATCGATGTTAAAAACTCCACTAATTTACATATCGAATAATCTGTTTAAGCATCATCTCACCCCTCGCAACTCATCCAGTGCAAAATAATTATATTTCAAAATAAGATCTCGCATAGATTTTGTATAGGAGAAGTATAATTAAGATTCAAGCGTAACAAATTTTGATAAATTGTTACTTGTACACTACATATAATAATAATAAAACACTGGATAATTTAACTGTCAATTTTACGTGTTTAATTACTTCAACGTAGTCACGAATTATATATTATTGTTGTTATTATTATTATTATTATTATTAAAGTATACAAACGAAGATTCGAATCAATTCGTGTGTTTTAAAATATTTAAGAAAAAAAAGACAAGAAATTGTCTTGTTTATCAACAAGACTAAATTTCTTTCCAGTTTCTACAGTTCTTTCTTTAGCTACACTATCGCATACCAGAATTACTTACGTGTCGACAAACTGACGTTCTTCGTAGGCGTTCTAAACTACGTTTTCCAATATGACGCACGCTGCCAGAAAGATCTTTGTGATCAAGAATAGAAGACGACTTTACTCTTTAGTATTCTATTGTCACGCTATTTATTTTAGTATATAAAATAGAGGAACCGAGCGAAATTTCTTAAAATAGAAGGCGAATGGTTAAATATTACGGTGTAGACTTCATTATTTATTTAATACGCATTTTTCACACCAAAAAAATTATCATTTATAATTTATCATCTGGTGTTCTTAGTGTACTTGGAAGACATAAAAATCAACCGAATGAGAAATAATTATCGAACAATGAAGCTAAAGGTTTCGCTTCATGGTTTGCAACTGTTTTACAGGAAGTCTTATAATAGACTAGACTACTATTATCTATAACAAAACCGTATAAGCCTTATAACTTTTTAAGTCCGTAATGAATGGCAACGTCTCCTATAAGTAACACTCCACGTTCGTTATGAATAACGGAGTCGTAGTTTCCGTAACACCTATACAACCACCCCCACGCCACCACCTTTACGTCAATAGTCTCTAGAAAACGTAACACGTGAATATCTCGCGGAATTAATGACGTAATAATCAATTACCCGCTAAATATTCGCTATGTGTTACGTAAAGCAGACTAAACACAGGATATATTTATAAGAATATGTGGCAAGAAGATATAATATTCTATAAAATAATGAATATTTTACAGAAAAAAGCATATATTTGAATATTTTGCTATAAATTAAAATAATAATAATAAATTAATAGGAGTCTGGAGAAGGAAGTAACAACACGTTAATAATTGAAACATCTTTCTGTTCTTTTGGCAAAAAAACCCGACAGCTGTCACATTTAAAAATCATTTTTATTCAATTATTCATCGATTTAGAATATATTTAAAGGAAGAAAATTAAAATTATTTTATCAGATTAAATTTAATTATCGCCTTGTTTTAGAGTTGGAAAAAAAAAACACTATTATTACGAGCTTACAAGCTGACAAAACTGTAAATATTCTTAAGAAAATATTCCAAATTCTAATAAATAATCATTTAATAAGCCTATTAATATTCGAGTCTAACAAGATAAATAATTTTTATCTAAATTTTCGTCTATTAAACTTAAATAAAAAATTGTTTAATGAGCGTAACTATAATTGATACATTGTCGCAAATATTGTTGCAAACGCGTGAAGAATTCAAAATTATAATTATAAAAAGTATTAAAAAAATTAGAATGGTGTCTAATTTATTCTTAAAAACTTACTATTATCCTGTCAAAATTGTTTAACAATATTAAACAATAAATTTTTCAACCGGTAGTACGCGACCCCCCAAAAGACGCAAAACGTATTCTTTATAACGTCAAGGTTTTCTAAAGGTCGAGAGGTTGGGAAGTTTAGTTATAATCTTATTTTCTCGTGTTAAAAAAAATAATATAAAGATATTTAATATAAACTAATTCCTGCACGTGTTGTGTAATAAGGACAAATAATTTCCTAGCGATTTAAATTAGTATAATTATAAAATAAATAAAAAAAAAGACTAAATAATTTTGTTTTTTCTGGAGTACCTCTAGGGTTAAATAAATAGAAACGAGTAGAATTTAGAAAAAGAAAAAGAGAAACAGGCTTTTAAAGATATACAATTTTAATAGTTTGCTTCTGAAATTTCGAACATCTGCTTCCAATATTTATTGTCACACTTTCCTTGTTTTAGTATTCAGTAGCTTGATGAGAGTTGAGAATTCTCTCAACAGAAATCAAATTTATCTACTTGGTTGAAGAAAGCTTTCAAGCAATACTTTTTCCCATGTTCGGGTAAGTTATATTCTGTCAAATCAGCTGGATTTTCTACAATGTAATGCATTTCTTGTAAGGATATCGCTCTCTACATCTGTAATCTTTCCAGTTGTATTTTCATAGTTTAAATATTTCAAGTTCTTCGTCTTCGACTTTAATCTTTTCGAGCGATGTTTCGCTAAAATTCTTCGGGATATCCACGTTAAATTAATTATATTTTGTTGAAGATATGATGCTCTTGTAATGATATACCTGATCTATTTAGACTTGATATCCAAACCCTTTTTAATGATATCTTGCTTCAATTTAACCGTTCAAACAATGATCTTTTTATGTTCAACAAAGTAAATTTTATAGAAGGTATCTTGCAATGTTCACGCCTTGGATATCTCTCTTTATTTTAAAATAATATCTTGCTTATTTATTTACTTGAAAAAGACACTGTGGCCATTAGGCCTTTTTCAAGTGTCTACCAACAACCATTTAATCCGCAGCTTTTCTTCTCGAAGCAATTAAATTTTACTTGACATCCAAACCTTTTGTAAATGGTGCCCTTTTTAACGATATTATACTTAAATTTAACCATTCAAACCGTGTTGAACCAAGTAAATTTTGTAGAAGATATCCTACAGCCTACAGTGTAGATATACTGTATACATATAATCGAGCCCATTTTTCGATATTAAAGCAACAATATTCGTATATACCTCGCACTAATTGCTGTATATCTCTTGAAGTGATATCAAATTTGGATTTAGGAACGTGAAAATACTATTTATCAATCAAATTTCTTATTTTTTAGTTCTGTAAGTATAAAGATATTTCTTCCAAGAAAACTTTCGTTTAATTGATTTATTAAATATTATATTTAATCGAATTTAAATAGAAATTAAGCAGAAATATTTATATATATTATAATATTTTGTTTCTTTTTTAAACTCATTTACAAAGGAATGCTTCTTTATGACGTATGTCTTCTTCGTCACAAATGGGTTTACTCTTCTACAAAAAACTTCGGAAATTTTAATATATGTTATCCAAATGGAAGAAGCTTACATTATCTGAGATATAAGTTATTTTTTATGCAAATTATCGTCCTTACCATAAATAAGATAAGCATCTTTATTAGTTCTAGATCGAAAGAACACGATTCAAAAACGTTTCCTGCTAACCTTCAGACAAACGAACCATAAATTTTGAATTTTTCAGAGAAAAAACCACGTCTAGTATCTATTTTCTTAGAAAATTTATAAGCATGTTTTTATATTAAAGAGTTATTAAGTTATCTATAAGATAAATTCGACTCACTCGATAACGTTATCATCGTCATCCATTGAAAAAGCTTGCATATATATTGATAAATAACTTTATACTTTAACTTTTTCTTTGCATAAAATGTTACCAAATGTTGCAAAAATAAAAACAAATATTATACAAATTATATATATAACCAGAATTTATGCAATACGAACGAACGTACGAAATGTAAACAGAACTTCGAGTCGATAGTAGATGTGTATCACGTTCCGAATTAAAGAAAAATCCCTCATTAATGTGTAATTAAATTATTCTAGATAAATAAGAAAAATTATTATGGTGATCCATAGAGGAGATTCAAGCCATTTCAAGCCCTTTCTTCATCTAGATAAATCGATTTACCAACGTCGTCGATGGAGGAAGAAAAGATAAAATCGCCAAATGTCAAGAAATTTATTGGTGATCAATAAAATTCACCAGGAAAAGTAAATAAATTTTGATAGCCTTCATCTTTAATTTTTATTTTTTTATTTTTTAGAAAGCACTTTTTGTAGGGACGGGATCATTTCTCTGGAATTCGAATATTAAACGGATCTGGAATACTTAGTGAACTTAATTATCTTATACAATTTACTTAATATATTAAATTTTAAAAATTTGGGGTCTATCCTACTCATTCTCTTGTCACAAATTAAACAAGAGGTACTGAAGAGCCTTCCACGTGTAGGCTACGGAGGACACAATACCATCGACAAAAAAATTAACAATATGTATTATGGCTGACCAGACGTTGTACGATCGTCGTGTTCGAATCTCGTATACTTTCTAGTATTCTAGAATCCCTTATCTCTAATTCTTTAAATTTCTTTTTTAAATTATCAAGCCGAACAATCGATCCCGCAATTACTAGACGACACTTTATACCCGTATAAAGATAATTAATAATAGAAAATCGCGATTAAAGTACGAAAATTCATATAAATTAAGTGTTTAAGAATGTTATCTTTAATGTAAATTATCGTAAAAGATTCATATAAATGCTTAGAGTGTAACAATTTTTTTTTTAAATGTGTAATTATTTAGCATACGTTGATAACAAGAAAATACCTCACAAATAATTTTAACTCTTGTACAATATAAAAATGCAAAGTTTATTTATTATTCGGACATCTTCAGACGAAATTTTTTTGATACTTTTATAACTTAAGGCAATGTCTGGTGGGGATTCCCCTTTTTACCAGTCTAAGTGCCAAATATGAGTTGCATTCAAATGAAGTGTTCTTGGAATTTAGTCGGAAGATCGAGTGAAGGTTGTGTCAATAAATCCAATAAATTCTGTCTCCATCGTGAGCGAATTCAAATATATATATATATATTAACTACTGGCCAAGTAAAATGCAACACCGTGCAATATCTACAGTCCATCAGGGTGTTGCATTTTACTTGGCCAGCAATGTATTTTTTTCAACAAAATTCGTATCAAGTGTGGCTCGACACCACGAAAAGTAATCATTTTATGTAAATTTAACTATCTTCAGCATCACCTGCGAATACAAATTGAGCTACTGAACCTAAATTTGGACTCAAATCTACCTTTCCAAATTTTAAATATGGTTAATAATTTGGTTAAAATGTGGATAATAATTTTTTCCAGTTAAAATTTGATATTTAAACACCGTATATTCTATTTAAACACAGTTTTTTTTCATTTAAAATCGTCAAAATATTAATTAAGTGGCATTAATTAGCTTCATAAAATACAATAGCAGGCAACCTGATAATAGAAACTAATTCGATGCTCCATTTTGTTGTACAAATATGAGAAAATGGAGTGGCCTACTTAAATTTTAATTAAAATTAATATTGTTTTAGATTTTAATTACTTATTTATCGTTTTTAAAGCAATAAAATTTAATTATAACATAATAAACTTCATCAAAAATGTATACATAAAAAAACATGCTCTTAAATTAGTTACCTATAAGAATATTTATCGATAATTTAATCAAAAAACTTTAATTATTAATTAATTAATTTTTTATTTTAGAATTCTCACGTTTAGTTAAAACTTTAAAGTCAAAAATTAATTAATAAATCATTTTTCATGCGAATTTTTGCGAATCGTGCGGATTTTTTAATGTCAATTATATCATAATGCAATGACATTTATAGAATAATTATATACTTATCGAAGGGAGAATTTAATCACAACTTATAAACCTTTTTGGGCTGAAATGTGAAAAAACTGTAGACCTATAAATTCCTATTGTCGTCCAACTGTTGTCTGTCCTTTCTTAATCTCGAGAACGGAGCTAGATATATGAAAACCAAGACGGATATGGAAATATTAGATGCAGGAGGCCCCGATTAATTATATACGAACTTCCGGTCTAAACCGTAAGTCGTGTGATTTTAATTCGAAAATTTTTCCACAGAATGGAGTTACATAGATGATCAGTTGTCGGGGAAAGTATGATGTACAGGGGCAAGACTACTAATTTGAGATGGAGAGCATATATTTTAAATTGAATTATTAATATTTAACTCAAAAGACTGGAAAAAAATGTTAAAATTTAACTTAAAATTATTTTTTCTTGAACTCTAAAGTTATTTAAAGCTTTAAAATGTCTTAAAATCATAATAATTTTATTAATTTTATTAGAAAAAGTTTGAATAAATTCTTAATATAGAATTTCCTACTTCTATTAATAAATTTCCTTCATTTTCTACGAGTCATAAAACTTATATTTTGATGTAATTATAAGCAACAGGTAAGTGTATCATTATCGATTTTTCGACCAACTTATTGTAATAATAATAATTTGTTTACACTTAACACAACAAAGATGTAAGACTGAATGAGTTAAATAAAGACAGAGAGGAAAAAAATAAATAACTCTAATTTTCCTCGCAGCTATAATAAGAAATGTATATTATTATGTCACACAAGCTGTCAGAAAAATTTAAATTAAAGGGTTAACGCTCCAGCTTTTGAGGAAGACGAGAAAGAAAAGAAATCAATCCATAAATAGGTACGTTCCTACATGGAAATTAAACATTTTTCTTACTTATATGGTTGTCTCTCCTATCTAGGAATATATCTATTTATGTAATGAACGTATAGTAAAGTACTGTACATGTGTAGGTATATGCCTTGTAGAAGAATTAAAATGGTACGTGGCTAGGTGCAGTACATTCCTAAACAAGGTGCAATAGGTGCTAATGTAGATAAATAGATTTCTAGATAGTGTGTAAACAAACAGGAGAAGTCAAATGTATGATAAATATATTCTCCAAACAGACATTATAAACACTAATCTGTTTACAGTAGAAACACAATAAGCACGTTATAGTGTTTCTACTGTTCTAATGTTTCTACTATAAGCAGATTAGTGTTTCTATAGTGTCTTAGCCTGAAGAAACAAAGAAGTACTGTACACAAGAAGGCGCGTTTCTAGATAGACTGTAATCATTAGAAAATGTAAACAAGTTTATGATAGGTACTTTTCTAGACAGAAGAAAACATTACCGTAACTAAGAATAAAAATTTTATAAAATAATTATTAACACCTGCCATGTTAAACTTTACATTTTTCTATTCAATGTGCATGCGAGCCACTAATATAATTTATCCCCTTGGGCGTGCCATTGTTCCATTAATTCCATCGCAATCAATCTTGGTACAAAGATATGTAATCAACCTCTTCGTAGTAAGCCCACATTTGCTTCCAACGGCTCTATAATTCTTCCAAAATATTTACAACAATATCATGAATTTTTTGAGACAAACAGTTGAAAACTGCCTCCAGTTATATATAGATCTAATAAGAGGATCGACTTAGATTTTGGTATTTAAAAAAAAAAGAAACTTAATTGCCCATTAATATTCGTGTGTTGTTCCAGCTACTGTACATGATAGACTTAAGTGATTGTGATCTGTATTCTCTACTAATTTAGGGTTTCGCTTTCAAAATTTCAACATTAAAATCTTACCTTGTTCTTATTTTACCTTATAGTTGCAGGGTGTAGTGATTTTAATTATTTTTTCTAAAATATAAGCTGAAAAATCATTTATCTTCTTTTTATGTAAGGTCTAAGAGGTTGGGAAATTATGCATTAAAACTATACATCGTATACAAGTATAAAGTCAAAGTTTCTTAAATATAGTTATACATGAAAGAAAAATTAGAAAGATAATTAGGATTTTATTATACAGACTAAAAAACTCAGATCAATATCCATTAAAATTTGTATGTTGAGTTGATATTATATACATTCTTAACGCAACTATTTATCAATCGGTAGATCGCGGATCCCAAGGCATTGAGAAATCGTATTCCTGAGTTCATTACGCTGAAATTGAATTAATAAATGTAAGTTTAGTTATTTTGTTTACAATTCAAGTTTATTCTAATTTGAATTAATAAAATGAGTTTTAATTTTTTTAAGAAAAAGTATTTTAAAAAAATCACAAAATGATGTTGGAGAGAAGCATCATCTATAATCATTTTTATTGCATCATTTAGCAATAAAAATGATTATAGATGATGTAAAATATTTTAATTCACACGTAAATGAGTTTAATTTAAATATTTTGGTGATATTTAAGGATGTTCTTTGATACTTTTTTGTAAAAAAAATTTCGAATTTTTTAGAAGTTGTCCTTGATCTTTGAGAATATAGAAAAGAAAACAGAGCAGAACGATTTGTATGTGAGTGTTATATACTTGGCATTTATATAGTCTACCCTCTACTTAACCTTTGACCATTATCTGATTTAAAAAAAGAGGGAATTTCCCTTTTTGAAACTATTGATCAAGGTCAAAATTCCAACTCTAGCAACATATGAAAAATTAGCTAGGCGTTAACCAACTGTTAATTGTTACTGTATAATTATACAAAATTTATTTATAGAATATTTAAAATAAATTATTGATAATACTTAATAACAATATTTCTGAATCCTAAAAATAAATAAAAAGTTATTTTTTCACTACGAATCGCATTAATTTACAAAGAGGTGATGACACTAAAAAGCATAAATTTACGTAGAGTAGGCCATAAAAAATAAATAAATAAATAATTTTATTTAAAGTAAAGGTGTTAATTGTTCTTTTTTAAATGCCTACAATAAAAGTAAATGCATTTTTACTTTCAATATGTAAAAGTAGATGGATTTAGATAACTTGTAACTGCCGAAATTTTTACGTATTTGAACCCCGTGACCTCTGACTTTTAGTAGAAATTGTGCAGGAAATATATACGATTCATTCGAGTACTTTCCATCAAGGTCACCTTGTCTATGCGAGAACAATAGAACTACACACTGTCCTAGGTGTCTGTGTTTCCTGCTCAAACTTGACTACATAATAAAAGGAACCGATTTATTACATAGTAACTTTTTTTACTTAATTTATCTCTCAAATTTACATAAATTTCTATGTCGAATTAGCGATTATTTATTAGCAAAAATTAATTTTTTTTATGGTAACTTTATAACTGTCTGTCCGAATTTTGAGATGATAACGTTGAAGAGGTCATCTTCAAAAGTTAATACGAATTTATTGATAATTAAGGACCAAGTTCTACGTTAAAGGGATCAAGTGTAAAGTTTTCAAAATGTTAAAAAATAATTATTTGTCGCTGAAAATTGCTGAGTCTTGTTCAAAGTAGTAATTTTTAAATTGACAGGTGACATTAATTTATACAGTAGAAAAATCATTGCGAGCGTGTGACGGTGTAAAAACTATTTTAAAGACGTTTTTCACTGCAAAATATCTAATAATTTAAGGGGAAATTTATTTATTAATGTAATATTTATTAAAAACCAACATTTCCTCAGTAAATTAAAGAATAAAAATCGAAAGTTAGCATCCCCAAAATGGGATGGAGTTAGCATCTATAATGAAAAAATATATATATATATTGAGTATACAAATTAAATTTCGCTTATTTTATATAATAATTTAGAAGTTTATCTTTGTTTATTTACTTGTAAATCTCGGGTATGAGTACACAATGGAGAAATTCGGCACCGTGTTTCGGAGACTGTGCCTCTAAAAGATGAATGTAAACCGAGAGATCCCGTCACTTAGGAGACTAAAAAACGATTTTTATATATGAAAAATAAAATAAATTGAAATTTTTAATATAAATTTCACTAGTGTCTGCTTCAATAAGTATGAAAATCTATCATGTTTCGTGCTGTACGCTATCTGTTTTACCCATCGCAATCTCTTACTTTGACCAAGTTTTTGAAAGTAATATATTATAGATTCGCATTGTTTGATCATCCAAACGGTACTCTTGGGTCTTTATCATAAAAAAAAGGGAAAAGAAAATGAGTTCTAGTGTTGTGTATCTACTCTTCCGGATGTAGACCGGTTGATGCAGTACATACATAATAAGGCAGATTATATAATTATACTTGTTTCTATCGTTTAATGGTTGGGCCGCAAGATTAGATAATGGATTGTAGTACCTTTTTCTGTTGAAAGCTTCTACCATGTGTGACAGTGTGTATCATTCGGAGTTCCTCGAGGTGCAGCTTTCTAAAAAAAAAAATATATATAAAATAATAATAATAAATAACATATATATGGATAGAGCAGGTGTTGGCAATTGACAAAGAAACCAGTATGTTTAGCTTTTCTTTTTGTTCTATAACTTATAACTTGTTATTATTTTCATGTTTTCCTTATTACATACAACTTTCGACTAATAAAAATAATAAGGAGTAAGCAAAAACATTTTAAATCCTTATAAACAACACCAGTAAACAGGTATTATCTTCGGTCGAAACTACGTGCTCTACAGTGTGTTTTTTTATTGTTAAAAAGTTATTTTTGTTCTTAGAAGAGAGCTTTCAATGAAGTTCTGAATGATTTTTATTCGTTTTAAATGCCTTTGTTTTGATTTTTAAATCCGCGTGTGGTCCTTTCAACTGCTTTTTTCCCTGCAAAAATCACGTGATAGGCACCCGGTAGCTAATCTTTAACTAGTTGGGTGGATAGAAAAATTATAAAAGGCAATACAATGAAATTGTCTACTGTAGAAGGGGGTCGAAGAGGGGGTAGAAATCTTTAAGCATCACCCTGCGATATAATCAATCAAATTGTCGACTAGATCACACTTAATGATTGCATTGACACCACGATAGAAGGAGGTGATTTAACTGTTTATATTTTTATTATGTTAGGGAGCGAGGTATAATAATAATAAAATAAATAAATAAATAAAAAAATGGGTACATAATTAATACAACACAGTACATTCAAGTAAGCAATTAATGTTTATATACTAATTATAGATAATATAATTTGTATGTACAAATTACTGCGACCGTATACGATTAAAAAAATTAGTTTTACTGTAAATAATTATATATATATATATATTTATAAATTACAGATTAATATATGCAGATTTTATATCTAATTATACAAATTCTTTAAGCTGTATAAGGTGTCGTAAATTAATTTTTTTATACCATGATGTATTTAAGCTTAATTTTATGTCGGACCTTACTATCTTCGGTTGTTTAGATAATTCTACTTAAATGTGTGTGTGTGTATATATGCATATATAAAAAATAACTCGTAAATCACTTTTTGTATAATGTTTAGTAATGATTTTTCTTCTCTTGTTAGATGAAGTTGAGTCTTAGAATTCTAAATTCGACTTCTAAAATCGGAATTCTAGTTTAGGGTGTACTGTACATAAAAAAATAAAATAAAATAAAAAGTGGATCTATCAGAATTATGCATTAGATCTGTGTAATGCTTATTTATGTAATGAACCATTGCTCTTTAAATAATTAAACGAAGAAACATCTTAAGAATATTAAAACGTTTTCAACGATGAGAAGTTGAGTCACACCCTTAAGAATTTCACTCCAGAATTTCAAGATAAAGTAGGTCTATAGTTAAAAATTCATTTTTATTTTTTTAAATTAATAATAATTAAATTGTTTTTAATCGATATTCATTTGTTTGCAAATAAGTTTATGCATAATTTATGACAAAAAAAATGCAAGGTTTTATCTTAGAGGTTATGCATTTTGCATGACCAATATGTACGATTCTTACCGAGCACTGGGAGGTCTCTAGACAGAGACATTCTCTTCTGTCTAAAATTGATTGATTGATTGGACCCTTAAGGAATTGGGGGGTCCAGAAATCTGTGACGAAAGACGTATTCTTCGCTACGTACCGCTTAACACTTTAAATATCGTAACAGAGTTTTTAGTGCTTTAGATCAGTAAACAATGCTTAAAATAAATTATACAGCGCTTTTAATTGCCAAAAATTTAGATACCATTATACAGTTTAAACAATGATTTAAGTCATTAGAACGTTGTGTAATAAGTCTTAAGAGAGAGTAATTAGTGATATAAGCATTTTCATTAACGAATTACATCGTGTAATACCGTTCTATTCTTAATTGTGATTTAAAATATTGCTTAATATAGTTAGAAAACACAATTAAAATGGCGTGGAACGAAAAAAAATAAGAATATCACGGAAGTGTCTAGGATATTTCTTCGTTGTTGGAGTAAGTATATAAAAATGTCCTTGACAATAATGGTTTTGAGGTTTTCCCAAATGATTCGTGACCTATATAAATAACTCTTATCTTTATAAAATAATTCTATCGTTTTTCGGGATTAAATATATATATATATATATATTCTAATAATTATTTACGTTATACATAAATTATTTGTTATTAAATATAGTAACAATAAATTAGTTAAAATTTTAATATACTGTAAGGTTATTTCGTAAGAATGACTGTTTATTTTATACAATTACATGCAAATAGTAACGATAACGAATGATACAATGTTTAAAATTTAGATATTTTTTAACTTATAATATTTTATTAAACTTGTAAGGTTCTTTTTTTAGTGTTTAACCTAAATATTTAGAGTCTAATGATCTAAAATTAAAAGGTTAGCGATTTAGAATTAAGTATTAATACTTAGAGAATAAAGTTTTATTCCTCAGGATTAGATATTTAGAGAATAAGGAGTAAAAAGTTAGCCTCTAATCTCTAAGCATTTAGTGATAAGTTTCTAATTTTTTTTAGTATGTTAAATAATTATTATCTTACTAATTACATAATAAATTATAATTCTACATTTCTTTAAATTTTACACAATTAAAGCGTATAGAATTAGAGGTAAGATAATTAAAAGGAGACAGAATTATTTGACACGTAAAAAATGAAATATTTAATCAAAATATACGAATAAAGTCGTGTATATTTTAGAAAGTTAAAAATTAGCTTGCCTGTAGAAAATAAAAAGAAGTAAAAGAAGAATAATAATGTAATTTAAAAGTAGGACCTTCACAAGCAAAACGCCTGGGGTTATTTCTCATTGAATGAAGCAAGCCACACTTTTCACGGTATCCAGGTGCTAATTAAAGGCTAGGTAACTAGTGAGTTAATGTGTTTCTGCCATCACTTACTGTATGAAAATGCATTTGTACCGTAATTTCCGTGACAAGTGTGATCTCGATTTAGGTTTATACTTATTGTAAGTATCTATAAGTACAGGTTTGGATAAATCTTTTTTCTATTTTACTTGGCAATAATAACAGGAAGCGAAGTTTCAATTACGTAAAATTGATCTCTACCCTTAATTGTTTTATTCGTATACAAAATCGTGTTAAGTACCCTCTTACCAGAGACATTTTTCTAAGTGAATTATAATATTTTCGCTCGTTACCCGATGTTTAGGGAAGGTCTCTTGCCTTTTTTTTTACCCCTCCTTGCTTATTTTTTCCCCTAAAAAATCATTACTGTTTCTAATCAACTATTATATATACATATGTGTTCTTTTGTTTTGGTTAAACGAGTCGTTTAACTGAGTGTAATTAAAATTCTTTTGTAGAATGGAATTAATGATTTGTATGACATTAAACGAGAGAAACGTATGCGATTCTGTTAAATTAAAAAAGAATGTAAAATGAAATGTTTAAGGCCTTTAATTAAAAGAAATTATCGTATTTAAAAATCAGTTTTAATTATTTATTTCTTTTTAAGTATAATTATAATTAAAGTATGAGTAATTAAATGTATACAATAAACAAGATAAAACTAAGCACAGAAATAAAGTACATAAACAATAAACAATTAGATACAATAAAGTAGGTAACCAAGTACACAATTAGGTACAGTACATAGCTAGATATTTGTTATACTTAGTTTATTGTATCTACTTTAAGGTATTCTACGTATATATTTAGATATATAACTGGATACAAACTGAAACAAGCTGTACACAAATTATAATTAAGTACAACAATCAAATACACAACTGGGTACATATTAATAAATAAGTAAGTACCATAATTAAGTGCAACTCTAATTACGACACAGTTTTATTCATTGTAATTTTAAAGCAAGATAATTTGATATAAACAATATACTTTATTAAAGATAAATTGTTTGAAAATACAAGAGAAAATTCACGTGTGATATTTTTCAACTAGCATATGTCAAGTTATTATTTCAGAATTATATCTGGATGTGTACATTGTACATAGTTATTATGTAGTTTAATCGAATTCTCTGACATCTCGGCCTCACTTGATGGATGATTTTGCATTCCCAATACTACGCGCTTAACATTTAAAAATTATTTATCACTTAATATTTAAAAAGCAAACTTAGTCGAGCCAGTTTTCAGATTAATATATATACATATATATATATATTTTACAATTATTCTGTAAAAACTGGAAAAATTAACGAAGAAGGGGAGTGAAAAAAGGTAAGTTCGAAGGAAAAACTTTTAATATCGAAATATTATTGTTTATAAAAGATAAAATGGGATGTCTCGAGAGCAATCTCAATGCCTCGTGTCAGTAATTGTATAAATAAAACAACCCAGCGAAAAAAATTACCGTAACAACACTGACATACACACGCCAACACATCATCAGTCAAAACCAATATTCAAGGTCACGAAAAATTGGTTTCTGTGTGATAAAAATATAAAAATTTTGTATAGACTTTCTAATAAATCTTTTCCCTCTTCTTAGAAAACAACACTCGATTTACACTTCACGCAAGCCTATAGGAATCATAAGGGAACGAGCATTGTACCTACCCCAAACTGAGAGGGGTTTTCTTTTCTTTTTTGTTTTTTTTTTTAAATAATAAAATATTGAATTCTTTTTCTAAAAAATCCTTTATATTATTTTCACTATTTTTAAGTGTTTGTCTAGATAAGAGATCGGAAAAGTGGGATGTACTGCGGGAGAAGTTTGACGGCATCTCATCTCTACCCATTCATTACAAGACCATCATTCTTCTGTCGATCCCTAGCGGCCAAGAAAGACTACCACATGTGTGTTTGTCTATGATAAGTACGCTGTCTCTGCAATTAAACAGCACCTGGGACAGAATACCGAGTTTCGAGCATCACACACACACATACACAGCACAACTTCCCCCCCTCTGTTCCTCTTTCTGTATCTTGTAACTAGTCGTGCGTGTTCTCTCCCTTCTTCGTTTTGTACTGACTAGGAGGGAGGTTGAATCTAATAATCACGCATGGATTTGTCTCTAATGTTTTCTTTTGTCTATAATACTCATTCCCAATATGGCTTTAAGGGCATTCGATCGTTTCTAAAGAGTCCTTCTGCTATTGTTTTCGCCATTTTCTAGTAAAATCACGCAAAACGACGTTTAGAACTCTACCAGGAATTGAGAAAATTAACAACTACTTATAATAATAAAAGTTTCACAAATATAACAATTTAGAAAGTTAAAAAAACTTTAGAAATTAAGCAATTTTCTAGTAAAACAAACACAAAAAATATCCCAGAGATGCTCTTCGATGCAATCCTTACAGACAACCAATGAGTTTAATGCCTAAAAAAAAATTATTTAACGGCTTGAATTCATTAAAATAAATAATTTTTCAACAAAAGCAACGAGTTATACAACTTTAAAGTGAACAATTTACTAGTTAATTTATATAAATAAGCGTTAAAATCGTGTACTACGAATGTATACAATTTTCCAATTATCATGCAATGAAATTTAATTAGGACGATGTGAAATTATCATCTTAGACATTATATTTAAATGATTTAAAGTATACTAATTAGTATATAATTCTTCACGGTTTATAAATTACGACTCTTGTAAGAAATTGCAGAATGGTTAATATGTACTCATGTATATAATTTTAGCCGAAGCAAAGAAATATATATGTATATATATATGTTTATAAAAGCAGTAATCCAATGACATCCAAGAAATCAGGCACGATAACACTACAAAATCGTGACATTCCTTTGGCAAAGGGATCCCGAAGAAGCAGTCAGGAGTTCAGAATCAGCATTCTATGAGCTTGATTATGAGATTCTCTTTAACAATAACCCATCCATCACGAGTAAATTGTATCCCAGACAGATCTTTACATAATCCGATCTGACTAACTCGAATTCAGATGATATTCAATTGCTCGACTAGTCGCGAGTTCATTTTTAAAATAAAATCATTAAAAATCCTCAATAAAATCGTCTCCAAGATTAAAAAAAATCAAGATTTAATCGATTTTTACACGTCGAACTACAAGTGTAGGGTGTTGTAAACGTCGATTATGAGCTAACAGATAAAAAAGAGATAAATATCACGCAAAATCGATTGTTTCGTACAGTTTTTACGGGAAACTCGCTTAATTTTATGGGGAATTCAACGGAAATTCCGTTGTGGAGGAGTGGCAACGAGCGAAGATTCGATAGGGTCAATGACAGTTTAGTAAATAATTTAAATCATAATATATAATTTAAAAATAAAGCGATTTTACGACAGGATACGTGTGCGATTAACTCGTTCTAGAAGTTAAAAAAACAAAAAAGGACGGGAAGTTACAAACACCTGAGAATATCACCCCGAAGGATCATCAATTTTGATTGTTTCTCTGCACTCAAGACAGAAAGGTTAATTACATTAATGAGTGTTAACTATATAGGGAGATAGGTTGCGTGTTTATAATCCGTTTATCAAATCCGTAAAATATTTTAATCTACCTCCTACTAATATGCTAATGTATAAATCAAAGAAAGGATATACGTATATTTTTAAAGAAAAGTTACTCATTATAACGATTATCTTCCACGACAATCCCAAAGTTGTTAAATGTTTTTATGTTTAAACTCTCTCGTGTATAATTTTCTTATGTTTTAAGGTGGATATAAACACATTTCTCGTGTCAGCGAGTACATTAAACGTATACGGTTGAGGTCGTGAGGCTTGGTTCTTCGATAACTGCTGATCTGTTTGGCATAGAAATATTAATGAAGCTAAATGATTGTACCGCTCCGCCTCCAGGAAAGATCTCTTATGACCTCTCCAAACACGAAAACAACTCATTGCTTATATTCGACTAAATTAAATTCTATTAAAATTTACTTCAAAATCCATAAACTTCTGGCTGAAACGTGAAGACCCCCGAGGATATTAATTGATTACGGACTTACTACTGTTGTTTATTTAACAGTTTTCATTGAATATCTCCGTCCAGGGGTTTTCTCTCACCCACTTATCCCGTATGTGAATGATTGTTTCAAAGAAATTGCCTACTGTCAGGCAGATATTAATTTGTCACTGCTGATAAACTGTTTCGATTTTTTTTTCTTTTCCTGTCACTATCTACTAGAGGTTGGTCGTCAGTTAGAATCTTGCTGTCCAATCAAGATAGTTTGCCTGGGGATATTGATAGCGCATCCGGTTGTTACTTAAGCCAAACGCGTAATCAAGAACCACCCCAAGGCTTCTTTCCTATCCCTCTTCGGGGATCGTAGGGTACGAACTAACACCTTATCAATATAGGAAAAAAATAATAATTTTTTTACCTATAACCCCATGCAAGAAGGAAATTAGGATGACTAATAAGATCAGGAACTATTATAGAATCTTACAATATGTCCACAGTAGTAATTAAAGAGTATTTTATATGATCAAAGTGCGTGGCTGAGGTAGATCAGAATGCGTTTTTACACTCCCTAAGCATTAAGTCTAATTCTTCACACCATAATGTCACTCATCTCAAGGTGAGTAGATATATCTTAGTCTCGGTGAGGCAAACCCATAATTAGAAGCTAATTTCTTATTAATGACACAAGTTTTCTAAAATTCAAATATCATGTTTCGCTGTGGGCGTTCATCTCGTTCTTACGAAGGACAATGTAGAGTATTATTTCATTTTTATACATTATTTCCTTAATAATTTATTTAAAAATCCCACTCGATTTATAGTTTATAACACTCGCACTTTGCAATTCTTTCAAGTACACAATTATCATTTTTTTAATATTATACCCTATTGATTTCCAAGTAAAATGAATAATAATCGTTGTTTTTAGTGGCTAAATCAGAATCGAGAGATTTAATTCATTCTCGACCAGAATTTGAATAAATTTCTCTACTGTAAAGACGTTTAACCCCCAAAACACAATTGATCATTCGAATAAAATTCCACTCATTTGAGATTTTTAAACGTAAATTTTTATTGTTCAACAAGGAAAAAAAAGGAACGAATGAGAGGAATCTTTGAAACATCTCGCCCATTGTCAACCTGATAAAAACGTGATCCTGCACTCTTAATGGCCATTTGGTTTCACTCCAATGATTTATTGTAAGATGAGCTCATCCAAATCAACAGCATTCACTGTTTTTCTTAATTTAAACTCTCAAAAAATTTCATAATTATCCATAAATAAATGTGGAATCTCGTAAAATATGATTTGCAAAGGAGGATCTTCATAAAATTTACATGAATCTGACGTTATTAGCCCATCCGAATTTTCAGATGTAAATATTTAGGTAATTTATACAAATATTCAGAAAATTATTGGATAAGCATCGTAAGAATCTTGTAAATAAGCAATCATTTGAATCCTGAAAGTAAATAAATAACTCAACAATCGTGTAAATGAGTGTGTGATGTGTGGTCAGGATTGTGTAAATGTTATAAGTGAATAAACGGCGTGTGTACTTTAAGTAGCACACTAGTGTCACACACGAAAGAAACAAGAAAAACAGTTATTATAAAATACCAGAAACCTCATTAAAGGATATATTTCCAACTTTAATATCCATTCGCAGGTGTGCGTATGCTATTAAAGCTGGATAGTTTGATGCTAAACAAGATATCGTGTTTAATACACTGGAAGGACATGTCATACTTAGCAAAAAAACACTCCTATAGCATACCTAATAATGACATTTTTACTTTATAAAGTTTATGGATAATTATACCTTCAGGAATGACTTTAGATAATGTTTATAAATCTCCGAAAAGTATTAAACAAGATATTTTAAGGGGGAGAAAACATAGTTTGGTTTAAAAATATAATAAAATTTATAAATTTATCTACATTTTTGATATATAATTTTATTAAACATCTGGTATTATATATATAAGTATACAAGGTCGATAATTGAAAAAGGAAAAGCCTGAAGGATTTACATCCTAAGGATACGCCATTGGGTGTATAATTTGGGGAATTTCCCTAAATTTGACCTCGACCTAGACAAAGAAAACGTAAAACACGTATTCGTTATCAATTGTATAATTGGAAAATTGAACGTAACAGTTTGAATATTTAATGTTGAAAATTAGCATACGACTCTTTAAATATTAAAATCACATAGGAGCTTCGATACGTACTTAGTTATCTTGTATTTATCTGTTAAAAAAAAAAAAATATATATATATATATACGTGTAATATTTTACCTAAATTCGAGTCTTATTGTAGGGAAAATATGAGGAAAAAGTGGAAAATAATCCACAAATTTAATACAGTTATCGATAAAAACACACGAGAGAGGGATAAAAAGTTTATTTATTACTAGTATTATTATTAGGATACGGAATATTATTTCTTTCTATACAATTTTCCTGTTGCTGGAGGGGAAAATAGTAGCAAAATTAAGTTTAGTTGTTTATATTTAATGGATTAAAAAAAAGCGGTTTAAATTTTAGTTGACTTCTAATGGCTTGGTAGTTATTTATAACCTTTAAATTTATATATATTTAATGACACGTGATATATCAATAAGTAAATTAGACTTTAATTCGAGTTATTTGAAAGTTTAAACGATTGAAGACCTCCCAAAATGATGATAGACAATCGTTTCACACTTTGATTTTAGTATAATTATAAGGTTCATTAAAGTAGTAATAGCCGTATCATTAAAGAAATAACAGTTATTACCAATCGAAAAGACGAGATTAATGCCATCAAAATCGTGCAGAATGAGTTATTGTAGTTATAAATATTTTTTTTTTATACACAAAATTTATATACGAATAAATTTAAAATGGAAAATTTATATGATATTCGCCGTGTAATTAATAGGAAAATGTACGGAGTAGCAACATTTTAAAATAATTTTAATTGGTTTAAAAATATTTTTAGAGATTTTTGACTGTTTTTTTATATTAATTTATTGTTTTAAATCAAAAATTTACCTCTAATTCATAGATAGAAGCCTAAACATCCCTCATCTAAGAGTCGCTTTGATCTCTCAACCTCATCATCTTAACGCTCGACTTAATACATTTATATAAATGGAATAAATATGGTAATGATTTTATATTATTTAAAAACTTTTTAATATTTAATTCTGCACTAAAAATATCAAACAGTTGATAATATAAATAAAATATGAAGATGTGAAAATGGGATGTTAATGACATCTCTCCTCTATCACGTGTCCAAGCATCAGCAGGTAGATAGAGAATATCTTTGAAATGGTTATCAGAAGAATATTTTAAAAGATATATTCGATATTTTTCTTTTATTTTTTACGCACATGTTATGGTTCAATGTTTAAGTTAATCGCCTGGTGGAAGTGATGTTTAAGATGATCAATTGATACGACTATCAATGACAGAATCAACAGAGAAATAAAGAAAAACTAAGTTAAAAAATCCGCTTAAGTATTAAATTTTAGATAAATCTGGTTCCCAAATCAATCATTCCTAACAAGAAATTAAATTTCGGCAAAAATCTTTGTTTTTTATTTAAATAATTGCATAAAATCCCGAAGGATCCCTCGTTAATCCTCACCTGTTATATCAATATATACATATGTAAAAAAATTAATTTAAAAATAGCTACTGGTTAAATATGTATAAGTTATATATCAATCGGTTCTTAAGAAGATATAGAATTAAATTTATTAAACAAATTAACGAAAACACGAAGAGAAGAAACGAGAAAATGGGTAATTTATACGTTGGCAATGAAATTAACGGGTAAACAATTTTTTTAATAGTGATACAAACTTAATTACTAAGGAAATTCGGGTTAAATTTTAAAACCGGGAAGAAATTTTACGAGTTAACAATCCAATTTTCCTTTAAAATAATAATTAAAGTAAAATAATGGCGAAGTGTAATCAATTTAATGCCAGTGATTAACATATTTAAATGAGAAAAATTAAGATAAAGAATTAAAAAAGAGGAGACTATTAATCATAACTAAAGAGAAATAAATCTTTAGTGCTCTAAAAAGGTCAAACGTTGTCCTAAGCACGGAATATAAATGAAAAAAACAGGTGATTCCTTTGACTGTAATTTTCTTTAACACCGTTATAAACCCGATGAATAAATCCATCCTTTGGACGTTTTCTTATAAGATTTATTTATTTTCCTTCAGAAATACCCATTTTTAAGAGAAGAAGAAGGAAATAAAAGAAGGAAACTTTTAAAATTTAGAGCGAAAACTATTGTTCGTCTTAATTAAGAAGGTGTTCATTCTAATTAAAACCATCGCAACTCGATAAGAAAATTAGGAATCAGGGACGTGATCGGTTTTCTAAAATGATACGTTACGGGGCCAACGGCATTCTTTTCGTATCCTGTGACGAAATCATCGGGATTTTTTTTCTTTTTTCCATTATAATTTCTGTTAATACGATATGTATTATAGTTGGAGGGGTGATACACGGACAGATGGATGTTGACTGGCTGCTTTTGAATATAAATCAAGGTATCACGGATGAACAATTACCCGAAGAGATAGGTAGGTGGGTTGGGGTGATGGGACGCTTCTGAGTTACCCACGTTGCAGAGGGGGAAAATCCCAGAGCGAAGGCGGACAATTCCATACTAGAAGCTAGCCTGTAGCTACATTAAATTCCGTTTGGTAAGTTGGTAAATGTCAAGGATAATGTATTTCTTCCTTTACGCCTGAAGTGTAACGTCACAGATAAATCCACTTTTGTTATATTTAAATGATTGTTTTCGAGATAAGTACTTTGTTTTCTCGTTCGGTATACTCTTCTTTATCTACTGGATATAAATATACATTCGTTAATTAAATTCTTCACGTATTAATTCCTCGTATTCGTGGATACGCGAGTAATGCCTTAAAATGATTGGCCCAACCTTTTGGAATATTTCTTTAATAAGAATGCCATAAATTTTGAAATTATTATTGTTAAAAACCTGTTATATTAAAGTTAATTATATATTCTAAGCATTACGATGTAGATGTTTCCAAGACTCATACTACTAGACTAGACATGGTTGGGTTATGAATATGTACGCCCATGTTAGAAAGCCATTTTGGTTGTTTCACGACCGGAGAGATGAGATATTCAAATTTCTTATAATTTAATTTTTATGTTTTATATTAAATTACAGTCTTAACGGTTGGGAATTTCATTTTTGAATTGAATTTTTCGGTCGTGAATGGGATTAACGTTTCAATTTCTACATTGAAGTGTTATACGGAATCCCCCATCTTTCAACTCTTCGGTAGGTTATTCAATGTTTATATTTATGACAACGCCTAATGGATTATTGAATAAGAATGTGGGAGGTCTAAAGAAATTTAAGTCACGATCTAATGATAGATGAAAACATACATTTTTATTGCTAATTTTAGAATCTATCTTCTCGATTTGTAAGCATTTAAATATGGATACAAGAAATTTGCATAGTTTCAAGTTGTAAAAAAACCTGGAGATTTTTAACGATTTTTAAAGAAAAATAGGATATATTTTTACTCGAATGCGAGGTGAATACTCTTCCAAATGGACATTGACTAATGACACAAATGAATCGCCATTGTCCACGTACAATGGCTTCATTCAACATCTTCCTTCTAGATGTAACTCTTAGTATTGTACACGGATGAATCGAGATAAAAAATAGGTATAGAGAAAAAAATGATTGCTTAAACACGAATCATATAACAGGAAATTATTTATATAAATGACACAAAAGACTTTTTAAAGAAAACTTTTATAAATGGAACCGATCACACCTGGTCGAAATAAGGTTACCTTTAAAAAAATATCCATTAAGTTGCCCCGGGGATTCTTGCACTATTTACATATTAAGAAATTTACTAATCATTATATTTTTACGTATCCTATATAATTAATCAAAAACAATTGTTAGTGATTTTCGGCAATTTAGAGTCATCTGTAAGTTGATAATTGAAGGTATTGATGCCCATAGCAAGATCTTAGATCATATCTAAACAGTATAAAGACAGGTAATAAATCCACAGGAAAATAAGGATGACATTGATTTAAAATCAAACATAGCTGTCTTATAATTAGTTGCAGGAATCGATAAATAGACTTTTTATGCTTTTTATATCTTATCTAAAACGTGTCTGCGTGTTAGAAATATGCTAAAATTGCGTAAGATTAAAAAAATATCATTTCTTCCATTAATTGCCGTACAATTAATAAAAATTTTAACTATGTATGACAAAATATCCCCCTAAAAAATCCACGGGTATCGGCGCATTGCATGCATTAATAAAGGCGTTTTTTTGGGCCATTTTTTCAGGGGAGGGGGGAAAAAGAAAAAGAAAGACACAATGGGCACATTTATCTGTCGTATATAATTTTCTTTAGAGGAATTCTCGAATTTAATATAGAACAAAAAATTGTCTGCAACACGATTTAGACATTTAGAGATTTTGATAAGAGGAACAGATCGGTTCTTGGTTTTCATACCAAGTATCTGATGTACCCGTCATTTATCTTGACTAAGCTGGTAATTGGATTATGAAGTATCTAACGGCTCTTCTGATACGGTAGTCTAGGCTTTAATAACTTCTTTTGTTCGTTATTTTTGTAAGCGTATCCAAGAATGACCAACTTATACAAAGAGAAGAATGTCCTCTGTAATGTTTGATCTATGCTCGAAGAATACAGAAGCTCGAATGATAAATATAAAGGTGAATGACATAGAAAATATTTTAGCTGCGGATCTCTCGATTTGTTAAAAAAATAAATAAGTAAAACTCTTACATAAATCCCGAAGTACGAAAATCTTCTTGTGCAGTACAACGATAGGGTAATTTGCAATTGTTTATTAACGTTTACTCACGAAAGGATATTTGGTTTATCTTCCCGATTATCTACGAAGAAAACCCATAAATGTCATCTTGGATAAACGTTGATAAAACTATAAAAATTGGAAGAATAAATAGCTTTAAATGAATGAAGTCTTTACCTCCCGTAACCTCTCATGTTTGTGTCATGTCTATCTCTAGATAAATACCTGAAATAATTTATAATCCCTCTACTGCATTAATTAATTTTCAAAGCAGTAAATTGAATGGAAATCATTTAAAATTCTGCTAGAAGGATAAAGGCGAATCCCTCTTCGAATTTGTTACTAAAGATAATCAAGATGGACCACCAGACCGCAGGGTGGTCCAAAAGGTAACGAATTCTATATCGATTCTGTACTAGAAAAACATCGTCTAAGGAGCAGGAACTCACAGAAGAAAGAAGGATAATTTTATATAAAAATACTTAACTCATATTTATAAAATAGGCTGGATTTAGTAGAGGGAAAAAAGATGGAAATTTCCGAGAGGGAATTAAATTAAAATTGTATATCAGTTAAATATACGGTGGACATTGTCTAGAAGACTCGATATCTTTTTAAGATAGGTAAATGACCCCATGAAATTCCACTTGGAGCGCCGTCAATCAGCCAGAGTCACAGACTATGTGAAGAAAGCAACCATCTTAGAAAGAACAAGTTCTAGCAGCGGGGAATCCCCAAAACTTCTTTACTGATATCTTGTGCACGCGATAGAGGTTACTTTGCACCTGACCAAACACCGAATCGTGATATTCTGTTTTTAATGGCTTTCGTGATCCCTCACGAACTTGTCACGCATCCTGAAAATAAATGCTTTGCTCGAATAAGTAAATGAAACTGGTTCGTATTCCATTTATCAAAATTTGATGTGAACCAAATCAAATTTATGCACTTCCTAAATACAATTCTTTTTATTTCTTTTTTTAATTCCGATAATTTTAAATATAATTCATTTCGAATTCAATTTATTTCTAATTATGTAAAGTACGTAAATGGGTTTAATTAATTAATTTTTAAAAAATATTAAATTCCCGTTATTAACGAATTTTCGTAAGCGTAAATTTCTTCATGGCTTCTTTTTCGTAAATTAAACCCCGTTTTAACGAATTTTTAAATGTAAATATACGCGAAAATCCCCCTTTTTATACGCGAATTTCCACGCAATTCGTTTATAACAAATTTAGTAAATGTAATCTCTTTTTATCGATGGAACTTGAGCGTGCAAATCATCCATTTTTCATCCAATTTAAGATCATTTGAATTTTAACAGTTGAAAAAAAAATATTTATGCCTATATTTGATATAAAATTTAGCTATTTTTTCTCTCTATTTCCTACTTCATAAAAATTTATGGAGTGTAAAATATCAGTCGTTATGCATTACTAGCTACATTGCAAGATGATCAGATATACAAATGTTGATAATCGTGCCTTTTGGTTCATCGACTGTTAAAGATCAACCATTATCCGAAGCCATTTTTTCTTTTTTTCTTTTTTATCAATTCTTCATGTCAGAAGTACGTTAAACTCAGAATATTCAAGAGGAAGAGGGGTGAAGTTAACGTGTTATGAAAGATAAAAGATTTCGAACGGGGGAAACCCCTAGAAAAAATTCAGTTTTAATCCGCTATCGAAAATATCTCTTTAAACAATTTATCAAATTCACTCGATTGTCTAAAGGTTCTTTATTCTACTTATCGCCTACCAAATGTCAGATTTATTAATTAATTTTTTAACGTTTT
Organism: Centruroides vittatus; assembly: GCF_030686945.1. NCBI lineage: Eukaryota > Metazoa > Arthropoda > Arachnida > Scorpiones > Buthidae > Centruroides > Centruroides vittatus. Next base: position 227,162 of record NW_027122237.1, on the reverse strand, counting down.
ACAATTACAAATAAGGAAGATTTAAAATTGAAATCTGTATTTTTAGCGGGGGGAAAACAAAGAAAAAATTGTCTATGGAGTTATTCAGATTTCTTCTATTGGATACCGAAAAAGAAGAAGTAATTGACTCGAATTTCTTTATAGAATAAATTACCTTGTAATGTATTATAAAAACAGGGAAACAAGATCCTTTTGTATTTACTTTTCTTTTTTTTTAAGAGAAAAATCTGTAAAATCAGAAAAAAACGGTACATCAAGGTGGCCATATGTAATAATCTCTTCAGTGGGTGGCCATTTTTTTTTCTAACTATTCTCTCCCTTCCTCTTTTAATGCTTCTCTTATGTTTGTTAGAATCTTTAAAAAAATTTAAATTATACTTTCCTAAGATAAAAATTCTATCCGGAAGATCTCCTGTTTATTTTTTAAGCAGAATGGAATGTAAAGAAAAGATCAATTCTAAATTCTTCAAACTTTTCAAAGCGAATGAATAAAAATATTTCAAAACCTTTGATCATTCGCAATAGTAATTTACTTTTATGGCATGCTATTCGGCTATAAAATATGCCAAATAATGCGGATTAATCGAATATTTTCGTACGAAAAACCGAATAGAACAAAATGTACATCTTAAATTTTGAATAAATCAATTTTTGCTCTTGTATTTCATAAATCGTCTTCAATTTAAGATACCTTCCGCTGACCTTATAAGGTCATTAAAATCGTGCCATTACATCAACAACATTCATCCAATGACTGCAGTTGACAGCAAATGAGCATTTACCCTATTATTTGGCAACACTGAGAAAATCGTGACCTGAAAGAACAATAACACAACACTTAAAAAAAAGAACAAAATAAAAGTTTAAAGAAAAACACAATCGATAAATTTTTCTAAGTGTTATTTATGTGATTAATTTATACTGTATTTTCTCTATATGTATTATACGTAAACGGTGTCGCCACCTTGTGGGATTTACTAGTACTACGCGTAACAATAGTATTGTCGATTATTGTTTTAACAGTAGAAGGAATGGATTGTAACAATCTTAAGCGTGGTAAGACCGACTTTTTGAGGGGTCCTCGTGACGTTTTTGTAAGAGATCAATCGATACAGTGCACTTCTACTCCTAAGATGTGCGATGAGGGGACGAATCGTAGAATGCTGTCGTGGGTAAAGTGTGAATTGTATCATCCCGCTCTACCCAAATTTAGCAGTTATTGTATGGATACAATGAGGGGCAAGCTCGCTGATGAGCATTGTCGCACATCTACCCACCTGGATAAAAGTAATTTATTACAAATTCTGTTATTTCCCATCGTATTTAGCACACCAGCATTTAAAAAATAAGCAAAAACGACTAATTTTTCATTATTTACAGCTGATTTTATTCCGTTTAACAAGTGGAAACCCATGCCCGAAATTGTAAGTTGGGTTTTTCAAACTAAAAAATAAAAAATTAAGAATAAATTTTCTTTAACATATTATAGAAAACCGATACATGGAAACTAGAAAATAGAAAATATGGCGCTGAAAAATTCGTCAAAACTTCCGAAAATTTCGTAATAAAATCCGAAAATGAAAGGTAATAATATGGAAATGAAACCGATGAATATTGTAATATTTAGTCCGTGTCGATGTTGCCATCTGGTGAATAAAATATAAAATATTCCTCTCCGAAACTTTATTAAATTAAAAATAAATTTAAAATTATTTTTTTAAAAATTTATAAGTTTATATTAAATAACTATAATTATTTACAGATCAGAAAATATGAATAAAAAATATAAAAATGTTTTATCAGTAGCAGGAAGACCTTGTTGGGAGAATCACGAATATTTAATTTACGACGTTTAAATTATTTTAACGCTTTTAAATATTTAACGAATTTCATTAAAAGTTGTTTTGTTTTAATTAAAATGAAAATAATTTTAAAATATTTTATTAAATTAAAAATTTATTTACTATTATTATTTTTTGAATTAAAATAAATGTTTCAAAATTTAACCGCTAGATGTCGGTTTTATGACTATGTAAAATTTAATATTTATTTGTATTTCATTAATTTGAGTAATTGCATTTTAAAATGTTAATTATGATCATTTATAAATTTTAATTGAGAATATAAATGCATTAATTTAATCAATAATAATAGAAGAATTTTTAGAAAATTAATAAAATTTACACTCGAATGGATATTTGAAAATTTGATAAATATGGAAATTGGATAAAGAAATTTTATCTTTTAGGAAAAAAATATATAAAAAATTTGAAGTAGTCAGACGGTTGTTGAGCATCTATTGATGTCAGAAACAGGCAAAAAATCAATACGAATCAGTAAAAAGTTTGAAAAGTTTAAAGGCGAAGCGAGGAAAAATAAATAAATAAGTAAATTCAAATATAGATGTATTTTTGCATCAAAGTAATAAACAAATATAAATATGTTATCTTTTAAATCCCACCGTTTCGGGCATTGGATTTTGCAGCATCATTTTGGATAAGAGTAAGAAGAGATTCTTAAAGTGAATTTATAAAAAGATGCATTAAGAATTGTTAAATTGTTTAAAAAACATAGAAATTTATGCCTTAAAGTTGACTTCTTTTAAATATAACATTTTTTTAATGATAAGAATTGTAAATACTTGTAAGATTTTACACTTTTCTTATAAGATTTTACGGTTTTTATTCTTAAAAATTCGAAATATTTTACAGTTTTTAACGTTTTTATACGATTTTACAGTTCTTTTTTTTATTCTTAAAAACTGGAAATATTTTGTTGTTTTATTTAAATATCTTTACGTGTTTCTTTATAGCAAATCGAAAATGGAGAAAATTGATTTTTGTTCATCACACTTTGTTTATGGCGAAAAATATTTACACACCAACAAATTTTATAGAAAACTTGTAAATAACGGTTCCACTTCGGGTATATACAGCACAGAAATGAATTTTTTCTAAAAATAATAATATAATTTATGATTTTTCGGAAGGACAACATCGCCACCATTAAATCACGCGACAGAAATGACGTTAAAAATTATTGATGGTGTAAGGATTTTGAAGTATAAAAAATACAAATTATTAAAAAACACATGCGTAAGGAACTAGAATGGAAGGATTTTTAGTATTAATGACACCTGCCAAGAACATTTCCGAGTGAAAGTAGTTTATGAAGTCAGCTGGAACTGATAGTTCCATATTCTTGTTTTCGTTCCTTTTATAGTTTCAGCGTGTTTGCATTATCTGTCAGAGCAACCGCTGTCGAGGGAATTCACATAAAAATTTGATTAAATCGATAGTAGCATCTCAGGCTTCACGGTTTAGACAAACATCGACTTTCACACCTGTCGAGCTTTGGATCAAAGCATCTTTCTCCAATACAGGTAATTATCGGAGGCTCGTATAATGATTATGATGACAAAGATGGTGATTTCCTTCTCTTAGGTTAATTAAGTCGACCTATATTCTGCTTTTCAGTAGTCAGTCGTGATCAGACATACAAAACGCGTTAATTAAGCTAGATACTTCTATAACATTGCTTCGGGCATCGCGTATAAGATTTCCTAAATCCTCTTAGCAGATAGCAACTTTGTTATCTTTTCATATCGAATACGTTTGTTAAAATTGATTTTAACAAAGTTTAGGATTTTAGGAAAATATTCATTTTACAATAAATTTAGCTTTAAACACTCGCAAATTCGTCTTTTATATTTAATTTTTTTTTAAAGTTTTTGTATTGTTTCTAATAGCTCTTATGCTGATCATCAAGACAAAAAATAATCTCTTAACTATAATTATGCTAATTTTAAGGACAACAATTTGTTTTCTAACCATAATTATGCTTCTAATTAGGATGAAGAATCATCTCTGAATTCTAACGACTCTAATTATCAGGATAGAGCATGGTTTTGTTGCTCATTAGGATCAGACATAATATTTTTTAAAACCAGTATAACATTGATTATTAGGACGAAGCAACGTTTTCTAATTATAATTACGTTGGTCCTCGGGATATTACATTAATCTACAACTGTAAATGTATTGATTATCAGGATGAAGCATCGTTTTCCTAATTAAAATTATGTTATCTGTCAATAACGACTACTAAAAACTTTTGAATATTTATATTAAAGCATTAAATTCCTGTAATATTTAAATAAATTTTAAAAGATTGATCATTGCGAGTGAGGAAAGTTCTTCAGTTGTTTGGATCATCACGTGTAAGTTTTATTTTAGATACAGTAAGTTTGGAAAGAATCTTTTTGATATTTGAGAAGAGAGAGAATGATGAATCATTGATTTATGAGGGGACAAAAAGGAAGAAAATAAGATGGAAGTATTGCCGTCTGCGCTTCTAGTCATACAAGAGTATATAAATGATTGAGGAGAATCGTCATTATCCGTTACAACACATCTACACTATCTGAGAAATATTTTAACAAAAAATTAATCATAATCTATCCCTTTTCTTTCAATTATTATACACATTTATAACTAAAAATAATCATTAAATTAATATATTTGTCTCCCAATAACTATCATCATTTATTTTTTCTTTAAAAAATATACAAAAGAAACAACTGGCATATTTACTTAACAGTTTTATTTTATTACATTTAAATAATTTTATTTATTTCCTTTCCCTTCTCCAAGAAAATATAATGAAGAAGAAACTTGTTTTATTGTGTCGAAATTTCTTTACAGTGAATTGTTTAAATTTTAAATAAGATTAAAAATTTTCTTTAAAAAATCAAAATATATAAAAATTTCGTTGATTTTTAATCGAGAGAATTTTCTATTGTAATTTTTAAATATATTTTTTCTTATTTTTACGAGAAGTGTACAATACATAAGTGACATTATTGTATATTTGAATAATAAATAAACATATACAATTTCTAAAGAAGTGTTTATAAATTTTAGAAATTCTCCTGAAGAATTCTCTTTGTTAGAACTTCCTGATGTTTGAATGTATATATTATCGACTTCTTAAACGAGTAAATACAATACTTCTGACTTCATAAAAGTATAAAAAAAATAAATAATAATTTCAAATGCACTTCCTTACTTCTTCGCCGAATGATTTTCCACCCCCTTCCTGTATGAATGACGCTACACTGCAACAATTTATAATCTGATGTAAGGATAAGAATCCATAATTCTGTTTATAATTTACGCTTCACGTTTATTTTTTTCACATATTTTTTGACGAAAACACTTGGAAAACTTCCTTCCGAGCGTGTTTCTAAGGATGATTAAATTATATTAAAGTTAATCTACAATAGATTAAACTAGACGAGATACAAATATATTAAACTATGCGTTTAAGTTATAGAGTTTATACATTGTAAAGTGTTATAATAGGCATGTATATATAATATGGAAATTTATTAAAGTAAATTGCTTTATAAGTAAACTTAATTAATTAACTATTATCAGAGGGCGTGTTGTTGGAATATAATTATTAATTTAATGAAAGGATACCGAAAATATATTTTCTGATACGTCTGTCTGTCTATACTTTTAGATAGTGTATAAACCTCTATAGCACGAGATCCTCTTCACCCGTACAAAGGTCAAGAACTAAATTTGACTTCCGATCACGAACTAATAACACCGTAATGCTCATAAATTATGTCCGTAATGATTTATCTAGTCGAGTAGCTCATCACGAATTTAAAATTCCTAATTTATATATAAACGATAACTCTTACTACATGTAAAATATGTAAATAAATGATAAAATCCAATTTCAAACATAACTTCTAATTGAAAGTTTAAATTCTATATTTGAATCGGATTGTTCCCTAGAGTAAATATATCAAATTATTAATTATAAGAAGCCACAAATTCCAAAATTTCGAACCACAATGAATTTAATGATGGAGGTAATCACGTTACAAAACTAATTGCATCATTTATCCTCAGGCATCCATTTTATTGATTCTGATTTATTGTAAGTTAGAAAGGATGCTCTTATTCTCCAAAGGAATTCAGGATAAGTATTATTTTATTAATTATTATTTCCATAAATATTTTACCAGATGAAGGAATAAATCGGCGAATTTTCTGACGCAAAAAAACATATAAAATGGGAAATTTTATTAATAAATTAATAATGATTAAAAAAATTTGCATATTTATTGCTTATAGTTGATTTAATTTATTCTTTGACGGTAATTAATTTTCTTGGTTGTTACTCCTCGATTGTAATTTTAGCAGCTGACTCGATGGTATTTATTCCTTAAATTTTCTCGATAAATTAATTAGGATAATAATAATTAAAAATTTTGTAAAAATATTATTTGGAAATTGTTAAAAATTTTAAAAGAAAATTTGAATTAATTTTATATGAAAGTTGTTTAATATACAACAGAATGATTATTGATTACTTTGAAGTTCGTTAAAGAAATTTTATTTGAGTAAGTGGGTCGACTGTAAGTGCCCCAACTCATTGAATTATTCATTATTAAATGGATAAAAATCTTAACTTCAATAATTAACTTTAAAGAATTCGTTTCCTTTTTTGAGATGTTTAATTTTTAAAAAGTTAAAAAGAATCCTTCCATTTTGCTTTTAAGAATGATAAAACTTTTGTCACGGCTCGATTATTACTTATATTTAGTTAACTCGATTTATTCTATAATAGTAATTAGTAATTTGCTTGATTATAATTATTCCTTGATTGCGCAGTCAAATTACTTGATTACTCGATTGTAATCATACCCGTAGTTTTACTTGACTAATCATTTCTTGATAATAATTAACAATTTACTTTTGCCCACTCTTTTAAGTAATTAAGAATTTACTCGATCGTTTCTATTCCTCGATAATAATTAAGAATTTACTTGATCGTTCCTACTTCTTAATAGTAATTAACAGTTTACTTGTGCCTACTCTTAAGTAACTAACTTGATCGTTCCTACTCCTTTAAACAATTAAGAGTTTACTTACACGCACTTATTCTTTAATAGCAATTAACGGTTTGTTTGATTGTTGCTAATTAATACTTTGTATAATTACGCTTATTCCACGAAAGAAATCGGTAATTTTTTCATTATAACTATTTTTTTACCGCTAATTTATTGATGAATCACATAATAATTCAAAATCAAACATACAAGACACTCGAGAAATACCTTTTCAAAATAAAAAATGGAAACTTAATATTTAAAAATATATTGTAACGTCATATACTGATTTATTTAGAATTTTAAAAGAATAATGTGAATATTCCGAATACTTTAAATAAGGAATGAAGTTAGAAAGATTTACTATAAATTTTTCTTCTAATATTATTTTCTCCCAATGCGCTCATTTTACCAAAGAATTATATCAATAAATTATTTAAAAATTTATTTTAAAACATAAAAAAAATTATTAAAATTTATACGCATCCGACTCTTAAAAAATATTCTCAAGAGCCACATATTTTGTTCCCATTCGATTATTATTGCCTTCGAGTGAAAAGAATACACAAGTTCTTATTTGAATATTTGTTTTCTACGTATAATATTCTTTTCTAATTTTTAATATTAAATATTTTAAAAGTTAAAATAAGTTTGTTTTAAATATTTCTTTTTCTTTATAAAATTTTAAATTCTTTGCTCATCCGACATTTTAAATAAATTATTTTAAAGTTTTAAAGTGTACAAATGCGTGATTATTTTCCAAAAGACGTTTTTTACACGCGTAAATTTAAGTTTATTTTCTTAAAAAAAATGTTTTACTGGAAAAAACTCGAGATTATTTTTTGAATTTGTTTTTTTTTTATTAGCACGGATTTAAGTTTATTTTTTAAAAAAGTTTTCCATGGACAGATTTGTGATTATTTTCTGAAAAAAATTGAAATAAACTTTTCTCGTTTGCATTCGTTTAATTTTATTTTCTAAAAAAAACTTTGTCATTTGAACAAATTTGCTTTCTTTAAAAAATATCCCATTAATTGCATCGACTTAAAGTTTATTTTATTTTTTTTAAAAATTTGTTTTATGTGTACAGATTCGTGATTTTTTTCCATTTTTTATTCGGACATTTTTATTTTCTAAAAAATTTTCCTCACTCGCACGGAATCTTGATTATATTTTCTAAAAAAAACCAAAATCATTTTTCATTTAGGCATTTTTATTTTTTAAAAATTTTGCTTTATTTGCACAAATTCTCGATTATTTCCTTTAAAAACATTTCTCGGATATCTTTAATTTCATTTTGTAAAAAAAAAATTTGCCTAACTTGCACATATTCTCGATGGTTTTCTACTCATTTCTCGCGTACAGGAGTCTGATTTTGGGCTACAATATAAAAAAAGTTGTAGACCTATAAGTTCTTACTGTCATCCGTCCGTTTGTCAGCCCGTTCTTCCTTAATCTCGAAAATGGAGTTAGATATATGAAATTCAAGTCGAGATATGTAAAAATTATGTGCAGCAAGAACCTTTTTTTTTTTAAATGATTATTTTCTAAAATATATTCTTCCTCATTGAAATTATTTTCAAAAATTACGAGAAGGTATTTTTTAAAAATTCCCATCTGTAAGAACAAAAATTAATGCGTTAAGTTCCATTTTCAGAATTCATAATCCGTAAAATTTCTCGACTCGAAGAATAATTTTTTGTATATTTTTTAACTGATACAATTCACTTTTTTAAAGAAAGAAGTTCATATTTTTGGATTTGTAAAAGAATTAATGGAAAATCGTAACAGATAAGAAGAAAAGGAGCAAGAAGAGAGGAGGAAAAATAGATTGAAGCGATGGTCAGAAAGTAAAAGCAAAATAAAACAAGCAATACTTTTCTCATAGGAATTCCAAAAAAAGACGAATAAAAAAAGTCAAGTGGAATTGGCGGAAAGTGTTTTGAAAGATAGTAGTACACTTGGAAAAATTTCCGGATAACCTTATCTACGAAATAAGGTGGAAACATCAACCAGATTTCGAACATCGCTTTGAGATGTTTACAATCAAATGATGCGGAAGAGCAAAAAAAAAAAAAAAAAATTCTATAAATTTGTAAGAATTTAGATAAGGATCTTCTCTACACTATCTACTACACCATAACCTACATTGTGACGTTACTACATAAAACATAAAAATCTATTACGTGAGTAATAAATAACCTGAAAGTAAACACGTCATCCAGCGTGTCTTTAGCAAATATTATTGCTTAATGGCTTCGGATATTTACATCTGTAGCTCGTTAAGAGCTAAAGAGAAAATAACATGAACATCAAAAACTTATATCTGCACTTTATTTTATTTATTAATTCAGATTGCAAATTACATTACTTGTATTTCATTAAGGATGAAATGAGAATCTTTCGAATAAATAAATATTTTCTAGGAAATGTTATTTTTTTATTTTATATTAATTATGATCATTTTCTAGAAAAAATTACTCGGTTTTTTGCACATTTATTTTATTGTATTCGTTAATTTATTAATTTAGTAATTCGCTTAAAATTCAATAAAATTTATTTAGTTTTTTAAAGTAAATTTTATTATAAAATTCTGAAAAATTTAAATGAGTTTTTTAAAATAAACTTGTTAAATTTTGTACGTAAAAAACATTAAAATTTGCCTTTTTAAAGCGAATTTCAAGGTTTTTTAATGAATTTTACGTATGCAAATGAGGCAAGTTTCTATACATGAAATTCCCTAAAAAACAAATATTAATAATTTTTTATATATATAAAATACTTTAAAAAACAAAATTTTTATTATAAAAGTTTTAAAATATTATTTTTTAAAATTAAAATAATAAATATTATTCACGTGTCGTCTCTTAAATTGGGTCGGACTTAATAAAGATTTTACTTGTTATTAGCATTTAAAATTCCTTATCAAACTCGTCTCTACCTTCAAAATTAAGCTTTTTGCCATTTTATATAATTGAGGAGCTTATTTCCATACGAACGAACTTTACAAAAAGGCAACACTTCCTAATAAACATGGTTAGAATTGATATCTCAGTTTTTGCCGTGAAATTCCCCAAGGGGCCTTAAAGTACCCACAATAAATTAAAAAATCTACATCATAATCTTCGAAACTAAGGGATAAATTCGTTACCGGAATTTTTCTAAATTGTTATTATCTAAAAAAATTCCCTACAGTAAAATGATACAAATGTGTTCAAACGAAGTTACTCTGTATGAATTAGTCGCAATACCTTCAAAAACCCCGTTACCACCATCGGTTTTCTAGATTTTTTCGGTGGAAATGAAGGAAATAATTGTGCCATTTTACCTTTGTTTATCGGAATTCTTCTGTACAGATTATTATGAAAGTGGATATTGTCATCATCTGATAACATACAAGTATAAACTTCACAGAAAACTAGAAAACCTACCAGTTAATTTTTACTTTTCCGGCTTTGTTATATATAAGCCTAACTGAGAAAAAGTATGGCCATCGGTCAAATAATGACCCCTCTCCAATATTTTTACATTTTTGGTCTCGGGTGACCTTTAAACGTCGAGAAATGCAAAAAAATTCGGGGTTTATTTTTGTATGTGTGGATATTAGGGTGTGTGTGGGGGGCACGATTATGTTTCTCTCTTTGAAGCTTAATAATTCCAATGCTTTTTGTCGAAAATTTCTGAAATTTTGCATGGAGGTTTGTTTATTAGGGGATTGATGCTATTAAATTTTGGTGGTTAAAGGTCGACAGGGTGGGAGGATAAAGGGGATCACGTGTCGTATCTGGAGTGGGATAAGACTTAATGTCAATTTTACACGTTATTAACATTTACAAGTTTTTTCTTTTATAAAACCCGTCCCTACTCTTAAAATTAAGCTTTTTTGCTATTTTATAATAATTAAAAACATAAATAGTTTTTAAAATAAAATATCGTAACAGATGGCGCCACACACGCAGTTTTAAATGTTGCCGGGAAAGTTAAGCAACTCATTGCTGGATTTTTCGCACGGTTACAGGAAATCAGCAGAACGGGTTTGGAACCATTCGAATTTACCTGAATTTTTCTTTATTTATTTTTATACACTTAGCGGGATTTCTTTTCCTTAAAATAATTGTATTCGTTATTTTGAAAGAAGCCATTTGCGATCATGTGACATAATCGCACAATTTCATTAGTCATATACACGTACAGTACGTTTACTTGGAACTACAATAGAAAGGATATAAGCCTCTTTTTCCTATTGTATATGGCTGTTTGACACAAAGTTATAACACAAACAGTAGAGCTTTCAATTAGTAATATTACGCCGTTAGTTCAAATATCACGAATTTGTCGCTTACGTCCTCAATAATATAGGAATTAAAAAAATAAAATCTACTAACAGATGGCGCCACATACAATTTAATTGTTGGCCGGGAAAGTTACCAAACTCGTTTCTGGATTTTCTTTTTACGTTTTAAAATAAACTGATTTAAATTTTATATTTGTTTTAAATAAGTTTTTTTTTATTATTAAAACCTAATTACATATAAAATGGCATTCAACTGACATTAACACATGAACGGATGATTTACATATTAATGAATAAATGAAAAATCGAGACTTTTCTTTGAATAAAAATTCATTTTATAAAGAAAATAATTTTGTTTATAAAAATATTAATATACAATTTTTATAAAGTTATAGAGCATTAAATTTAAAATATAATTTGCTTCTGTTTATTAGAATTACTTTTTAATTTTCAAAACATTATAATTAGAATTTAGAAAAATAAATAAATTAAATTAAATACTAAAATTAAAATACTTTAGTATTTATTTTTTTCAATTTTAAAACAAACATTTATCCAATTTCATGGGAAAAATATTCAGACTTTAATTACATTTTTCAGAGGAATATACTTTTTATCTTTAACTACATTATAAAAGTATTTTTAAAAATAAATAATTTAATGTTTAATTTAATTATTTATTTTTTAAAATATTAAATACGTTTTTAAACTTTAAAAATAATATTTATCCAATTGTATAAAGGAAAGTATCCGGACTTTAATCATATTTTTTAAATGGATAAAATTTTATTCAATTTTTAAATAAATCAAGAAGAATTATTGCATTTTTTACATTAAAAAAATGCAATTTTATCTCATTAGATGTACTTAACGACAGAAGAATGTATCTTAAAAATCCATCAACGAGTTGTTTAACTTTCCAAACTTTTAAAACAGCGTGGCGCCATCTGTTACGATATTTTATTAAAAAACAATTTTTATATTTTTAACTATTATAAAACGACAGAAAGCTTAATTTTGAGAGTAGGGATGGGTTTTATAAAAAAATTGTAGATTCTAATAAATAGTAAAATCATCATTAAGTCCGACCCTATTCGAGATACGACACACGACCGCCTCTATCTCCCCATTCCCTAGATTTTTAACCGCCAAAATTTAATGGCATCAATCCTCATAACACGCAAACCTTCTTGCAAAATTTCAGAAATTTTCGACAAAAAGCACAGGAATTGTTAAGCTTCAAAGAGAGTGAGCAAAATCGTGCCCGGCACACTATATACAGGGAAAAAACCCCAATTTTTTATTTCTCGAGGTTTCAAGGTCCCCGTGTACAAAAATGACTGTCCTCTCCGAGATTTTACTCGGGGAGGAGAGTCATTTCTTGACCAATAGCCATACTTTCCCCGTGTTATATATATAGGAGAATCGGAAAAGTTTAAACGGATATTTATCATTTTATGCAAATTAGAATAAGATCAATTTATCTTTTCCTTTGTTTCCTATTTAAAAACACACACACACACACACACACACACACAAAAGTGACATCTTATCGGAAACAATTGGCAATTTTTTAATTTCTAAACAGAAAAAAACGTATTATCTTGTGTAAATTAAATAGAAAAACACGTAACTTTTAATTTTCAAATTTACTCAGACGTGTAAATTAATTGTAAACACTCTTTAAAGTTATTTTACAAATTAATCAATAATAAATTACTTAATTATAATTAAGAAAAAATTTAAAATATCATTTATTATTTAATTTTAAAATTTATCCGTTTCTCAAATAACACTAAAAAATACACAAAAGAATTAGAAAAAATATTGTTTTTTTTATAATCCTATTTTCTTTAATTTAAATTTTTTTCCTTTTTTTTCTTATAGACAAGAAAAACAAACATAAATTGTAAATTAAAAAAAAACTTTTTTAATTAGCTAAACTTTTCTCATTTAGGAAATTTTATCTAAAAAATTTTCCTTGTTTAATTCTTTAGTAAATAAATATTATTTTTTAAGTTAAATACTAATAAATCCTTTAATGATAATTAAACTGAATTTGAAAGATTATTTAATTATTATTTTTCAGATTTATTCGGTTATAAAATAAAATAAAAAAAAACACAAGAAAATTAGAAAAGTTCGTTCGAAGAAAAGCATTTTTTTTTTCGAATGAATTAAAGAAAATTAAATTTTTTTAAATTTTCTTTAATTCATCTAAATTTTTTCTTGTTAATAATACAGAAGTTATTTTTTTATAATTTACAATTTTATAATAATCAATATTTTCTCATTGAAAACATTTTTGAATTAAATCTAAACGAAAAAATAATGATAAATAAATTTTTCATACATTTTATTTTTTTAATAAATTAAGTAAATATTAATACATTATTTAACCTTATAGAAAATTTATTTATTTTTCTCTGGAAAAAATAATAAAAAATGAAACAAAATTAATTCAAAACTAAATTTGATTTTTCTGTTTCAGATTGTATTTTTCCTTCCTTTTTTCACTTAAATTTCGTTCAAATTTTTCTAAAAACTGCAACGTAAACAAACAAACGAGTTTTCTAATTTACGATCTTTAATTTGAAATTTTTTAGATGAAACAATTATTTATTTAATAGCGTATTCTTTAATATATTTTAACACAATTTTCCGGTAATAAATATTTAAAATGGGGCATAATGTCATTCGAAACTCACTCAGGACCATCTTTTATATGATATAATTGAGTGGGTATTATTAAATTTTAATACTTCCTCAACGTAATACGAAACTTCACCTAACAATTTCCGGTCGTGAAACAAATTATTGTAAACATTATTAAAGAATATGCTAAAAAATATATTTAAAAATTAATTAATTATATTCAAGATATTTTTTTTTCTTTGTGAAGTGTATCAGTGAAATTATTATTTTTTTTAGAATATTCTATTTTTAGAATTGATTTTCTTTCAGAAAAAACTTTTTTCTATAGAAAAATATAGAAGAAAATAAGAGAAACCTTAGAAAGGAGTCTAGAAATTGAAAACAATTTCTTTATTACTTTTTTCTTCATTGCTTTTGTCAATAAATTTCTCAGGGTATTCTTTATTCTACCAATTTGTCACAGTATAGCTACAAATATGTCAAGAAATCGAGTGTTTGATGGTACTTATTATTTAACTTATAACTCACCGTTTTTATAAACCTTCTGATTACTTGTTACAAATGAAAAAATAAATAATATAAGAGGAGAGCAGCATAAAAACATTTTCATCACATCCTTACCAGGTAAAAATACTATCAATTTGGGATGTTGATTTTCTATCCTATACATTTCCTATGATCAAACTTCCCTAGCGGTAGTTCGCGAACCATAACGATGGACTTTTTCACGACGTTGCTAAGTAAAAAAAAGTAAATATAAGACAATAAACAAGTCAAAAAGAAGCGATTGAAAATTTAATTTAGTCTTGTAAATGAAATGGAGAAAGTCAAGAAATTTCATAACATCAAATAAAAAATGTTTTATTGTGATTTAATTTATAACAAATTTATTAAAAATTCAATTGACTTTTATTGAATTCGATTGTATCGAATTTGTTACTAAGAGATACGTTATTAATGTTGTAGATAGATAGATTAATAATAATAATAAAAAAGTTACTTTGTTTACTACGTAAGAAGTGACAGAAACATAAATTGATTGAAATATAACAAGCAATTATTTTACTGTGACATCGTCACAATGCAGGGCTGAAATTTTTAACCATATTTTTAATTTATTTAATTTCAAATACTGTATATGCTCTCCACCTTAAATTAGAGTCTTGCCCCTGTAAATCATACTTTTTCTGTTAGCAATGGAGTTGTGCCGTCATGTATCTAACTCCTTTCAGGGAAAAATTTTGAATCGAAATACGAACTTCCGGTTAAAACCGGAAGTTCGTATTTCGATTATAATATATTTAATTATTACGATTTAATTATATATTTAATTATATACGAACTCGTATATAATTAATTGGGGCCTCCTGCCCATAAGCTTTTCGTATCTGGTCTATACTTTTATCTATCTAACATCGTTTTCGAGATTAAGGAAGTAATTTATAAGTCTACAATTTCTTCAAATTGCAGCCAAAAAAGAGGATGGGGAGAAAGTGAAGATTTACTCTCAAAAATTAATCAACTCAAAATTTTATCGATTTTCTAGATAAATACGACAATAACTTTTCTCCAAAAAAATCTTAAATTGTCCGTTAAACAATGATACTATATTTAGAAGAACAATTAAGTGAAGTAAATAGTTTAGTCTTTCGGATTTTATTTTTCGAAATTAAAAATAATCACTCAAAAAGTAAACAAGATAACTATTGTGTAAAATATAAAAAAAAAATTATTGTATTTGAGTTTCGAAAATTAAAAAATAAAATTTAATTACTATCATAGTAAATTAATTTTTTTAAAGACTTTTTTCCGTACAAAAATAATTTGTAAAAAATTCATACGCACTAATTAAACTATTATTATTTTTTAATTAAAAATACCCAAACTATAAATTAAAAAAGCTGTATGTGGCCAAACCTCTGAACAACGAGAACATAAAAAAATGGCCGTTGTTTGCAAGATATTTTGTGCACATTTCTTGTACAGAAAATTACTTGGAATAAAATATTCGTTGTTAAGAGGTTGCCTTTATCGAAGATTCAACTGTATGTACCGTACAGTACGTAGTACAGTATATATATATACGTAAATCATACAGGATGGTCCAAAAGTTAGTTAACCTAAATATATTTTATTCTAATAAACGTTTAAACCATTTAGAGTAGCTGCTTAAATGTTCTTAAAATAATCTTAAAAAATGTCTCATTAACTGGTTTTTGGACTACAATGTTACGTACGTATTATTTAAGCATTAATACTAGCAGTAAATTAATAAAACTTAACATATGTAACATAATGCCACAAAATATAGTGTAGAATTTGTAGTCTAGCTTTAAAAATAACATCAATTATATATATTTTTGAGTGTTTTAAGTATATATATATATATACATGTAAGATGTATGTAAATTTTTTAGATTATTTTGACTTTCATTTTCATAAATTTTAATAATGTTCTGCAAATATTTGCCATAAAATTTAGATTAAAAGACAGATTAGATAACATGCAATGTAAAATATATGTGATAGAGCAGCAAATCGTTAAATAAATATAATAAATTTTAATTGTCATTTAATAATTATCAAAATATTTTAGAATATTTTGATTTATTAAATAAATAAAAACATTCTCGAAACTTGTCTTTCTTGCTTCCGTTCTATTTATTTAAATTTAAGAAAAAATAGCCAATAACTTATATTAAAAATAAAAAAATTTAGACAAAGTAAATTTTAATTAAATGAAAGTAAAACTTTCTTGAATATTTATTTTAAATTCTTAACTAAGTGAAAATTTTCTGAATATATTTTTCCATTTTTCCGAATTTTCAGAATTATTATTATTAAAAAATATATTTTATAAATATTAATAAGTATAAATAATTCATATTCGATTGATCTTTTGGAAATTTTTAGGCAATATCACAGCAGTTAAACGAGTTTACTTCAAACAAAATGCTTATTGGGCTACAATTTGAAGATGGATGGACAGACCTATAAATTTCCACTGTTGTCCATCTGTCCATATGTCTGTCCTTCCTTAATCTCGAGAACGGTGTTAGATAGATAAAATTCGAGACCAAATATATATATATATACCCAATTAACTATGCATTATTTCAATTCAAAAATTTCCTCTGTAAAGAGTTATATGACGGCAATACTCTATTGCTAGCAGGAAAAGTATGATGTACAGGCGCAAGTACTACTAATTTGAGATCTAGAGCATATATTTTAAATTAAATAAATTTAAAAAATTTGATTTAAAATTACAGCCCGACATTGTGACGATATTACAATACATTTTGCTAGTTTTTCTTAAAATTTTTACCCTCAATTTTACTTTATTTGAATAAGTTAAAACTTAGAATTTTTCTGTTATTTTTAGATGTTGAAAGAATAATAAAATTTTCATTTATTTTTTAAATAATAATAATAAAAATCATGATTCTAAGAAAGCTAATATGCAGTTTATGATGAAAGGAGAAATATTTTTACAGGGCCGAGAATAGCTCCAAGTAGTGTGAACAAATTTAATTATAAGACTTCACATAAAGTTAAATTAACTAACAAGATACCAAAAAAAAGAAAAAAAAACAACTTTACTTAGATTATTTGCTTTTATAGATTTAATAAGCTACTAAAAATAAAATATAACAAAGGCTTTGAAGATAGCTATGATGGTTTTTTCCTTTTATCTTTTGGATTTTTCTAAAGGTGATATATATTTATTTTCGTCTGTACCTTTAATAATTCTTTAGTGGGGAGTAGGTTTTTTAATGTTATTATATTTTAATATTATTTATTCTTTATTCTATATCAGTAAATTTCGTTTATTCTTCAGAAATGGTTTTTTTAGAAATGCAATTTCTCTTTCCGGATCGCTTGTAATGTCTTATCTCAAGTTTATCATTGCTTCCTATTCCTCTTCAAGAAACTTTGTGAGATTGTTCTTTAAACTAATTTGACCGTATGATTTTTTCAAAAGATTTTTATTTATTTATATATTTATCGTCATTTTTACTTTCCTGGCTGAAAAAAAGTATGGCGATTGGTCAAAACATGACCCCCTCGGCAAGATTTTTATATTTTTTGACTCTGAGAACCTCCAAACGTCGACAAATGCAAAAAATTAGATTTTTTTGTATGTACGGATGTTAATGTCTGTTTGTGTGTGTGTGTGGGGGGGATACGATTTTATTCACCCTGTTTGAAGTTTAATAACTTCTGTACATTTTGTCGAAAATTTCTGGAATTTTGCAGGGAGGTTTGTGTATTAGTGGAACTGATGTTATTAAATTTTAGAGGTTAAAGGTCAAAAGGGCGGGGAGGGGAGTTGCTTGTCGTATTTCCAATGGGGTCGGTCAAGATTTTACTCGTTATTAACATTTAAAATTTTTTTATAAAACCCATTTCTACTTTCAAAATTAAGCGTTTTGCCATTTTATAATAGTTAAAAATATAAAAATCTTTTAAAAATGAAATATGATAACAGATGGCGCCACCAAATGTTGCCGGGAAATTAAGCAACTGGTTTTTGGATATTTTTAAGCAGGAAAATAGTCAATCGCCGAAATTTGTGTTTTGTAAAGCTTTCCTCGAGTATATAATACATTAATACACATTAAAATGATTTAAATAAAGGTAAAAAATATCTAAACAAACATTTTTAAAATTTATTCTTATTTTTTAGAATAATAAAAGTGCATTAAATAATAATTACGTGTCAGAAATTGGCGACTTTTTAGAAGCTTTTTCTGAATTATATAGCGCATTTATGTGCATTAATAGGTATTTATATAAGTAAAAATATCTCTAAAAATAAATTTCATTGATTTATAATCAATATTTACAATAATATTACATTAAAATTCGTCTTTTTAAAACGTTCTCCTCCGCTAATATGTGTCGAAAAAATTTATATAAAGTAAAACATCCTGTAAAAAATTATATTTTTTGATTTATAGCCATTTTTCAGAGAAAGAGTAGTAAATAACCTAGTAATAACCCATGAGAAATTTGCATCTTTTAAATGTTTTCTCGTTAAAACATGTTAAAGTTATTTGTATAAAGTAAAAAATTTCTCTAAAATATCATATTCTCTTGATTTATTGCCATTGTTTTTGAAGAATGATAACGCATAAAGTTATAGTAATCTATCAGAAACATGCATTTTTTACATGGTTTTTCAATTATGTAACTCGTTAATATGCTTTGAATTTATATAGAAAAAGGCCAAAAAAGTCTCCAGAAATAATTTTTAAAATTTATATCCATGTTTTATATGAATAATAATGCATAAAGTAACGGCAACCCATCAGAAATACGCGCATTTTAATGTTTTTATGGTCTATATAATGCATTAATATGTGTCGAAATTATTTATGTAAAGCTGAAACTCGCATTTTTGATTTATATAGTTTTTAGAAGAGTCATATAAAGTCAGAAATTTGTGTTTTTGGATGCTTCTTCAAGTATACTTCGCGTATACAAGTCATTAACATGTGTTAGAATAATGCATCTAAGTTTAAAAAATTCTCTAAAAAATTGTATTTTTGATTTATATTCATTTTTACTATTGACTGTGTTATATAAGATAGGAAAATTATGGCCATCGGTCAAAAAATGACCTCCAAGATTTTTACATTGTTGGACACAGAGGTCCTTGAAATGTAGAGAAATGCAAAAAGATTTGGTGATTTTTCTCTGTAAGTATAGATGTTAGTGTGTGGTGGGGGCACGATTTTGTTCACCCTCTGTGAAGCTTTTGGTCGAAAATTTTTGAAATTTTGCAGGGAGATTTGTATATTAGGGAGATTGTGCCATTAAATTTTGTTGATTAAAGGTCGATGGTGTGGGGAGATAAAGAGGGTCGTGTGTATCTCCAGCAGGGTCAGATTAATGACGATTTTACTGATCATTAGCATTTACAATTTTTTATAAAACCCGTCTCTACCCTCAAAATTAAGCTTTTTGCATTTTATAATAGTTAAAAATATAAAACGTTTTTTAAAATAGAATGTGATAACAGATGGCGCCACTAAATGTTTCCGGGAAAGTTAAGCAACTCATTGCTGGATTTTTTAGATAAATAATAATAATAATAATAATAATAATAATAATAATAATAATAATAATAATCCGTAAGGAATTAATATTTTTACATGCTTCTTCTAGTCTAATTCGCTAATATTTGCCGAAGTTGTGTATAAGTTGAATAATTTTTAAAAGAATCATATTTTTCATAAAATTATTGTTTTTTTTTTAGTATTTATTTGATAGACATTTATGCGATTTTTATAATTTTTTTTAACGTAGAGATAACGTGCTTAAAAGAAATTACTTTTTGTAGAACGATTGACAAGAAATACATCTTAGCTCCCTTTTATTTATTTCTTTTTATTATTTATTATTTATTTCTTTTTGAAAATATCGATCAGTTTATTTTTTGGACTGTACAAACATGTTTTGTTTCAAGACGTTAACAAGGAGAAATGCTCACAGCCTGTTGTTTTTTAGTTTTTCCAAAAAACATTAATCCCGAGATCTGGATTATTTTCATGTGAAATATCTTAAAAGTCGACATCCAAACTTATTAAATTTAGGTTCATAATGAAAACTCTGATAAAAAAAAACACAATTTTCCCCCCAAAACACAATATATATACGAATTTATCAGTTGTGACTACAGTTTATTATTTTTATTGACGTTAAATTTAGTTTTGTTTGAAGAATTTTATAGTGTTTTTGTTTTAGTTTCTCGGTTCTATTATATATAACAGAGGTAAAGTATGGCAATCGGTCAAAAGATGCTTCCGAGATTTTTACATTTTTGGTTTCAGGAAACCTTGAAACGTTGAGAAATGCAAAAAAATTTAGGGGGTTTCTTCTGTATGTATCGATGTTATTGTGTGAGTTGAGAGGCACAATTTTGTTCACCCGATTTAAAGCTTAATAACTCTCGTGCCCTTTAGAAATTTCTGAAATTTTTCAGGGAGGTTTGTATATTAAGGGCATTGATTCTGTTAAATTCTGATAGTTAAAGGTCAAAGGGATAGAGAGATAGAGGGGATCACGTGTCGTATCTCCAATGGGGTTGGACTTGAAGATTTTGCTTGCTATTAGCATTTACGATATTTTATAAAACTCGTCTCTATCCTGAAAATTAAGCCTTTTTGCCATTTTTTAAAATATTTTATAATACAAACATTTTTAAAAAATAAAATATCGTAACGGATGGCACAACACGCAATTTTACCAATTTGCTGAGAAAGTTATGCAACTCATTGCTGGATTTTTGTTTAGTTGAGAGATTTTTAAAACCAATAAATAACATTTCGATGCACTTCGTTATAAAAATTTCATTTAGTGAAGGCTTAAATTCTTATTCTTAACAAGAAATTAAATTGTAAAAAATACACATCATTTAATAATATAGAAATTGTTTTAATTAGAAAAACTTTATGGAAAGAGAAAGACATTAATCGTGTTAAATATAAAGTCAAAACAATGTACATCAAGTAGAACTTGGAGTAAGTTTTTAGATTTGTATTTGTAATTATACTAATGCTTTATCCACTTTTCCAAGTGACTTTTTTTTATTATTTTTTTGGGAAGGAGACTTTCTTAGATTTATTTATATAAAATTTATTACAAATTCTATTAGAGTAAATGTAATTAATAAGCAAAAGACAACATAAATGCGTATCTACGTATAAAAATTTATTAATTAAAACTAATGGTTGGCCACACCATTTTAATGTTTTTGAAAATTAACAATCTTAAAGTTTCCATTAGAAAATTCACAGCATGATCTACCGTAATATGATCGATCGTGTTTTCGTAGATTTTTTTACGACATAATTCAAATAAAAATATCAAAATTAAAAGTTTTCATATAATATTTTATAATCTAAAGAATCATTTGAAAATTATCTCAGTAAATCTTACTTTATAATCTAAAAATTATTATTTTTCATCTTAACTATCTAAAGAAATCTATCAACGAGTTGCGTAACTTTCCCGGCAAGAGTTAAAATTGCCTGTGTCACCATCTGTTACGAGATTTTATTTAAAAATATAACTTTTACATTATTAATTATTATAGAATGGCAGCTATCTTAATTTTGAGTTTTATTAAATATTGAAAACGATAATAACGAGTAAAGCCGTCATTAAGTACGACCCCACTAGAGATACGACACACGACCACCTCTATCTTCCCACTCCCTCGACTTTTTAACCACCAAAATTTAGTATCATTAATGCCCTTAATACTTAAACCTCCGTGCAAAATTTCATAAATTTTTGACTAAGGGTACGGGAGTTATTAAGCTTTAAATCATTCCTCCAATACACACTAACATTCATATTAACGGGGAAAAATCCCTAATATAACAGCCTGAAAAGTAATTCTTTATTAGTTTATCTAAGAAAATTTCATTATTTGAATAGGGTCTATCAGCCAGCATCTTATAATCTAAAAGAATCATCTAAAACCGCCATGTCCAACCCGCAGCCCGCAGATTTTTATTACAATATAATATCATATGTATAGTTAAATACATTAATATGATGTATAACACCTTATCACGTACACTCAGAAATTAAAACAGTTATTGAATATTTTTTTAACAAAGCTTATAATGCATGAAAGAAAATGACTAGAATATTCCTGAATTATATGATGGACAGTGGCTTTCGGATTTGTTTCCTTACAAATATCACAATGAAATTAAACGAACTTAAGCAGCTTCAAGGTGAAAACAAATTGATCACAGACTGTTATTAAAATATAAAAGCATTCATAACAAAACTTACGAGAGTCAGTTAAAATCGAAAACTACAATCCATCTTTCAAAATTACATAAGTTTAATATTGACCAAAAAAAAAAAAAAAAAACATTTTTCAAAATATGCACAAGAAATTACTAATTTACTAAGAGAATTTCAAGAAAGATTTTCATATTTAAAAATTTATGAGAATATATTTAATATTTTCTTATGTCCATTTGACATTGTTGTGGAACAAGCTCCAACAAATTTGCAGATAGATTTAATAAATCTCCAGTCATCTGAATTGAAATATATGTTTGAGGCCAATGACAAAGTTCAGTTTTATACGAGATACATGTGTAATGATAAATTCTGTAACCTAAACAAACTGGTGATGAGCGTTACAGTTGCAATAGGAATCACTTAGCTTCGTGAATCTTCTCAAAATTGAAGCTTGTTAAATGTAAAAGTCAATGTTATACAACATCACAAATACCTGTTGATATTAAAAAAATTAAGTGAAAAAATTAAAAAGCAAAGTTTTACATTAAAATATATACAAAATACTATATAATTATATGTTTTGTTGTAAATAAATATGTGTGGCCCACAGTGTATTTTTATTTTTGGTTTTGGCCCAGTAAACAATTTCGGTTGGACAACACTAATCTAAAACATTTACTTGTATCAACACAAAGTCAAATCATAATTAATGTTTCTTTAACTAATTATTTATTAAATATAGTAATATCTTCATTGAATAAAATATAAAACCAAGAATTAATTATTAAAAATAATAACAATAAATAAAATATTTATATTATATAAATACTTTACATTTTGCGAAGTTCTAGATGTTTTTGCTTTCCTGGCTGTGCTGTAACGAAGGGAAAGTATGGGAATCAGTTTAAAAAAATGACTCACTCCCAAGATTTTTATATTTTTGGACTCGGATACCTTGAAACGTCGAGAATTGCAAAAAACTCGGATTTTTTCCCTGTATGTATGGATGTTAGTGTATGTTGGGAGAACGATTTTGTTCATCCGATCTAAAGCTTAATAATTCCCGTGCCTTTTGTCAAAAGTTTCTGAAATTTTTCAGGGAACTTTGTGTATTAGGGACATTGATTCTATTAAATTTTGGCGGTTAAAAGTCTAACGGATGGTGAGATAAGAGGAGTCGCGTTTCGTATCTCTAATGGGGTTGGTCAAGATTTTATTCGTTATTAGAATTTACAATATTTTATAAAGCCCATCCCTACCCTCAAAATTAAGCTTTTAGCCATTTCATAATAATTAATAATATAAAAGTTATTTTTTAATAAAATATCATAACAGTTTTAAATGTTGCCGGGAAATTAAGCAACTCGTTACTAGCTTTTTTCAATATATTTTCTCTATAAATATAAAGAATTGTAAAAATTATATTTGTATAAAGTTTTTAATGAAATAATTTAGAAATTAAATTATTTATTTATTATAATTTTATGCTTAGTTATTTTAATTTATTATAATTTTATGCTTAGTTATTTTAATTTATTCAAAAATCGATAATAATTATTTTTATTAATTTTTCCTTCGAAAATATATTTATAAATTGTATATAAAAATTCAAAAAGTTATAAAAATTTGTTTATAAAATGCATTTTTTAACGAAAAATATTCCTAAAATCAATTAAATTAAAAAATAATAAATAAATAAATAAATAAATAAATTTAGAAATTTGTTTATAATAATAAATTTTTCAACTTGTATTTTAAACATTTATAATATAAATAATATATTTATAATAGTAAAAAAATAATAAAAATAAAATTTTAAAAATTTCAAAGCTTTAATAATAAATAAAAACTTCAAGTAAATTTATAAATTCAAAAGAAAAAATTAAAAAATTAAAAAAAATAATAACACATTCAAAAACGTCAATAAAATTATTATTTAAATATACATAATTAATTTTTAAACCCGTTTAAATTTTTAAATATTTAATATTACTTTATTACATTATTAAAATGATATTCTTTCAATTATTCTTTCATTTTTAAGAGCAAAAAAAAATGAAAAAATTAATTTTAAAAAAAATTTAAAAAAATTTTTTAATAAAATATTTTATTAAAATATTTTTTAATATAGATTTTTTTATTAAAATTTTTGAAATTGATTTTAATATTAATATTTGCATGTTTCTTTTAGAATAATAAATTATAAATTCGATAAAAATTATATATCAAATAATAATAATATTTAATTTTATTCTAAAATAATTTTAATTAAATTAAATAAATATTTAAATAGAATTTATTTAATTATTTTCTGTAATTTTTAGTTTTATATTAGTTAATTAGATTGAATACACTTAATTTAAAGTTTTTAAAAAATTGATTTATTAAAGTTATTTGCATATAAATTTTTTATAATGTTTCTTAAAAATATAAAAGTATTTTTTTTAATTTAAAAATTAATTTAATGTATATTAATTAAATTTTTTTTATCTATGCTTTTATGTGATGAGATTGATGCTCATAGGAGGAAGCTGAAGATGATAAAGTATTCATTCTTACATCTATACATCTTCGAAGGAAATTCAAACTTCTTATCAACTTCCAATCAAAATTTCATTAAAGAAATTATTGATTTAACGATAAATATCACATTTTTCCCAAGTTATAATCAAGAATTTTATAAATGTTGTATTACTATTTAATTAATATTTTAACTACTTTCTTCTGTAGGGGATGGATTTTTGGATGATGTTTTTAACTTAACTAATTACTGTTTATTCTAGAAAAATGTTTATTTATAGTTGATTAACGTTTGGTAAATGAATTTTTCAAGAAATCGGTGACAAAATGACAAAAGAGTCATTGGTATCAGCAGGGAACAGCATCCTTCTCCTCCTACATTAACTAACTTCCTATCTTCTGAAATAAGATACTTCAAGAACAAGTGACAAACTTGATGAAGGCGTTACCTAGCAATTATTTTCCAAGAGAATTTCTACAACTTTACAAATTTATTCTTTTGGAAATAAATATAAACGAGGAAAAAACATTATATGTAATTAATTAATTAATTGTTAGACAATTAAAGAGTATTAAAAGGGTTAAATTCGTTTAAGTTAATTAAGAATAATATTAATTTTTCTTGATATAACTCCTATCCAAATAATGATGCATTAATTATTTTAATAGGATTTTAAGTGGTTTTATTCCATTTTAATTCAATAATATATTATTAAAATGGCATAAAAGAATTTTATTTTGAATAATTAATTATTCAAATTTTCGTTGTAGCAAAAGATACGTAAAATTATAATTTATTACCGAGTGATTCAATTTGATCGTTTGTTTTATAACGAATTAATATATTTAAAATGACAAATATAAAGTTAGTATATTTCAAAAGAATTTTGTAAATCTTTTTTTAAAAATACGTAAATTCAAGTTAAAAGTATGTAGCATCTTTCTTTTCTCCTCTTTTCTTCTCTTGTCTTTTGTGTCGTTAGAAGGGATTATCTAAAAAATTTAATTATACTTGGGATGTAACTTTACTTTTCAGTTAAAGACATGTATATTTTCTGTTTTTTAGAGTTAATTATCTAAAAACATTTATAGTTAAATAGTTACGTGTTAAATTCTTGATTTATACACCATAATAAGGCAATATTGGAAAAATTAATCACTTATTGTGAAAATATTTAATATGTGTAGATTATATTCTTAGTTGGACTTCAATATATAAATTTTTCTCTTAGATATGCCTGAAGTTAAATTATTAGAATGGCTTTGTATTGCTATGGAATCACTAAAATGTGCTGTGATAAGTAACACCTTTTAACCTTAAGATTACTTCCTATCCATCTTCTGTAAAGAAGTTGAAAACAAACACCATTAAAGAACAAAATAAAAGCTGAACTTTCTTTATCTCATCCGGATTATCTGCCTTTTTTCCTCATAAAAAATTGAAGATAAACTATGTACAGTAATAAGTTCAAACCGTATAAAAAACCTGCATTATATATTTAATTACAATAAATATTTATTTTAATTAAAATACATACTTTAATTAGAATAAATATTTCTTTTTATTCCTTTATATAATGATTTCTTTGTTTTATTACTATTATTATTATGCATTAAGGATTGTAAGATTCTGACTGATTCACTATAAATGGATATCGAGTAACGAAGTTGAGATTTGGATAAAGATGGAGAGCAACTTCCTCTCTCCATCCCGAATTCTTTTATTAAAGATTCGATTGAATTTTTGTAAATATTATGGAAAGACTCAGCTGGTTTTTCTAACAATATCTAAAGAAAATTCTCTTTCTTTCTTATTTTGTTTATTTAGTATTATTATAAACAATTTAAATTATGTTTTATTAAAATATTTTAATATATTCGAAACTTTAGATAGGGATTTTTTTAATTTTTCGAAATATATCTTCGATTTTTATAAAATGTCACAAGAGTTTGAATGCAGATGTTAGTTCTGAAAACATTTTTCTAGCTTTAGAACGTGTCGTATATCAGTACATTTGGATTCGAGTATTGACATTCCAAAACCACCTTTTCATATTTTAGAAGAATATATTTATATATAAGTTTGGATGAAGCTACTTAATCCCAAAAACGTGTCCGATTTTTTAATACATCGCGCAAATTTTTGGAAAAAAGTGTTTAATTCTAAAAACACGTGTCCTACTTTTTAGAATATATCAAGTGAGCTGGGATGTTGTGTTGTCAGTCGATTTCTAGTGATTCGATAGATAAAAGCTTCTGTAAGCTGTCCTGTGCGTCATGCAGTTCGCATGGATGCATTCTTGTGGCTTCCATCACTCTATCAATCCATCTCACGCGCTATCTGTCTCTTCCTTCTTTTATTTTTACCAGCATATTGTGTCAAAAATACGTATTTTTTGTTATACGAATTTCACTTCCGGTGTTAACTGGGTTTGATTTCTTCTATTGTCGAGCTATTTGTCCTTTTGGTTGCCTAAGGGATTCTTCAATCGAAGTTAATGTTTTTCCTCTTCCAATCTTCTGCCTAGAGTCTATCTTTTATGATGGACACTAGGCAAAGGACTATAGATACGACAAAGACTAATATATCAGCAGTTTTGATTATTTATTTGATACAGACAATCCTCATCCCTAACATTCCTGGAGCACAAAGACTCGAAATTGTCAACCACTTGAATTTAAATTCCTATAATTTTTAATTTTTCATAGATTTATTTTTTTCTTTTATCTTTAGAATTAATTCAGCTTTCTCTCTCCTCTAACTAAATATAATCCTTTATAAACGTATGCTTCCTGCAAGTGAGGTAGTACCACGCCTCGTATCTCAAGTTGTAAACATTTTGGATAAAGGAAAATTCTATAAGCTGTAGCTCGAGTAAGTTTCAATATATATACGTATATATATATATATATATATATATTTAATTATAAAAATCTACATAAAATATTATACTATATTATGCAAATTTGGATGTTCGTTCAAGTTTTAAAAAATAAATTATATAGATTTTTAGATACAGAGGTTCATTTCCAACATATTCAAATTGGAGGAGCGAGGAATTTTAAAGTCTGAGAATATCAAATTTTGCGTTACACTAAGTTGAAATTACTGATTAGATTTCCAAATTATAATTTAAGCGGTGTTTAGGAATAAATTATAAGTTGCGTTAACGTCGTGCAAAGCTTGTTTGGTAAACAAGAAGGAAGTAATCAACTAGATGGCATTCTGGAAATAACTATTCGCACGGTCATTAAGCCCTGACTTCGTCCCTGGGGATTAGTTACTGTCGTGATGTTGGCATCTTGATTCTTATACTGACATAAGATGGAAAAGTTAGAAAGACATCTACTAATTATTCTACATACGTGTTCAACTCGATAACTCCAGTGAATTTTTCTATATAATGCCACGCCACTTCCTCCTTCTTCACTCTATCTTCCTGTTAGAAAACCTGTAAGATCCTTTCTGTTTTTAGAATTGATTATTTAAAAAAATTACATTCTTAATATATTTTATATTAAAATACAAGAATATTTGTGTTTGGCAATTTAATTTTCAAAAATAATTTAAACATAATTATTTGTCAAAATTATCTGTCTGTCTTTTTGTCTTCCCTTAGTCTCGAGAACAGAGTTAGATAGATAACCGACGTGAGTCTATTGCTAACAGGAAAAGTATGATCTACAGGGGCAAGTCACTACTAATTTGAGGTGGAGAGCATATATTTTAAATTAAATAAATTTTAAAAATAATTTTTTTTTTGTATTTTTAGAAATGATTATAATTTATAATCATTTTTAAAAAATACATTAAATATTTTTGTTTTTTTAAACTGATTTACAAAGAAATATTTAATTATATTCAAAATTAATTTAATATTAAACTTATTGGAATGTATTGTTTTGTGTTTTTAAGAGTTTATTATCAAAAATTTTGACTCTAAAATAGAGCGTACTTATTGTTAAAAGCCAATAACTTTTATAATTTTTTAATAATTGATTATCAAAAAATTAGTTATATTTGTAATACAGATTAAATTAAAATTAAATACAGGAATATTTTTGCGTTTTTAGAAATTTTATTATAAAAACAAATTAATTATTTTTACTTAAAGGCAAATCTAATTTTGTGTTCTTAAAATTAATTTAAAAATTTGATTATTTTTTTCGAATAAAGTTATGTTAAAGTTAAAGGAACTTATATTTTTGTATTTTTAGAAATAAAAATCAAAAATTAATAGTGTTTTTCAAACAGGATTGCTTAATTTTAAATAACATAAAGTAATATAAGTACATGAAGTACATGAACACGAGTGATATCAAGTACATCAAGTACACGAACACGTGTAATATGAAGTACATAAACTTTAACATAAAGTAAGCTACATTTTAAAGAGTTTATTTCGTGTTAAAGTTACTTTTATGATTTTTAAAATGGATTTTAATCAGAATGTACTTTACCTTTATATTAAAAATAAACACATATTGTAGAATCGATAATAAAAAAAACTATATTTAACTTCAAGAATAAAATAATCTAATTATGAAAGACGGGATTTTTTTCTTTGTATTTTTAGAATTAATTATTAAAACTTTAATTATATTTAGAACAAAGTTAAATAAATTCAAATTTTATAGTTTTAGAATGATTATTTTAAAGAATTCAACTCTAAAGTATTATTTATTTGACATTAATGGTGTTTTTTGTACTTAATTCTAAAAAATTAATCGTGTTACGATGAAGTAAGTAGAATTTGTGTTTTAAAATTAATTATCAAAACAATTATGCTCAAAATATAATTTATTTCAAGTTAAACGTGAACTAATTTTGTACTTTTAGAACAGATCATCAATAAATAAATAAATAACGAGTAAATATATATTATGACATCGTCACAAAGTCAGACTACAATTTTAATCATAATTTTTTAATTTATTTAATTTAAAATATATGCTCTCCACCTCAAGTTAGTAGTGTCGTACCCCTGTAAATCATACTTTTCTTGTTAGCAGTAGAGTCATGCCAATCATCTATCTAACTCCGTTCTCGAGATTAAGGAAGAACGGATAAACGAACAGACAGACAGACGGACGACAGCGGGAATTTATAGGTTTACAATTTTTTCAAATTGCAGCCCAATAATAATAACAAACCATTCACAATACAGCCAAGTTTTACCCTTACAATTTCAGAGTAAATTAAAAGTAAACACAAGTTTATATTTTTAGGAATCATCACTCAAAAAGAAAATCATAACTGTAATTAAAATACAGTTTTCTTACTTTATTTTTTGTATATTTACAAATAATTATCCAAAAAAATATTTTTAGAAAGTTTATTTACTAATTAAGATACCGTTCGATTCAGTAAAAAGTTAATAGATGTAAATGAACGTATGCTAAAAAGGAAATTAAATTTATAAAATTTTAATTAGAGAGTTACGGGTTATTTTACTGGTTGTTTATTTATTTATTTTAATATTTTTATAAAAGAGCGTAAATATCTTACGACGGATCTTGTTTAAAAGTTATTTGATGCTGGAAAGTGTGAAGATCTTTTAAAACAGATTTACAGCAAACAACCATAATCTTTGAATTCCTTCACAAATATTCTTTCAGAAAAAGATTTAGTCAAATGTTTATTCCCAAAGGAAATGATATTTTTGTAGTTTTATAAAATTTCTTTTTTTTTTGATAAAGTTCGATCCTCACTTTGTTATTCCTTCGGATTTTTCAAATAACAAATTTCAGTAAACATATTTAAAAAATTCAAAAGTAATTTTAATATATAACGTTTAATTAAATAAACCAACGTAAAATAAGAAAATAAATTTAATATAAAACGACTGAAGCAAAACTTATTTTAAAAAATAGTAATAAATAAATAATTTTTTTAAATGTAGTAAACGTAACATTCTTTAAGGATATTAAATATTTTTCCAAGTGAATAAAGTTAAAAAAGTAGGGAAAAATATTTATATATATACATAATAAAATAAGAGCGTGTTTTCTATTTAAAAAAAAACAAAAAATCAATAATTTTAAGTGTTTTAGTTTCAACATTAAGTATCAGTAGAGAAAGTTTATACTCGATAGAAATAATGTGCAGAAAGGGAAAGTGGAACCCCTATTTTGTGTCGTTCTATGGTACCTTTGGGACATATTATCCTTCGACAACTGTTTTTGTTACATCAAGACTTGTATTCTCTTCACTATGCAAGCCTTGTCACGAAGTATCGTGTACGACAATATTCCTGTTCAACCTTTCACAGATATTACATTTCGATCTGATACTTTCTAAGAAAACTCCTATAGGATTTGTCAGAAAGTCTCTTGCAAGATTGGTTGTACTATATGATTAGATAAAGTAATATAGTTTACTCGTGTAATGACAAAGTCATACAACTTACTTGTAATAAGCTTGAAATCTATGATTATCAAAGCTGAGTTATGTTCTTGAACCGGGGTGACTATGAAATGATTATTTTTATATGAACATTTGTAAGGACGTGGTTATGTTTTATGTATGAATTGTTATAAAATGAAAGCTATGTTTACAGGGAAGGGAAACTATGTTTAAGTATAACTACTTATAGAAAAAACTGTTTATGTACAGTTGTGTGTATAGGTGAATGTGTTTAAAGAGGAAGTTATATTTAAGTACAAGTATTTATTAGAGGAAATTTATATTTATATATGAGAAATCGTATCGGGCCCGGGAAAGATGTGGCTTCTTTGGCTATTTTATTTAAAGTTTCATTGAATTTTTTGGACTGCAATTTGAAAAATTGTAGATCTATAAAGTCATAGTGTCGTTCGTCTATTCTTCCTTAATCTCGAGAACGATGTTAGATAAAAGTCGAGACCAGACGTGGAAAGATTATGGGCAAGAGGTCCCGATTAACTATATACGAACTTTCAGTCTAGACGGGAAGTCACGTGATTCCAATTCAAAAAACTTTCACCAGAACAGAGTTACATACATGATCGGCACGACTCTTCTGTTATCAGAAAAAGTATGATGTACAGGGGCAAGACACTACTAATTTCAGTTAAAGAGCATATATTTTAAATGAAATAAATTAAAAATATGAATAAAAATTGCCGTCGAGCCCAACGATGTCACAATAATTTTTGCTCGTTTATTAGTAAAAAGCAATCTTAACGATTTTATTTTTTGTTAATAAAAATAACATTAATTTATAGAGGTAGGAGCCAGCCTGAGAGAAATTCCCAGCTTCCTTTTCCTTCTCTACTACGAATGAAAGCTATATTTAAGTTATGTATGACTATTTACGCTAGGACACTATGTTACACATAACTTTTTTATGAAGTGGCAGTTATATTTACGAAGAAAAATTACATTTAACTATGTTTATACATAAAAATTTACGAAAATAACGTTACATTTATGTGTCGCGTAGGATCTAAATATAAAATTACTGTTTAGAAAGGAATCATTTGTAAACAAACATTTACAAATCGATAATTGTATCCATTATTTATAAAGAACTAATTTCCTTTCGAATCCTTATCTCTTATAAACACAAAAGTGGAGTTTTTTAGATAATTCGAACAAATATAATTTTCAAGTAAACGATTAAGTCAAAAGTTATTAAGACAAAAAAATCGAATACAAATTTAAATTTCATCAAAATTTAATCAAATTAAATTGATAATATCGTCTAAGATTATCAAAAAACAAATCAAAGTATTTTATATTCCTACTTTTGCATTTACAGTTATTGATTTTTTTAAAAAAGAAAAAAAATTAAATCGTATTTTTAATAACATTACACGAAATTTTTTAGTCGGGATTAATTTTAGTCAGCGAAATAAATGAAAATTTAGAAACGAAGAACGTACTGTACGTCACAGATGTTGTTACATTAAGTAAAATGCATTTTTAATAATAAATATTTTAATAAAATAAGTTTTTTTAATGTTTACGATAAAATAGACATCGTTTATAATATATAAAAAAACTCCTTTCAAATGGATATCTTAAGTAAGGATATATTTGTATACCACTCTAAAGTTGCTGGAACGTTCAATACGAGCCTACTTTCTATACTAGTTTGTCTCCTTTACCATGAAATAAACTGGATTTTCACAATTCGTTCTTCATCTTTCTATAACTCTAAAAACTTCTTGATAAAAAAACTCTTATTTTTATTTTTTTGAATTTCTTCTCTTGTTCAGAATTGAGTTTTGCTAAAGATTTATTCAACATAGATAGAAAATTTGCATAAATATAAGCAAAAAAAAAAGGTTCTAAAAACAACTCGTATATTTTTAGGTGATGAAAAGAAAGAATTATTTAAAAAAATTTATAAATTTTACTTTAATTAACCTTTATACATTTTTTAGTGCAAATTAATTGTTAATTTTAATAAATTTTATATATTAATTTGTAGTAAATCAAATTAAAAATTTATGTAGTATATTATTATCTTATAAATAAGAATTTTTGCTATATAAAACAGAGGAAAATTAAAATCACTCCCAAGAATTTTACATTTTTGGACTGTTAATGCTGTTAAATTTTCGAGGTTAAAGGACGAGGGAGGGGGAAGATAAAAGGGGTCGAGTGTCGTATCTCCAGTAGAGTCATACTTAATGATGATTTTACTCGTTATTAGCATTTACAATTTTCTATAACATCCATCAATACCCTCAAAATTAAGCTTTTTGCTATTCTATAATAGATAAAAATACAAAAATATTTAAAAATACAATCATACGACTGTTGGCGCGCACACAATTTCAACTAACGCCGGAAAAGTTATGCAACTCGTTGCTGGAAAATTTTTTAAGAAAAATAAAATTTTAAATTTTTTTGATTAATAGAAGTTTAAAATTTATTAATTTTTTTATTGATATTTAAATTTCTGTTCATTTTTTTCCCTAAGAATGTGTGTGTTACATCAACTTTAATAAGCAAATCATAATTTAAAGATATTTTTAGATTTTTTCAAGAAAAACTTGAAAATATTCTTTAGATTACTTTTATACTTTTTTTATATTTTTGAATTTAAATTATTTTATAGATTTTTTAAAATGCTTTTAAGATATATTTTGAAAGAAAAAATCTAAAATTTGTTAAACTATGCTTTAGATTTTTTTTAAAAATATAAAATAATTCTATACATAATTCTATAAATTATGTTTTACATTTTTTTACTTTTAGGATAAGTTTTAGGAAAAAAGACCTTAAAATATCTAAAAACTATAAATAAATTGGAAAAAGTAAATAAATTAAGTGTGTTTTTATTTAAAAAATCATTATTATTATTTATTTTTCTTTATTTAAATCTCATTAATTTATGTATTGTAAGTTTATTTTATTTTATTTTTAAATAATGTTTTCTCTCCAACTTCTTTAACAAACATTTTAATAATATGACAAAATGTCAGCCATTTATATTTATTATATTAATAAACATTCTTCAATTTTATTACCTTTATTAATTTATTTATATTGTCTATTCTATCAAAATATTAAGTTAAATAATTAAATTGAATTATATTTTTATCAATAATTCTTTCATTAAGTAAGCAATATTTGTTTGATTTCTCTTGGAATTTCAATTTAAAAAATTTTTCAAATAATTTTTTAGAAAATAATTATTTATATTATCTAAATATGTATTTTTCGTTATTTAATTGCTTAATTTTATATAGTATAAATAATATTTATTAGGCTGCAATTTTAAAAACTTGAAGACCTATAAATTCCCACTATAAGCTGTCTGTCCTTCCTTAATCTTAAAAACCAGATGAAAGTCGAAACTAAATATGGAAAGGGTATGGGCAAGAAATCCCGATTAACTATATATAAACTTTCGGTCTAAACCGAAAGTCACGTGATTATAATTCAAAAATTTTCTTCAAAATACAGTTACATAGATAATCAGCATGACTCTGCTTTTATCAGAAAAAGTATCATTTACAGCGGCAAGCCACTACTAATTTGAGGTGGAGAGCATTGCCTGCATTGTAAAGATGTGGCAATGCCGGGCTGCACAATCATTTTTGCTCGTTCTGTGTGTGTTGCATGTACGTAAGATTAATTTATTATATATATTATTAATTATACAAATTTAATTTTTCTTGAATATTTAATTTGTTTACGTACATCATTAACTTATTATTTATTTCTAAAAATACAATTTTAATTAGATTTATTAGAGTTATGTGGAAAGTTTTGGTTGTTATACCCTAAAAATTACATTTTTTTGTATTTGTAATAAAATTTACGTCGTGAATTTGCGTATTATTTACTTTCAAACATTCGATTTTGAAGAATTTCATGTATAAATAATTTTATATACAAAATTTGTTTGTCCCGTCTTTTAAAAAATACAATTTCGAAGATTTTCTAATGAATTTTTGCGATAAATTTTTAGATTTATTATTAAATCTATGCCTAAAATTTAAAAAATTGTTATTGCCTATTATTAATTTCCAAAAATTATAATTTTGGCAGATTTAAAATAATTTTTCTGAAACAACTTCGATTTCCAAAAACTCAATTTTTTTAATATTTATAATTAATTTTTACATAAAATTTGCAATAATTTTTATTTTGTTGGGTAATTTTTAATAAATTCAAGTGGAAAATTGTGTATTATTAATTCTCAAAATTAGGATTTTGAAGATTTTATAATTTGCTATAATTAAAAATTTTATAATAAATATATTAATATACTTTATAAAAAACTTAACTTTTTAGATCCACAATTAATTATATTAAATAATGTTTTAGTAGTACAGTAGAGAGTCGTTTCTCCGAATCAATTGGGGACCGGGATTGTTCGGATAACTAATTTTTCGGATAACCGATTATGTACGAAAAAATACATCAACCTGCCCGATGTTGAAATTTTTCTCCGTTGCGTGTCGCTTCGCGTTGAATTTTCGTCGATTTTAGCCTAACAAAAATTTTTATAATAATAATCGAGGCTATTGTATCGTTAAAAATTATTTCTTTATTTTGTACAGAATAAATACATTGAAAAATAAAAAAACATACAAATTACACTTTAGAAGCAAATCTAGTATCAAAAAAGTTCGATTCGGCACGACACAGTCCGACTGGAAAGCGTTCGGATAACCGATGTTCAAATAAACGTCTCTCTACTGTACTTGAAAATTTTTTACATAATTTATTTAAAAGAAGAATACAGTACAATTTTATTGGATTTCTAATAAATTTAATTAGAAAATTATATATTAACGAGCAATTATTTATTGTGACATCGTCATAATGCCGGGCTGTAGTTTTTAATCATATTTTTTAAATTTATTTAATTTAAAATATATGCTCTCCACCTCAAATTAGTAGTGGTTTACCCCTGTACATCATACTTTTCCTGCTAATAACAGAGTCGTGCCGGTCATCTATGTAAAATCATAGGAGAAAATTTTGAATTGAAATCACGTTACATATCTGGTCTCGAATTTCATCTATTAAGGAAGGACAGACAAACAGACAGTGGGAATTTATAGGTCTATGATTTTTTTTTCAAATTGCAGCCCAATAATTTTAAGAAATACAATCTTATTCCAATAAATTTACACAAAAATCTTGTATTAATATACATTTAAAATATTAAAATTTTTTATAATTTAATCTTAATTTAAAATTTTTTATATATATATAGTTTTGTTAGATTTTTAATAAATTTAAGCAAACAATTATAAATTAATAATTTACGAAAAATAAGAACGATTTTGAAGTCTTTCTAACATATTTGTATGAAAATTTGATAAATTATTTAATTTTAAAGTATATTTAAAATTAAAAATTTAATTATATAAACAGTAAATTTAACAATTATTCTAAAAATATCCTTTTCTCTACTTTCAAATATTTATTTTTACAGTTAAACACTTTAAATATATTAAATAAATTTAATCGTCATGAATAAATGAAAAAAAATATATATATATAACTTATAAATATAATAATAATAATAATAATAATAATAATAATTTAATTGTAAAAAATCTAAATAATCATCTAAAAAAATAAGAATAAATAATTAAAAATCATCATCGATTTTTCTCTTCAAAAATCGAAATTATAAATGAAGTTCTATGACGTGGTGAAATGCAAAACGTTAAATAATTAAATTCTTCTAAAAATATTTATAATATATTAAAGAATTTGATTTAATTTAATTAAAAATCATGCTTTAATTTAAAAATAAAATAATAATAATAAATTAAAATAAAAAATTAAATGCAATTATAAAAAATTAAATTAATTGCTATATTACTGCTATATTTTAAATAATTTATAGATTTATTGTTATATTTTATATAATTGTTAATATAATAATAAATAATATAGCAATTAATTTAATTAATTTCCATATTATTTATTATTATATTAACAATTTAAAAGTGCAATGCCCGTTTTAATAATGAATTTATTTGTATATTTTGGGGGAGATTTTTTTCGAATTTTTATTTGTCTTTTTGAAAATTACTAACTAACAATTAATATATCGTTAATTATTTTTTAATATTCTTAAGCTTAAGAATATTAAGTATTGTAATCAGTAACAGCTGATCACGTTTACAGAAAATCGATTGATGGATAACACTTTTGGATATTACATGATTTTTTTATGTTAAAACTAATTAAAAATAACTTGAGAAAATACTTGATCTTTCTGTATAAACAAGGAATTTTTTAAAATATTTTTAATAGACTTTTTTTTATGTATAGAAAATTAAACTTATTTTTAACTTTATTAACCCCTGTTTTAACAATTTTTTTAAATAAAAAATTAATTTTAAGTACTTAATTTTGTTAAAAAAATAAAAAATAAGCGATTACATTGTTTACGTTTAAAAATTAATTGAATTTAAACGATTTTTTAATTGTTAAAAGTAATTTTATCGATTTTTAATCGATATGTTGCATTAATCGATTTATTTCTCGGCAGTAATCAGTAAATTAATTCTAAATTATTCAATTACAATTAACTAATTAATTGATTGTATCATATTTAATTAAATAGTAAATATGTTAAAAAATTTAAGCATTTTATGAATGAATTTTTAGAAAATTAAAATGGATTTTATTCAAAAGTTAATAATTCTCGGGCAATTTTGTGCCGGGGCAATTGCAGTCACAATGCCGGGCTGCAATTTTTAATCACATTTTCAATATATTTAATTAAAAATATATGCTCTCCACCTTAAATTAGTAGTGTTTTGCCCCTGTACATCATACTTTTCCTGATAACAACAGAATCGTGCCGGTCACTTATGCAACTGCATTAAGGGGAAAATTTTTTAATTGAAATCACATGACTTCTGATTTAGACCGGAAGTTCGTATATAGTTAACCGATACCACCTGTTCCTAAGCCTACCATATCTCGACTCGAATTTCATCTATCTAACACCGTTCTCTCGAGATTAAGGAAGGGCAGACTGGCAGACGGACGACAGTGGGAATTTACAGGTCTACAGTTTTTTTAAATTGCAACCCAATAAGTTTGACTTTGTTAGAATGATTTCCTTTCAAGGCATTTCGAATAGATTTCTTGTTATTTTTTTATTAAAAAAACAAACAAAAAGAATTTGGAGAAATCCTGGGGATTTACAAAGGTATACATTTGTCAAAAGGGTATACAATTGCTCTTTCTTTTCTCTATTGTTAGCTGCCAAACAAACAGGATTGCAACACTTTCGATAGCTGACAATGTCCTTTCAAAAGATTATTAAAGTGAAACACTGCAGACTTTCATTATCGAAACAATTTGTAGATGCTTTGAAAGACTTCAAGTCGTTCAAACTAATTGCCTAATTAAAATATTTATGTTGTTAAAGTAGTAAACAATCTTCGATGCATCAATGTCCATCAGTTGTTTATCGAAGACGTGTAGAAACATTTTTAACAATAATCGCGTGGCGAGAGAATTGATCCAACTTGGTGTAGTAAACTAGTGAAAGCGAGTAAATCGATATGTTCCTGCTCAATATCTTGTACTTATTGATGAATTAAGTCCCATTCAACCACAGTGATTTCCAACTTCTATTGTCAATATGTCTACCATTTGCTTGGTGAACAGACACGTGGTTTTTCACCTCCATCTTTCTTTTTTTCTTTCTTTCTTCTTCTTTCTACTTCTTTTTTTCCGCATTGCAACTCGCCAAAACTTCGAGAAAATCTTCAAGAACTTTAAATTTTATTATATATTACCTTATTTCTAGCAAATTTATGAATAAATTCTCGTAAAACTCATTCAAATTTTAGATAAAAATTTAACTTTATTGAAAATCCTTTATATTTGTTTAACGTTAATTTAATTTAATTTAATTCAATTTTTTTTGAAATTCTGTTAGCAGTGATGAAAAATTAGAAATTTTTCATTTATTTAAAAAATTTAAATTAAATTAATATTTTTTCGAAATATTATTTATAACTTTAAATACCTTGAATTATTTTCTGCTGCGTTGTGTCTAATTTTATTTTTTTCTTTTTTGCTTCACAATTTAGCTTTTATGATTGATTTAATAATGTGCTACTATATTTTTTTCTTACTTTTCCTTACATTTTTTTCTTCTTTCTTCTTTACTCTGATATAATGCAATATATTAATACTTTCATCTTTATTGATCTGTATCTTGGGAATTCTTCTGTAGATACGCTCTGAACTCCTCGTGTTCCTTATAATTTACAACCTCGATTCATAAGAAATAATGCTAATTTTTTAGCTTAGTTTTCTTGGATAATTTTAATTCTAAATAATATAAGCAAACAATTAAACTGCGTAATTGTAAAAGGATATTTATTGATCTTGAGTTGTAATGGGATAGTATTATTCTCAGTCGTGATTATAATGGTTCCTGAAGAGACTTTGAGTTAAATATAGCATCGTGGAATATATCCACGATTAAATACTGTCAAGATCACTGCAATGCAGGAAGAATAATGAGAAGATTCTCTCATCTTTACACTCAATTTGAATATTTATCTTGCACTATTCAATTATTTCGGTTATTGCGTGTATCTTCTTCACTATTATCCAACTTATCTTTAAAAGATAACTGGTTATATATACAATTTTTCGTCATTTAATACCGATTACTGATATTATAATGGGAATAGATGCATTTTTTACCCTTTCTTAAAGGAATTCTCCATATGACGTGTAAATTTGAATATCAAATTCCTAAAGAATCCATCATAAAAACTGTTTATTTTTTCATCTATCACGTTACAAACTTTTATAAATCATATGTAAAAAATTTATTTTTCCTGCTAAATTTTTCTATAAATTCGAATTTTTGTTATATTTCTTTACAAATATTTCACTCTTTTTTACAATTTTTTTTTCTTATTTCATTTACTGTCAACTAAAGTTTAATCCTCTTATTATAATCTATATTGCAAATAGTGAGAATATATATTTTTTCATATGTCTGGAATAATAACTAATTCAGTGTATCAATAATTTCAACAATAAAATATCACCATTGAGTATTATATTTTCCCATCCATTTAGTGCATCCGGGTATAATATTTTAAAATTTATTCATTCATCCATTTATTTAACTTAAATGAAGTGAATCTGTAACAAGATGCATTTATTTACTTGATTATATAAGACGGAGAAAAATAGATTTTTCTGTGTTAATATACTTATAAAATCAAATTTTCTTTATACTACATTTTATTATAAGGCACCCGAAAGAAATCTTGATATTTTCTCTGTCGGTAAATCTTTCAGAATGTACCTACTGACTTATAGTTCTTCTTTTTTCCCCTCTTCTATGTGAGCTGAATACTGTTTTTATAGCATCTTCTAAGAATTATACGCTTGGGAAGGGATGGATGTATATGGTGAGAGTTTTACTCCCAGAGAATGTTGAGAATGATATTGTGTGCCCTTCACAATATTCCTCCTTCCTTCCTGAATCTCCTCCCTTTCTATTTATTTCTTGAATAACCATTCAAAAACTGATAATATTTATGATATATACGATGCTAGAGGCTTAAATGCAATTTATCAATACTGATGACCTGTCTATACATGTGTCATTTAAGCAATGTATATAGTTGTAAAAAATGCAATTTTAATACTTAAAAATCGCAAAATTTAATCCTAATAATTTAAAATAATTGTATTTAATTTTTAAAATTTACCACTAATTTGCATTAGTGCGTGATAATGAAACATCGTCGTCAGTGGCGGAAGCAGCAGCATCATCGAAAACAATAGAGCATCGTTAATTATCATCATCAGCAACGTCATCGAGGATAATGGAGAATCATTAATCATCAATAGCAACCGCAGCATCATCGAAGACAGTAGAGCATCGTTAATTATCATCATCAGCAACGTCATCGAGGATAATGGAGAATCATTAATCATCAATAGCAACCGCAGCATCATCGAAGACAGTAGAGCATCGTTAATTATCATCATCAGCAACATCGTCGAGAATAATGGAGAATCATTAATCATCAGTAGCATCATCGAAGACAATAGAGCATCGTTAATTATCATCATCAGCAACATCATCGAGGATAATGGAGAATCATTAATTCTCATCATCAACATCATTAAACAAATATATTCGAATTATTTTAAAATTTAAATATACTTTCTGGAATATTTTACTAAATTATTTTTTTTCCTCTAAAAATATTTTTACTTTCATACTTTATTGATTTG
Organism: Centruroides vittatus; assembly: GCF_030686945.1. Lineage (NCBI taxonomy): Eukaryota > Metazoa > Arthropoda > Arachnida > Scorpiones > Buthidae > Centruroides > Centruroides vittatus. The sequence goes on along the minus strand of NW_027122237.1, from coordinate 185,306 downwards.
ATTTTAAATCAAAATTTGGATTTGTTTCTTTCAAATTTTGTTTTTATTTTTATGCAGAATTACTACTTTATTCAAATTTATATATTTTTAAAATTGTTTATTACAAAAATCTAATATTGAAAAATCCCAAAATTATATACTATATTAAATTAAAAAACGTACCTTAAATCTATTTAAAGTTAATTTGTTATTTAGAATATTCTTAAATTAAGTTATACGAAGATACATTTTGAAAAATAGTAATTAAATCGAATTTTAAATGCGTTTTTCTTAATTAATTATTAATTTTACAAAAGGTAATTATTATCATTAATTTTTTAATTAAGTATTAATTTAAATTTTTAACAATTTAATTAAGGAAGAATTTCGTTTAAAAATTTTTTAGGGAGGCGTATTTTTATTTAAAATAATAATAATAATAATTAAAAATATTATTTAAAACGTGATTTATTTAAAAACGTTTTATATAAAAATTAATTGACAATTACGTGCAATTTAATATTGATAAAAATGTTAATGAAGTGGAAAAGGATAAAGGTAACTTTCGACTTGACAATTTTCCTGGCCATACCTCAAGCAGAAAGTCAGTGTAAGTAATGAATATTTTTTGACGACAACTGAAATGTGTCAACAAATAAGTTGAGGTTTGCTAGAATGTGTCACTATAGTAAATAAATCCCTTGCTAAAGCACACACCGCTACCCCCAGGGGATGAAACACAGCTTTATAAGTTTTTGACGATGTTAATCATTTATATATTCGTCATTTTATTGATAAATTAAGTATAAAATTTTAAAGATTTGCTTACTTTTTATGCATAATTTTTTACAAGGAAAAATACTCTTCGTACTTTCTCTAGGAAACGAAATGGAATTCAGTTGTCAAAAGTTCACTCTGCATTATGAAATTTTTGTATTCCATGGTTTCTACTTTAAAAATATGAGATTGAAATATTATTTTTTCCATTTTCAATTTTTAAAAAAAGAACGACAAACATATCGTATTTCCTTTTAAGGTTATCCATCATAAAGTATTTTTGTTGAATTTCTCGCATCATCAAAACAATATAATCTAACTATGAATAAACTTCAAACAAAATCAAAATAAATAATATCTATATATATACAATTTTATTAAATTTGTCTTATAAATCTTGAAAAATTATTTAAAAAATCCCCCAAACTTCCCACCTACTCGTCAACCAAACCTCAAATTTTCATACAACTGGTTTCACAATTGATTAGCACGCGGGAAAAATAAATCTTATTTTTTGTTTTTTATGATTAAATAAATAAAAATAATTAATTTAATATAAAATTTCTCTTATATTTATTATCAATTCAAGTAGTTGGATGAGAGAAATGTATAAAGAAAAAACGAGGAAAGTTATCACGATGACAGGAATGGAATTTGTTGGAGAGATCGTGTGTATCGAGTGACTGGTGTGAGGTGACGAACAAGACAGATGTTATTCACTGCATAGAAACGTCTCCTGTTGCTTTGGAATCTCTCCTGATATATCTCTGTAGCAACCAGATGTCCGAAACCTCAATTGTAATAGAAAATGGAACCTTGTCAAATTGACGACATACTACACTTTTACTTATTTCTTCAAATATATACGTTCTCGAATTTGTTTACCCTAAATTTAAAATATAAATAAATATTTCTATTTTATTTATGTTTACTCTCCTCATATTATTATTAATAAAAATTAACCCATAAACACACCTTTAAAATGTTCTACCTTTCTATAAAAGTAAACGTTGTTAAGTTCGTCTCATCACGCTGTAGTGAACACCCGATAGAGTGAATATTTGATATGGACCTCGGTCCTTTAAGAGTTCTCTATATCGAAATTTTGCTCTGTATTGAAAGGTCGTAGTGTTTTATGTGTTATTGCTATCTAGTAGTTTATGTGTTGTAATGTTGTATATATAATAACATTTTATGTATTTGTAACATCATAATACTTTTATGCGTTGTATCATTGTATTAGTTTGGGTTTGTGAATTCTATATTGTAATAATATTGTTAGCATTGTAGCATTTCGTGTGTATGATGTGTAGCATTATATCAGCAATTCATGCGTTGTATAACTCGTGTTGTAATATTATACGTTTCATTATTATACATTACAATAATTTACATTTGATAGTATTACGTGTGTTTACTATTGTGTTTAATGTTTCAGCAATTTATGTGTTTAAAACACAACTATTTTTGTGTTGTGTTGTAGTAATTTATATATTATAATAGTGTGAGTTTATAAGTATGTATTGCAATAAATCGTATTTATATATAAACTCAGTATTCTATATTTATAACTTATAACAATAAACTATTAAATATGAAGTATTTTTTCCAATTATAACACTAACATTTGAACTTTCTACACAGTAATTATGTTAAATTTTTTAACACCTATATATATATAACCTATAAATTCTCGAACACGATAAACCATAAATATATATTACTTTTGTATTATAAAAAATATAACATTTCTGAAGTAGTTACAACTGTTAAAATTGATCACGTGTTGAAAAAATAATATTTACAACTCTTAATCTTTGATAAAACTCTTCCATCTGATCAGTTAATAGAGTGATAAGTATTCTATTCCTCATACTTTCCACGTTATTCTTGTATTATTTTCGAAGTAAATCTTACTTTCATTCTTTTCTCATTACACGAATTCAACTCTCTCTTAATGTGTTTGTTTGAAATATTTCCTGTTACTTCCTCATCTCTCAAATATATCCTTTCCCAACCATTTCCTTTCTCTAATCATAGGTTATAGCCAGACTGCATTGAATACGAAAATATATATTAAAGATATATAATTAACGTTATATATATTACTAGATTTTCTACAATGTTTCTATTAAAGTATGACACAGAATAAAATAAAAGCAATAAAGCTTTGTAATACAGTCTTCTTCCTCTTCACTGTATTCAGGATGTGAACTCATTTTAGAATAAATCAATATATACAAAATAAATAATAAAATAAAATAAAAAATTCAAAGTTACTTGATTTTATTGTATAAAAATATTGTAAAAAATTTTCACACATTTGCGAGCAAATAAATTCAATAAAATCAGCAAAATAAAAATAAAATAAATTACAACGTCTAGAATCCGGAAGTGATGCTGATGCTTCAACTTGATTAACGGGATAAAAAATTAAATTAAATATATAAAATTGTTTAAAAAATGTTTTAAGTAAGATTTAAAAATATTAAAAGAATTTCACAAGTTCTTATTTTAATTACTAATGGAATTCTAAAGATAAAAAAATGGATAACTTCTCTTATCTGGAAGTATATCATTGAATTTTTCAAATAAATTCTTTTATGATTTTTAAAAGAAAATTAACATATGCATAATTTAAAAATTATATTTTAGAATATTTTTGTTATAAATTCTGCTTTATATTAAAATTTTTTAGATGAATTGCCTATATATATATATAGTGTCAACCACAATGATAATGTGCCTTCATTTATGAGAGTAAACACAGTTTGTAAGGCGCCAACTAAACGTTTAAGCTTTATTTTCTATATGGTTAAGAAAATGTAAAGTATAATATTTTAAAATTTATTAAAAATCATATATTAAAAACATAAATAATTATAATAAATTCATTTTTTGTAGAGAATTTAAAACTCTAATTGAAAATAAAACGAAGTGATTTATACGGATTTAGATCTAAATTTCTCTCAAGTAACTATAGAAATTAATCAATAAACTCGATCGTTTTAAGATTTTTGTAGATAAATTTTATAGCTGTTAATTAGATTGTGTTGTAAAAGGAATTTCTCTTGTATACTTAATACGTGTTTGTTAGTAATTACAAAGGAAATTGTAATTAGAAGGATTCTACTTATAACAAGATTATTTTGTACGAGGCTTTCTGAAACAATCACAAATTGGCAATATGTAGAAAAATCCCCGAAGCATTCTATTTTCTTCACACCATAAATCTTAGTCTCAAGTGAGAAAGTTGGAGATTATCAAGTAGCCATCTTAAGACAGTAGTAGTATATATATATATATATATAAGAAACGAAAACAAAAAAAAGAAAAAGAGAAAGGTTTATAATATTAGCTGTCAAGATTCTATGCGATATATAATAGTTATTTTCTAGAGAAAAGGACAATGTGTCAGAAAAGAAATCCATCATTCTGTCATCCTAGAAAAATAGAACGTGATTCAGCTTAGTCTCTTGTTACTTAGCTTTTATATTATTTTTTAAAATAATATTTCTGTTTGTATAGTTAAAATAATAATTGCTTAAAATAATCTTTAAATATTATAGGAATTTTAAAGGGTAAGTAGAAGTAGAAACAATTTTTCTATCATAAAAATAAGGCATATAATATTGATTTTAATTCCTGTTGACATAAATGGACAGGTAGATTGGATTGTGAGCGACTATCCAAGACTGAACAATTGGATAAAGTGAGACAAGTAGAAGGCTTTAGAGAATTGTCATTTTGATTGCACTTAACTGAATGTCTATACGTTTTTATATAATTGTTATCCCCCGTTATGCAATTTTATTTGCATATCTCGAGAAATTTTACGAGAAATTTTGTATAAAACCAGTTATTTTTATTGATTTTTGAAAGAAGTAAGCTAAATAAGTAGTTACAGATAAGTTATATAGGTTAAAGGTTAGGTAGATGTAGAATATATAAGCATACATATAACTCATACACCTGGAAAAAATACGAATTTTCTTTAAAATATAATATTATTTTAATATAAAATTTAAACGTAAAGGAAAATTGAAAATTAAATTAATATTTTTAATTGAATATTGGCATTTATGTGATACATAGTGCAGCACGTAATCAATTATATAGGGAATACAGCAATTAATTCCCAAGTGTTGCTAGAATATAGCCATTCACTTATCAAAATTCAGTTACACTATTAGCAGTGTCATTGGTGGTGACTATACTAATTAAATTTTATAAAATTAGTCACTATTAATATAAATCATTTCTTTATTTTAAAAGATTTTACAAGAAAAATCAATATTTACAACTAGTGTAAAATATAAATATTCGTATTAATTAATGTATCAAAACTATTCTCTTAATATATATATATAATTTACTTTACTTTCTTCTAAAATATCTTTTGGAGAGATTTATAAACTTCAGACGTGTACAAAATTCATGATTTGTTGATAAATTTATGAAGGAACATGACTTTAGGGTGTGTATTGTAGTCAGAAGTATCATTAGCTTCTCAATTACATTCTATATGGTACTTAGATTCTTCCTATCATCACGTGTCTCATTCCATATTGTTGCTAGAATTATTATGAGAAAGACTAGCAAAGAATTACGTGAAGGATATGTTTGATATAAAAAGAAACAAAGAAACTACAGCTCAGGATGTCTCTGAGATATCCAACTCCGGATAATTGGCTTAACATCAAAATCTGCACAGAATATTGATAAATTTCATATACGAGTAATATTTTAAAGAATACATAATGTATTCTGTAATATATTAAACGTATATTTTAAAGAATTTCATCGGAAAAAAATAAATACCGAAAATAATTTTAACAAAGCGATAGAAAATGTTATCGCATTATTCTATAATAAGTGCTTTTTCTTTAAAATTTTAGCAATTTTTTAATTAGGCCCTATTTAAACGTTAAAAAATAAATTAACGCGGATTATTTGAATAGAATAAATTCTTAAAATTTCAAAATTATAATTCTTTGCTTTATTAATAAAAGAATTCCCATCTGCACACTTTAAATATCATTTAATAATTTTGATTTAATATATAAAACGATTAAATTATAATTTTATTCGAATTAAATATAATATTTATAAATTTCATTTTAAAAAACAAATTTCGATCAATGGAAATATCAAAAAGAATAAGAAAATATCTCAGACGTTGCCAAACAAGTTCATACTTTCACAAGCTGTCAACTGAAACATCATAAAGCTCGCAGGTAGATCTTAGGATTAAGATTAAGTACTATTAAAGTGACAGAAGACAGTACCTTACTGATCCATAAAATGTTTTTTTGGTGTTCATTACCTCTTCAACCGACGTTAATACGAAGCCAAAACGTCTCAGAATGGACCTTATAAAACTTCGTAATGCTTTATTTACAGTTATGAAGATTAGAATAGCCTAAAACTGATAACCCATTCGACGTTTCACGCTTTAATAGTTAAGTTTAGACGATAATTAATTTACATAAATCAAAATATTTACCGGGTTATAAAATTCAAAGCCTTATAATTAATTATAAATTAATAAGTTTAATATATATTTAAAAAAACGCTTGGAAAATTAGCTGATGTAGAAGTGTTTCGAAAATTAGGGGCGTTTTCTTTAACAGTAACAATGGGATTGGCGTCAGAAGACGTCCTTGTATTCTAGTGTCGAAGTCACAAAGAGCATAGTCCCGCACCAACGTTAATATTTCAGACGGCGGATGTACCAGGAGTGATGCGGAGTGCTCCGTCCAAGCCAGTGGACTGTTGTCTAGCGGAGAACACGGCACTGGATGCGACGCAGCTCTACTATTGGAAGTAATTTGTCTGTCCACAGCCAGCTGGAGGCGGAGTAATTTGCAGCACGCATCCCCTATGCCCGTGACATGAAGGGCTATGGGAGAAAAGTTAGGTACATGTTGTATAGGAAAATGTTCAACAGTTTAAGTGAGACCAGCAAAGTCCTATGCGGTAACGAAGACTGTAGCCGTGAGCTTTCCCCTGCCAAAGTGTTTCCACCGCAAGGCAGCAGTGCATTGCCGTGAAGCGTTAACTCAGATAGTACTCTACTGATATTGTTGATGGGTAAGTTTTTTTTTCCACCATGTAGATTATTTAATTATTTATCTTTATAGCATCGTAAGGCATTCTCAAATATTTATTCTTTCTAAAATACATATTTTCCTTATAATCCTATTTACTTTCTCCCTTTCTCTCTTAGTTTTATATCTATTTTCTAATAATCGAAAAATTAAATTTTTATTAACCGTGCTTAAATCTTTATTATGTAATTAAATTTTACATCCCGTATAGAAGGAATTACTCTCTTTTATTTTTATTTTTTCACTTAAAATACGACAATTATAAACATTTTTATTACATAAATAGATATTAATTTATCGAGATAAAACTTAATCAATAAAATATGAAATTTATTTATTAAATTTAATTTGCATTCATTTAAACGGATTCCGTCGACTAAATACTACAACATTAACATTATTTTTTGTTTGTGATAAATTCTTATAAGAAACATCCAATATGTATCAATCGGTATGTCAACTGCAGCTGTGTTTACGAGTTAACATCCTGCGGAATCATCAGCTTTAAACATATGTTACGCTTAGTGGATTTATACAAGATAGAACATTAGGATAAATGTTCCATAAGTTAAATCCGAGCAAAAAGAGAGTAAAAGGTCACATTCCCTAGTTAACTTTGTATAACGAACGTACTAATTTGATCATTAAAAATAGAACATTGATGGAATTACAAGACAGAGAAACATTAACATGCAAATAAAAGAATTGAAATTAATTTCATCAACGGGAAATGATCATCACGTTTACTATCTGTTTCATTAAAATGCACCATTTATAACTCTAAATTTATTCGAGAGACTATTACTTTCTCAATAAATATGCATTCTAGTCAGTCTGCCACACACGAGGAGGAGGAAACAAAGTTAGATGGATGATGAATTCTAGATGAAGAGAAAAATTAAAATACAATAAAATTCAATTCTCTTTCTTTTTATTCATTCATATATTACATAAAATTACATTTTTTTAAATATATATATATCTATAAATACGACTGTTTAACTCCTTATAAATGTACGCTTGATATTTCTTAGAGTCAATGGTTAAGAGAAATCGTGTAACGTTTTCTGGCATTTAGCCAATTATGTAACAAAGAAATTCTTAAATAAACAATTCCTTTATCTGAAAAAACGTTTAAAATATTTTAAATTTTAATAAAAGCACAATACAGAAGTATATAATAATTATTATTTATAAGGAATCTTAATTTTTCCATCTTTACACATAATAAATTAATTTTATTATTATTGTTATTTTAAAAAAATACTATTCAATCATTAATTATAACCTATAAAAATCGATTTTAAGTATATAAAATAAAAATTTATCTTTGTTTGATATTTTTAATTTATTTAAAACGTTGTGTATATTCTTTAAACAATAAAAAATTAATAAAAATAAAGTTTTAATTATAAGAATAATAAATTTTTGTTTTTTAAAAAATATTTAATAAAATTAAATAAATAAATAAAGTTTTAAAGATAGACGACTTACTACAATTCCTACTTAAAAAAAGGAATTGTTTTGAACTTCATTACTAAAGAATATTTAATAAATTTACTTTTTTCTTATTTTTGTAGATAAGTTTATTTTATAATTTTCTTTAATTTAGTTTTTCCTTATTAAATTTTTAATAAATATTTCCTACGTCTTAGAAAATATAACAACATATGATCCAATTAATGCTAACGAGTCTGTTTTCACCCCACTTCTACCGTTCATTCAATCAAAACGTTATTATTACATTAATATATAAAATTTTATAATTTTTAATAGAATTTACGGTCATAAATTCTATTTAGAATTGAATTTTTTTAAATCATTATACACCACTCCTATAGAATTTATAAACTTCTACTTGATGCTAGAAAATTTCCATTTGTGCAGTACATATGTATCTACACTGTATTTAAGAATTTTAATATGTTTTTCTAAATATTTGAATGGAAAATATATAAAATAAATCTTTTTCAAGATGTAAATGTGTCTAGAATTTTAATGACAAGTCATTCAGCTTCTGAATAAGATTTAAATAATAAATTTATAGTTATGTAAATCATATTTTGTTATTTTATAAATTTGTGTGTGATATTTACTTTTTTTATTGTTATTTTCATAAAACTGTTATAAATCTGATTCGTAGGTTAAATTTCATACGTTAAATATCTAAATTTTAAATTAATTAGTCGGATATTTTCTAAGTGTAACGTTGATTAATCCAAGGTTGGATAAGTTTTATTTAACAGAAGATTATATCTTTAAAATTAAATAAATTTTCTTAAATATGCGTAAAAAGTTAATTTAAGTAGTTCAGAAATATTTGGCAATATCTTTATTTCTTAGTTTTTGCACGAGAAAATCTAAAAATTCTTAAATTTTTAAATTATTTTCTTAGTATCTTTTCAACAGTTAGGTCGCGAACGACTTTCCTTATCGCATCGTTCTTCTTTAGTATGCTGAAATGGAAGTTGCCAAATAGAAGAAATTGGAAAAACAGTATCAAAGTCATGTTTATTAATAAAAATTCACGTATCTGATACATTATAAGGGTTGGAAAAGACCAAAATCTAAATTTCTCGTCATTCGTCACATCGATCACAGATTTCCATGTTTACATATTCTCATATAAGACGTCTATAGGTTGAGGAATTAGAAATGTCAACCGAATTTGCCACCGTCGATCGTTCTTGTCACGTTACATCATCCTTAACCTTCGTGTAGTTTAAAATTCGTATCGACAGCTGATATACGAGTCAAACTAATCGTAAATTAGGTATTTATATATTTACTCTCTTGTTCAACTTGTAACCTGTTATTTAATCTATAAATCAAAATAATTCCCTTCCCGATTCATCAATGAAACGTTCTCTTTTAAACGAGATCTAAGGACGATAGAAAATTTCGAAAATGTGATGATGTCAAGGATAACTTTCATTGATTACGTATTAATCAAAAGCTGTCACTTGTTATTGGTTTCTTTCTTCTCCATTGATTGTTTTGGATGGCTAATTTCTCATAACTGTTCTACTTACGTTACTTCAAATATTCTTTAACAACTATAAACATTTATTTCATATATATATATATTTTTTACAACTTTTCTAAACAGATTTTTAGAATGGTTTGTCCTAGGATGATATAAAAATAAACCATCCCAGAATATATTATAGGTCGATTAATTTTTCTAGATATTCCTTAACATCTACAGACAATTTATTCGAGATATTCTTCGACAAATGAGGACATTTTTATTTTGAGTATTCTATAGATAATATAGACCGTTTCTTCTAGATATTTCTTAACAAATATGATTCCTTAGTAATTAATTCCGCATATTTCATTAATAAACTGTCTACATATTTATATCCTACATATTTATCCTAGATCTTGTCTAGAATATCTAAGGCTTATATCCTAGATGTTTTCAAGGATATCTAAGCCATACAACTTAGATATTTCTTAGTAATTAAAAACATTTTATTTCAAATATTTTCAGCAAATGTGAACATTTATTATCGATATTCCTCAGTAAATAAGGAAATTTTACTCCGTATATTCTTTAATAAGTTCAAACAGCTCATTCCGGATATTTATTTTCGATATTTTAACAATCACAAATGTTTTCCTTTAAATATTTTCTAGAATTTATCTGAAAGATATATATACATATGGACTTGTACAGTACATCAATGTAAGAACACGGAAATGCAAATTAAACTAGACGAGAACATGTAGGAAAGATCTGGGTGAAATTAAAGTCGTATGCAGACAAAACTTTAATTAAAACAATCCTTGTATTTATAGTTAATTTGTTATAATTGATTCCGAACCAATTAAAGCTAATCATTAAGTCAATATACATTTATCTAAATACTTTACTTCAATGAAGATTATCATCGCTTGTGAGTGTAAAATTCTTAATTTTCTTAATTATTTTAAGAGAAATTAGTTAAAAGTTACACCATTCTGTTAATTAGTAAGATTAAATTACCATAAACACGTCATAAAAGTTGCATAGAAGTATAAAAAAAGACTTCAACATTTAAAGAATTTAATTTTTTACGTCAATCAAAACTTGTTTTCATGGAATTTTTCATATCTCAATATTTTTATTCTCTCAACATCATTCGTATCTTATCATGCCATAAAGATTTCTACAATTTTTATTCAAATTTTATATAGAAAAAGTGAAACGAAATAAAAGATTTTCTAGTTTGCTTCTAAAAAACTCTATATAAATTTGTGAAAAAGGTTATGTTATATAATATTTTCAATACAATCATCTAGAAAAAAAACAAAATAAAATTACAGCAAAATCTTTTAAGTTAAAATATTTTTTAGTTTTCTTCCAAACGGATACTAAATTTTATTATTATTATTCTAAAATGCTGATATTCTTTCTTTTTCCAGAAAAGATATAGAACATCTAGGATATCTAAGCTGTATATCCTAGATATTTTCTAATATATCTAAACCTTTATTCTAGTTATTTTCTGATATATCTAAACCCCTTATCCTAGTTATTTTCTAGGATAGCTAAGCCCTAAGTTATAGCTAGTTTATAGAATATCTAAGCCATAGGATATCTTTTTTCTTCTCCTGATGCAAAACTGCAGCATAAACATTTACATTTTGATGATAAAGCAAATTAATGCAAAAGATGACATTTTTAGACGATTAATAAATCAAAATATATTTTATAAACTCAAAAAAGTAATCAAAGCAACGATTAATCGGTAATTAAATGCAAACTTTTAATTCTCGTTTGGGTTATTAAATGATATAATAAGTAATAAATTTATTAAAATGATCCGTTCAAATTAAGAAAGTTTTGACGTGTACACTCTCCTCCGTCTGTATCACACGAAAAGGAGAAGACGGAGAGTCATAAATAACTTAAGAAGAAATTTTATCAGAGAGAGAGAGAGTTAACGCTTACAGATTTTTATCTGAAATGTTTATGATTCAAAGGATGTTCGTAATTCTGAAGCTGGAAAAGTCTCAAAACTTATCAAATCTATAAGAATTGAGGTTAAAGTTACAGATGAGACAAATTGTCAACGAACAAATCCTTATTAAGATAATGGTTCCACTCCATTTCTTCAACAGGAAATTACTTTTGAACTTCGTATCACTAACTACAGATAAATGTTATAACGATGCGCACCTTTTATCGTAAGAAAAATAACCTTTAAAAATTTTTATAATCCATAATTAACTTATAAAAATATATTCAAGAATATAAAATTTATTATAATTGCAATTTACATAAAATATCACCGTTAAATTATTTTATTTGGTTACTTTTTTGTGGTTATCACGTTTCCAAAACGATGCTAATTTATTATTATAAAAATTAAGTAAAAATACAAAGAGACAAACGATTTTTTCTTTAGATTATTTTTGTTTTCTATTATTAATTTCGATTAAAGGTTAGAATTAATTTGGCTTAAAGCCAGTTTCCCAATTGTTGCCTGAGCTGAGTGGAGAGGATGAGATCGAATGATGTTTCGAACGGTAAATGTTTTATGAAACGATGGATAAACTAGAGCAGGAGAAGAGACCAATCGATCTTTAATTACACAAATTTAATTATCTTACATTTATAATAATATCATTCTTTTAAATGATTCTTACGAAGTATTTCATTTTTTAAACGAGTAATTCGTAAAACTCATCGATAGTATCTTCGATTCCTGAACAAATCATCACGAAAAATATTGATCCCTTACGAGAATTTTCTTGTTTTACGATTGCTTCTTATCTTTTTTGCATTAATTCTAATTTAAAAAACATTAAATTCTATTCGTATTGATTGAAGCCTTAATTTCTTCCATAAATTCTGTCCGAAAACCCTAACTTACAGCATAAATCTGATTAAAAGTTGAAATTCTTGCATGGCTAATCATCATTATCTTAATTTCTTGCTCAGATTTTAACAGAAAACATAATTATTTGATCAAATTTCGATCGAAATTATATATATATATACACACATCTTTGTATAGATTTTGATCGATAACGTAATTTATATCATGAATTCTGATCAAAAGTTTAAAATTTCATCCAATTCCTTGCACAAATTTTGATAAAAACTGTGCATAAATTCCAATGTTTGCATAAATTTTCATTGATACCTTGATGTTAATTAAAATTTAAAAATGTCATAAGTTTTAAAGGGCGTTTTGAATTATTACTTTATTTTTTATTTCTCTCTCTCTATATATATTACATTTTCGATTACTTTTCTTTCAAGTTTATTTATAATTTAAAGTCGAATAACCCTTGAGAAGAATGAGATTTCTAGAGTCGAATTTGTAAAATCGAAGATAAAATAGCATTTGAAATAGCTTCATGTGTGAATATCTCCATCTGTTTTAAAATAACTTATCTTATCTCAATTGAAGAAGATACCTTCACTTGGTACACGACTTCAATTGATACCATTTCGAGAAAAAAAAGGAAAAAAAATACATTTAGGTAGGACCACTTCCAACATAAAATAAGAAACGAAGCAATAGAAAGAAGTTAAGCAAATTTCCTATTTTCTTTTACTGAAATAAATCAACTTCTTTCGTATCCAACCGAAGAAATCCTTTAAAAAATATAATAATTTGCTTATTAATTATGTTTTAAATGATTTTAATGACGATGTACAATGCAGAAGTTTATGCTAATTAATTACATTCTACTGTATACTTTTACTCTAAAGTTGTCAAATTATGACTTTACCATTCTATGAATTTCGATTATTGAAAAGTTAATTAATAAAAGTACATTTGCTCTTCGTTTTATCTAACGTCTAAAGTGTTTGCAACGACATTAGCAATGGAATCAATCAAAGGAGATATCGTTAAGTCGGATGGTAAGAGCATTACCTTTTTGATTGATATCAGATGCAATAGATTGCTCACTAATGAATACTTTTCTAGCACAGAAATTCACAGAATGTAGCTAAGATAATGTCGAAAAAATTCCAATTTCCGTGACAGAAACAAGAGAATCTCACTTAAAACTTCTTTTATATATATATATATTTAAGAGAAGGTCTTAAAGTGATGATAAATTGTCTTGAACTTTTCAAATCCCCAAAATCATCACGTGTTCGCAGATAAGTTATTTGTATCTGGAAATTCTGTTACGATGATGATAAAATGGAGTAATCTGTTGGGAAAAAAAGGAATTAAATTTATTTATCTACATTTTGGAAGATGAAAGGATGCATTTTTATGATGAATTGCATGGTTACATTACGATGAAATGTTAGAAAATGATTAGTTAAAATGATATTTTTGTAGGGAACAAATTGTTATCTGTGAAAGACAAGAGAGATTTCTGCACGGTCGAGCAAAAATTGTGCAAAATGTTTTCCATTATGTAATGTTTCCACTCCGAAAAATATAACAGAAAAAATCATTTTCCCCCCTGTTCTCGTTTATTTCTTTTAGTGAATTATTGAAATTAAACTGTTTTCGCCTGTAAAAATCATTTGAGAAAATAAATAAATAAATATATATATACAAATTATACAATACATATAAATTAAATTTTTAAATTCAAAGCACTCTCAAACAAGAACTGTTCATACATCCAAAGAAATTAGAAAAAAATAATTAATATTTTCATTTCTTCAGATTCTTATTTTTAAATTTAAATATATTTTCTTATTTTAGTTACAAATTACATTTTAAAAACTATTAGAGAATTAAAAAAAGAAGATTAGAAATTCTCGAATTCTTCATTTTTCTTATTTTTATTATTTATTTTTTAAAATTTACTACATAAAACTACGTAATTCGGGAAGAAAACATAAAGCACGAATTCGAAGTTTAAAAAAAATTTAGAAATTCAAAAGAATTCGAGGAAAAAACATTAAAAACAATGACGTGAAAGTGATGAAATTTAAGGTTGAAGCGGATGAAATTGATAAATGAAGAATTGAAAACGTCATTCAATTAAGGGAATTATGATTAATCTAAAGGAATCTTTTCGGAGGAAATTTGTAATCAATAATCTTCCGGAAAATTAAAGGATTAGTAAAACATCCATGTGCATAACCTACGAAATCCGATCAGCTGATAAAGTAAATAAAATGTTCAGACTTAATCTAACTTCTGCTTTTATTGAATTAGTAATCAAAATCAGTATCAGTTTGCTCATTGAATAAATGTAGTCTCCTATCTAAATAATGTCTTTTTTTTTTCTTAATACTACACAAATATTTTGTCGCGTAAACACACAAACACTCGATAAAGGCCCTTTATTTAATAAATTGTTTTAAATATCCAATTACTTCTAATTATCCTTAAATTTGTCATCGGTTATGAAAATTACTTCATAAATTTACGTCGTTCTTAATTGGTTTTAAGGACATTTATCTTATTTTTTCAATATTTATGTACTGTATAAGAGGAATATTGTATAATTGAGCCTCGTAATGTATGTATGCACATACATACCCATAAATTACATACTGTACATCTTCGTATCGCATGATATACTTTAAGGGTATATGACCTTACATTTCTTATATTACAATCATTCAATTTATGTGTATATAAGTTGCAGATAATGAACTACCCAAATGACTACTTTTATATTACTTATGAAACTTATGTATGTATATAATTTAGTGGGCATGCAAACAAAATATCCACATACTCATAAACTATACGCGTGTTTAAGTATGTAACTAATGGGAGTATGGTTCAGCATAGCATTATACATTACGCTCACATGATATGTTTCGTATTTGGTATATGTAACTTGAAGGCATGTTATTAATTTATATATATATATATATATTAGGCGTTAAATTGTATAAATAATTATTTGAATTCTCAGCAATTTAGCATACTACACGACTTTAATTTCTTGCTTATTTTAATCAAGACCCGATTTTAATAGTTAAAATATCTCATTATCGATTATTTTCCTTTCAGACAAACATTCATTCGTTTCAGGTGATGATTGAAGTGTGAAAATTATACAAACCAAGAGGGAGAAGTCGGATAAAAATTAGCTAATGATGTGCTCTTCATGATCACACATAACTGATTCTGCATGGATAGATGTGAAAGAATTCCAAAGTCGATCATTTGGATCGCAGTAACTTTTAGTGCTTCGTTAGTTCTCAGTTTGAAGCCACAGAAGGCATCATTCGGTATCATCGTACCCAAAACATCCTTAGTAACTCAGAAGAGATCATACGAAAAGAAAGTTAAAGATACAGTAGATAATTTATTGAAGAATCGTTATTTTGATATCAACTTTACAAACAATTATATAATACCTCATGCTGCTGTAGATTATTTTCCATCGAATCCAGCACCGAAAGATATACTGAATCTCCTCTGTGATATATTATCAAAAGATATCCTAACTCTTCTTTATTTTGATAATGCAGAAAGCTATGGAAGTAATCCTGCTGAAGTACAATATTTGTTGCAGTTGCTCGGTTATCTCAAAATGCCCGTAATTGCTTGGAATTCCGAAAATAGTGGACTAAAACAGGTAAAAATTTCTTTTTCTTTTACAGAATATGTCATTATTTAAAGTTTCCTTTGTTTGTGTTTTATCGTTTATTGAGGAATTAAGTTTATCCCAACTCGCATTAAAATATATATATTTTTTAAAAGTTTCTGTATAAATTTTTAGTTTAATAAGATAAAAAATTTTACAAGGTGTATTTATAAATTTTTCATTTCAAATTATGTGAGCGTGGAGCATAAAGAACATAAATCAAAATACGAGGTGATTCATAATGGAGTTTGAGAAGAATTAAAACGGATTTATGATTAAAAATTCAATTTAATTGCTTTTATAAATTTATTTTTTCGAACTTAAAATTGTATTTTCTATATTTTATATAATAAATTTTATATATATATATTTTTAGACAAAACAGACCGATGAAGGAAAGACTTAAAATATATATATATACGTCGTTTTCTGTTAGAAATACATTTTAGATACAAAAAACCTTACATTTCTGATCATAAATCTGTATAAAATACTGTATAATTTTTCAAAAATTCTTCTAGATTAAAAAAAAATCACCACATCTCATTTCTTATTTATGTTAAAACACTCATCACCAAGAACATTTATCCTTATGCTATACTTTATATAAATATAAGAGAATTCTAGAATTAACGATAATAAAGTCATAATTTTATAAAGATCCACTTAAAAATTTTAAAACAAAATCCAATTCGAATCATAATTAAATCAACATTCGACAGAATATAAAATCTGTAGAAAAAAATGATGAATTAGACTCGAAAAATAAACAAAAATGTTATTTGTATTTTTAAATTCGTTGAATAATAATTTAAGTGTATTTAAATTTAATTTACTAAAAGATATATTTATATCTATCTTAAATACAGATGAAGATATATATATGTGAAAGGTATCAGCATCGTGAATAAGGAGATGAGTAAATACTTCCTTAACTTTATGAATGTTTATTTACAAAAGTGTTCTATCCAAGTTTTGATGATATATTGATAAATATTTTATGCATCTTTCATTGTTTCGTGAACCGCATTCACTTCCTTCCGTAATATATTCTTAGGAAATTTATTTTGAAATATTTCATCATTTATTATCTTTATGATTGTTTTTATTTTTCTATTGTTTTTGCTTGCTTGTTTTCCCTCTTTATTCTTTTGTGTCGACTCTTTTCATTTACATTCTTTTATATTTATTATGAATTAATAAAATAATGTTTTAATAAATATTAAACAGGATGAGAAAGTGGAAAATCTTTATCTTTAATTAGAAATTTCATTCAATCGATATCGTGAATAACGAATTGCGGCAGAAGTATCTTTGTGTTTGTTTTTTTTTGTTTGCTCATAACCTTCTGTCTACATTCATTGTTCGGTTATGCTCATAATATGATGTCTATGATTATTGTTTGTTTGTTCTTCGGTTTTGGTCATAATTTTTTGTTTTTGTTTATTGTTTGCTAACTGTTTACAATCGTTGTTTTGTTTACTAATTGTTTCCCCCTAGTCTTTTTCTCCATATCTATTGTCTGATTATGCTCATAGTTTACTTCTGCTAAGATCTGTTATTAAATTATCTCCATCTTCTGTTTGATATTTAGCTTAATACATTCCATCTTATGCCCATACCATTTAGTACCTAGATTTTTTATTTATTCCCGTAATAATTATATATATAATTTATGCTTACAGTTCTACTCGTTCTTAAATTATATCCACAGTTATCTTTCTATGTTTAGCACTTTCTTATGCACGTACTTGTTTTTTGTTTAGATTTATTATTTGATTATGATCTTTGAGAAAGACAAACACACAAGAAGACCAGAGACATAACCTGATAACCAGACCAACGAATCTAAAACACTATAACACACCGAAATTATTCTTTGTTATCTATGTTTTCTCATCAATTACTCTCTCATACGTCTCCTGTCTAGTTTATATATCATTAAAACAGAAGCTCAGATATATAGTTAAACAGTAAACATAAATAAGAGAAAACTGTAAAGAAGTATATATCAATAAAGATGGCTGAACATTCATTAATTAAGAAAACAATAATATAAATACATAGAAACAAACATGGAAAACTAATTATGAGAAACAGAATCTTCAGATTTAATTTACCCCCTTAGAGAAAAGAATTCCAAATATAAAGATTAAGTGAATAATCGTGTTAACTAAATAACCTTTCTAGGATTTCCATCACTAATAACTTAGAAGTTCAAAGTAACGACATGGTCAGCAATTAATTAATTAATTTGCACTTAACTTCATATTCATTTCCGAATAAATAAATGAATTTGTAATAAAATTTTCCGTTCCAACAAATATTCAGAATGAAAATTAATTTTATAAGCATTCAATTGAATTTTTTTATTCTTTTCTGAAACATTAATTGAAAGAAACACGAATCAACTTTTAAACTAACAATATGTAATTAATTTTAAGAAATTTTTTTTATTTTGATATATAAAATCTTTTAATATTTTTTCCACTTATTTTAATCCCTAAATAAAATTTTTTCAACATTTATCTTTAGGCAACAATCCATTATTTTAAAACTCTTTGCATTACGTTTCGATTTGTAACGACCCAAAATAGAATTTTTACATATTAAAAATATAAATCTTTATTTTCCTAAAGAGAAATCTTAAATAATTTAAGTGTTTTCATTCATTTTTTTTAGTTTTTCAATTCGAAAAATTTAAATTATAAAATATTAAATTCTTATGCAGAATTTTCCATTCAAATGAATGCGACGTGAGAGTTTAAAATAATGTTTCAATCGATTCTTATGAACCGAAACTTATCAGTAAAAGCGAATTTTATTGATGAAAACTCCGAAAACATTTACAATTTTTAGAACAATTTTATACACAAATAACAATAACGAAAAAAAAATTCGAAATTTCTACATTATAACATTAAAATGTACAAAAAAGTCCAGTAACGAGTTGCTTAACTTTTCCGGTAACATTTAAATTTTTGGTGTCATCTGTTACGATATTTTATTTAAAAAATAACTTTTATATTATTAATTATTATAAAATGGCAAAAAAGCTTAATTTTGAGGGTAGGAATGAGTTTTACAAAAAAAAAAAAAAAATTGTAAATGCTAATAACGAGTAAAATTTTCATTAAGTCAAACCCTATTCGAGATACGATATTCGACCCCCTTTATCTCTCTACCCCTCGACCTTTAACCACCAAATTTAATACCATCGCTCCCCCTAATACAAGAACCTCCCTGCAAAATTTCAGAAATTTTCGACAAAAAGTAAAAGAATCATTAAGCTTCAAGGAGGGTGAACAAAATCATGCCCCCCCACACACACCAAATTCATACGTACCGAAAAAATCTCCGAATTTTTATACATTTCTTCACGTTTCGAGGTTCTTTGAGACCAAAAAATGTAAAAATCTTCGGGGTGATTTTTTGATCGATGGTCATTCTTTCCCTCTGTTGTATGTAACAAAATTTTAAATTAAAAAAAGTTAATTTTTAGATAGAATTTTCTATTATAACTCACGAAAAAAGAATTTCAACTCTTAAAATAATGCAAGTTAATTCTTTATTAGAAATTCATAAAAAAAAAAGAAAAAAATTGCAAATTTTCTAATGGAAATTTATGGATATTAAAGGAAATTTTCAAAAACCTTTATGATGAACAGTTGCATTTAGTTTAAAATTATATCCTCGATAAACAGATACGATAAAACATAATGACTAATGAAACAATTTAATGTCAGACACATTCTACGACATTACTATTATTGAGTTGGAGTGATAATGTTTTCTCAACACATGCTAAATAATAATTAACGATGAGAAGATGTAACAGATTTTACATTCTACTGCACCCAATTTGAATTATAGAGATAAATATGGAAAAATGATTTAAGTAGGATTACGTGTTTACTTTACATCCCCCTAAGGCTTAATTTTACCATGTAAAAATTTCATTTTTAGTATTTAATTTAATTACAGAAATGAGAGTTTAATTCTTTTCCCCCCTTTTTTTTATCTTTTGTTAAATCCTTTCGCTTCTAATTTCTTAAACACGAAGAAATTTGTATATTTTACAACAATTTTGTTTTCGTTTTTATATCTTTAAATCCTTATCCGGGATTTTTATATATTTTATTCAATTTTTAGTTCTTAAATAAATTCTGTTAACGTCTCGATTTCATTTTCTTTCTTCTAAAAAATTCTCCCTTTTTTTAAAGTTTCAACTCTAATGCAATTTAGAATTGTTTTTTTTTGAATCGATATTTTCTTTACATTTTTTGAATTTATTGTCATATTTTATTTAAAATCCATACGTTTTCTTTACTGGTTTTCACAAAAATTCTATCTCTTCAATAAAATATGCAGAGGAATATGTGATAAACTATAAAAATTTGCGAATTTTTATAGTTTTAAATATTTATGTACAGTACTGTACATTAATTCTTTCGCTGCTTTAATAGAATTCGTGGTAAATCTTTAACAATCAATCCGTGATTTAAGAACGCGTATCTTGTGCCAAATTTCATAAATGCGCGCGCGCTTCTGTGTGTAGTCCTTACTTGACCTTCATGTCTTGAGAGGCTTGATGGAAACTTTAACTTGGTGAAGGTCGCATAGTTCTTCAGAGAGAGAAAAAAAAATGTATACAGTATAACCTAACTTTCAAATCGAAGATGAGTGGAATGCGAGCCCATTTTCTGAGGAATCTCACTTGAAACCCGTCAAGTGTCCAAAGAATGTTATTTGGCTTTCATTGCTGAATACTTTGTCTCCTTTATCGTTCCATGATGACGTGAACTATACAAATCGACAATATTTGCACTGGTTTGAAATCGTTATTTATATATACTGAACACGAATTAGGTCCTGAATAATTTCGCCATCGTAAAGTATGAAGCCAAATACCAAGTTAACAATCGATGAGAAAAATTTAGTATTTATAATATTTGTTATATTCTAATATGATCTCTTTGTCATTTGTTTCGGCAAGAGTTGTTTTAAATGAAATTAATTTTAAAAAATTAATAAATGTCCCGTTCAAGCAGATAGGAACGGGCTCAGTTTCTATTTATTCCTATCTATTTATTTCTATTGTGTGTCTGTTTAAACACGTATCTTTTCTGTTTCTTTAAACTTTATACGTGTTCAATCGCTTAATTCTTCGTTCTCGTGTTCAAGCCAGATTAATTTAAACATACCCTAGACAATTCTTTTTACCTCTATGTCCTTAATGTTTTACTTTTTTTTATTTTGTCTACTTGAGCATTGTTTATAAGTAGGACTTATTGGTGTAGTTTCTGATTAGCAAGGGGAGGAAGTCAGACAAAAGTAAAACAAAATATCTTTATTTATTATTCCTCCCTTTGCTAATCAGAAACTACATCAGTATAATAAGTCCTATTTATAAACAATGCCCAAGTAGACAATATAAAAACATAAAAATTACTCTAAACAAGTTTATCTCTTTCATACACGGTAGTTAGAAGTGTTTAACGTGTTTAAACAGGTTTAATCTCTATCTACGCCTATTCCTAGCGAATTTAAACATGTTTAAACATGCGTAAACACGTTCAACACGTGCTTATTTCTATTTCAAACATGTTTAAACGTGTATGAACACGCCCAATTTTAGCCGAGCAGGACGATAAAAAGCGTGTTTTTTTTAAAATTTTATTGAATTGAATTATTAATTATGCTTTTAATAAGAGCCTCGAATTTTAAAACATTTTCAATAAGTAATAAATTATTTCTAAAAACATTTTTCAGAGATTTATTCTATGCAATTTTATTTATATAATAAACTTTTATAAAAGGAGAAAATAATTTATTTAAAACATTTAGAAGATTATTTTTGAAATTGCCTGTCAGAAAAATGAATTTTCCCCCGATATTTAATCAATAAAATTTTCATTCTCTTTATTAAAATTTGACATAATAAAATCTTAATAAATTATTAAATTTTTTTCCTACATTTATCTGAGAAATTTCATTTTGTTCTTTCATATAAATGTAATCGAATAATGGAAAATTCGTGTTAAAATATATAATTTTTTTTCTTTACAATTTCTCTTTAAGTTTTGTTCTAGTTAATTCTTAATAAATTTATATAAATAAATGTTTGTTTATTTATTTATTTATTATTATTAAAATTATTTTTAGATTAAATTTCCTTATTATGTAAAGCTTAAAGTTGCTACAACTAATAATAATTAATTGATAAGAGAAATTAAAATTCATTCTTCACATAATCAGATCTTACAAGAATTTGAAATGGTTAATGTCATAAAAGAAAATTAATTAAAATTTCGTTAGATGAGAATCTTCTACCAGAACATTTTTAAGAATTTGATTTTTTTTCCTTCTTTTAAATATTCATTAATATATTTTATTAATAAAATTAACACGGCGATCGATATTTATAAGATTTTTATCACGTTTCCACGTAGTTTTAAAACAAGTTTACGATATATATTCTGGATACACTGAGTATAACGCGGTTAACTGATTTATGGTCCACCCTTGTATTTATTCCAAAAAAATCTTAAAATAAGTAACCTTTTCGAAGATATTTATTAAAAGAAATCAATTGATTCTCGGATTAAACAAGATTCTTTTCCAATTTAGTTGTAAAAATTGAATAAATTTTTTTGAAAAATTATTATTATTATTATTATTAATCTAATAATACTTGTAGAAATGAAAGGAAGATTTTATTATACTTTCATGCCGTTAATTAACAGGGGAGAAAAAGGAAATTTTTTGAAGTGTTCGAAAATAATTGTCTCGTACAATATACATTGCAATGGAAATGTGTCAGAAATTTATGAGTTTCAATTGCTTTTAAACCACGTTTTTTCTCCCTCTTCTTATTTAAGTGTAGTTAAGAAAACTCGATAATAAGCTACAAGAGAATTTTTATTAGAAGTGCTCTTAAAGAAATTTAAGATTTAATTAGAAGAACCATCACGAAATTGCTTCTTGTACAATTATTTTCTATGGAATTTCTTGTGTTTTAGGAGCACTTTCTCTTTCTAAAAACGATTTTCATTTGCGCTATCTTTAACGATTTAGTAGAATAAAATTGCCTTAGGTGATAAAGAACTAAACCTATTTATTGCACTGGATACAGTGTTATATGTTACAAGTTTCTATTGTCAATAACAGCGGTTACTCTTTATTATTATCATTACATTCTTATATTTTCTTACTTTACCTCAATCGTTAGAAGTGATAAATGTTAAGTTCTTATTGAAAAATCATATTACCTTTATGTACGATAAATGATTATCTAAAGCGAGTAAAATACTAAACAAAAAAGAACAAAAAAATTACTCTTTATTTTTGAAGTGAAGTTTGTAGAAGATTTAGGGAATAAGTGACAGTGATTAAGATTTACGCAGTTAAAGAAAGCCAAAGACAAATAGCTTCTGCAAAGTAGAAAGTTGTTGAACAGAAAGAAAAAAATAGGAAAAAATAAACAGGAAAAATCTCTAATGTAGTGTTTTTCAATCTTGTTTAGTTGATGATTCATCCCCCTTCAGCGTGCTAGAAATTCGTGGCATTAGTTAAGAATGCGATTCACCAGTCTCCTTGGGGACCGCGATCCACTTGCTGAAATAAAAATAAACCCTAATGTATCTTGGGATAATTAAAAATAAAGAAAGATCGGTTTCTTTGAAAATATTTTAAAATAAAATAGTTAATTTTTATCTTAGATATGAAGTTCCGTAATCAAGCTAGGGATTGCCATCAACCTGTTGAATATTAAACAAATTGTAAACCTATAAATTCCCACTTATTGTCTGTTTGTCCTTCCTTAATCTCGAAAGAATGAATTTAGATATATGAAAATCGAGACTAGATGTGGAAAGACTATTGGCAGTACGCTTCGACTAACTATATAAGAAATTCGAGTCTAGACCAGAAATCACGTCATTTCAATTCAAAAATTTTTCCCGCCTCTATTGCTAACAGGAAAAGTATGATGTACAGGAGCAAGACTACTATTTTGAGGTGGAAAGCATATATTTTAAATTAAATAAATTAAAAATATTTAAAATTTATAACACCTATTTGCTATTGCTTAAAAAGTAGAAAGGGATTATTTATTGGCAAGAAAATTATGAATTGCTTTCTCAGAAACATTGCTCTTCGTCATCTCATGGGTTGTCAGTTGGAAAAAATTAATCCTTACAATAGAAATCTTTAAAAATATTAATTTTTTTTATTCAATTTTAAAATTTAAGGCTTTTTACTTTCTAAAACATAAGAATAAGTAAAATTTCAGTTTTTAAAATGGTTCCAAACTGAACCATTTGACAGTAAATGTATCTTTGGGTTCGCGATCCACCGATTGAGAAACTGAATATCAGTGCCTCTTTTGATAATTTTAAAAAGTGAAGGAAGATAATCACTTTTTAAACATATAATATAAAATAATACATAAAATAATACATAAAACATAAAATAACAATCTGGAGATACGAAGGCAAGCAACATTAGAAAAGACATTAAGAATGGTAATGACGCTATTTAAAATACATAAAATATTTTTTTTTTAGTAAAGACTACTAAAATTCAACCTTTTAATTATTTTTCTCCACTTTACGTAGCGGTTAGGCATTTTTAAAAAATTTAGAAAATGAAATAGGTTGTATTAAAATCACATTAAGTTTGTAATTAGACGTTATATATATGTGTGTGTCTGTGTATTTTATTTTTATTTTTGATATTTTTTTCACGTTCGAAACTAAAGATTGGAAACGTCGTGGTTTAGAATTATTTGCTTGAGCAACTTGACATTCATGATGCCTTTTGACTCGAAACTGCCTATAATGCCACAAAGATCTTTCCTTTTACTATATAAGGTATTACTTTACTGTCTGTTCGAATTTTTTACATAGCGCAAAGCCGCGTGATGTGAAAATTTCAATAATATTTAATCATAGAAACACTCACTTTTTACGTTTTTCATTAATAGAAAATTGAAATGAGAACATTTATCTGAAAAAAATATATATCAAAAATTAAACACATTTCTAAGATTCGAGTTACAGAATTTTGATAAGAGAGAGGGGGAAAAATAAACAAGAATTTACGTCATTGACTTGGAACCCTTCCAAATTTTTATAAAGGATTATTTTGCTGGCGATACTCAGAAATATCATGGGATGTAACTATACACAACTTTCAATTTACATTTGATCCAATTTCAATTTCTTAAACAATTTTCATCGTCTTTAACTTTAAAACAACTTTCTTTTTCAATTAATTTATTATAAAACTTTTTAGATAAAAAAGAAAAAAAACGGAGAGAGGAGGCGAGAGTGGGAAAGAGATAAAGAAGATCAATTCATCACCCATTACTTATAATGGAATGTATAAATATTTAATAAAGCAAAATAATCATTTTTTAAAATAAAATTAAAGGGCTAATAAATGGGTTATTGTTACTTTCAACCATTTTTCTTTATGAAAAAAACATTACTTACAATCGTTTTCATTTAACAATAAGGTGAGGAACAGCTGTTATCAATAGATGTGCGATGGTTTTCTGTTGGTATAAGATAGCACTACTCTTTACAGGATCATTCATATACTTTCTATGCCATTCTTCTCCAAAAATTATTCTGTAATAAAGAAAAAGCTAAGAATTAAATGACATTTATTAAATTTACACATTAACAACATTTGTAGTCTCCTTTTTTTTAAAGGAGAAAACTCAGAGATAAGCAGGTGAAGAGCTAAGATACTAAACACAATTTATACAATTAATCATATTATTTATCCTTAATAACATTATTTTCAATAATAATGTCACAATTAATTAATGATCCTTTTATATTAATATCGTTTTTTATTTGGTTACGTATTTAAATATTTATTATTAATTAATCTTTGAAAATTTTCATTACTCATTTATTAACGTTTTGATATATTTTAAATTGTAATTTTTTTGAAAAATTTTCTAAAAAATTCGTTTTGTACATTATCAAAAATAAAAAAACCCTCTCCTGTTACTTATAATGAATATATTTAGTTAGTTATTTCTGGAATAATGTGTTTTTTGCGTGATGATCAATCACTTTGAAGCATTAATGCGAACGAAACAACAATAAACATTGTCCAATTTATAAATGAAAAAATCACAAATTAGTTGATTAAAAAATGAAAAATATCCAAAGAATAAAATCTCAGTTTTATGATAAGAATTGTCATAAAAGATACGAAAGAATCTACAAAGAATTTGAGTGCAAGTTCTAAAAAATTCTCTGGAGAGGCTTTAAAATTCAAATCCGAGTAGGTTCATTTATCATGTTTTTCTTATAGGTTACTGTAGAATGCTTAAAATTTTCTTGGAAAACTCAACGGTACTATATTATAATATATATATGTATGTGTTTGAAAAGTTTCGTTGGAAGATAAATTCGTGCTACCTAGATGTAAAAATAAAGTGAAATATTTCCATGGAAATTTATAAAATTGGATTGTTTAGGTGCCTTTACATGGAACTAAAACAAGTTCCTTTGTTTTTGTGCCTCCAACGAGAAACCTTATTTTATTATATTCGTTCGAAGCTTATGACATGTTCAATTAGTTATACACAGAGTAATAACTAACCTTACATTTAGTTATTGTTAGCTTAAACAATCTTAAGTTGATTACTGTTACGCTTTTATAGAAAATGAATTAAGCATGGTTTATGTTCATATGCTAATTTAAAATTAATTACTGTATATGTTTTACGAGAATTTACGTGAATATAAAGAAGACAAACATGAAGTATGGATCTTAACGTGGGTTTTGATTTCACCGTGATTTTTTTATTAATAAGATAGGAGTACGAACCCACGCCTGTCACATACTTAAAAGTATGTGTATTGCTACTTAAATCATATTGAACATTCAAAATAAGGATTAAAATTTAGATGTAGACAATATACTCCCTGCTAGGATTAAATAAGTGGCACCCTGTCGTATTTCGAATTGTTACAAACTTCGGTTCGGAAACCGCTCAGATTTATCACTAACGAGATCCGAACCAACGTCCTTAACAGTTGGACAACAGGACGAATGATC
The DNA here is from genome assembly GCF_030686945.1 of Centruroides vittatus. NCBI lineage: Eukaryota > Metazoa > Arthropoda > Arachnida > Scorpiones > Buthidae > Centruroides > Centruroides vittatus. Next base: position 157,833 of record NW_027122237.1, on the reverse strand, counting down.
ATAACACACCAGAATGCTACCACGTCACGTATTCAATTCCAACAAAGAACCTCATACATTATCTATTTGTCTTATTCTTCCTTTTGAACGAACAGTAGATATTCTGATTTACAGATTGATTTAAGTATTGATTTACATACTTTCAACATCTAGAATTTCATTTAAAATATAAAAAACCGCAACAACATAAAAAAAATCTCGGAAACAATATAACACGAATAAGAATATGTTGGCATCTTTAACGCTTTATCATTATTCCGATCAATGTCACTTAACTATTTGATTATTTAAGACGGAAGTTATCAATCATCAACATAACTTTTCTCTTAATGTTGTTAATCCCATTCCTCCGCAATTAAATCATCACAAAACTGTACGATTGATACAATTTTGTGATGATTTAATGCCCTCGTTACAAACGATCGGCAATAACTTGATTTATGTCACTAAAAATGACTTTAAACAAATAAATAAAGTTTAATAATGCTGTTATATATTTCTTTACATTCAACTTAGTCTTTTTTTTTAAGAAGAAAGGATGAAAATTTCTTTTACTTTGTATAGAAAGTAAGTGACAAGCCAATAATAGTTCTTTGTTCTCGTAAATTGCAATAAGTATCGAAGGCTATGAAAAATTTATCACTCTTCAAAATTGAAGATGGTAAAGAATAAGTATTGATTTTTTTTAGTTTTTTATCTCGAGAGCTTATGTAGAAAATTTTTTGATGCTCATTTTTTGTAGCTTAATTCTATCCGATTCCGTAGTCTATAATTATTTTCTGTGTTGTTCAATTGTTTTGAAAAATATCCGAGATTTTTCATAATTACTTTTCATACATTTCGCCAATTTCCTTTCTTGAAAATTACCACTCCTTTTTGACTTACATTTATATATATAAATAAATTGAAGTAAAGACGAAAAAATTCGAAACGAGATATTTACTCTTGGATGATTCTATCCTTCAGAATCTCATTTGATAAGAATTATTTACTACTTATTGAAAGAGGAAGAAAGGAATTTTATAAATATAAAAAGTTCTTTTTTTAGATTTTTCTAAAGAGATATTTTTACTGCTTCAACTTTGGTATAAACTAAATTACAAAGAACGTGTTGCTCCTCCTGGAATATCTTCCGTTTACGTATCAGAAATGTTTTTGTTATTGCTAGTGTCATTTCCGATGACGTCCACAAATAAAATTGTCGTACTTCTGACGTCATCCAACTGCACTGTCGTCATCGTACTTAATGTTGCTTGTCTGGTTGCATTAGGTCAATGTTGATGATACAAACGCGCTCACTAACACACATAAGCTACATACTCGAATATAAATGTTACGCTAAGTTTTGTTTATTACGAATTGCATTTTTATACAGTTTGATAACATTTATTCATTGTAAAACGACAAAAGAATTCACTTTCGTTTCGCTTTCCATTCATTTTTAAATTGAACTTTCAATCAAACATGCATTACAATACTTCACCCCCTTACTTTCGATGTTGACAAATTATATTTTTGCTAGTTGTTAATCGTTAGTAATTGCACTTTATACAGTTTTATAGCATTTATTCTTTACAAACTAACAAAATATTTTATCGTTTACTCATTTTTAAATTGAATTTTCAATCAGATGTGACCTATAACACTTCATTCTTTTGTTAATCTCGATAGCTACAAACTAAGTTGTCAGTTACTCGCGACTAATTGCATTTTTATGTAGTTTAACAGCACTTATTCCTTGTAAATAACGAAACTTATTTTCGTTTTATTTCAACGAGCAGAAATGATTGTGACATCGTCACAATGCCAGACGGCAATTTTTATTCATATTTTCAATTTATTTAATTTAAAACATATGCTCTCCATCTCAAATTATTAGTCTTGCTCCTGTACATCATACTTTTTCTGACAACAACAGAGTCGTGCGGGTCATCTACGTAACTCCATTCCGGGAAACAATTTTTGAATTGAAATGACGTGACTTCCTGTCTAGACTGGAAGTTCGTATATAGTTAATCGGAGCCTATCACCCCTAAGCTTTCCATATATGGTCTCAATTTTCATCTATCTAACATCGTTCTCGTTCTCTCGAGATTAAGGAAGGACAGACAGCATGAAAATAGGAATTTATAGGGCTATAATTTTTTCAAATTGCAGCCCAATCAGACATTCATTATAACATTTCATTCCCTCTTTCGAGTGCACAATTTAAAAAAATTGATTTTATATATAATAATAAAATTATTTTCTTTTTACCCTTGATACATTTTTAAACGAAACTTTCAATCAAATATACATTATAATACTTCGCCTTCCTTTTTTTAGCTACTGACGAACTATGATTTCCTTAGAGAACCTTTCCATATAAATAGGAAATTACTTTTTTTGTTCTTTCCTTTTTTCTATTCTAAAAACAATCTATCAAAAAATTCAATTTTTTAATGTTATTGAACCGTAGAACAATTTTTATTCGAATTAATATTTATTCTATGTTTCTAAACATACAAATGATGAAAGTAAATTTTAAAAAAAATTTAATTTAAAAATAAGGAGAATGAAAATAGTCCCTTTTATTATTGTATTTTTTTAATGTAAAAAAATGCACATGTAGATATAATAATAGGCCACAAAATAAGTAAGTAATGAAAGTGTCTCTCAACTGTTAATCCCAAGAGTAACGAGTTATAAATTATTCATTCTCCTTTATTACTGTAAATTCTCAAGTAAAATGCAACAATGTTTTCTATTTTTGTTCGAAAAAAGTTAAGAAAAAAATATAAAAAAGTAAAATAAAAGACAATTGCCACGCTGATTAAATTTACAAAAATTTATACAACAGAAAACAGAAGTATTTATGTTGATCCACTTCCTTAGAGATTAAAAACGATTTTTTAAATAATATTATTTATTTATTTTTAAAATATATAATAAAGCATTTAATTTTTTAAGAAAATTATTTTTAATTTTAATTATTAATATATATTTCACTTTTTTTCCTCCTCCTTCACTCTTACTTTATCTTCCCTATTTTTTGGATTCTAGACTCAGGTAAGTTCAGTTATATCGAATAGATTTTTAGATGATAATTTATTTTAAAAATTTATTAATTTATGGATTAATTTGTGTAATATTAAGAGATTTCAAATTCTCTAAAAAATAATTAATGAGTAAATTTTATGTACGTTTTAGAGGATTTTTAAGTCAAATTAATGAAGTTTGTGTATTTTTTGAAACTTTTGAGAGAATTTATATATAAATTAACAATAATAAAAATAAAATTTTCATGTTTTTACGGGATTTTAACGTCTCTGAACAACAATTAATAAATACATTTTTTGTATTTTTAAAGAATTTGAGAATTCTGTAAACGGAATTAAAGAAAGGATGAATTACAGTAGAGCATCGATTATCCGACTCAATTGGGTCGGATAACTGAAAAAACAAATAACCGAAAAGTATGAAAAAATACATTATTAGTATAGTGTATTAGTATATTAGTATATCCCATGTAATAAGCATATTAGTATATCGCTATTAACCTATTTCGCGTTGAATTTTCATCGATGTTAAGCCTAACAAATTTTTTTAAAAATAATAATCATCGTTAAATTATTTCTTTTTTTGCACAAAATAAATACATAAATAAAGAAAAAATAGAAAATTAAGCCTGGTTTAAATACTGGCTTCCCTTTCATGGTCGAGCCAGTGCTTGCCAGCTAAAACACACAAAAATTTAAGAAAAATAATATTCAAGTAGCCAAGACATAGCCAAATATTGTAGCGCCACATCACTAGCGGACATTTCAATTTGCCGACTAGAACGCGGTCGGTTAACCGATGTGACGGTTAATCGGGGGTCGGATAATCGATGCTCTATTGTATTTTCTTTTATTTTCCATTTAAATTGAACTTTCAACGAGCAGAAATGATCGTGACATCGTGACAATTCCAGGCGGCAATTTTTATTCATTTTAATTTATTTAATTTAAAACATATATTCTCCATCCCAAATTATTAGTTTTGCCCCTGTACATCGTACTTTCCCTGACAACAACGAAGTCGTGCAGGTCATATACGTAACTCAATAATTTTTCAAATAAGATCGTCAAATAATTATTTAACAATTAATAAATGAGTTTTATGTATTTTTAGTGAATTTTAAAATTTTTAAATAATAATTAATAAATATATTTTATAGAATTTTTAGAGAATTTGAAATTCTTTCAAGTAAAAATGAAATGAATGAAGTTATGTATAATTTTAGAGAATTTTAAACATCTGTAAATAACAATTAACAAACTAACGAATGAAATTTAAAAGATTTTAGCGCCTTTAAATTAAAATTCATTATATTTTAGATGTTTTTAGACACCACTAAACAGTAATTACTCATCTAACAAAGTAAATTCTATGAATATTTTTAGAGAATTTCAGAATCGACATTATTACAGTTGGCACCATCGATAAATCATCAATTAAAAGCAGTATTAAGCATTTTAAGAAGATATTCCTGGAATAAATTCTCGTTACTGACATCAGAAATTAACGGCCATAACGATTTCATTCGTGCTTTGAGGAATCAAGTACAAGAATCTACGACTACAGAATTCAAGTAAGATATTTTCAAAAAAATCTTTATAGAAAAAGCAATTAAATGGTTTTAATTATTAAAAATATGGCTTTAAAATATTGGAGCAAAAGTGAATTTTAGTATTAAATGTTTGTAAGTGATCTGTTGAAGTTCAAAATGTCATTAATGTATGGAATTTGACACCGGAGGATACTCATACTCTCCATCTATTACACAAATAGTTTCAATTGCACCAATAGACTCTAATTTGCGGAATTGTTGGCATTCATTAACTGTGTTGAATAATTTAATAATATGAAAGATATTTACTTAATTGGTATAAAATATTCAACACTTTACAACTGTAAAACTATAAGTTCGATTCTTCCTTCCTCACAATCTCCCTCCTCTTTGCTCTTGCTCTTCCTTTGCCTATTGTTAATCAAATTCTCTAAGTTTAACCCCGTAACAATTTGATAAAAGTTGAGGAAAATTGAATCGTTTCTAGTATTAAAATATTTAAAATGCTTTGATAAATTAAATAAAATTAAAAGTTTTATAATAACTTTAAAACCGATTTATAGAATGACGTGACTTTCTAAAGATACCGTTCTACACGCGAATTTACATAGTAATTAATGTCGCAAACGTGTATAATTATTGAATATAAATTTTATAAAATAGGTTAAGATTTAATAAATTTAATTTTCTAAGGAATAAATTAAATTTTTCTTTTTTTTTTTTTTATAAAAAAATATTTACCTAAATTTAAGCTCGGATACGAGAAGACGAGTACATTCTAAACTCGTTGCAGGTTCGAAATAATTAATATTTTCACGATAAAAGTAGAAAATAAACCGGATTCCGAAGTATATTGGGAATTAGAACCCTTAGCTAAAAGTGAAGCACGGATAATTCTTCTGTACAGTACAAAAGATGAAGCTGAAAAGATCATGAATGCTGCTAATGAATGGAAGATAACTGGAAAGAACTATTTATGGATAGCAACTCAGAGTATAATCGGTAACGTCGGAGCATTTTTCAAGTATTTACCACCTGGAATGTTAGGTAATAAAGTATTCTTTTCACATTAAATAAAATACATCACGGTCAAACATCGATATAGCGCACTCCTAATTAGCGTTAACCCCGTAAAGCGCTAACGAATACCCTCAAACGAATCTGAATTACTAAATTTTCGATTATTTTCGATAAACGACAATTGTCGCTACCAAAATTACTCGACTCTATTCCGGAAGCGAAAATTACGTTCAAATCTCTTCGTTTTAGCGCAAAACTCGATTTAGTGTCGATTAACGAAGGGGTGTGACAAAATCGAAGTTTGACTACATTTATCACACGCTTCTCTACTTAAATAGAGTGGTAAACGAGTAAATTATGTTATAAATTCCAAGATGTTTAACTTTTTAAAAAGTTTTACTTTTAATTTTTAATCGAGTCTTTTATAGATTTGCAATAAATTTATCAGGGCGTAGTTAAAAGATATGTTTATTTCAAGCTTCTAGTCACGTAATACATTAAAACATTTAAGTAGACTATCCATCCTTAAACCTTTTAAACCCCCTCTATCGAGCGTTATATATATATATATACATACACATAGAAGGGTGTGATCTAACCCACTAAATCGGATTAGAAAATGACTTAGTAAAGAAATTTACTTCACTGTTTTAGTATATGGTGTAAGAAAAAACTTATATAAGATCCATTAAGTTAAACGAATAATGAGTAAAATAACTTACGCATATCGTCATAATATATACTATACTATATACAATAAACTATAATATATAACGTGTAAGCAGGGCGAATTGAATAAACTTTCTCTCTTTTTTTGTTTATTTTATTTTTTCCAAGTGTAATTTAAGTGTTTTCGCGTTTTTACAAGCCAACACGTGTCACGAAAATGAAGCACGAAATTTCTGACACGAAACTTCACTTTCACCGAAAATTTAATTAATAACTAAATAATTCCAAACTTATCTTAGAAGAAAACTTGAAAAAAAGACAACTCTTCAATTTTACTAATGGTTAATTTATTTTTAAATGCATTCATTTGATTTTTAAAAAAATGATTTAGATTTCCAACTTGTGGTTCGCGTTCTACTTTTTTATCAACGTTTCGTTCGTTAATAACGAGAGGGATGACAAGTAATCGAAAGGTTGAGGAGCATGAATTTAAATGATAAATTATACGAATTTTGCGCGTGTAATTTGTTTTATATATAAAATTCTTATATATTTTTTTTAAATATAAATGTCATTCATTTTTTTTTACACACATTTGAGTTAAACATTTCAACGAGTAGTTCGCGATCCATATTTATTTGTTGCGATTCGTTTGTTAATAATAGAAAGGTAATAGATAATAAAAAGATTTAAAAACGTTGATTTATATGTTTAAATTTATAAATTTTAAATAAAAAATTTTATTTTCACAATAATTTAAAAAATTTAAATTGGTGCTTCTCAGCCTTTTTCTCATTTGTCACCCCTTCCGTTATTAATGAATAAATTGTTAATAAAAATGTTGATCGCGAGCTACTTGTTGAGAATTTATAATTTATTATTATTTTAACTAAAGTTTAACAGTTGTAGTATATCTAATGAAATTATACATATTAAGATTATATATTTATTTCGTGATTTGTATTAAATTATTCAAATATATTATATATTAATATTTATGAACAATTATAATCAATGTTTGTAAAAATATATTTTTAATATATTCCAAACGAATATATTAAAAGCGAATGTTAAGACAAGCGAAACAATTTACTTATCTGATAAATAAATAAATTTTATTTGAGTTTTCTTTGCCCTTTTTCTTTTATTTTCTTTTATTTTTCTAAAAGGTTTCCTGGATTTTTCTTCTTTTGTTGTGTTAAAGCCAATTATTAAATTCAGCTTCAATGGTGTAGAAAAGATTCTTTATTTATACAATTTTCCATTTAACATTAAATAAAATTAAAGAAAAATATACCAATTTTATCGTGTTTTTATCTCGAAAACTGTTGATTATTCGCAATCATTTTCATCCTTTTGATCATTTACAATCATCATCATTCATGCTCTAACATCTCAATTAATTAATTAAATTTTTATTTTGAATTTTACTTTAAAAATAACATAAAAGTATTAAAAATCTTAAACAAAGATCAATTTTATTCACAAAATATTTTGATTTTTCCACTTTAATCAACGCTTCTCAGCCTTTCTCCTATTTTAGCATCCCCCCTTTATTAAACAATAAATCGTTTATTTTAAAAAGTAAATCGCGAACTACTCGTTGAGAATTTAAAATGAAAGTTTAAAAAATGCAAATTTAATTAATGACTGACGTAACGTTTAAAAAATTAAGGAAATTAAATTTTTTTAAATATTGAACCAATCTATCAACCTCGACCTTTTAACTCATTCTTCCCATTATCCAAAGGCGTAATTCTTTAGTTATAAGTTGAGAAATATTAGTTTAAATTTTATAAAAGTGAATTTAATTAATAATTATTGTAATAACTTTGAAAATCATCGATTAAAAATAAATTTTTTTAAAGAATTGAATCACTCTCTCAACCTCAACCTCTTATCTCATCCTTTCTATTATCTCAGAATAGGATTCTTTAATAAGAAGTAGATCAAGCACTACTGATTAAAAAATAATATTTTAGATCATAAAATATTTTTAAAATATAAATTTGGCAAATAACCGACTATTTATAATAAAATAAATTAATTAAATAAATAAAAATTTGTAACATTTCTCATAGATTTCAACTATTATGCATTAAAAAATAAAAGATGTAGTTGAAATAAAAATTTGAAAAAAACTACTTTACATTTTATTTCGTATTTTTTTGAATGAAAAAATATCCTAATTCTCACTTTTAGTTTCTTAGAATACTTTTATTTTTATTTATTTTTTCACTAAGAAACAGTAACATATCCAAACTGTCATGAATAATTTATGTTTAGCAACATTAAAAATTTCATCTTTCATTATATACTTTTATCATCCATATTTTACGCAACTGTTATATATCTATTGATGCAATTTTCTTTTTAGGTGTATTTTTTTATTTTTTAGTTAATCGTTTAAGATTTTTTGGATAAACATTAAAATAAAATGAAAAGAAACCATTATCACTGAAAGGATCTCTTTTTTTGTAATTTGCTCATTATACAGGTGTATACTTCAATGCAACTCAAGAGATTTTGTTAGACGAAATCGAGAAAGCAATTATAATATTCGCTTATGGTTTAAATTCATTTGCTAATGATAAAAACAATGCCAGAACAATTTTATCTTCAAATCTTAATTGTAACGCTTCGGGAGAATCGAAATGGAACAAAGGATCGTACTTTTTCAAGTAAGATTTTTTTTGTGAAAAACAATAAAAAAATTAATTGAGATGCTTCAAAAAGAGTTCTTACACGCCATAAAAATCGAATAAATTCTTTTTAGATATCTTAAAAATATCGATATTAATGTCGATATTAAAGGAAAACCGAAGAGGCGCATCACTTTTAATGCTGAAGGTGCTCTGAAGTACGTGGAGATTGCAGTGATGAATTTAAACAAGGGTAGAAAATGGGATAGGGTATGTATTCATTTATTTTTAAGTTTAAAGTCTTCTTCATCACTTCTACAAAATATAAATATAAGAAAAAGCTTCTTTTTGTTTACGTTATGAACATTCGGGTGAGATTAGAAAGTGGTTAAAAACTTAGAAGAGGGATTAGAAAATTTAAAATTTTTTAAATGTTTACTGAAAATTTTCTTGGCAAAGAACTATATATTTATAAAAACCAAATTTTTAAAAATTATTTTTGATTTTTAGCGTAATCTTCTTGAATATTAATGTATTATAATTAGAAAAGTAAAGGCTATAATTACTTTAAATGTAACTTAAAGTACAGATAATTAATTAAATTTCTTAATTCATTTATGTTTTTTAACATTGTCATTAATTATATGTTAAAGTAAGACATGTTTCGTATGTCGATATCGAAACTTCGAAGTCATAAAATGCTACGTTCACTTTGCTATAACGTTTTATAGTTGTAGTTACTATCTGACAAAGTTGGAGTCTTCTATTTTCAGGTAGGTACATGGACTGAGAAGGGTCTAAGTATTAAGGATATAATATGGCCCGGTGATTCTGCATCTCCTCCTCGTGGTGTCCCCGAAAAATTTAATCTGAAAGCAACGTTTATGGAAGAACCACCTTACATCAATATCGTAGAACCTGATAATAAAACGGGAAATTGTAAAACACATAGAGCTGTTCCTTGTCGAGTGGTGAGACCTGAAATGACTAAGTAAGTGTCTTTTTTTAATATTATAATTTAATTATTTTTAAAGATTAAATTCAGTTTCGAGCAGAAAATATTTGAGTTTAAAGATTTTCTAGTAATTTTAGGATATTACTGAATACAAAAGTATAATACTCATTGCAATTCTTTCTTGTGAGAAGTAAACGCTGTTGCAGTTTAAAATTACTCTTATGGAAAAGTGAGTGAAGTTTAATCATTTTTTATGATCAACACAAATGGGCACTTCAGTTTTGTAACATGTTACCAGAACTCGCAGTGGGTATTGCAATTTTGAAACATGGATCGTTATGAGAATACTGTACTTGATGGACTATTAAACCATTTTTGACTAAGACAGTCTAAAAATGGGGAAAATAGTTCGGAATGGGTATTGAAATGCTAACCTAAGCGATGGGCATTGTAATGAAAATCAACGTTTGGTTCCGAGAGTGCTTGCAAGAGTTATTGCAATTGGCATTACTGTTTAAAATTATTTTTGTTTGAAAAGTCCATTGCAATGGGATTTTGTTACGAGAAAGGCACCTTTGGGTCAGTATTTATTCAAATTTTATCGCTAAACTGAATGACAATCGATGAAGAGGCACGAAAAACAGAATAATTTTCAATAAGTTTTAAACATTAATCCGAAAGACAAATAGACAAACATGTAAAAGAATTATCGACCATAATATCACTTAAATGATTTGTTTCCTTCAACATAAAAGGGGAGGAAGATGTATCGGAATACAAAAGCTGTCAATTAACTGATGGCATCGTTGAACAAACAAGAATCGTGTTAAGGTCAATAGGCATATCAAACAGGAATAATTCAGTCGGTACCACATCTTTTAATATCAAAAATAAACAAATGATTCATTAATGTCAAATTAATTCATTAGAGGAAAATATTGTCTAACAAATTGGCTAAGTTTAATCGAACTTTGAATTAATAAATAATGCAGGAAGGTAGATAGGAAAAAAAGGAAATTATTCCTCATTATTATGCAGATCCATAAGTACTTAAAAGTTTTAAATTACTCGATCATTTTGATATTTATAAATTAGTTAAAGCAAAATCTATAAGTAAGTGAGAATGTTACTACACCTCTAAGGTCAAGAAAGGATTATTGATTGGTACAGTTATCGGAGATCTTTCGCTTTCTCTGACACAAAAATAGGTTTATGTAACATAAAAAAGTAGATCAAAGAGTATTTCATGTAACAATAACTCGATATAACGTGCAGTAAATATTCCGATATTTAAAGTCAAATTTAAGCATAAAAAATGTGTTTAAGTGTGTAACAAAATATTCAACTAAGTTTACTTTATTATTATTATTATTATTATTTTAAATAAAATTCTTTATTTTTTTCCTATATTTTAAGTTTTTATCGATATTAAAATTTTACGTGATGTTACAGTTTCTTCTCAACTTTAACAATATTTTTCAAGTTAAATGTCACTTATTAAATTTAAATAAAGAAACTACTTGATACTTTCTTTATTCTTCTTGCATTATTCACAACTGTTGAGTTTCTCGAACAAATTTATAAAATAATAAAAGCATCAAAATGTTGAAATTATCAACAGAATTTTATATATTTTATTCTATATTTTATATAGAATAAAAGGCCAAAAAGTCAGTTAACTCGTGTTTTTTACAAAATTGAAGGAAACTTAAGTAAAGCGATCAATTATTTAATTTATTTAATTTAAAATATATGCTCTCCACCTCAAATTAAGTATCTTGCCCCTGTACATCATACTTTTCCTGCTAGCAATAGAGTCGTGCCGGTCATATAGCTAACTCCTTTAAGGGAGAAATTTTGAATTGAAATGACGTGACTTTCGGTATAAAACGGAAGTCACGTCATTTTAATCTTTTAGCTGACTTTTGGGCTACCCTTCTTATATGTATACTTACTTCCCAGAAAGCATTTAAATATATATTTATATTAATCTCGTAAATAATTCTCAAGAAGGTAATTAATGATTTAAGAAATGATTATATTTATTCATTTAGAAATGATAAAACGAAGTAGACACCTCATTTGTTTATTCCTCAAATAAATTAATCATAACAAGTATGAAAATAAAGAAAAGGATAAATTATCTTTCGCTAATTATAGCTAAAATATTTCAAAACCATGATTACTAGTCTGTAATGCTTATAATTAATAATTTATATAATTATCTTCGTAAATATATAACTAAAAATATTATATTTTCAATAGAAAAATTTATGTCGTTCGTCGCATGTTTTTGTTATTATTATTGTTTAAGTAATAATGTTTATTCAGTTATAATTTATGCACGAAAACATCGAATTTCTATTATATAGATTTATTCAGAAAAGTAATTCGGATATAATGGAATGGTCGAGCCAGACAAAATAGCATGCTTGACATTAATCAATGGTTTTTCAATCGAAGAAACCAGGAAAATAGTCACTTGTATAAAATCATAACCGCTGATTTTAGATTCGAGCAACCAGAAAAATATAACGTTGATTCGTAACCGCTGATTTTCGGTAATTGCACTCGAAAAGTATATACGTTTGTCCACAATTACTAGTTTCCAATCGGAGTAACACGTTTATCAACAGTCTCTGGTTTTCAATTTAAGTATCCGAATGAAACTTGTTCTTCCACAATTACATGTTTCCAATCAGAGCACCATGAAAATGACTCCTTCGTTCACAATTTTTTTTCTTCTTTTCAATCAGAGCATTCGGAAAGCAGTGTGTTCATTTATAACTACTGGTTTTCAATTAGAGTGCAAAAACGTAGCACCATTTTCACGATTATTGGTTTTTACTTTTATGGTTCTGTTGTCTGTAACAGAGGAAAAGTATGGCTATCAAACAAAAATGACTCTCCAATATTTTTACATTTTTGGACTCGGGGGTCCTTGAAACGTCGAGATATGCAAAAAAATTACGGTTTTTTCCTGTATTTATTAATATTAGTATGTATTTGTGTGGCACGAATTTGTTCACCTTGTTTGAAACTTAATAAGTCCTGTGATTTTTGTCGAAATTTCCTGAAATATCTCAGGGGAGTTTGATATGGGGATTGATGCTATTAAATTTTGGTGAATTAAAAGTCGAGGGGCGGGAGATAAACTGGAGATAAAGAGTATCGTGTGTGTGGGAGAAGCGCGATTTTGTTCACCCTGTTTGATGCATAATAACTCTTGTGTCTTTTGTCAAAAATTTCTGAAATTTTTCAGGGAGGTTTGTGTATTATGGGGATAGATACTGTTAAATTTTTCTGGTTAAAGGTAGAAGGAGTGGGGAGATAAAGGAGGTCGTGTGTATCTCCGGTAACTTCGGACTTAATGACGATTTTACTTGTTATTAGCATTTACAATTTTTTTTATAAAGTCCATTTCTACCCTCAAAATTAAGCTTTTTGTTATTTTATAATAGTTAAAAATATAAAAGTTATTTTTAATAATAAAATATCGTAACAGATGGCGCCATACACGCAGTTTTAAATGTTGCCGGAAAAGTTAAACAACCCATTGCTGGATTTTTTAATCAGAGTTTCAGGAAAAATGTGTTCGTTCGCAATCCCGGTTACCTATCAGAACACAGAAAAGTTTCAGCACGTTTATTCATACTTAACGTTGTTTTAGTCACGTTCCTGAGTTTTATTTTTAGTTTTAGTTGTTATATAGATGTAGTTTTAGTACAAAACTTACGCCGATCCACGATTACTGATTTTTAATTAAAGCACTTTGGAAGGAAGACTGATAGGTTCATTGGTAGTTACTGATTTTCAATCACAGAGCAAGTAGCTTCAAAAACGTAACATATCTTACCATAATCACTGGTTTTCAATTAGAGTATCCAGGTAAACGTGCTTATTGTAACCATTGATTTTCAATCAGAACACCAGAAAATTAGTATGTTTATCTACAAGTGCCGTTTTTTTAATTAGAATGTCCAAGAAAGTATCACGTTCATTTTTAATTAGAGAATTCAGAAAAAAAGAAATACGTTTATTCGAAAATATTGGTTTCCAATTTGAACATTTCGAAATCGAACGTGTTTATTTGCAATTATTGGTTTTCGATCAAAGAAAAAACTATATTAGAACATTTATCCATAATCACTAGTTTGGAAGTTAACAAGTTCATTTACAATTATGGCTTTTATTTAGAGCACTCAGAAAAGTCATCCAGTCACTCATTTTCAATCAGTATTTCCAGATAACACGTTTATCCACAGTTACCATTTTTACTTTTACGGTTCTGTTATATATAACAGAGAGAAAGTATGTCGATGGGTTTAAAAAATGACCCCTTCACTCAAAACTTTTACATTTTTGGACTCGAGGGACCTTGAAACGTCGACAAATGCAAAAACTTTCGGAGGTTTTTCTGTATGTATGGATGTGTGTGTGGGGAGCACAATTTTGTTCACCTAATTTGAAGCTTAATAACTCTCGTGCTTTTTGTCGAAAATTTCTGAAATTTGCAGGGAGTTTTGTGTATAAGGGAGATTAATACTGTTAAATTTTGGTTATTAAGGGTTGACGGGGTGGGGAGATAGAGAGGGTCGTGTGTACCTTCACTAGAGTCGGACTTAATATAGATTTTACAAGTTAATAGCATTTACATTTTTTTGTTTATAAAACCCATCCCTGTTCTCAAAATTAAGCTTTTTGCCACTTTATAATAATTAAAACTATAAAAAGTTCTTTTTAATAAAATATTTTAACAGATGGCGTCACATGCAGTTTTAAATGTTGCCAGAAAAGTTAAACAACTCGTTGCTGGATTTTTAATTAGAGCACTCAAGAAAGTGGTATATTTATTGCTAAACACCGATTTTCAATCAGAATATCAGCACGTTCAACCAGAGTAACCAGAAAAATATGTTCATTGGTAACCAGTACTTTTGGGAGCGAACTGAGAACGTGGCATCAAAGTGCCACGTTCGCTCACTTCGGAATACGTTTAGTAACCATTATTTTTAGTAAAATAATGAATAATTTCAGCATTCCAATAATCTAAAAAACTACAACAAACGAGTTGCTTAACTTTCCCAGCAACATTTAAAATTTTTGTGGCGCCATCTGTTACGATATTTTATTTTAAAAAATAACTTTTATACGTTTAATTATATATAAAATAGCAAAAAAACTTCATTTTGAAAGTAGGGACAGTTTTATTAAAAAAAAATTTGTAAATGCTAATAACGAGTAAAATCGTCATTAAGTCTGACCCTACTCAAGATACGACGCACGACCCCCTCTATCTCCTCACCCCCTTGGCCTTTAACCAGAATAATTTAACAGCATCGATTCCCCTAACACATAAACCTTCCTGCAAAATTTCAGAAAATTTCGACATAAATCACAGGGGTTAGTAAGCTTGAAACAGGGTGAACAAATCGTGCCCCCCACACACACTAACATCCATACATGCAGAACATTGCATACTTTTCCTCTGTTACATATAACAGCCGGGAAAGTTAAAAAAAATGAGTTAATCATCCGGGAAAAAAAATCAGGAAACAACAATTCACTCATTAAATTATACAATTGATCTTACACAAAGATAACTCATAAGTCTACCATTTACAAAGTATTGAGCCTACGTAACGAATGTAATTAATTTGTTACGTGAACGAAGTTTACACATAAATTTGTATAGATAAAAACCTTTATAATTTAGTAATTTAATGTAATTAATGGAAGAAAAAAACACGTAAAATGATTTTACACTAATGTTAATTAGTGTAAATTATATTAGTGTCGTTAATGAGATTTCGTGAAGAGGAAAGTAAAAGAAAAAATAAAAAATAATTTAAATTTTCAAATGAAAATTTACAATTTATTATAATTGAATTTCAAATAAAACAGTTTTTAATGCGAACTTAGATCACGTGGATGTGTTTTTTAAAATTAATTTTACGCAGTAACAAAAAGCCACGTGACCCAAATTTAAACGTTTTGTTTTGTTTTATTTTTAAATTAAAAATAGAATGTATTTTATTCTTTATGTAATTTATATTATTATAATTAAAATGGCAAATGAGAAGACGTTTCGTGCCAATTTAGGCAACGAAACGTCTTCGTGTAATTATTCTTATAAAAATAATTACCAAGCATAAATTCGTATCATAATCACGTAATCTAAATCTGAGTGTGTGTGTGTGTATGTGTATTTTATTTATATAAATTACGTTATTATTATTATTAAAATAGCAAATGATGAAAAAATTCGTAAATTTACATCATTTAATTGTTTTTTGTATTTTTTTTATAAAAGTATCTAGAAAAATTCACGTGATCTAAAAGTGTAGTTTTAGATCACGTATTCTAAGTTTCTAGTCATTTGGATCACTTGATTTAAGGTTCTAGATTTTTCGGATCATGTGAGCTAAGATTCTAGGTTTTTTAGACCATGTGATCTAAGATTCTAGGTTTTTTGGACCATGTGATCTAAGATTCTAGATTTTTTCGGATCATGTGATCTAAGATTCTAGATTTTTTCGGATCATGTGAGCTAAGGTTCTAGATTTTTCGGATCATGTGAGCTAAGATTCTAGATTTTTCAAATCATGTGGGCTAAGACTCTAGGTTTTTTGACCATGTGATCTAAGATTCTAGATTT
Organism: Centruroides vittatus; assembly: GCF_030686945.1. Lineage (NCBI taxonomy): Eukaryota > Metazoa > Arthropoda > Arachnida > Scorpiones > Buthidae > Centruroides > Centruroides vittatus. The sequence continues at coordinate 141,298 of NW_027122237.1, read as the reverse complement.
TTTCGGATCATGTGATCTGAGGTTCTAGATTTTTCGGATCATGTGAGCTAAGGTTCTAGATTTTTCGGATCATGTGAGCTAAGATTCTAGATTTTTCAAATCATGTGGGCTAAGATTCTAGGTTTTTTGGACCATGTGATCTAAGGTTCTAGATTTTTCGGATCATGTGATCTAAGATTCTAGATTTTTTCGGATCATGTGATCTAAGGTTCTAGATTTTTCGGATCATGTGAGCTAAGATTCTAGATTTTTCAAATCATGTGGGCTAAGATTCTAGGTTTTTTGAGCCATGTGATCTAAGGTTCTAGATTTTTCGGATCATGTGAGCTAAGATTCTAGGTTTTTTGGACCATGTGATATAAGGTTCTGAATTTTTTGGATCATGTGAGCTAAGATTCTAGGTTTTTGAATCATGTGATCTAAGGTTGTATATTTTTATGCCACGTGAACTTGATTCACAAGATTCACGTTGGTGAACAACATCACGCGGTCTTGTTCACCAATGTGAACAAGACCACGTGATCTAAGATTGTAGAGTTTTATCTCACCCGTGATTCTAGTATAATGCACAACCACGTGATCTAAATTTTAAAATGTATTTCGTTTTATTTAAAACTTTTAAAATACATTATTAATTTACCGTATTTACTCGAATATAAGACGACCTCGCATATAGGACGAAGATCAAAATAAAGAAAATTAGTTTTATTAATACAATTTTAATTTTATTTCGTTTAATCACATGTAAAACATCAAATGAACATAAATGTCCACACTGTCCCGCAAAAATTACTAGCATTTTAAACTTTAAGGAAAAATCTTGTAAAAGCTGAACAATAGGGAACCTTTTTTGCCAATTCTCAACAGTCGAATCCACTTTCCGTCGATTACACTTATGAGTTTCTCCGAATTCTGATTTCCGAATAATCATCTGTTTTCACCTGGGAATGGATTAAAACTTATATCGTGCTCCCGTGTGATTTTGGAATTTCAATCTGGAATTCAATTCAAAAGCTTTGCTTTTTCCTATTGCTATTCATCCTTATTTTTGACAATATACAAGAAAGATTCAAACGACCCAGATAAAATACTTGTTTTTACAAGAGGATAAGCATCCAGTAAAAAATGTGAATACATAGTTCACAAAAATTATTTGCAAAAAAGCACAGAATCTTTCGCTTGCGCGTATAGGACGAGCTAGGATTTTGAAGCTGTGATAAATGAATAAAACCCTCGTCTTATATGCGAGTAAATACGGTATTTTAATGACTATATATATTTATACATTAAATTTAACCAAGTTCTAATTGGCATTTACGAGATTGATAAGTTTAAATATTTATTTTAAATGGATTTAAAACTATACAAGTTAAATAGATTTATAATTATGTTTACCTTTTCTATGATGAAACCTCAGTTTTATTTCTTTCAACCATCAATAGGAAATATTTTGTATATTATTTAAATAAAGTAATACACCAATTAATTGTAAATAAGGGCCGCTACATATAAAATAATTCAATTTATTTCGAGTTTTAAGTATTGAAAACTCATATCAAAGTTTATACAAGCGAAAGAATGATAAACTAAATATTTACCTTTTTGATCTCCGTCATCCTTCTCCCTTTAAATTTATAATTTATTTGTATTTCTAATACAAGGGTAGGATGAAAAGTAATGCACACATACTTGTAGAACACGAACAAAAAAATCACAATGCGCAAAGATCGGGGGAATAAGGAGGGCGTGGAATCGGTTCAAACTTCAGGTTTCGAAGAGCCTCGCCAGTTGCGCGCGAAGTGTGTGGATGAGTGTTATCATGTTGCAAGATTATTGGCGCCAGGTGATTATTTGTTGTGTTAGAGGCAGCCTGGCGCCAATAATCTTGCAACATGACAACGCTCATCCACACACTTCGCGCGCAACTGGCGAGGCTCTTCGAAACCTGAAGTTTGAACCGATTCCACGCCCTCCTTATTCCCCCAATTTTGCGCATTGTGATTTTTATTTTTTTTTCTCTACTCAAGAGAGACCTCAAGGGTGATCATTACACCTCGGACGATGAGCTGAAGGCAGCTGTCAAGTCCTGAATTCGAGAAAAGTCGGAATAATTTTTCAGTGACGGAATGAAAAAATTTGTTACACGTTGAGAGAAATGTGTTAACCTTAACGGTGACTAAATATATGATTTTGAAGCTTCAGAATTGTACTTTAATGTAATTTTTGCCCGATGTTGCTATTTGTTTTTGTTCGTGTTCTACAAGCATGTGTGCATTACTTTTCAGCCTATCATCGTAATATATTTTATATCAAAATTGTTATTACTATAGTAAGCTTTCTATTCTTGCATTAGCATTCCCGATAATATAAAATGTGCAGTGAACTGGATATAGCGACACCCGACATAACGAACTTTTGTTACAGCGAACAGTTTTCTTGGTCCTTTCCCTTCTCGGGTTTCCGGTTTTCCGAGATTCTTCCGGATTTTTTCTCACTGACACGTAGAACCGGAGAACTTTATTCTAGAAAATATCGCTACAATGAAGTGTTTCTCTTTTTTTCCAAGTTTTAAACGTTTTTTTTTATACTGGAAGAGTAAAAATACATTTCTGTTGCACGTGCCACCTTGTATCTTTTTGAAATAATTCATTCTATTCCGGATTTTATCCCCAATTACCTGGTAATTCCTAGTTGGGACACTTTAGTTAAGGTGGAACAAGCATTGATTTATCCAAAATTTTTCACAAATAAAAACACAATTACTAATTTTTAATTTTCCATCGTTGATTTCGTTAACTTTTCTGTTTCTCTGATTTTCTTTCTGTTTTTGCTTTGTCCGAATTTTCTCCACTGTTTTTCTCGAATTTAGGAGGGGCAGCTACAAGCTACACCCTGCTTTGTACGACCATGGTTATTCTTTACGTATATAGTGAACTTTTGATATATTCAGTCTCTTAAGAGTTCATTATATCGAGGGTCCAATATATACATATAAGTCATGTATATATATATGGAATTTCCTATCTTTAAATGAGCATTTTTAGCAATATATTATCGAGATTTTTATTCTCAAGTGAGCATTTCTAGTAATATATTATGGCGATCTTAGTTCTTCAGCATCTTTCTGATAAGTAAAAAAGTAAATAAATAAAATGAAAATAAAAGTGAATATTCTTTATGACATTTCCTTTCAATATTATTTATCTTTATAATATATATATATATTCTTTTTCGATTTACTTTAGTTTGGTTTCTTTTATCACACTCTTTTGTTTAGATATAATCTTTTTTCAATATCCTCCTTTAATATGTTTGATTTTATTTTCAATTTTTCAAAAATTCTATCTTTTTCCTTCTTATTTTAGACCTATAAATTTCCCACTGTCGTCCATCTGTCTGTCTGTTCTTCGTTAATCTCGAGAACGGAGTAATATAGATTAAAGTCGAGAGCAGATATGGAAAGCTGATGGATAGGAGACTCGATTAATTATATACGAACTCCCAGTACAGAACGGAACTCACATGATTTTAATTCAAAAAGTTCCCCTAAAAGGAGTTAGATAAATAACCAGCATGATTCAATTGCTAACAGGAAAAGTGTGTATAGGGGCAAGCCACTACTAATTTGAGGTGAAGAGCATATATTTTAAATTAAATAAATTTTAAAAATATGATTAAATATTGCAGCCCGGCATTGTGACGACGTTTAGAATTATAAATCGTAGACAAAAATTAAATTTAATTTTAATCTAAAAATCTATAGTATTGTAGTTTATTTAGTGCTTTTAAATGGAAATAATTACTTTAAAATCAATTTAGTTGTAGCAGATGTCAGGTTCAGAAGTAAAAGTTACAAATGGTTTCCAGCAAAACTACTTAACTTCACGCAATTAATTTCTTATTTTTTGTTATTATTTCTTTTTTAAACATTTAATAAAGTAAATTTGTCTTTAAAAATACTTTAAATTATTAAATGCATGTATATATTTTTTCACTGAAAGTTCATAAATCAAAATAAACGTTCGAGGTGGCTGAAAAGTCTGTTAACCATCCTAAAGAGGAAACTGAGTTATTATTCGAATGTTTATATATTTTGTCATGTTTTCACGTTGTTAAACTCAGTTTATCACCCACAAGTAGACATAAAATTACAAAAAAACGATTAATTGATTTTTAGACCAGCTTGTATATTTTCGTTGTATAAACACTATTCTTATTATATGTGGTCCCAAATTCAGTTAATTATCACGAAAATCTCATTCAAATGTTTAAACACCTAATCACGTTGTTATTGTGTATCCACGTCGTTCAAAAGTAAGTTTATGTTTCGTATTCATTTAGAAAACAAGGAACAATCTGACTTTTAGGCCACTCCGTATTTCAAATCAAATATTATTTATTAATAGTTCAAATATATAAAAATAATAATTTGAAGAATTTTAAAAATGAATTCAAAAATTTTCCCTTGAAAGGTGTTAGATAGATGACCGGCATGACTTTGCTGTTACCAGGAAAAATATGATTTACAGGGGCAAAGACTCGTAATTTGAGGTTGAAAGCATATATTTTAAATTAAATAAATTAAAATTTTCAACCCGACATTGTGATGATGTGACAATAATTATTGCTGGTTTAAAATTATTTGCAATTTTGTTGATTCATACATTATTAAAGATAAAAATTGTTATATATATGTATATATTTCTAAAAAGTCCAATATTCGATCTAGGAAAAACAAGTGATATATTTCGTGTGCTAAATTGGCTTCATATTAGAAAGCCAAAGCAATTTCTCGATAGACATGAGTCATTTATCTTGAAAACAAATAGAATATCACGTGGTTTATATGAATATAGTTTGTTAATTGCATAATATTTTTCGCAAATTTATAAATTTTCCAATAAATCTATTAACCAATTTAACCTTGAAAGCGTACAAAATGCTCTTTTGGTTAGCGCTCGTCGATTGATTTATCGATCATGTTATTGGCGATCGTGTTATTTACTAGCTAATTACATGAAATATAATTATCTTGAGGAATTACAACATAAAACTTTATAGATAAAATTAATTATCATTAAGAATAATCGCGAAAATAAAGATTAAATCAATACATCATCATCCTCATCGTATCGTGTATCCGTAAAGAAAATGATGCGAGATATCATTAATTTAAGTTTTAATATTTATATATATTTATAATTATATACATATATAATAAGTTGAGTAGAATTTAATTAGATGTTTACTTTATCCGAATTAAATGTCTGAATAAATTATTTAAGTCTGGAAACGCCGAAAATTATATTTTACATTAAATATAAGTGAGATCATTTATATCATTTATATATTTATAAACTTAATAATTTACTATTAACGTGTGTAGAATTTTAAAATACTTTAAAATAATACAAGCAACAAGTTTAAAAATAAAGAAAAATGGCTGCTTAAAATTTGAAAACACCAATCTTTAGTAATTCAATTTGATGCTCTACATCTTCATTGATAATGTTACCAATAAAATTGTTCAGAATTTTTATCATTTTGGATCAACTTTTTTATAAAATTATTCATAAAAATTATCTTTGCTTCAAGTGGTAATCATTAAATCGATCTAAAAAATGACTATATTCATCATCATCTTTACAATAACTTGTCATAAACGATAACTTTTCCTTATTCTTGAATATCAGTTATGACGTGGGGAGTATCTGGAGTTTTTAGATGAAGTAAATATACATGAGAATTGATTTTTTTGTAGAAAATTTAGAATTTTTTAAATATATTACCATGTATATTTGTATATTAAATGTGTAATTTAACGAGCAATTATTTATTGCGATATTGTCACAATGCAGGCAATTTTAATCATGTTTTTAATTTACTTAATTTAAAATATACGCTCTCCACCTAAAATTAGTAGTGTCTTGCCCCTGTAAATCATACTTTTCCTGTTAGCAATAGAGCCTTGCCGGTCGTCTATTTAACTCTGTTCTCGAAATTAAGGAAAGACAGACTGACAGACGGACGATAATGGGAATTTATAGGTCCACAATTTTTTCAAAGAGCAGCCCGAAAATTAATTTAATTAACTGTTAGTTTTTATGCGGTATCAACAATTTTTAGACAGAGAAAATACGCATTAAAAATTTTTTTCGTGAGAAATAGCTGCTCGTTTTGGTAAATATTTTAATATATTATCCGGAAATATATATATATATATATATATATATATATATATATAATATTTCTAGGATTAATTGTGTTACTTGTAAATCAATTAAATTAATAATTTTCGTGTGTAGATTTACGGTAAATACCAGATTATAAAATAGAATTTAGATGTTATTCGTTTTCTTAAATGAAAAATTTTAATAGATTCTTAAATGAATGCTTTAGTTTATTGCCTGGAGTTGCATAATCATAAATTCTGAGTTTCTATTCCAAAGTATATGGTGATATCTTTATAATGATACATGGGAAATTATCAGAAAATGTATCTTAATATATATAAAGTAGATTTTCTTGTAAAATTTCTATATTTAAACGAAGAATTTACTTTTAAAAACTTTAAAATATTTTAATATATTTCGATTATAAATAATTTTCTATATAATTAACATCATTATTAGAAAAATTAATTAATTACTTAATTCTTAAGTTCAGTATATTAAAGCTCGCATTTTCAATAGATTCAAAGGAGCTTAAAATTTTTATTTTTAAATGATTTTATAAAGTTAATTATTAATTAAAATTAGGTATTCTTTAAAAATTTAAATTAATAATTAGTATTTGCTCATTTATACCTGAATTTTCAACAAAGGTAAAAGAAATAAAAGATTTATTCCTCTGTTAATAAGTGTTTATAAAAAGGGAGGAAAATTAAATAAATATGGAAGAATCTTAATTTGCTAAACAGGTAAAAGTGTAATTTTTATGAATATTTATCCTGTTTTCTTAGTGTTTTTAAAACAAATGATCCGTAGTTTGTTGCGGTTAATTTTAAATTTGATTAAGTACACGTTAATGTATGGCTAATGTGGATGCAGCAACATCTGCCAGGATAAAAGAAGAGAATACAAATTTGTTCATCATCTTTTCTTAATATTATAAATCTGGAATAATTTTTAAATTCATTAATTATAATTATATATACATGTTTAATTTCTTAATTTTTTATACGAAAGCGCAAATTTTAGTATTAAGAATAAGTTCAACAGAATTACTTTAGTGTCATCTCATTAAGCTTGTTAAACAAGCGAATTATTTAAATATGTTGCTCATTAAATTTAATTTGTACACTTTAATGTTGTACGTAGTTAAATACAGTATGAAATTAAGTATATTATACTGAATGTACAAGATATATATATATATGTAGACATGTTGTAACTAGACTTATTGTAGCCCTAAGCTATAATACTTACGAGACTCTTCTCACTCCATCAAATAAGTTAGTTGTAAACTTAAAAGCATGAGATTCCAAGCTACAGTCATGTGCCTCGAGTTTCTTAGCTGTAAATTATTTAGTTTATATATATATAGGTCTTTCATATATGTATAACGACTGGAATTAATATGTATACCTCTTCAGATACTTTATCAATAAAACTACTCAAATAATTTTGATAAAATATTGAATTTATGTGATTACCAAATGAAATATTAAAAAGCACTAAACATAAATTAATTTAATAAAAATGAATTTATGATATGCAATAAAGTTTATATATTATTATATAAACTTTATTCATATATTATTGTTATCCTTCAATAACTGCAAATTTTTATTTTTTAGAAATTGAATTAAATTTTGTGGAAAATCGAATCACTTAGTTTCCATCTTTTATACTTGATTTAACTCGTTATGTTTTAAGTATTGTTTACATGCTCCAATTACCGATTTTTCGCTTGCATTTCCCGAAAATTACTCCTTCTTTTATTTATTTTATTCAATTTTGGTCAAGTTTAGTACATATTTTTTTTCCTTAACATACATAAAAAAAACTAAGTAGAAATTTCTATAAGAATATACTTAAGAAGAATTGTATGATAATAAAATATAATTTTTCTTATCAGATTTAACGTTTCGGTAGCCACAAATGGTTCAGATTATTATAAATGTTGTGCTGGCTTCTGCATCGATCTGCTTCAGAAATTCGCAGATGACCTTAGTTTTACATATGATCTTTACGAAGTCGAAGATAAAAAATGGGGAGCATTAAATGTAAGTAAGGATTTTTATCAATGCAATTTTCCCATAATTATTCATCAATTTTTAAAATAACACACTAGTTTTCTCAAATTTCCTATGTAGCGCCATCTAATGTTTTAAAAATAAATTATTTTTTATGATCTCTTTAACACGGGGTGTCATTCTTATTTAATTTTTTAAAAATAACAATATTATGCAACTAACTTTTACAGAACGGTACGTGGAATGGTCTGATAGCCGATCTTTTATCTCATAAAGCTGATATCGTTGTTACTTCCTTCAAAATTAACTCAGAAAGACAAAGTGCCGTCGACTTTACTGTTCCTTTCTTAGAAACTGGAATTGCTATTGTTGTAGCTAAAAGAACTGGAATAATATCTCCCAAAGCATTCCTTGGTAAGCTTTTTTCCCACTCTTTTCCTTCATTCAGAATTAATTTGCATGAAAAAACAATTGAAAAATCCAGTGCAGCGTTATCCTATGGACAAAAAAGAGCAATTTCCTGGGTCCTCCACCAAGAGGGAACTTCGGGAATCTTTTATAAGAAATACTCTCTCTACCCCGAAAATTTCCCAGGAAAAAAACGTCTGAATTCGACACCACGTGGGGGCCTCCTAATTTAAATATTTTTGGGCCTCACGAGCTGGATACAACACTGGAAAAATCAAAAATTGAATTTATTTTTGTTCCAACGTAAAACATCAACAAGGTTTTGAAATTTTTTGCATAATTTTTACATAAATTTAATGTCAATAATAATATTAAAAGGGCATCAAGTCTCGCAAAATAGCAATTCAGGATGAATTTATCAAAATATTTTCTCTATTTATTCATAAAATATTCTTCAGATTAGCCAGAAAAAAATATATAAAAGAGGATTTGGGATTGGTAAATCTGGAAACAAAAATAATAATAATAAAAAAAACCATTTTGATCCGATAAATGTTTGAACGGAATACTCTAAATATGGAAAAAAATATATAAATAAAAAAAACACAAGTTGAGTGAGGATAGGAAAACAAAAATGGACTTATATATGAAGTACTTATACAACGAATAAATGTGATATCAAATAGATGTCAGTTATTGACAGCAAACACTACTCTTGGAGAGGTTGGTATATCCCGAGGCGAAGACAAGCCTTCGCTGATATGTATTCTAACTGACATTTCGAGAACAAATAACTCGATATCATAAAAAAAAGAAAACTCTACAGATATTCTGTAGATGTCAGGATAATTCTTTAATTACGTCACAGTTTTTGTGTCTCCGTAGGAAGTTGCGATAAATAATTTATAAAGTCAATTTGTCTGGTAGAATAAATCCAAAAATAAGATTAATTGAATCGTAGAGAGGAGGAATGTGATATCCCAGAGAGAATTTGGGTAAAATTTGATATATAAAATGGACCTCCATTTATGAAATTAAAAAACACGCGCGATTTTTCAAAAAAGTTATCTTTGAAACTTTCTGAAAAAAATGCAATTTCTATCTGTAAAAAGTTTAATAAAATATGGATTTTGATTTGATAGATTTTTCCATATTTTTTTTTCTTACTTTTTTTAGAACCATTCGATACGATTTCTTGGATAATGATTTTGCTCATAAGCATACAAGCTGCAGCCTTCTCCATTTTCTTTTTCGAGTGGTTAAGTCCCGCAGGATACGATAAGAAAATGTTGCCGGCTAGAGGTAAGTTTGAATATTGCATTAAATGGTAAATATCTATAGATTTTAATAATGGCAATATCTAAAAATACCACAGAAATGCGCTAGATTATAATAATTGTTTTTTGAAAGACAAGAGATGTTTTTACAAATTAAATTGTGTAAATATTTATTTTAAAAGTTACATATATATGTATGTATATATACATGTATGTATTTATTCGTGTATATAAGACAGTCTAGCATTTTAAATTTGCATTACTTTTTGTGAAAAATTCCTACTTTCTTCTCTATGCTTCATCTATCAGACGAGAATGATTCGAATCCCGGTAAGTAAATAGAGAATCCTTATATATATTGTATAGTATATGTTGCATATTTGACGTAGAATGATTTCTACAGTAATAAATTGTTTTTATATACATTTTTTATGTCTAAAAGATCAAAGAGGTGCACGAAACTTGTCAATGATTGTTTACATTTTATTTTTGCACTGTATTTTAATTAAAAATTCTAATTAATTAGCATGATTAGCTTTTTTCTTTAAATTTTTTTGTAGAAGAATAGTTTCAGTAGTATTTTTAATGGAATTTTCTATAGTTTAAGTGTTGATTAGCTGATAACTAAATATTTTATTCCCACAATTGGCATTTTTTAAATACGTAGCTTGATTAGCTTGGTGGCATTCAAAAAGATTATTATGTTTTTTGTCTTCAATAGATCACAAATTTTCGTTGTTCAGAACATATTGGTTGGTATGGGCTATTTTATTTGGTGCAGCCGTCAATGTAGATTGTCCTAGAGGTTATACAGCACGTTTCATGTCCAACGTGTGGGCCATGTTTGCTGTGGTTTTCCTCGCCATATATACAGCTAATTTAGCAGCTTTTATGATCACTCGTGAAGAGTATTATGACTTAAGTGGAATTGAAGATAAAAGAGTACGCATCGTACACATATTTATAATGGTTTACGCGACATCTATGATGTATGTACAGTACTATTTCTTTTGTGATTTCAGTTGCAGTACCCAACGATGGTTGATCCACCCTTCCGCTATGGCACCATCCCCTCTGGCAATACAGAGACGGTACTTAAGAGAAATAAACCAGATTTATACATGTACATGAAGAAATATAACCAGCCATCAGTACAGGATGGTATCAAAGCAGTGAAGATGGGGTAAATAATCATACATTCATGAATTTCTAACTAATAATAACTCGATAAAAGACTCGATTCTAATGAAATTTCAGCCATAATTAATATCGATAAGGGTGCAAAATTGAAAATAATATTTCGTAAACAAATTTTACAGTATAAAATTAGGTAATTTATGTATTTTTATTATATATATTTTTTAAATTCAAATTGTTAAAAATTTATGACTACACACCGAAAGATGCAGCATTTTTATGGCAACTCTGCAAATATACCTCAGTAAAAATTTGAAAAATTTACAAGAGATGGTGTATGTCATATTTGTTGAAGTACTCATGATGGAAACGTGATCAGAATATGTTTTCAATACATATATAAATGGATAGACAGTTAATATTCAAATATACAAAAAGGATGCGTGCTCCATATACAAACAGAGCGTGAAATATCCAGAATAATAAGAGCATATATAACTTTTTTTTCCAGGGATCTAGATGCTTTTATATACGATTCAACAGTTTTAGAATATTTAGTTGGACAGGACAACGAATGTCGTCTTCTAACAGTAGGATCATGGTATGCAATGACCGGTTACGGTTTCGCTTTACCAAAAAACTCTAATTATTTAAATATGTTCAACAGAGAAATGATTAAGTATAGAGAAAATGGTAAATAATTTCTTAAAAATTAAATTTCTTTTTAACATTTCCTAATAATTTCAATATATACTTTAATTCTTTTAAGGTGATTTAGAAAGATTGCAAAGATTTTGGTTCCAAGGGGCTTGCAAGCCTACAAAGAATAAGCGTAATGTGAGCAAGCCTTTGGATATCAATCAATTTATGAGCGCCTTTTTATTGCTAGGATGTGGTGTTTTTTTAACCATTTGCCTCTTGGGTCTAGAACACTTGTACTTCCGTTACATCAGGAAGCACTTAGCAAAGAAAGATGCTGGTGGCTGCTTCACCCTTATCAGTCTGGTGCGTATACATTTACCTACATAATCCGTAATTTCCAAGTTTAAATATCATATTTGGGAATATTAATTTTAATTATAATTAATAGTAATGTTTTAATTCGATATTTAAATTGTAATAACAGTCAGAAATTGGAGTAATGTCCTTAATTTGAATGCAATTTTAAAAATTAAAAAATTACAATAGTTGTAATGTTTTGAATTAAAATATTCTTATAGAAAAAAATTGTAACGTGTGCCAAAAATGCAACAGAGATTTAATTTAGAAATTAATTAGATTTCATTAATTATCGCCGTTTCTTCAGAAAATGATAAAAATATCTCTTTTGAAATATATGGAAAATAATCAAATTTGCTCAAGTTTGTTTAATTCCGAACGAATTAAAAATAGAAAAGAATCTAATCACGATAAAGGTCAAAGTAGATTTATTCAATCGTTAAGACGTAACAAGTCAAAGATTCTTCCTTCTTACGATTAGACTTTAATTGCTCCCATTGGTAAGTCGAAAATACCAGTTTTTTTCCCCAAAGGAAAAGAATCTTAGTGCAGCAAACCAATCACGTTTCCAAAGTCTTGACACAAATCTACTCTACACGCCATTTATAATCCCCAAACTTTCTACTATCGAAAGTTGCTTTTGGTAAAGACTTTCTATCCAGAATCTTAAATAATTCAATTTACAAAAGCAAATTAATACATTTTCTTTTTTTTAATGCATTTATACGTATTATTTATTTTAAAATAGAGTATGGGAAAATCCCTGAGTTTCAGGGGTGCTGTGTTTGAGGCCCAGGACATGATAAAACATCACAGATGCAAGGATCCCATTTGTGATACTCAACTATGGAAAGCTAAGCACGAATTGGATATGGCGAATCTGAAAATACGTCAACTTGAAGCACAAATTGAAGGAAGGTAAAGAAAATTTACAATATTTTTAGAAATATTGACTTCAAAAATATATATATTATTCAATATTACGTATTGAATATCATTTTTAAAAAGAAAAATCAATGTGTAATTATCATATCAATTTTTTCCAAGTCTTTTACGTTGTGGTTTTTTAAAAATTTGAAACTATTTAGGCTATATCGTATCGAATTTTATTCCAAAAAACAAAAAAAACCAGTCGGAAAGAACGAAAGTTAATTATTTTATTTTATTTTTATTCTTTCTTATCAGTGATGCGGAAAAACAAACCGTGTTATTACATGTCAATACAACTTGCTCTACATTATTTTTATATCGAGAAACGTGATAAGTCGAGTTCTTTCGAAATCAAATTTAGTGTGAAGATAAATTTCGATATTGAACCAAAAAATTCTGTATATAAATTGCATTGGTTTAAGTCTGGAATAAGAGGAATCACTGTTAAAAAAGAAGAGTTCTGATCATTCTGTTTACTTATCAAATTACTGCTGCTACTACTAACATTGTTAAATTTCCTTTTCGAAATTAAAAATTACTTCCTCAAATATTGTATTTACATTCTCAGAATACTTATTTGATAAAAATATAATAATAATAAATAAACCTAAACTACGATGTTACAGTTTTTGATACATTAGTATAAGATATTCGGGGATGATGAGTGACGGTGTTTTCACTTCCCATTTTTGGATTTAATGTTTAAAAACAATATTATTAAATTATCAGTTAATTAACATTAAAAGATCGATGATTATTTAGTTTAATCTACTTATTTCTTATAATTCCTTTATTATCATCCATTTATATTCATTCATTAACAAATGTAAAATAGTTAGATAAATAAAATGATTCTCTGATTTATTTATAAATGTTAAAAACCTATAAATTTTATTTGAAATTATTTTAAAGATATTTTTGAAGAGAATAGAATGTAAATACACTTAAAAACCTCTTCAAAATTTAGTGAATTTGTCAAAAATGTCCATTTGCCTGTTGTTTTTAATGATCGTGTATGCATGCTACATTCTTATTAAAATTTTTTTGAACATAATATTTTTAAAAAGTAAAGATTTTCTTATTATATAAATAATTTTATTTGCTAAATTCATCGTTATTAATTTTTAAAATCATAATTTTTATACAATGGCTGCTTCAACGATTGATATCATCATTAAAATAAATTCAAACTCTGAAATATCACATGGAAATTTTCCAAAAATACGATTTTATCGTTTGTAAGAAATAAATATTATAAAATTTAATAATATATATATATATTATCTAAAAAATAAACAATTTAATTAGTTGTAATGATTACTTTATACAATAAAATAGAAACTACGAATATAATTACATTATATATATATATATTTTATATTATTTATTTTAAATATGTTTTAAATTTAAACCTGAAATATATTTTCGGATGGATAATGTCCTTGTAGATTATAAATTATTTTTGTAATAATTTCTAGTTTTATCATAAAACTTGTAATTAAAAATGAAAGAAAGTAACACCTTGTTTATTATAAATACTTATATTTAATAATAATAAATAACGTACTTATACTTTTACCTTATCGATTCATTCTATATAGTCCATAAATAATCATTAAATTTGACGTTATGTTCTGCAAACTTTAAATTTAAAGCTTGGATAAAAATCTTCATCCTGTAAATGCAGTTTCTCTGCCTTTATTATTACTATGCGGAGAAGCTACCTTCGCAGGATAAAGTTTCATATTAAGTCTATGGAAATGACAGCGTACTTACACGTATTATTTTAGTCATTTTACTTATGAGAAATATTTTAAGTTGCTCAGATTTCTTAATTTATGAGAAATATATGCAAATAATCACTGCTCAGAGTTAATTATGTGAATTATTTTATTCTCGAGTTATGAGTTCTTGGCTATATTGGATATGTAGGAATAGATTCCTATACGGTAAAATACGACACAGAACGGGTTTACAGCATTACAGTGTTATTATTTTTAATGACAATACTGGTATACTGTATTACGGATAGTAGAGAGATTGCTATCGACATTTTCCGTTATAAAATGCTTTGTTATAACGTTACGAGCATTCATAACGTTTATAAGTATAAACAAAGCTCCCGTTATAAGCTTACGTTATAAAATAATCCAATCATAGCAGTCTTTTGCTTACAACGGGGCCAATAAGATATGACAAAAGATTTACGTCACTATTTCAAACGTAGCGAGCGAGAAGACACGATTTTATTATTTTAACGCCGAAAGATTTAGAAATTACCATGAATTATAATCTAAAAGCAGCACTTGAAATTCAATTTAATTGTTTAGCATAAACATTCATGTTCTTTAGCAGCTCTATGCATAGATTTATACACAAAAATATTTTTCCAATTCTTCCGGATCTCCCAGATTTGGAAGATTGATAGAAATCTCCCGAATGTAGGAATAGATTCCTATACGGGAAATTTTCATTCCAAGAGTAAAAAATTCTCAGAAGACTTGAAGTTTTTTACTCTCAGTAATATCAATATATTGCCTCCTATAATTTAGTCTGTTTTAATATATATATATATATATATTTTTTTTTTAATATAAAACCCAAATCATCATTCCGAGTAAATGCGAGGATAAGCCTCAGTTTAAGAGTCCAAGAATTAAAAAAATGTTTGCCAAATTCCGGGAAATCGGGAATGTTGGCAATCCTAATCCAAGATTTTCATGATTTGTATGACTACTCGCAAATTCGCTATATGGTACGATACACAAAATGAGGATTTATAGCACTATTATACCTTATTGAGACATAAGAGTGCTACAAATCCTCGTTCTGTGTTATAATACTATGCAGTATTATAAATAAAAAGTACTAATATCTGGATTATCAACACAATATAAGGACTATCACTAAATGCTGTAAATTTAAACAATAATCCTCTCAATTCTCTTAAATAAAATATATAAATTATATTGCTTTTTAAATCAAATTTATTACAATTTATTTCATTTTTTAAAAGTGAAAACTTGAATTTCATTTTGACTTTTTTGTCATTTTACTTTTTAGAGATGCATCTGAAAGATTTGAAAAAATTTCAGTCATTTGAAAGGATGTAATTCTGATTCTCCAATGCAATTTTTATTTAAAGTATTTTGTAATAAATGCAACTAAAGTGAATTTCGATCATCTTTCCATTTTCAAAAAAACCTCGCAACAGTAAATTTCGAGATGAATGTAAGAATATAAGAAAAATGTGAGCATCTGAAACTGTAAAAAAGTCTTACCTATTTTTTACAGCAAAAAAAGTAGAAGAAATTTAAAAAATAATTTCATTTTCTAATATTTTAAGTGAATCTTTTTGAAAATTTAATACAAGATTAACTTATATATTAGCACGTTAATCTGCAGCAAGGTATGCTAGAGTAAACATGCATTGTCATATTGTTTTCTATTGTTAAACATGAAAATTAATTTAAATACTACTCAATACTATTATGAGTCTAACATTTGTGACAGTGATTTATTATGAGATTAATTATCACTTGCTATGATTATTGATTTTTCTTATTCCTTTCTCCATAACTTATTATAATATTATCAAGATTAACACATAATGTATTTTCTCATTAATACTTCATGCAATTTTCAAGATAAACAGTACTTTATGTTATTTTTAACATTACATTAGCATTAAACATTTGCTTAAATATGAAAGAAATTATGTTATGGCTCATAGGAACTTAAATTATATCTTTGATTCAAAAGGTAAGTTGTATTTATCATTGTAGCAGACATACAGATTGCATTTATGTGCAAGAAAATTGGAATTTTCTCTTATATATAGGGTACTAAAGAGATATTTATATAGTGAATAATTTTCCAGTTCATAAAATTTACATTTTAAAATATTTTGCAAGCAATTATTTCTCTATACAGTAAGCAAAAGTGTAAATGTCTATGTGCTTGTCTGCAGAATAAATTATTCAAAATTTTAGGAATTTTTTTCATGTTACTCCATTTGATGTGAATAAAACTGAGTAAAAACAATATAATTTTGATAAAATTTAAAATAATTATCATCAAATTATGTAATATTTTGATAAAGAAATCTTCAGATATTCCTGTTAAGCTTTAATATAAATAATATCAATATTAGTTTTTCACACATTTTAATTAATGTAAAACTAAATTAGAATATTTAAAAAAATTACTTTTAGTATAATTAATTTAAAAAATAAAATTTATTTCAGAAAATTGAATTTATTTATTTCATAATGCTTAAGATTTAATTTAATTTATTTATATTTTTGTCTTAAAAGATTCTTATCTTTTAAGACAAAAATATAAATAAAAGCAATAATTTTTGAATTTTATTATTTAGATCATTTAATAATAATGCAATTAAAAAATAAATTATAAATTAATTAAGATATTTCTAATTTTTATTAAACATTTTCCTTTAAGAAAAATCCAAATAATCAGATGCATCAATTACATCAGCAATAGACTAAAAAAATCAATCCAAATTTGAAAAATCCATTCAAAATAATATGAATATTTAAACTTTCTCTTCTTTTTATAGTAAAAAAGTTAATTTCAGGCAGAAAAATTACTTTTTAATTATATAAGTTGAAGATTTAAAAAGAAAATTATGTACGTTATAGAAAATTGAAAGTTAAAGCAATAATTAATTGGATTTAGTGATTTTTTTATGTTTAGAATTCTAAGGGAATTAAAATATCTTGCCGCTACTAAATATCATTTTATAAATATTTAATAATTTTTACTTTACAAGTCACAAAAGAAATTTTTTTTAATGATGAAACATCCTCATCTCAAGAAGATACTCTTGAGATGAAGATGCATCACTTGGAAAAAAATGAACAATTACTTGATAAAATCTCATCAAATATTCTAAATTAAAATAAAAATGCAAATTTAAATTCTTTAGTGAATAAATATAAATATAAATTAAACATTGATTTAATGCTATTATATTGTTTACAATTTGTAATTAATGCAACAAATACACTAACAAACTGAAATTTTAGTAAGTTTTAAAAAAAATAAATTAAAATAACATCATTTTTACTTTTACTCTATAAATTCAGGTAATTTTTTTTTATTTTCTGAAAAATTTGAATGATTTTCCTTAGTAAAATCCATATAAATTAATAATTTGATTTTTCTAAAATCAATTTTCTTAGCATCAAAATCAAGATAAATCAAGCATCTAAGAAAATAAAAATGATAATTTAATACTTTAAACAATATAAAAATATTTTTAAAAAGTTTAAATTCATAAACAACACTTCATATAAAATAATTTTAAGATCTGGTACACTTTCTATAGACTGAAAAATATTACTTTTTTAAGTTAAAATCACTGTATAAAAGTAAACATTTATATTAAATTTATTTTTTTTTCTTAAAAATAAAATTTTGAAATGGTTTCAAAGTTGTTATTTTATATAAAAAGTCTACAGATATTGGAAGACATGTGATATTTTTTGTGTGCCAAACTGAAAGATGCTGAGGATTAAAGTTAAATTGCATATTAAAACCATATAATTAATGGTGCCAAAAACCAAAATTTGTATATTTCTATGTATATTACTTATAAATTTTATATTTTTTGATTATTGTATTTACTCAATTATCTCTCTAGCCATTGATACGACTTTCTTTTCTATAAGAAATATATTTTTAACAATATATTTTCTGATATACTGATTTCCAATGTAAAATTTGAACGTTTACACAACTTATTGAAGAAATTAAATTAGAATTAAGCATTAATACACGTCAAATTAATTATTTATTATTAAAAATTACAGTAATAAATTATTAAAAAAGAGTAAAAAGTAAAATATGGAAAATCAAAGAGATTTTCTTACTAAAATCCATAAAAAATTCAAACTTCTGGCTTAATTTGTAGAGGAACCGACAGACAGATTAAGCTAATATAAAAGCTTTTTACTTGTTTATAAACCATAAAATTGATATAATAAAAATTCTAGTTAATCAGGAGTTTAATTTATTAGTTAGATAAAAGTTTGTTGTTGTAGTAGCAGCAACAGCAGCAGCAGCAGTAGTAGTAGCAGCAGCAGTTGCCTTTCTATCAATAAAAAAGATTTTATTGATCTATAGAACTGCTTTATTTATTCATAAACTGTGAATTTATTGTGAGATGTTCAGACAAAATTCTCAATTAAATTCGGTTGGTGGATAAAGGATAAGTGATGACATCGCTTTAGACATTTCTGTCCTTTAGCAATGGCTTACCTTAATTCAATAAGTTGAATAGAGGAAGTTTAGAAACCTTTAAATAATTAAGACAGAACTACAGTTTGGAATTAGTTTAGAACAGAATTAATTATTAATGAACTTTAATTGTTTTAAATCGATTAATGGATTTTTAAATAACCTTAAATTTAGCAAAAAACTTTATAGGATTTTGGGAATATATTTTCAATCAGTTGTTCGCGATCCCCTAAAATTCCGTTCTTTCAAGAGCAGTAAAAGAATTTTTATTTCTTGAAGAAAAGGGGTCGAAAAGTATTGAATTTTAGTGTGCCAACTTACAAATGTAGTAAAGAAATCAAGTATAGAACCGATATCTTTTACTATCCTCATTCATCTTACAAGATACTCAAATAGAACGAATGTTTGTGTAGAAAAATCGTTTCCATTTGGGACCAAATATATTTTTATCTATCTGGTTCCTGTTTTATTTATTTCTTTAGATGCACAGTTTTTATGCACAAGCATGTATTTTGCCTCTTTTCCAAACAGATCTCGATGATGCCTCGATGAAAAATGCATCCGAGATTAATCCACCTTCATCTTTACTCTATAAGAATATAGCTTACGTATATAAAGAAAGGATAACCTTTAATTCGTCCTTTCATCAAGAAATAGACTGTTACGGGAAGCGGTATTGTTTTACAGGAGCAATATTGTAATATAAATACAACAGAATCCAATATTATAGACTACAGTCGTAGTCGTAAACAGCAGAAGTTATAAGATGCCTTCACGATTTTTTTTTTTATTAAATATTTGAAATTGGTTTTAAAATCGAATTATTCTTTAGATTTATCATCACATGAAGAATTTTTGTATAATCAAAAGTTATAAGTAGAGTTTAAACGAGGTTTTAACTAAAAAATCACGGAGTATACGGCTCCTCTGGGTATACCCAGGGCATAAGTAGAGGGCATACCCTCCACTGTGGCCCTGGTTATAGATGTAATATTGTACTGTACGTGTAACAGAATCCAATGCTTTACTATAGATACAACAGATTTTAATATTGTACTATAGGTGCAACAGAATCCAATATCGTACTGTAGATACAACAGAAATCAATAGAGTGCTGTAGGCACAATACTGAATTTTACAGCACCATTCAGTTATCGCACTTCAGTCCTCAGAGATGAATCAATACCTGCATTTCAAAGGGAGTAACTTTAAAGCCACTCCAAAGAACTTATGGCAACAACAATAAGCTATTACAGTAACAATTGCCGAACATTTTAATGCTGATCTAATTTCCATTTAGTATTGACGTGACTCATTAATTATTATCAATTAACACCTTTCCAAGTTATTCTTGAGATGCAGAGCAACAGCAATTAATATGTATGATGGACAAACATATCACCATTCTATTATCATTTAGAATTCAGTAGCATGGGGAATATAAATTAGAAATTTTATAAATTTTAATACACTTTAATTACTGTAATTGTAAGTGGGTACCATTCCAGCATTTTGTTAATGGATAAGTGTGATTTCTAATCTTCATTCGAGTATTTTATTCCAAAAAATCTGCCCAATTTATTTTAACTTCTGCTAAATGTAAATCAAATATAGTAATTTGAGTTTTTCACGCGTAATTTTTTCGTCTTGCGTGTTTTAAAAGATATATTTACACAGGAAAGTCCAGTTATCTGTGGAAATTCGTCCATATCTTCGATTTTATCACGCTTGAAAGTCCCGTAGTTTTTAAATTTTTATCTATTTTAGATAAGGAAATAAATTAAATTACGATTTATCGATTATTCTTCTTTTTAAACGAGAATGATTGATTTGTTTTTCATTTACCTTAAAATTTATAGAAGACGTTTAAATCTGTTAACGACAGCCATCTTGAACGGACACGCTACGGATGCGTGCGATGAGCAGTTGGCATCGTTCGTGTAACACATTAATGGTTAGTTAAGTATCTGTTGAACGCTTCGCCAGCAAATATGGCCGATTTGCCTATAGATCTTTCTACAGCAACGAACAAAATGTAGGTTACTTCATATTTAGAGCAAAAAAATGAAAATTGGAACGGTTCCCAACGAATTTACAACGAATATGAATTTAATTACGATACATTCAAAATTTAGGTCAAGGGCATCAAAATCTCTCTTGTGCCATGGAATATTGTAAAACATTCTAGAACTTTTTAATTGCTTTAGAAAATTTCGGACAAGCCATAACTTTTGTATATGTACAAGAGCTTGTACATATACAAAAGTTAGTGTCGTATATCGTTGCATTTAGTGTCGTATATCCACTCGTATCAAGAAATTTGTTTACTTTGTCGTCTTGTAATAATTCTTGCTTTTGCATGGTCACGTACACAATCTCCATCATTAATTTTGGGGTTACGAAGTGCAACTTGTGGATTATATGTAACGATACACGTCACAAGATGTTCTGTAGAAGCAACGTAATAACTCCATAAATTCGTTTTGAAATAACCACACGAGATAACCCTTCCACAGTATTCTACATACTGTGGAAGGGTTATCTCGTGTGGTACCTGACAGTTTTTCGATCGTGAAATGCGGTATTTGACATACAGACAGACAATAGTTTCTAAAATTATATTATATATACAATGCAAGATTTTATACACGGTATTATAGCTAAAAATAATCATTTTTATTCATTTCTTGGGTTATAACAAGTGGTTGATATTAGGCATTATCGAGATCTGAGATTATGTAAAAAAATTAAAGTATAGGCCCTACTTTAGTATTATTTATAAGGCATATAAATATGCACGAAAAAAGAAATTCGTGTATTGCTACCACTATTGACTTCTCGTTTTCTCTCTTCTTCATCCCTTCTTTATTAAATTCTTCAGAAGTTTGAGCTCGTGTGCTTGACAAGCCTTTATATATACAAAATAGGTAAAGTATATAAAGTATGCACATTATGTCCTATATGTTCACAATAGTGAAGACACAGTTAATATATTTGTGCCATTATGGCACAGACGTATAGTTTCGACCTTACTGTGATAATTGCTGCTACGTGTCGGCCATTAAAATTCTTATTGTTAAACATAAATATGATAATACGCTAGTTATACCTTTATGACAAACGATAAATTTCATATATGCCATTTGAAAATATGCATGTAATAATTTATTTAAACTTTCTTTTGTTAAGGCTG
Organism: Centruroides vittatus; assembly: GCF_030686945.1. Taxonomy (NCBI): domain Eukaryota; kingdom Metazoa; phylum Arthropoda; class Arachnida; order Scorpiones; family Buthidae; genus Centruroides; species Centruroides vittatus. The sequence continues at coordinate 118,896 of NW_027122237.1, read as the reverse complement.
TTCCTGACATCATCTGTCTTTGACAAATGCGGAATTGTTGAAGAACTATACGATATTTCTCTGTGATTTCTTGAGTTAAGATATCAATTCATGATGTCGTCTCGAGAAATTGCAATTCAAAAGGTCAGGCTAGACAGTGTCAAAAGATGAGGGGCAAAATGGTCTGAGGCTTCTCCGCATGGCCTTGTATGATCAAGAGAAATCACTCCAAACCACGAAGAAAAACTCAAATAATTGTAGTGTATGTGGCAATTTCAATAGAAGAATTTAACAGATGCACCGTTGACCCTCGATATAACAGGAAAAGCGATAACTGAGGCCATTTCGGGCATTAATATCCACACTGTCTGAAATACAACATTTTCTCTTCAGCAATGCGTGGGAACAAGCATTTAATCCACTGTTATATCGGGGTTTGCAAAATCGGGTTATTAGTAAATAATTATAAGTGATCCAGAGTTAGAACGTTCAAGAATGGACAGAAATTTCTTCGTTAATAACAGTTAAAATACTTTACAGTACACAAAATACTTGAGTTGCATTACAAGTATCCACGATACAACAAGACATTTTGAATAGAAGAAAGTATTTAAAGTAGAATTCCTCAGCAATATTCATCCCTGAAAGTTAATACGACACAATTATTGATCATTTACAATATTATATTATAAAATAATTAGAATAAATGCTTATGGTACAATTCTTTGAGTTTTTCCATAACCAGGATCGTCGGGATACATAATTACGAGAGTTATTGGTGATTTTCTACGGCCATAAATGCTCAGAATATCGGTTGCAAACTGTTGCACCAAAATTATGGGCATTCTCGATTATCATCTACACTTAAAAATGCCCATAATAAATTACGAAAGTAAATAAATAGAGAAAATCATAAATCTGTGACTTTAAAAAAAATGGCGATGCCATCAATTTCGAACCAAAAATTCGAAATTTGATTTGTTATTCTGGATTAAATAATAATTAAAATAGGAAAATATAATTATGATAAGCTAATTTCTAATTTTCTGTTTAACTAATAGCATAAACTAGGCGATTTAATTATAATTAATGACATTATTTTAATTATGGTACGCGAAAGGTGAAGTCGGAGCATAAATGTAAGATTTTGTACCATTAAATACGGCTTACTGGCTATAACTAACAGGTTATTGAAATTTTATCGTCGAAGGAAATAACGTTATTGTCGTTGATAAGCTATTTACTCGAAGGATATCGATCAAAAGTGATACAGATGTCGGCTCGCTTATCTTTGCAAACTGTTGCATCAAATTGATTTTATAGTGAAAATGGCGCCAGATATAACCGAAATTCTTTTCCTATCTTCTTCATAAAAACTCTGTTAGATATAACAGAGGAAAAGTATGGTGATGTGCCATAAAATGAACCCCCCAAGATTTTTACATTTTTGGACTCGAAATGTCCAGATATGCGAGGGTTTTTTTCCTGTTGGTGTGGGGGGGCACGATTTTGTTCACCCTCTTTGAAGCTCGATAACTCTTGTGCTTTTTGCCGAAAATTTCTGAAATTTTGCGTGGAGGTTTGTTTATTAGGGAGATTGCTGCTATTAAATTTTGGTGAGTAAAGGTCGAAGGGGTGAAGAGATAAAGAGGTTCGTGTATACCTCCGGTAGGGTCGGAATTAATGACGAGTTTACTTATTAGCATTTAAAATCTTTTATAAAACCCATCCCCCTACCCTCAAAATTAAACTTTTTGCCATTTTATAAAAGTTAAAAATATAAAAAGTTGTTCTAATAAAATGTGATAACAGATGACACCACCAAATGTTACCGAGAAAGTTAAGCAATTCCTTGCTGGTCCATTGTTATTAACACGTTTTTTTCCATTGTAATGCGTAAATTCCTCTTTCGAATCGTAAAAACTCCTCTAATTATGCTATTAAAATAATAAAACCCAAGATTATAAGGACAGACATGCGAACGGGCGTAAACCGAGTTTAAAACAACACGTAGACACGATCGCTTAAGTATTGAAACAAGAGAGTAATTTAGCCATCACAATGGTTAACTTTCGGACTTTCGGACCACCCTATATATGTATAGAGTTTATAGGGATGTATAGACTATTAATGAAGCTCTCGAGCGATAGAAAGTATATTAAATTTAGTTTTATCTCTTATTTTAAATTCAGCAAAACAATAATAAGTATTCAGCTCACACCAGACACATAAGTGACTGTATTTTTAACGATGCTGCCATAGCTTTAAACTTCGCATCAATTTTTTACGATAAAAAACTTCATCTGCATTCGTTTAATCGATTCGAATCGAATTTAATATGTATATATATATATATATATATATATATATTTTGCTTAATAATATAATTATTATTTTTATGAGTAACACCCATAAGACAATTGCATTTCTATCGATAGAAGCCCCCATTCGCAATTTTCTCCCCCTCGATCTCTAGTTTCTAAGGGATCTCGCTGATAGACAAACAGACGAGCGAATATAATGTTACGTCCTGATATTGTAAAATCTAAAACGGGTGTAAATTTAATACGACAAATCCAAAAAATTCCAAGAATCTTGCTAAAGAAATAAAGAATTTGCATTTGTTTTATCCGCCGTCTGTTTGTCTGTCCTCGAGTTTTCTCGGAAACTAGAAAATGAGAAAGGAGTTTGAAAAAATGCGATAATAAACACGTTTTTTTAAGCAGATAAGATAAAAAATGATGAAGATAATTAATTTTTTAAGTAATTTAATATTACATCTCGCTATTATGAGTAATAGAAAGGAATAAATAAACAAAATTCGGTAAGAATTCTGTATAAATGCGTGCCAGTCGTTGCATTTTTCGAACCTCTATTCGCAATTTTTCTTCAGTTTCTACTTTCTGAAAATTTTTGTGGACAGACAAACAGATGGCCAATAAAACGAATTCAAATTTTTCATTTTTTAAGTCAAATTCTTGGAAATTTTCTGAAGTTTTCCTCTTAAATTTACACCCATTCTAGTTTCCGTAATAGGAAGACGTAATATTATTCGCTCGTCTGTTTGTTCATCCAAAATTTCTTAGTTATAAAAGCTAGAAAAGGTTAAATGAGCAAAATTCGATACGAAACTCCACGTGAAGTTACTCTTGTCTTTTTAGTTTCTAAGAAACTTCGAGCGTAGACAGACAACCGGGCGAATAAAACGAATTGAAATTTCTAGTTTTTAAGCATTAATTCTTGAAATTTTTGAGGTTTTTGTGTTGAATTTTCACAAAAATAGCGTCTATACTTCTCTAGATAATGCCGTATAAGCACTTGAATAGTTTTATGATAGAATAAAGTAAAGAATTCGTTTTGTCTCTTAACATATCCACAAGGAATTGGCTCTTAGTTTTCCTTTAATACTCCTTTTATTATAAAGTGTTTTTCTTCTTTGTTCTATCGTCTTTCTTTGTCGTTGACCCTTAAGGGAACCATACGCAGATGGACGGTTCCCAACAATAAATACTAGAATCCAACATTCCCAATTCTGTTTCTTTTACTCGTATCATTTCCAGCTTCTGCAATCTCGCATCTGCATCTGAAAGAATCAAGAAAAATCTTCTAAAAACACCATCCTAAGGTATTACAATTTAGAAAACTATTAGAATTGTAGATGTTTAAGGGTATGATTATGTACAAACAGTCAGAAGTCTTTCTTAGCTAACGAGCTGGCATTTTTTGGAACCAAATGAAGTACCAAAAAGTGATCCAAAACACCAAAAATAATCCAAAAAACTCCAATTTCTAAGAATCAGAACTTTTGATGAAATCATTACACATTTACGGTTCTAGAAACACAAAAATCTTTCTTCTCAGCTTACAGAGTAGAATTTTTGGAGCCAAAAGATGTTCTTTTTTTAACGGAGCACCAAAAACCCCTAGAGAAAAGACTTCTTTTTTTAAAGAAAAAGAGGCGATTCATCAGAAAAATAAAATACGATCTTTCAAGTGAATTAACTTTTCTAGTAGACACAGCAAAATCAAGGTATAATCAATGCTGCCACTATCTAAAAAAGAGGCAATATAAAAAAAACAAGATTACTATTATCTTGTTTTCTTTATTTATCTATCCATCGATTTTCGATCAAACCCTCTATGGATCAAATGGGATTCGAATTTTACATTCAATAGGAGAGAACAACTGGGACTTTTCTTTCACTAAACACACAAAATAAGGGGAAAAAAGGCAGAAAATGATTTATTTACAATTTCTAGAATTGATATTTATTGATATTTTCTATAAATTTAATTTCTATTTTGTTTTCTTTCATACATTTTTAATGTTCTAAACTGTCGCTGATGGTGCGTATTCTAGATTTTGACGGATATTCTAGACATTTTATCTGGTATATATTATAGATATGGTTATATTTAAGTGATTTCCTACACTATTCTTGCCAATAGAACGATCTACAAATCGATTTTTGCAAATTTTTCCTGTATAATCGGCGATAAATTCCTTCCTTACTTGATAAATTGTGCATGAACTAATAAGTAATTTACTTCTATGAATTCCTCTTATCGACACAGAAATAGCTTTGTTATGCTATTTTGAATGTGTTTTTAAGAAAACGTCACAAAATTTGTCGATACCATTGGCAATATAACGCTTTGGTCGAGTTAAATGTAGTAAAATATCATGGAATGGGCACTTCTACACCCTTTCCTCTCTCTTTTACGTGAAAGTAATTAATGTTTTAAAAGAAAAGTGTGGCATGCTTCGTATTTAACATAGTTAAAAATCTCGAAAAAAATAGTAATTTATCAAATTTTGAGCTATTTAAATAAATAAAAGATGTGACGAGTGCCGGCTTTTCGAAGGGGGGACCATCGTACAAGCTGACATAAAAGATAAAATACTTCAAAATTTTAACATAATTTTGAATAATTTAGTCGAAGAGACGTTATAAAATATATAAAATAATAATTTAACTAAATTAGATTAGTTTATTTAACGATGTCACTCGTTCCTTTGATAATAACCGAGTATCAAGATCTTGAAAGATTGCTGCATCCCGGTGTTCTTTCTATGATCATTTGCAGCATCCTGATGAAATTCCCTGATAAATCTGCAAGATTCCTACCTTTTCAGATAATTTTCCTGAAGCTAAAAACTAAAAAATAAAAGAAAAATAATAATTAAAAAATTATTTATTAATAAATTATTATTACTTTTAAACCTTAATTTATATATATTTAATTAAATTTTATATAATAGGGAACTATCGAAACTCTAGAAATTCAATGAATTAATCTTAGGTTTATTAATAATTTAAATTTCTAAAGTTAAAAAAATGCATATTTAATAATATTTATGTAAATCAAATTTGAAAAGTGGAATTTATAAAATAAATACTTTATATTTTATTCATAAACAATCTCGAATTATAAAATATTCAATAATTGACAGAGGTGATGCTAGTAGTCGGTTCGTGTGTCTGTATGTACTCGTTTGATAAATATCTCGACACGCAGAGTTGCTCAAGTTAGTTAACGGAGATAACTTAGTGGCTTGCCCCTGTACATCATACTTTCCCTGACAACACAAAGTCGTGACTCCGTTCTGGGTTAAAATTTTTGGATTGAAATTACGTGATATCCGGTCCAGACCGAAATTTCTTATATATATACTTTCATCTATCTGATACCGTTCTCGATATTAAGGGAAGACGGGCATACAGACGGATTGCAAGAGAAGATCAGCAAAGATCAAGACGATTAAAGACTAAACTTGAAGAGAATGAAGGGAATAAAGAATTACAAACACCAGGAGACTTTAATTACGAATGATATAGACCCAGAAAACGATGGAGACTACTAAAATAAATGATTTTAATGGAGAGAAAAGCAAAAAATACAAAGTTAAATGATGCGGAACTTTAAATGCTTCTATCAATTTGTAGTAGTTAACTGGAGGGATTATTGTGTAAGCGCTTCTCTTTGTAGCCTCTATCGATAACAATTATAGCGATATTCTAATTAAATTTTACAGTAAATAGTCTAAATATATTGTTTTTCTAATTAAATTCCCAATTTCTTTAATTTCATTCCCGGGTATCGTTTATTTATTTATTTACTTGTGTGATACGGGCGATGTCTGGAAGACAATATATGCCACCGAACTTCAGATATATAACGAAAGTCACGTGATTTCAATTCAAAAACTTCCCCAGAATGGAGTTACGTGTATGACGATGTCCACAGGAGCAAGACACTAATTCGAAATCGAGAGCATATATATATTTTAAATTATATAAAAATTGCAGTCTGGCATTGTCTGACGTAAGAAAGAATCGACGTTATACGTTACGATACGTCATAATTAGTAAAATCTATTGTTTGAGTAGTTAATCGGGGCAATTTACTGTATGAAGGATCCGTGACTCTTTGCTTACAGCTGCTGAATTTGATCAAAAGTTAGTAGGAGAAGAATAAATATATGTTAAAGTAGACACGGTTTTTATCTGGTGTGTATTTTTAGAAATATTGTACAATGGAAGTAATGTATCGATTATTGAACGAAATAAAGGTTTCTACAATGACGGGACGTACAGATGATGTATGCGATGCTAGAGGTGACAAAATGGCGCCTATTGTAAACGAGCGCGAATTCTTAATGGCGCATTACTTCGAAACACGATCGTTTAAACTGTTTTTTTTTTTTTCAAGAAATATAAGAAGCTTAAGCTGTACGAAGGAATAAATATTGACACTAGCGAAAAAATTTAGCCAGGAAATCACTCCGTGATCTTTTAAACTATTCTGTTTCGAAGTAACGCCCGCCATTTTTGTTACATCCACACCGCATCATTACGCACGTGATATTAACGTAATTTGATAAAGAAAACGTTCGAATTTAATGGGAAAAAATGTCTTCTTGCACCAACTGCCAAAGAATACAATAAATTACTGACAAAAATACAAAATTCGAGTGTTATATGACCTATTCTGGTAGACACAGGGTGTCCATAAATTCCGTGTGCAATTTTAAAAATTTATAACTTTATTAGTATTCGTGATAGAGAAATTATGTAGAATGTATTGGAAATAAGAAAAAATCTATATATTTTTAATTGTTTTATTGTATTTTATTAAGTTTCCATACGTCCACCATTATTAGTAATACAAAGGGTAATACGATTTTGTAGTTCTCTACTTTAGTTTCGAAAAATTGTTACATTGTTGTGTTGAAGAGTTACTAAATAATTTTACTTAAAACTAAGTCCATTAAGCTTTCTAATACATTTTACAGATTTTTTTCTATCACAAATACTAATAAAGTTATAAACTTTTTTAAATTGTACACGGACTTTATGGACACCCCGTATAAGCGAGCTTAAATTGTTTACCGTGTTTGATTTCGATTATTTTAATTATATAAAAAAACTCATTTAAATGTTTACAAAATACAAAATTTATTCTATTTAATTCTACTTAATTACTGGTAGTTTTTACAATTAACTAAATATACGGTCCTTGTTCTTCTGTTGTTTTATTATTCAGAAATCTTTCAGGCATTCCATTACACAATCGATAAAAAAGGAAAAGAAAATTTTTAACCGTAAATATAAAAAAGACAATAGATTTTTTAGTGTTTCGGGTTAGAAATTTCTTTCATTCTTTTCTTGATAATGTTCATTGTCACTTTAAAATAAATCATTCAATATTTCTCTAAAAGCTATGATGTTCGGATGCGTGTTAAGTGCTGTCAGCATCCAAGAAAAGCAATCTTTATCCTCCTATTGATTTTAAGTTATATATATCTATATGTTCTTTTGACATATTCACTAAATCATCTCATCCTATGGATAGAGGATTCAATTTTTAACAATTTAATCTAATAAATAAATAAATTCACGTTTCTGCAAACCATTTGTATCTCTCATAGAAGTAGAATCTGTTGAGCAGACGTATACGTCGCATCAATCAAGGACGTCCTCTAAGAGTGAGAATTCGATTGACGAGCCATAAAAGTCTTTCTTCCATCTAAAACTAACCTACTTAATGCTAAATATAGTGGAAGAGAATTAGTGACTTCAACCGCACGGAGGAACCAAAAAATCGATAATTTTACCAAATATTCTTGACTTCTTTTTATCGGTACGGTATAATTTCCATTAGAATTATATTTATACCCTCTAAATATATACATTAAGAAGTCGAAAGAGGCCTCTTGATCCTCACTTATCTTCTGGGGCCCTCCGTCTTCACGTGTACATAAATACAATGGAACGAATCATTTGTAATCGGTTTTTAAGGCCACGTAAATGACAGGCCTTTCTAATTCGTAGGGCCTCTCTCTCTATATATATATATATATATAAAATATTAAGCTTCTTACTAGAGAAGTGCTGCTATAAAAATTTAACCATGGGAACGTGATATGTATATAAACCCGTATCAAAAAAATAGAATAATATATAACTTGGTACAGAATTTAACGACATAAAAATAGCTACGAAATCTATATTTCAGTTGGCACTATATTTTATATCTAAACTATCCCTTCACAATCACCAACGTGGTCAAAATACCGACCATATCTTATCAAATCTGTTTAGCCATCCATAATAAAACTTGAATTGAGAATCGCATCAACCGAAACTTGCAGTTATATCGAATATTTTTCGATTAGGATCGAAAGATATTCCGTGTAATGCCAAGTAAGATTAGTCTGTATTCAGTTTCCCAACCGATAGTTCGCGATCCCTTCGAAGGTAGACTACGGTATTCTTTATTGATGCCAAATTCGGAGAGATTGAAATGTTAAGAATGAAAGAAAAGGTTTCCTAAAACCATTAATTTTACTCTCTCCTGGCTAAATTACGACTTTTCGTGCAATTTTATGCATAAATTTCATCTTCCTTCGTAGATTAGGCCGCTTCCATACCTAAATTTTAAAGAAATATTCTGTTTATGAGGAATTTTAGTTCAATTTGTGTGACTTTAATCAATTATTTTCTTAAATAATCGCATAATACTTGTAGTAAAAGGAGTAAATTATCAAATATCCGCATCACTGGAGAAATCAGCTACAAAAAAGATGAATTTTTATAACGAAAAAGTCACAAAATTACACTTCTTTTTAAAAGATTTGAATCGAAAATTCGCTATAAAAATGACATTTGTGTCTTTAAAAAGTGTTATAAAACAAATTATATATTAAAAATCCATTTATATTATTGTAAATTGCATCCTAGAAAGGATGAAAATTACGGATCTTCTCCATTTACAAGATGCAACATTAATAAAAAAAAAAAAAAATCGATTCTAGTGCAATTAATTGGCGAATATGACAATGAAAAATCACAAATTACCAGAGTAGAGGAAAATTAATAAGTTTTGGAGGTGGCCTCTTATGTTTGTGACTAAATAATATATTAGTTTAGCAAAGTTCAGTCTGTCCAACATCACAGTTTGTGTCACGAATGCTGGACAAAAGATGAAATTTCTGTGCTGTTTAGATCAATCCTGAACATCTGGCAATTCTCCTAGTCTATGTGCTGGTCGCTTATGTTGTATATTTAGGAACCAGATAGAGTTTAGTCATATCTTTCAACTGTACACAAGCTATAAAAGAGTAAAGTATTCACTCCTCTCCTCTTTTTATGGTTCACGTTTAAAAAGTTTATGGTATCTTCTATTTAATTTATAGTATTGAAGTCAAAATAGTGATTTATTTATGGTTTAAAAATGTACAAAATACTCTGTAATTTTTGTATATATTTAATGAATCTTTAGGTAGACCATTGGAGAATTTTATTTTCTTCTTTTTTTTCATTTATAAAATAAAACGTAATTATACTTTTATCAGCTGAAGTTTTTTAAAATAAATAGGCTCATCCATCAAGAATTATCCATTTTCTCTGGCTGTTTTTCTAGGCGAAATTTCAATCTTTACAGCTTTAAAATTCAATTTCATTGAAGAGAAACGATTGTAAAAAATATTTTATAAGTTCTTTTACTTTTTCTATATTTAATTTTCTTTATATTCTATTCATTCAACTGGATACTTTGTTCAATTAACTTTTAATATTCCTTCATTAATATTTGAAGCAATATTTCTGAAATTATAAAAGGAGGAATTTTAGCAAATTAAATTTATTTCACTTTATTCAAATTATTACTTAATTATAATTAACTAATCTTTTAATTTTTTACTTAATTATAATTACATATTCGAGCAAATTTATAAAATTTTAATTCAAAATATCTTTATTGAAAACCTTAATTTAAATGGATTTTCTGTCTTATCTCGAATGCTTTTCTTTTATTAAAATATCAACGTAATATTTTATGGACTCTAAAATATTAAAAAAAAAAAAGAGAAAAATACACTTCTAGATCCATTGATTTTTATCTAGAATCAAACTTCTAAAATACTCCCTCCTGGCTAAATTACAGTTTAAACTGCCTGCTTCATAAATTACGAGGATTTCAAATGGGATAGGAGTGAAAGTATGAAAGATAAATCAATTTACTTGATTTATCAATATGGTTTGTGTGTATAATACCGATACGAGTTCGTCGTAAGACTAAGCTGCAATATTTGGAAAAATTTTCCGACAGAGTAGTGAAACTAGATATATTTTATTGTTACAAAACAGCATCTCTAACAGAGATTTCTATTTAAATGGAGTTGAAATATATCTTTAAAAAATAGAAATTTGTTTTAAAATCACTCAAATCACGTAGAAATTTATTAACCTTAAGCTTATTTTTTTGGTTTATGAGTAAAAAAAAAAAGTGTGTTGATATACTTCAGTAAAAAGTGATAAAATAGGATTAAATATAATAATATTGAGTAATTCAATTAAATTAAACTAATTAACAAAAATATCAATACAATTTTAAAGTTTTTAAACGTAATGTAATTTAAAAAATAAGGATTTTATATAGTTTTTATATAGATAATCCCCACGGAAAAATAATTAATGTAAAATTTATGCAATTCTCTTCCATGTTTAAGTGAAGAAAACAAAAACAAATTTCATCTCAAAATTCTTGTTACTAATTCTTTAACATGAAATTACAAGTCTCCATTCATTAGTGTATAATTAATTTTAAATTGTCTAAGTAAATCCTAATTCTTCTTCCTACTCCTCCTTTTACTCATAATGAGCAATTTAAACTTCAAAAATTAAATATAAAAATCATTACACATACTTATTATAAAGTCAAAACTTTAAAAATTTTAATTTAAAAAAAAAAGAAGAATAAATCTTGAATTGGTAGTACACATTTTTCTTGTGGAGTACGGAATCGATGATGCATCGCTGCACTGCACGCCGAGTCTCCTTACTAACAAATTCAAGGTCTCTGCATCTTGGTTTTTTACTGTTCCAATGGCAACCATCCATCATTGATAACAAGGATAGAGATGACATGCAAAATAAAAAAAATATAATAAAATATATATAAAATATTCGCTTCCGACTTCGCCGAATATTTTGATTGATTTCTTTCGAACTGAATTAAATAGTTGAATATTTTAAAAATAAGTCGGACGGATTCAATTTAACTACGGAAAAAATATACACGAAGAATAAAATTCCGGCATTAATTTATTTAAATGCGAAATCCCATTCAAAGTAAACGAATCCGAATACTTTAAAATGACGGCAATTAAATTGAAGAAATGCAAACAAGTCTCGTTAATTCGACGCTTTTAATACATTATTGACGAGCGTTTTCGACGGTTATTGCCGTCGTCGACAAGTTCGACGGTATATAAAATTGTTGGAGAACTACATATATTTTTTAAATATTTTCCGTAAAATTTTTTAATAATTTTGACATTTTTATATATTGTCGAGCGTTAAACGATAGCAATAACTTTCCTAATAATGTTTGACAATAATATACCTAAGTATTAGATTAAACAAAATTTATTTGATTTCTTTAATGATCTTTTATTTATTTTTTAAAATAAATTATATATATTAAATAAACAATTTTTAAAAATAAAAATTAAATTTAATCATTTTTAATTGCATTTTTATAATTTATTCACTAATTAGTTTAATATGTTTATGAATGATCATTTGTATGTAAGACAGAAAACATTTGTCATGTGATTTTTTGTAGGAAATTTGAATTTAAATCTATTCATAGAAGAAAAACATATAAAATTTTCATTTAAATTATATTCCAGAATACTTATTTATTTTTTCTACCAGTGTACATTGATAATGTATACTATAAAGTACTTGTGATTGTTATTTAATTGTTTAAACTGGAAAATAAAATTATATGCATTAACAGAAGTCCAAAACACAAAAACCAAGCATGGTTTTTGTGTGTTTTGGACATACTTGTCTATATGAATTGTATGCCAAGTTAAATACAATTAAGTATTTAAGTATTTCAAAAAGACAGCAATTTAGCCATTACGATAGTTAACCGACTTTTGACGACTCTAGTATAGACGCGTAACGAGAATACGCATCCGTACGATGAGAATATACAGGTGGCCCATAGCCAGTTAATTAACCATTTTTTACGAGTTGCGAATAACGCTTGTCAATATGAATGGCAAATCGAGTTTCGAACAACGGAAGAGATGTGCCAAGTAAATATAAGTATTCGAATAAGACTTGTAAAATTCTATTCTATACAGTCAAAACTTATTTCAAGTTAGCATTTCTCTATAATAACTTTTTATTTTTTTCCCTGTATAAATTATATATATATATATATAACAGATTTTAACATAAAAATTAATTGGATTTAATCACATTTAACTGAATTTTATAATTTATTCTGTTGACAAATAATTGTTTGTCTATAAATAAGGAAACATTTGCTCTTATGATATTTGTATAATTTTCTAGAAAAGTTAAATTTAAATATATTTACAAAGAGAAAAATCATTTAAAATTTCCATTTAAATTATATTATAAATGTTTATTTAGTTTTATTAATAAACATTGACATTTTTCCATAAGTACGCATTGATAAAATAAATGTTTTCGAGTCTAAAATTATGGTGATAAATATCTAAATATAATTAAATTTTAAAACATATCATTCTTTAAATTTAATTATATTTTATCTTTTAATTTAAAAATTACAAGTGGTAAATAAAACTTCAAGCAAAAAGTTAAGATGGATCTCTTTCATTATCTACCTTTATATACATATATATGTGTGCGTGTATAAATTGCATAGTTGCGAAAATTGCATGCATTTTATTTTGATTTGAAACTCTAAAAGGAATTTCTCTTCCCGCTATTACTGAAGCAAATTCATCATATTTTCTAATTAAATTCCATACTTGGAATTGTTTCAAATTTTAACAGCAAACTAAGTTAATGCAAATATTCTGCCACTAGAACCATAAATTAAATCCCCTAGAAAAAATTCATTAAAGCACATTTTCTATTCATCATTCTCTTCTAAAATTTATGAAGGGAAAAAAATTAAAATATTTTTATAAATAACTATCAATTTAATGACTCAGAATAAATAATTTATTACTTATTACTTCATTAAAATTTCATATTTTAGACATTATTTTTTAAGTGACATTTTAATTCTTTAAACCGGAAAATACTATTATATGCAATAAGAGAATTTATTAGTTTTATATATATATATATGATGACCCTAAATTGGTTAATCATGTATTTGTTTACTGCATTCCTAGTGCACTTGCAAATAATAAACAGTGTTTAGAATTATGTGGAAATGTGATAAATACTATTGTTAAGAATTTAATTATTTGAATAAAATAGCAACTTTTGAACCACCCCTTATCCAATAGGAAGAACAGAATGCGAATACACGTCTACATAATGATATGTAAAGTGGCCAAAAAATCGGTTAATCACTTTTTGTTCTCGATCTACCTGAGCATATGAATTGTGAGCTGAATTAGGATGCATATTTTTTTAAAAATAGATGGAAACATAATTAAAAATATATGATTAAGTAGCAATTAGTGTTTATAATGGTTTTTTAGACCACCCTTTATACATTTGATACATTAATAAAATGTTTTTATCTTTTCGATAGGTCTTCGAGTGAACATTACTTCCATGCTCGTGATATTACGGCAGCTTTTGCAAGTTCCCACGAAAATTATCTGCCGGCTCATCCGTATTATCACAAATACTGTAGAACTCCATCTACGACAGAAATAGCAGAAATCGAAACAGTTTTATGATTTGTCGCGTCTGGAAATAATTCGACGTACCACAAGATGTTTATGTAATCACATGTTATAGTATAAAGCGATTGTAGAGTAGATAGAAATTTTTACAAAAACCAGAGCTAAGATAGTTCAGCAGCATTGGTTGTTTTTGTCAAAGCACATTGTTAAACTGCTCTAGAATTTGCTTGTTTGTGCCAAAGATATCATCAATCACATTATATATATATAATCATTTTTTATGCTTAAATATATATATATGTACACACACACACACACACACATATATATATATATCCACACACAGACATATATACATACATACAGATTTACAGTGGTGCCTGTTTCAACACGATCAAATGAAAGAAAAATCCAACAAACTGGCACCGTTATGTACAAATATGAATACTTTAATAAATAATAACCATTTGAAAAGTTATATTATATATAATATATATATATATATATATATACACACACACATATAATAAAGATATAAAAAGAAGTGCAGACTTAAACCTATGACAAAATAGCTTATTTTTTAGCATTCCAAACTACTTATATCTCATTTTATAAAGTGCAATTATTCTTTTTGAAAATAAGACAGAAAAAAAAAAATGCTAAGGGAGAAAAATATCCAAAATTTTAATAATTTTTGTGATTACGATAAAACGAATCGTCGTCAGTAATATTCGAAACGATATTTTTACATCGGCGCAACTCCCGATATATTTCTAGTTAAATAAAAAAAAAAATATATATATATATATATATATATATATAACACATATTTTCTAAATTTCCTGATTGATTCTTCCAAATTTCTCGGTATTCGATAAATACCGAGTTCTCCAATTCTATAAATTTCGTTAAAAAGTATTGCATCTCACCACTCAACAAATAAGTTATCAGGTTATCTGATTAATAAATCTGTCTCAGGAATATGCCATTAATTAAATGTATTGAATCTCTGCAAAAAGTAAAACAAAAAAAAAAGAAAGCATAAATCAATAAATAAATAAAATTTTCTAAATAACTTAACTTATCTATGCATAAAAATATCTTATTTAATGCTAAAAATTGTTAAGATGTTATAAACTTATTTTTTAATAAATAAGTTAAAAAAATTAAAGAAATCGAATTTAAAAAAATATCTAAAAAATCAAATTAAAAATTGTTATTTATAATAATGAAAGTCTGCTATGTTTTAAAGTGAAGTAGTGTATAAAATGGGATGTTTTTTGTACATAAAATAAAAAAAAGAACATACAACGAATGCTAATCTTTATAGAATTATATCTCCTACATTTGGAAAAAAATAAATATATATATATATAATTAGTTTAAAAATTACATTCTAAATAATAATAATAATAAAAAAAACAGCTAAATAAATAATTTAAGACATTATTTATTATAAAAATTTTTGTTAGTTTTGACATCACGTATGAGTTAATTATTATATAAACGTATTAAAATAATGTATAAACTTCTCGATTATTTTCTATAATTAAAACAGTATTAGTACAAATTAAAAAAGAAAAAACATCTGTCTTGTCAATGGTACATCAATAGAAGTTAGATACTATGTAATTGTCTTACATCATTCATTCAAGCTTTGCTAAAATTGCATGCAAATGCATAATCTGCTAATTTTTTGATTATCTAATAGCAGAAATCGTCTTTGGATATATAATATTGTCTACTATATTACAATTTTTATGCTGTTATTAATCATAGAATGTGAATGCTCAATAATATAATAATCATAATACTACTAATAATAATAATAATGAATAATAATAATAATCTGAATTCTTAGAAATAACTATAGTAGCTGATTTTATAAATTTATATTTGAAATAATTCTTTTTTTTAATTATTTTTTAAAATTATAATTGTTTTTTTAATATGTATGTATATACTTTAACCTTACATTGCTATTAATTGTTTAAATTCTGTTAAATTTTGTATACGAGGTACGAATTTAAGAGTTTCGTTCGCTGCTTTTGTACGTAAGTTTGCGTAGTTTGTGATATAAATTTATTTTTGTTACTGTTATTATGAAGTACAAAATCGTCCATGCTTCTAATATAAAAAAAAAGAAAGAAATTTGTTTCCAGAATCATAATAATGTGCCAAAACATGCATGCAGGCCTTTTATGCATGGAGCCAATATAACCATTCCAATTTTTATAGTTTGTGAATAGAAACTGTGAATGATTTTGACAAAAAATAACACAATATTTGTGGTATAGATAGAAGAAAATAATAAAAAATAAACAATTCAACTGTCTCTATTACTTAATCTTTTTTTTCTTTTTTATTACATAAAAAATATAAAATTGAAATATTGAATACAAAAATGATAACTCACAAACACTTCTTAAAGTTCTGTAATTTCAAAAAACATAAAATTCTTCTTCTTCTTCTGTACTATGAGCCTTCGGGGATCTTGGTTGTAAACACAATTTTCTTCCGTGTCTTCCTCGGACTTCTCTCTTTTCCTAGTTTTCCGAAGTCTCTCTTTATAATCTTTTTAGAGGTCTTTCTCTTAGTCTGTTGTCTTTCACTTCTTGCAAAGAAGATAAAATATATGCTTTACTTAAAGTAGATAAACTCATACACTATCACTTCAAATCTGAGTGTTTTCTGAGCTTTGAAACTTCATCGTCTGATCGTCATAACAAAACACCAAACGTCAACAATCCAATACTCCAAATAAATAACAACTTATAAACTACTCTTTAATATTTTATATTATTTATTTATTTATATATAACAAAAATAGTCGATACAGAAACAGTTTAAATTTATCTTTTATAAATATTTTAAATTTTAATTCCATTTGAATCATTTTTTTAAGCAACAGATATATTAGAAATTACAGAAAAGCCTAAAATGTTTTAATGAAGTATAAATATTTGTTCAATAAGTTAAGGTGTTTAACTTTCTATAACATTAATTACTCCTGTTAACTTTAAATTATAAAACCGTTTTAATTATCCTTCCAAATTTAATGTTATTTCAGCAAGAATGTACAATCAAAAGTCAGTCAGCAGCAATGTATCTAAAATTATTTTAAGAACAACGAGTCAGTCGTTTCTACAGACATCCGCAGAGTGGAGCAAACGGACACTTGCCTCTTGGGATTGAGTAGATCAGTAGAAAATTTCATAAATTATAATTGTAGAAGTGATTGAGATATGTAACCATTACCGTTGGGATGCTTTATCTTTTGTATTGATACAATACTCTATTCTAGATTATGGAATATTTGTGAATCTAGCCAAAAAATTAAATAATTAAATAAAACCTATTGATGTAATTATTTGTCTCCAAGCTTTACCCACCCAGAAAATTTTTGGTGTCCACGGCTGTTTCTAACGATGCAATCGAATCACAAACAACAGTACATAGCTGTCGTTCATGATTCAAAGTAAGTTTTCATAAATCTACCTTTAAGTTTTCTTATATATATATCTTAATTAACTGACTTTTGAACAACCCTGCATAAACATTTAACAAAATACATAAAATTAAACCTACACTTGTTCAATAAAATCTCATTATCCTTTCTTGAACTTAATAAATTAAGAATTTAACAAACTTTAATAATAAAAATAATATTGTTTCTATAAAAATGCATCTTTTGATTTATATAAAAGCCGATAGCTTAAATTGTAATCGTTCGTATAAGTTTATAAAAACTTATATAAAATAAATATTTAATTATAATGAAATTTCATATTCATAAATGAATTGCATGGAAGAGAAAACATTATTACATCAGAGAAATGTTGTTCTTATAAAAGTTATTTTAAAAAAAGCACTTTATATATAAAAAAACTTTTCCAATTTTCTAGAAACATGTATTAATTAATTCATACTTCTGACAAAACATGCATTAATTAAAGTGAAATGTCAATGGAAAGTAAAAAGGATAATGAATTCTCAACTGGGAGAAAGAGGACAAATTCTGGAGAATATTAATAAATAATCAATATATCTGGAGAATATTAATAAATACCTGCACAATACTGTAGGTAGAATCAGTATAGCTTACAAATCAAATTATAGAATGAAGTTTCTTACTCTACATACATCACAGATCTTGTGTATCATAAATAAACAAATATTATTTCTATTTTCCCTTTTCTGGAAAATAAATTTATTATGTATTATGGGGATCAAAGTTTATTTGCAAGAAGTAGATTTGCTGCGTTGCTACACGTTACGAGAAGCACTTAAATCTCGAACATTTATTTACCGTGCTCTAGAGATAATACTTGAAACTCCTCACTAGTGTTACCAAGTTTATTATGATATGGAAATTACTGTAAATTATATTATTACAGTGCAATATCTATTAATTATTAAAATATTAATTAAAAAACTAAAGTTAAAAAGTTTCATTGTATATTCAGAAGACAAATGGAAATAATAGATATACGATCTACTGATTCTTAAGTATTAGTACGAGAATGATGGTTTTAGCCGACTCAAACCCCAAGATCAGAGGTGAACCATTTTTTAATTGGAGGCCACAGAACATTTCAGAAGGCACAATGCCACATTGTATTGCATGTTGTATAAGTGTTTTCATTTGACATAGATACACAAGATGTCTCACAATAAAAATAAAGCTCAAAAATATTAAAATGTTACTTTTTACTCTATTTATCTGAAAAATGAAGTAAAACAAATGCCCAAAATCTTATTTCTACATTTATCATGCAGTATTAGAAGCCACAAAAGGCTACATATAATCCAAAGACTGTAGCTTTCCTCATCTCTGTCATAAACCATTCCAGATATTCATTTTATAACGGTAAATAGACTTTAGAATCACTTGGAGATAAAAACTGAATAAGAATCTGGCAGCTAAAAAGTAAACCTGTGCAATACTGTAGGTAGAATCAGTACAGCTTACCATCTCTGCTCTAAAATTTTAAACTATTGCAATATGGTGGTTAAACATTTGATATGTTAAGAAGTGACTTAGGTATCACAATAATTGATTACACGATCAATTATTCAAAGTAGGAGACGAGTAATTAATGCTGAAATAGTTATTAATTAACTAATTAACTGAACAAATAATTAATCATTGCAATAATTTAATATATTAAGTTAAATTAACTATATTTAAAGATTAATGTTTTTATCTCTGATGTTATTTGAAAAAAAATAAATGAAATAATCAAAGACAGAAAAGACATATAAGCAATCAAAACAAATACATTTAAATTAATTTTGAATTTTTTGAGTGGGTCATAAAAACTACAAAGACGAGAAAAAAGGTCGTAAACAGGAGGTAAATTACATCATCTATTGTCAAAGATGGAAGTTTCCATCTATTATTAAGATGAAAACTTGGGAAACTGACAGCTGATATATTCAAATTGTCAACCTTTGGAAAACTAGCTCAAAATTTTAAACTGTTTTCTTACAGACTCCAGCATAACCTGTTGATAGTTTAGAGTTAACCCTTTAGAGTGGCAAAAGACCTTTGCCACTCTAAAGATTTTATAAATAATACAGGATAACATAGAGTAATTTTTCAATATTTAATAGTTTATAGTACTGAAAAATGCTATCATTCAATCACAAATTAGCTACATGCTAGCATCAAATTGTACAGTAGTTGGTTATACAGCAAAACCTGGATGAAGCGGAATCTCTCTATGATGGAAACTTGTGAAAACCAAAATTAGCAATTATTTTGGCATTGCTGTTAAATTTTTTCTTGTCTAAGACAGAACCCGTGAGACATGAACAAAAATGTGTTATGCCAGGATGATGTCTAAAAGTTTACATTTTCATTAAGAAAATGCAAATAAATTTCACATACATTTTCAATTGAAAATATATACCTGGATATATATTTTACTT
The DNA here is from genome assembly GCF_030686945.1 of Centruroides vittatus. Lineage (NCBI taxonomy): Eukaryota > Metazoa > Arthropoda > Arachnida > Scorpiones > Buthidae > Centruroides > Centruroides vittatus. Next base: position 98,825 of record NW_027122237.1, on the reverse strand, counting down.
TCTATATAATAAATATCTTCTAGATTGAAATTTGGTAAAAAATATATGTAGTGACCATGTTCTTTTCCGGCCTGTCTACGATGGAAATGAGAGAAAATTTATAGTCGCATGCAATTCCAAGTTACACAGACTTAACTGTATCTAGTGTTTTTATAGCTTCAACTATTAAATAGTCTTTAATACTTTTTTTAATTATACCAATAAAATGACTCAACTTTAAGCATATATTTTATATAAATTTTTTCCAAATTAATGAATTATCAAATGTATAAACAAAGCTATAAAATTGAGTTATTCATATTTATCATCATCAATATATAATTACAATAGTTTAGAATAGCTACAACCAAAAATAATTTAAGAATCAAGATTATATATAGATTAGATCAAGTATTAATTCTTATTGATGATTTATAAACATGAAATTTAAACATAAATATGATTAATGATTCATAATTTTGATTAATGATTAAAAGAATGATACTTTTTCAACTGGTTTCTATTTAAATAATAAAAAAAACAAGCAAATGTACATTAATTTTGGCATTTGATAATACAAAGTGTTAATTTTACAACCTCAAACTCTATTCATTCCTATTGATATACTATACTGTATATTTTAAAATATAATTACGCACAAATATTTTATATTTTAAATTTATAATTACTCGTTCATGTTAATAAATTTCATGAATTGATTTCTTAAAAATATATTATTTAACATGTTCAGCATTTGGATTGTAAATTTTTAAACTATGAAAATGCATAAATAAAATGTAGAAAAATATTTTGCTGGCTTCCTAAAATGTAAAAGTTATTTTTTACATTTTAGGAAGTTTTTCCTGACTACATGATACATATTTCTCAAATTTAAAAATAATAATAATAAAAATAAAATATCAGAAAGGCAAAAGATTCAAAGATATTTCCATTCTGAATAAATATATATAATGTAATTACACATCTATTATTAATTTTAGTGTTAACCTGAAACTTTTTGAAGTCTCTTTAAAAATTAAAAAAAAAAATGACAGCCCAAATTTTTATTGGGCTAAATTATGGCTACTTAATAATCAATAACAAATCGCTTTGTTTTTGATTATTAAGCTTTGTAGGAAGCTTGTTTAACCCGATAAAAATTCGGCAGACTGTTTGAAAACTAGTGTATTGGGTTGACTGTCATTTATACTGTGTGCGCGCACGCGCGTGCCGATCAGTGGCCAAGTGCATAAAACCAGTGAACACTAGCAGTTAGTCGTGGGTTTGTGCCTGAAAAACTGACTTGCCACGTGTAGTTTTCTGGGTTTACTTCGTGTTAATTGTTAGGAAGTTCTGAAGGTGACCTTTACCCCTGTAATCGTCGTGCCCTCTCTACTGCTATATGGGGGTGAGTGGAGTTCTGGGAACTCAGTCAAGGGGAAGTGTCTTTGTCACCCCGGGTTGTTACGTTAGTTGTGTTGTAACATGTGTTATGTAACAAACGTGCATTCCTTCCTTTAGTCCGATGTTTCTTTGTTTAAGCTAGACACAACCCTTTCGTTATATCCACATATTCTGACATGGTAGCAGAGCATGGTTGATTTAACGGTTTGATGATCGAGGCTTACCATATGAAACGAATCTAATTGGAGATTCAAGTAAGTGATATATACTTGTTCGCTACGAAAGGCATAACCCGTTTGAACAACGAACAACGCCATGAATAGTGTGGGGACACAGCATGTAGATAAACTGGATGATGGCAATTACAAATCGTGGAAGTTACAAATGCGGAGTATACTTGTTTTTAATGAACTTTGGTTGTATGTAAATGGATCCATAGAAAAACCAGACGCTGATCCTGAACGAATAGATTGGCAAATAAGAGATAAAAAAGCTTTAGCATTAATCTTACTAGGCGTTAAGCAGAACCAGTTGAGCCACGTAAAGAAGGCAGAAACTTCCAAAGAAGCATGGGATGAATTGGAAAGTATACATAAATCGAAAGGTCCAATTAAAAAGGCAGTACTATACAGACAGCTTTATCAGATGAAAAAGGGAACTGAACAATCAATGTCGAGACATGTAAGTGAATTTATGGAAAAAGCTGAACAATTAGAAGAAGCGGGTATCCCAATTCCAAGTGAGTTACTATCTATAATGTTACTAAATTCATTGCCCGATGAATACGAGACATTTCGAATTGCCATTGAGTCCAGAGACGACATACCGAAACCTGAATTGTTAAAAATAAAATTAATTGAAGAAGAAACAAGACGACAAGAGAAGCAAGAGTGTTTAGTCGAACAAAGTGCACTGTACATAGGATCGAAACAAAAGAAAAGTTCTTTCCGACAAAACTACCCAAAAGAAAATAATCGTTCTTCTTCACAATTCACAGGAACATGCTACATATGTAATAAACCAGGCCACCGTGCAGCTGAATGTAGAAGTAATAACAAATATTCGCAAAGGAACAATACACACAAAAAGAATGACGCCATGGCGGTCACAGTACAAACGGCCCAACCTCTAAACTCAACAGACTGGTGTCTTGATAGTGGAGCCACCGCACATATGTGTAGCGACCGTACGAAATTTATAGAGATAAATCAAGATATCCATAAAGAAATACAAGAATAAGTAATCTTAATGCAGGAAAAGATGCATTAAGATCCATTGGGACTGGAACAATTAATATAAACGTGCGTGTCAACAATACCAAAAATACAATTAAGCTACAAGACGTGATAGCTGTTCCAGATTTGAGAAACAACTTGATATCTGTACTGAGAATAACAGAACATGGATATTCTGTCACATTCAAAAAGGAATCTGCAACTGTTACTCGCCAAGATGGTTCCATCGCCTTGATAGCAAAGAAAAGAGATCAGCTGTACGTAGTAGAAACTACATCTGACGCAGTATTGAACGCAGAAGAAAGTGACAATCTTCTGAGATGGCATCAACGACTTGGTCATCTAAACATCAACGATTTAAAGAAACTAGCAAGCAAAAAAATGGTAGATGGAATGACATTGAAACAAACACAAGATAGAATTGATTGTGAAACATGCTACAAAGGAAAGATTCATCAATTGCCCTTTAAGTCGTCCAACACGAGAGAGAAAACTATACTGGGATTAGTCCATTCTGACATATGTGGTCCAATGAGTGTGGAATCCCTAGGCGGCTCTAAGTATTTTGTGAGATTCATCGACAACAAAACACGCTACGTCGAAGTAGCAATGCTCAGACACCGATCTGAAGTACTCAATGCATTTAAACGATACAAGGAAAGAGTCGAAAACGAAACTGGTCAGAGAATAAAAAGGCTTCGTACTGACAATGCAAAAGAATACTTATCAAAAGAATTTACTAATTATCTTGGAGAAAAAGGGATAAGGAGGCAGTTGACAGTTGAGCACACTCCTCAACAAAACGGAATAGCCGAACGAGCAAACAGAACTCTCGTTGAAATGGCGAGATGCATGATGATTCAATCCAAGGTACCTCAGAGTCTATGGGCAGAGGCTATCAACGCAGCAGCCTATATAAGAAATCGTTGTCCCACCAAGGACCTTAGAAGAAGAAACCCCATTCGAACTGTGGACTGGAAATAAACCTTACGTTGGATTTGTAAGAATTTTCGGTAGCAAAGCAATCGCTCTGAAAAAGGGACAGAAGAGGAACAAATTTGAACCAAAGGGAAAGGAATACATTCTAGTTGGGTACTCACAAGAGTCAAAGGCATACCGACTGTGGGAGCAAGGCACTAAAACTGTCATAAAAGCTCGAGATGTGCGTTTCGTCGAGAAATTAGAAACCGAAGACAGACAGGACTTGTTTAGTGCACCTTTACATTTAACACCAACCATGAAAAACATTGAAGTTGATGAGAGTAATGTTCCTTCCACTGATACACATGAAAATATTCCTTCACATGATGATGAAACACTAGATCCGCAGCCAAAACGCAAAGCGGGTCGCCCACGATTAATTAAAAGTGGAAAACCTGGAAGACCGAAAGAAGGTGTATAATGAAGTAGCAGATATCGCAAAATGTGACGATTTGCCAGATCCTACAAGTGTAAAAGAAGCATTAAGCCGAGAAGATAGAGAGGAATGGTTAAATGCCATGGATTCAGAATATCAGTCCTTAATGGAAAATAATACATGGGAATTAGTCCCACGCCCAAAAAACAGAAAAATAATTTCAAATAAATGGGTATATAAAATAAAAAGAAAACAGGATGGCACCATCGATCGCTATAAAGCCAGGTTAGTTGCATGTGGATATGAACAGAGAGAAGGAATCGACTTTGAAGAAGTATTCGCACCAGTAGCAAGATATGAAACGATCCGAGCATTCCTCGCTGGGTGCATAGAAAACGAAATGCATGTACACCAAATGGATGTAATTACGCCTTTCATACAAGGTGACTTAACAGAGGAAATATATATGGAACAACCGGAGCACTTCAAAACAAAAGCAGGAGACGATAAGGTGTGCCGATTAACTAAACCCTTATACGGATTAAAACAAGCAGGACGCGAATGGTACAAGTAATTAGACAGCTACCTCCTAAGCATAGGCATGAAGAGAACAAGTTCCGATCCTTGTGCTTACACTCAAAATGAAGGCAGAGACAACATTGTCATCATAGTTTATGTTGATGACATGCTAATTGCCTCACGCAACCTAGAGATGATAAGAAAAATCAAACACATTCTTCAGAAAGAATTCAAAATGAAAGACTTGGGTGTAGCAAGTGAAGTTCTCGGAATACGAATAGAAAGAGAAGGGACCATCGGACAGATGAAACTTACAAACTTACACAAGAAAAGTACTCTAAAGATCTCCTAAAAAGGTTTAATATGCAAGCATGCTGACCAGTTGCAACACCCATCGAATCAAATCAAAAATTAACAAAAGAGATGGCTCCACAGTCAGAGAGTGAAATGAATGAAATGAAAGGAAAACCGTACAGAGAACTTATCGGGGGACTCCTTTATCTGGCGAACTCGACACGCCCAGATCTGGCATTTGCAGCTAGCATGTTAAGCCGTTTCTGTTCTAATCCAGGTATTGTTCATTGGAAAATGGCCAAGAGAGTACTGCGATACATTCAAGCAACTGTAAATTACGGCCTACATTACGAGAAGTGCGATCAGAAGCTGTGCGCATATGTGGACTCAGATTGGGCCGGAGATATTGACGACCGGAAGTCTTCATCAGGTAACATGATAATACTAGCGAACGGACCCGTCAGTTGGCAATCAAGAAAACAAAAATCTGTTGCGCTTTCGACGATGGAAGCGGAGTACATGGCTCTATCCGACGTGACCAAGGAAGTCATCCACATGAGAAGGATGCTAAGAGAAATGCAGTTTGAAAGTTGTCAATACGCCAACGATAATTTACTGCGACAGTCAAAGCGCAATTCAACTGAGCAAAAATACCATTCATCATGAGAGAAGTAAACACATTGACATCAGGTATCACTTCTCCTGTGAAGCTCAAGAAAAGGGCAAAATCAAGACGGAATACATCCCTACCACAGAGATGAAAGCGGATGTGCTAACGAAGACTCTCCCGAGAAGTAAACGTGAAGCAAACGTCAAGCTTCTTGGACTAAACAAAATCTAGTTAGAACCACTGGGAACTACTTACAACAGTGAAGCCAGTCAACACGACGTATGTGTATGTGTATGTATTGTACTGTACGTATATATATATATATCACAATGGATGCAAGTGCTTGTTAAGAAAAATTATCAAATGATTAGTATCAGTGTATACGCAGACTCCGGGCACACCGATAGAGAGGGTGTTAGGAAGTTCTGAAGGTGACCTTTACCCCTGTAATCGTCATGCCCTCTCTACTGCTATGTGGGGGTGAGTGGAGTTCTGGGAACTCAGTCAAGGGGAAGTGTCTTTGTCACCCCAGGTTGTTACGTTAGTTGTGTTGTAACGTGTGTTATGTAACAAACGTGCATTCCTTCCTTTAGTCCGATGTTTCTTTGTTTAAGCTAGACACGACCCTTTCGTTATATCCACATATTCTGACATTAATAAAACGTAAATAGAGGCCAGTTTCCCAAAAAAGACCACCCCCTCTGCAGGTGGCTCACGTCAAGCATTGACGTATATAAATAAAACCAATTTATACTGTATATACATTTATTTTTTTCTTATCTCAGTCATAAATAATCACATTGCCAACATTCAAAACTAATCAAAACAAATTTTAAGATGCTACATTTTGGTTATTTCATATTACAAACAAAATACTAAAGAAAAATATAAAACTTTTCATAAAACCAATTGTAGTAATGTGAGTTGTAAACTTTTTTGGAAACTTGTTTATTGAATGCATCTCCAATACTTAAATTTTCATCTTTTCTGTTGTAAGAAGGGAAAAAAAATCAAGAATATTTCATACTAAATAATATTTAGTTAATAAGAATGAATTGCTAATTACATTTCTAAAAATAAACAAGAGACCAGGCATTAATTAGAGAGATTTACAAAAATTTAATCCCTAATATAAATTATTGTTTAAAGTACATTTATAAAACTATTAAATATACTTTACAGAACGGTATTTGAAACATTTGATTTAATAAATTCGTGAGCTTTCAACTTTTGAAGAGTATTCAAAGTAGACCGAAACGTCAGAAGAGAGTGTAGGGTCATTTGCAATTCAGCAATTTTCTTTTTAAATCCTTCTAATAATTCGCCCTGAAAAATTAATTTCCCATGAGAAATTAAAATTAATATATAAATATGCAATAGTAATTAAACATTACATTAAATGTACATTTAACACAAAATTTTTTATAATTTGAACTTTAAGATAGAAATTTCAACAATAGAGTAATTAAAAGTAGAATTATTAAAATATCAATCCTAAACTAATTACGAAAGATTCATCGCAATAAAAATTTTAAATCTTTAATCAAAAATATACGGGTGGCCAACAGTAGTTAACCATTCAAATCCTAAATTGCTGTTTTATTCAAATATTTTAGTACCTGAACTTTGATATATATAGGCTTTTATTTTTCAAAATGTTTTCAGTTAAATATTTAATTATTATTTATAATAATAATAATAAATAAAATTATTATATACTGTAAGCATGAATATCCACAGGGGGGATAAACAAGGCACTTGCCCCTCCCTGGAATTGAATAAAAAAATTCCAAAAATTATAATTGTAAAAGAAATTGAGACATGTAACTTTACACCTTCAATACTTGGGTCTAAGGTTACAACAACATATCTCATGAGATGCTTTTTCTGTCTTTTTGTATTGATGCAATACAAAAAGTCTTCAATAAAAATTCATTAATCTACTTATGAAAAACCTCCAAAAATTAGATAATTAAATAAAAATTTATTGATGTAATTATTTGTTTCCAAGCTTTTCTCCTGGAAAATTTTCTGCAAAAACCGATAACGATAAGTTATATAAGTTATGTAACAACTTTATTTTTTATTCTCACTTACTATTTTGTTTTATTTATTTATCAAAAATATTTTAAATATAAAATGAACGTAATACTGCTTAAAAGTGTTAAATTTAAAAAGCCGAAAAGTGTAAGACGACGACGAGGAGAGAAAAAATGTGTGAAAATATGTTAGAATAAAGTTAACTTCAGATTTTCAAGAGACTGTATTTATTTATTTGTATTTTCATATTATTAGAAGCAAAGTATAGAAGCAATCTTCACTCTTATATTGTTGCATTAAAGACAAAAATATTTTTCACAATGTGATGTTAATAAACATTTTTTTTTTTACAAAACATATCTCTGCTTATGCTAGATAGTGTTGTAAGAAATACATTTAAGTATCAATCATTAATAAATAAATACTAAACAGTTTCCTTTTAAATAAGTTAAAATATTCATAAACAAACATAACACTCATAACTAATTAACTTAAAAATCAGTAAAGTTATAATTAGAAAAAATTAATTATTAACATATAATAATTTGAGTATCTGAACTATATTTAGGCATATTATTATTGAAAATTTTAATAATTTTAAAGTAACTTAACTTAGTCTTAATGTATCTAAAAATGTATCCAATTCGAAAACAATTACTCTTGCCCAATATATAAGTGCATTGCCAATTAGAGTTCACATATTTAGAAGAGGGATGTTAGTACAATTCTTTCTCTAGACATTTCCTTTGCCCAAATGTATCAAAATAAAAATCACTCAAATGTACTAATCATTAAAATTTCCAACAGAGGTTGACACACATACTATCTGCAGTTTAGATTCTCTAATCATAAAATAACTTAATTAGCCAATTATAATTGAATGTTCTTTAACAATTTTTGGCAAATAATTGGAATATTTTTACTTAATACATATATTAATCAACTATTTTATATAAAGATGATGCTTTTAAAAAGAATTGTGTAGTTATAATCTATTTACAACATACACCAGTTCATGACTGAAATCTATATCGGACAAAACTGATTGATACATTTCAGATATAATCGAATTTGTCTTGAATATTTCATCTTTAACTATTTCCACCGTATTTAAAAACAGTGAAAGATGATATCATAAAGATTAATAATTACTAGTAAAAAAATATTATATATATATTTTTTATAGTTTAGGTGTGTATATATATATATGTATAGTTTATATAACTATATATATATAAAATATATAGTTATATATTTCAAGTAATTAATGAATTTGAAACTGAAGATTAAAATATATCCCTTTTTAATATAATATAAATTGAACCAAATCTTTCCAATAAAAATTCAATTTATACAATATACTTTTTCAAAGAATAATTTTGTAGCCTCCTAAAGCAAATTTTAAAACTTAAAAGTACTTTTGATTTCTTTAATGAAATTTATGGAATTTGAAAGTTACAAAGAATTTAAATATAAAAAATAGTTTAAAATATTTTTTCCTCTCAAAAAATAATATTTTCTAGTTGTGCTTTGCAGAGAAATAATACACACACACACAAAGATGTGACAATTTAATTCCAGGACTGGTCGTGTAGCGCTGCAGTATCAGCATGCAGAAACTTGTCTAAGCTTGTCATAATGGTTCAACCATCTGGCTACTTGTCTGCAAAGATTTGTTCGTGTCTCGTAACTCGTTCTTTTTCTGTACTCCATTCACATATTGCTGTGAGAAAGTGCTGTCTGTTTTTGTCGTGGAACAAAAAGAGAACATTAAGTTTTGTTACAAGTTGGGTAAAAGTGCAACAGAGACATATGCCCACATCAAGCAAGTTTACAGGATTGATGCCCTATCCTGCTCTTGCGTTTTCGAGTGGTTTGTGCGTTTCGGGGATGGTCGGGAAGACCTTGAGGACAATGCTTGCCCTGGACGACCTCAATCAGTTTGAACATCAGAAAACATCAAAAAAATCAGAGACTTGCTGCAATATGACTGTCAAATGTCTATTCGGATGATAGCATAGATAACTAGTATTAATCTGGAGACAACTCGCTTAATCATCACCAAAGATGTGGGCAAAAGAAAAATCTGCTCCCGCTTCATTTCGCACTATCTAACTGAGGACCAAAAGTCTCTCTGGCTGAAAGCATGTCAACAGTTCATTCAAGATGTTGATGATGACCCCTCTTTACTGGATCAAAATTACATTGAAGGAACGAAGATTCGACGACCTGGAAGAGATACAGCGCAACGTGACCAAGGAATTGAGAGCTGTCGACGGAAGTGACTTTGCCGAGTGTTTCAAGAACTTGTACAAGCGTTGCGAGAAGCGCATTGCCCTCCAGGGGAATTACTTCAAAACATATTAAAAGGGTTTTTCATTACATGTTCTTTGTGTCCTTTTATTACCCCAGTCCTGGAATTTAATTGTCACACCTTGTATAATAAAAATCCTTGATGAATAACTTATCTCAAATGTGCAAGTGGTGAGACTGTAAACAAATTCAGATGCATTTTCCAAACTGCATCAAAAATGAATGAGAATATTAATTTGATATATATTTTAAAATATTAAAATATTTTATAATTTGTTGTGATAAAATATGTTAACTTTTGTAAAATTTTTGAGAAATATTCAGCTCCATTATGAATAAATTAGGAAGGAACATCATCACCACTAATCATCTTTTGGCTACTGAGACATTTATTCAATCTTACCATTGTTTTCAGCCAAATTTATAGACTGAAAACATTAATTTCAATTGTTCAAAAAAAAAAAAAAAAAAAAAAAAAAAAAAAAAAACAAAATTTACTAATACATTTATAAGTCAAACAGATTTATTATTGGATAAAACATTTCTTGAAGTTATTCCATCTTTAGATCAGATTACACCATTAAAATAATTTTAGAAATTTAAATCATTCTAATTTGCAGATGAAGCCAAATAACTCTGAAAAACATATCTAATAATAAATCTGTTTGACTTATAAAAACATAAGCAAATTTTATTCAATACAAAAACGAAGTTAACATAGTATAAAGTATTTTCACTTTATAAATTAACTTTCATTTTTTAAAATTTTAAAATTCTATAAAAGTTTAGATCATAGTAATTTGGCCTCTACATCAGGAAAGTCAATGATTAGGTTAGCTAACTGGAAACACTAATTTCAAATGTTTTGTATAGGAATGCATGTATTTTAAAATATATTAATATTTTTATTGTTATTTTAGCATCAATACATTGATATATTAAGATGATTTTATTGTTATTTTATTTTTAAAGATTGAAAAAAATCTTAAAGCATTTCTGAATTTAAGGAAATACTAAAATGATTATTTTTTTAAAATATATCTTCTGGACACATGTGAATTTATTACAGAAACTCTCTTATCTGCAACCAACCACAATTCAAAAATATTAAGAGAAAATTTCTAGAAATAAGCAATTCACAAGTTTTAAATTGTCCACCATTCTAATAGCACAATGAGATTGCCCAACATCCTATGCCATCTGGACACACATCATCCGTTTGTCCTGCATATTCACACTGTATACACTATCTTCCCATTAGTCACATAATAGCCATCTCAGTTATCAAGTTTACTGTCACAATATCTCAGTGCTTGTGTTCAAGTAACTCTTACTTTACTTAATAATGGTCCCATCACCCTTGCATGATGATGCATACACAATTTAAATATAAAGAAAAAGCCCTAAAATGCTTCCTTTTAGTGAAAATGTTTAAAGCTCTTGATTTTAAGAAACTTTAGGCTGAGACTACAATTACATAATTTTTATTATAGTACATTGCTTTAATTGTTCTATTTTACTATTAGTTATTGTTGTTAATTTATTACTGTATCTAATTTATATATTAAACTTCAACATAGACATGTATGTATAGGAAAAAATATAATATGTATAGAGTTCAATATCTATGGTTTCAGACATCCACTGATATGTCTTAGAATGTATCCTCTGTGGATAACAGGCTATTTTTGCTTAGAAACTAATTTCCTTTACTAGTAAGAAAACTTCTTAGTATCAAGCTTATGTTGTAAATTTACTGAAAAATATATATATATATATATATGTCATAGTTGAAAGTCAAAGTTGAATGATTACATGTTTTACAGATAATTTAAGATAATTTCATACCTTATACAGTCAAGTCTGCATAAATTGACCCCTAAGAGGAAGTGGAAATGTGTCAAGTTATCTGATATGATGAATAAAACCACAAAACTACAATTAGAAAAATATAATAGTGCTTTATATAGTACATGTAATGTATCTCTGACCATCCATCACTGGCACTAAAGTTGGTTCCTACTCCAAGTACCTCAGCAATTTCCATCACTTTTGTTTCGGTATCGGTCCCAAAACAGGAAGATTCAATGAACGAATTTGCTTTAGCCAACATACCAAAGCATTTTCAACAACTTTGTACAGCGAATTTCTCTGGTGTTTTTGAGACAGCTGCAACGAAGATCCAAGAAAAAATTTCTTAATTTCCTCTTTTTTTCTTCAGAATTCCTACAAATGTTGTTCTTGGAAGGTTTTCTTGTTTTGCAAATTCGGCTTGCAAAGTTTTATTACTTCAAATTCTGATACAAGTTTGTTTTTTTCCTTTAGCATAAAACATTGTTACATTACAGATACTCATTTCTAACAGAAATGTGAAACACCTGCTGCAAATAACACATGAATGAAAGGTGAGAAAAGGCAAAATCAGATTCTGCTGTGACATTAAGCTGTGGTGTAAACTCACTTTTTTCAGAGAGGAGTTGACTTATCAGATGTCTAAATGACTGTGGGACAGAAAAAGTATGTCGATTTATCCAGTGGTAACAAGTTGGCCAGGACTACAGAAAACTGACTACTTAACTGACGGTGCCTAGTTACACCTATGATGACTTATGCAGACTCGACTGTAGTTTCATGGAACTGTAAGATATGAAATTATCTTAAATTATGTTGAGAGTTAGTGCACATCTTATTATACAGGTAATTTATGATACTATACTTATATGGTTAATTGGTATATTAATTAAATTCTTCAAATATTCTTAAAAATTCTTCAAATAAAGAATTTTGCAACTGACATTGCTCTGTGGTATAATGCATTACCATCATGGAAGATGGTGTTCATCACTGAACTGGTCTTCAATTGTGGGATAAGGAATCCTTCTAACGTTTCTCAATATACTTATGCAATCAAGGTGACATTAAGAATGCAGAGCTTTCCAGGTTCTTGTGCTAAGATACATACCCATATCATGAAAGATTGAGAAAATTTTATTTTGCATATCACATACTTGTCTTGCCACTTCTTATCTTTCTTTCACAACATGAATAAACAACCATCATGATATTACCATAGTGGATGTAATGTTTGACTCATTGCTAAAAATGACACGACTCCATTCTTCTATAGTCTTTCATTATTTGACATACAACAGTCACTTGTGTCAGTGAATTTTGGTTAACCTGCCTTCATCTTAATTTTCCTATAGAAATATCCCATAGAATAGATATGTCTGTTAAAAATTTGTGTTCTCCTGATCTCAGACCAAGAGGCATTCGGGTGCTTTGAGGTTTCTTGCAGCATACTGCTGCAAAATTCGGCACAATGTCCTGTCTGGTATCTAGATGTTAATTAAAGTACACAAAGCAACTTTGGGTATTTAAGTAGTTTTGAATTACTCACGCAATATCGTATATAGGCTTTGCTTATTTTAAGCAGGTAAGCAGAAGATTCCATATTTATTTTCACAACCTTATATGATTCCAAACCTTTTCTGAAATGAGTTTATTATGTCTGTCCTAAGTAAATTTTTGTTTTGCATTTAAATGTTGTTTATTTGTTTAGGATTTGCTTATATTGGATTGTAGTTTTGTTATCAATAATAAAGAATTATGCATATGAAATTGCAGTAATGACAAGAGAATTGTTAATGCCAGAAAAATGTGAGTAGTGATTCCAAACCTTTTCCTAGGGGGTAGTAAACTTTATCCATCTCATGTTTTCTAAAATAAATTGTTTGTACTTAAATAAATAAAATTGGAGAATATTTTATCTGATTTTCCTTCATACACTTAAATAAAGACTACTATTTAAAATTAAATTCAAATGAAATCTTACACAATCATTCTTTAAATCTTCATAGTTCAAATCAACTCCTTTGTGAAGGGTATCTAGATGGTATTTAAATTTCTTGAAATGAGATGATATCAATTCAAAAAACAGTAAAACATTACTGAAATTAAAATGGAAAAATTATTTATAAAATTAAATAATTTTAATTACTGAAAAAATAACATTAATTTAATTTAAGAAAAGAACAAACTTTTGATAAGAATAATGAATGTTAATGGCTTCTGATAATAAAGGACTTTGAAGTCTATTTCTTAATTTTCCTGTTTCTCTTTTTATTATGGTAAAATGATTATTTAATTCTTCAAGCATTTCAAGTCTTTTCACTAAAAATATATATTTTATGCTTTATTAAACTTTTAAATAATAAAAAAAATTTATTTAAAAATAGTTTGTTTAATAGTTTAAAGAGTTTAATTTAAATTCTATCATCCGAGTTTACAAATTTTGCTTTATATTAAACTGTTTTAATTAAAAGTTCATTAAAAATTTAGAAAGCATATTTAAACTTTGATAAATAAATAATTAATAAAGCCACTATGTATAATAAACAAATAAAATTACTTTTAATTTACCAGAAAAACTGATTGTCACAATGAGTTCTTAATGATACAAACAATATTTTATTACATTTTATTATAATTAGTTACAACGTATTGCCGACATTGTCCTTCTATTACTCCTGTTGGATAACTTGCTTATATTTCAAAGAATATTAATACCTACCAGAATTGACAATATCATTTCAGAATTACTAGACGTGATATTACTACATTTATTTCTATTAAAAAAAGAAATATAGGTAATGCTTTATCTAATATTATTGTTTTTTCAGTGTATACTGTATATACTTTGCTTATTGAAAAATAATTTGAGTTAAGCAAAGAGAATTATCTAAATTTACATACAACATAGTGACTGGAATAAAAATTCTCTTCTAACCATGCTAAATTTGAACTTAAATTTACATAATTAATAGCTATAGTCAGAAGTTCTCCCAATACATTATTAATAGTATAACAAAATGATCAGAATATATAAAAATTAATTAAAAAGTGTTAATAAAAAAGCTGTTTGACAAATGAGGAAGAAAGATTTACATTTTTAAAGAAAAACAAATATGCCAAACTGAGAGAATTATTGTTTAATTCAACAGAAAGGATAAGAAATAATATCTGAATATAAATTTGTTATGTTGTATATATGACAATAATGCACATTCTAGAATAATAACTACAAAGCCTCTCACTTATTTTTGTTTATCATAAAAAAATCCGTTATCAGTCAGAATACTTAAAGAGCAATTTTTTTAAACTTAATTTTTATTAATAAGTAGGTGCAATTATTGTAAGTAGCCATTCAAATAGGACAGTCATTTATGATGGCTGCATAATACTTATAATTATATATAATTATGCAACCATCATATGAAATTATATATAATTACATACTGCATTATTATAATTACATATGACATATAGTGCAAATCTAAACTTTAATGTGATCAGTTATAATCAAAGTATTAAATAAAATAAAAAATAGACTTTAATAATACAAGTAATAATAAATATTTAATAAAATATATTTATCAAATAAAAGATATATCAATTTATAATAATTGTGTCATCTATATATTAAAATTAGTCTACTCTATTTATATAAAATACTTAGCTTAAAAATTGTCGTGACTCTCACAAAAGTAAAAAAAACAAACAGCAGCAAATGGAATCAATGAATCACCACTAAATTTTTAAACAAGTGAGAAGAGACAATATAGGGAGTGGCCTGAGGGAGAGTGAAACAAATGGGGGGATTGAGCAAAATGAGTGGGATTAGGTTGGGCCAAGGGAAGGCAAAGCAAGGGGATGAGAGAGTTGAGTTGCTCACCTCACAGAAATGAGTAAAATGTGTGGGGGATTGACTTCTAGTGGCAGGTTGAATAGTCACAAAATTTTTGTTATGAATAGTACGTAGCAAAGAAATAAAACAAGCAATTAATACAAAATAATTTTCTAATAATAGTCAGACATTTTGCCTACATTAAAAATAATTTAAACAATCAACATAACATTATGTAAATTAAATACAAACTTTTTAATCATAACACAGAAGAAAAAATTTGAATTATCTTATGTTCAGCACATTTTTAATTTTGCTTGTTATATTATTCAGTACGCAAATATCAATAGTAAATCTGAATATAAAGTATATCCTTGAATCCAATCAAATGTTTTACTCTTCTGTTAATGTAACAGAACCATGGCATCTGGAAGGGAAGTATCCACTGAAACAACAGAAAAAGATTATAAAACTCCTTAATGAAGACAATTCAATAAGAACTGTTGTAAAAGCTGTGAGCTGTTCACAGTCAACTGTGCCTAAAGTTTGATGCATGTATAAAGGAATTGAAAATAATATAAAAGGAAAACATACTGGTCAACCACAAAAGATATGAAAGCATCAGAATAGAAAACTAAAAGTAATATGTCTTTAACAGATGTAATGATCACTTCATGCCGACTTTTGTTAATATCATAAGTTTCACTTATGTGTTGTGGCATTACGAACATTGACTATTTTGGATGAGTTCACAAGCACTTTCGATAGCATACAGCTACCATCTTCAGGTGAAATTCAAATATAACCGTTTTCAATTTTTAGCTTTCGAACAGAGCTTGTTGATTCAAACGAAGAGGCTAGATGGAACACCAATTTAATTTAAAAACGGAATGTGGTTCAAAAATATTTTTGAACAGCAATTTATATGATGTAGTGTTCACAAACAATGCATGTTGAGCAACATTGGAGCACTAGAAATGCAGATTGTAGTGTTTAAATAATGTTGTCCATATTTGTAGAATTTCTAGCATTGTTGCGTTGCACGGTGTTAGAGTCGATATATAAAGATTCTCCCAAATGAATAATTCTTTTTGAATATCACATCTTTTTAGTAGTTTTATTTGGGCGCAGAGTGGCCGATAGTCCTGAGCGAGCACTTTTTTCGTCATTTCTGTAGATGGTCTACTATTTAGGATGTCCTCTTGATGTTCTGTGATGCGAGAGATTAAAGTTTTAGCGGTGGCTCCTATACAGCTAGTCTCTTCTCCTAAACGATTGTGCTTTAATGGAATTTGATAAACCCCCGATTTTTCATTCAGATTAAAAATGTCTTGAAAATAGGAAATGTAAATAGGAGGTGGAAAGAAACAGGTGTTAGTGTCTGTGAGATAACATTAAGAAATCAATTGAAAGAAATGGAATTTTCATATACAAAAGCAAAACTAAAACTAGCACTAAATACAAAACATAAGAAAACAAGAGTACAATGGGCCAAAGCAAAGCAATTGTGGACTGTAGACAACTGGATAAAAGTGATGTTTAGTGATGAGTCACAAATTTGCATTGGTCATGGAGATGATGCTGGAACTTTTGTCTGGCATCATTCTAATGAAGCTTATAAGGATGAACGTCTAAATAAAATGACAAAATTTCCTATCTCAGTTATTATTTGGAGTTGCATGTCACATGTAACATGCTGGCCATTATTATATTAACAGTTAATGCTCAGGTATTTGTTAACATTTTGGAGAACTTTCTTATTCCATCTATTGAAAATATATTTGGTGGTGGTGATGATGATGTCAATTTCAAAAATGACAATGCATTTTGTCATAGGCATTGAACTGTTAAAAATGTCTTCACAACACATAAATACAATAGACTGGCCAGCAAACAGTCTGATCTCAACCCAATAGAAAATATATGATGGAACTTGAAGAAATTGGTCCAAGAAAAGCTCCACACTGCAAATCAGATCTCTTGACTGCTATTTGGGAAAGTTGGAAAGCTATCAATAGCAAACATTATTTTTCATTAGTGAAATCCTTGGCTGAAAGAATTAAGTCTATCATAAAAGCCAGAGGTGGAGCAAAAAGTATTAATTAAATTATTTAAGTTGACTGATTCCATAATTTTTTCTTATATGTAAAATTAAAAAATAATGTGTTCAATTTACATGTTATTTCAATTAAGGCATACTTAAAGTAATCAAAAGGTTTAGCCATTATTAAAAAGTATTTTGTTTATATTGCTTGTTTTGTTTATTTGCTACATGTTTAAAAACTTCAAAAATGTCTTCACAATAGTGCTTTCATAATTTTTGCCAGGAGTTATATTTAGAACTCCAATAGACCAAATTCACAGAATACTTGCAGATAAAACAGAGGATAATAAGGAAAATAACAGGGCATTAAATTCATCATTACCAACAAAAAACACACATTTAAAGCAATAAATACATATGTTATCCCAATACTGACATATTTGTTTGTATAAGAACATTATGTGATAATGGAATTTACACAAATTTAAGCTTGAGAGTTTGAAAAATCACATAATTTAATGATAATGTCATTTGCAGTGAAAAATTTTACATTTTGTAGCAATTCAATAATACTGAAGAGTTTTCTACTTAATATTTATAGAGAAGGTCTATTTATAAGTATTCATTGACACTTTACAAGAGTGATGCTAATTAGGAAGGTGCTATATATTTTCATTTTCTAATTCATATATGCATTCTAACCTTAATGAATTACAGTGGTACCTTGTACTGAATACTCTATTTCAAATGCTTTGGAGTTTGAACAAGGATTCTAAGTTCAAACTGCATATGAAGTGTAAAAATTCACTCGAAGCATAAATGCAATCTTTTGCACATACAAGTTATTTCTCACTCTCGAATTATGCTCGTGTCTTTTCACTGCTTTTTTCACTTTTATTTTGGTGTGTTTGATTATATATATTGTATGTTATTGGCCTATTTTTTAACAATTTCTTCCTGCAATTTGCCCAAATTATCCAAATGGAACTTTTTAAACCTATGTTTGACATGTTTGAAGTTTAGGAGCATCTGCCCCATATACATTACAAATTTTTTTATTTGTATGGCACTGTTTCCTTTCCAAAACTCAAAGAATAATATGCCCAATATGCTTTTTATCCAGACATTTCAAGATGATTTTATTCAAACAAAATATGAAGTAAGAAGTTTAAACTAAACTTCTAAACAAAGAATATAATCTGATATTAGCAATAACGTTCTGAATTCTGCAACTGTTATAATTAAATCACACAATTATATTAAGTAACCACAGCTGTTAAAAATATACAAAATCTGCTTATTCAACCCAATAAAACCTTTACTTATTAATGCCATCTGAGAATTGGGTAAAAGCAATGAAGTCTAAGAAGAAAATTGTAATAAATGATTGAGGCAAAAATGGAACTTATTGTGAAGCACAAAAGCAGTACATGTATGGTGAATTTGGGGCCTGTTTAAAATGCTGAAGTTGATGGTGCACAGCCAATAAATGCAAGTTTTATTTTATTATACAGTATTTATGCATTTTATTTATGGTTTTTGTGTTTTAATTTATTATTATGATGGTTTAATTGAATTATTTTTTACCTTAAATTATGTGTATTTGCTGTTTTAAGCTTATTGAAATGGGTATTGTTTAGAATTTGGGAATGGACTAACTCACTTTCCGTTATTTCTAATGAGAAAAATTGGTTTGGACTTTGAACTATTTGGAATTTAAACAGCCTCCTGGAATGAATTAAATTCAAAGTAAGAGGCCCGAATGTATTTAGAAAATGAAGATGTATCAAAGTCTAAAATTCATTTTTCCAAATGAAAGGAAGAAATAGAAATTTCCCTTGTAATTTCTCCAAGAGGGATTTCTCAAAAACATGCAGGATTCCTGCAATCCCTCTTGAAATTAGTTTCTGTATATATAAATCAACAAGATTTAATGTAGAATTTTCTTAAATATCTGAAGACAAAGTCTGCCCAAAGAAAGGTCAGTCGCCAAGAACGTGTAGTCTGGAACATGAAGATAATAAATGGTGGTCCCTATTTGGGTGGACTTTGTCTTCAGATATTTAACTATAATAATAGCCATTGGATGAAAATCTACAAAATAGAATTTTCTGTTAAATTCTGTTATTCCTTTATATAGTAAAATTAATATTAAAAAACAATTACTTACTGTAAGTGGTAGGATTCAAAATTTCATTATTTTCAAGAGAAAATTCCTCTTGTTGAATCAATAGTTTTGCCTTTAAAATAAAATTTAAACATTTTATAAACAGATAGGTATACTTTTTGGTATTTCTGTACTAATAAAATTTTATATTATTATTATATATTCTGAAATTCATTCCAAATATTTAAAATAACATAAAACATTGTCTTTATAATATAAAATATTTTCAGACTAACTTGTAAGTAATACATATTTATTATTAAAACAAGCAGTTCTAATATTTGATCAAAATTAACTGATAAACAATATACAGCAGAATTATGGCTTTGTCATTTCTATAATAATTTCTATTACACAATATTAAAAATTAAATCACAATTTCCTTGTAGAAATGCAGTTTACAGAGTTATATGCAGGTTATACAATATATGAAATAATTCATAATGAATATGTTTGATTAAATTTAAAAGAAGTTATGATAAAATTACATCTCCATTAAAAACAATTTGCTTCTTATAGGAAGATGAAACAAGCACAAGTAAAGCACAGGTTTGTTAGTGTTTTGGACATAAATATCTAACATTTTTCTAAATATAGCAGAAAATGATAAGCATTCGGTATACTTCATTGAAATAATAAAAAGATATAAATCAATATCATTTTTATGTGTGTAAAAAATTACACTGACATGACATAAACAAAATACAGTAAAACTTCTCCAAATCAAGCGTCTGTAATGCGACTATTTCTTTAACTTAAAGAAAACAAAGCACTTGTTAGGTCTCGATGGAATAACAGAGATTTAATGTCTCCAACTTCAATTTCCTTAACTCGAATTTTCTCCAAGCCAAAGTTTTTTACAGTCTCCCGACACCGATTTATGTTACTTTCAACTTCAATTCAAATTTTAATATTTATTCTATTCCAAATGATCCTAATTATCAGATTTCCATGAAATTTTCAGACAGTTAGTTGTATCTACTGTCCAACACCCATTTGCAGACAACATTCCAGTCCAAAGTGAAAGGTTCTCTTGCTTTATCTCAACAAGATGTACCTACAAAACTGTTTGATTACATTAGTTACGTCGAACGTTTTGCTGGAAGGTGTTAATGGGTTGTTTAAAACAAAAAACTAACAAAGATTCTTTACATAATGCAAGAGAGGTAAAATACAAATCTATTCAGAATCAACATTTTTACTCTATTGTTCTCTAACTTGAATTGTCTGTAACTCAAAAGTTTTTTCCTGCCCCTTGGAGCTACGAGTTAGAGGAGTTTTACTGTATATGTAATGAACAAAAAAATGAGATAATTTATTTTTTCTTTGCTTTGTCAAGAGTAACCTATCCTTTTAAATAAAACTGAATAAATAATTAAGGATAGAGAAGTCAATTTGGAACATGATTTTGTCAAAAGCAAATTATTTAACAAGCAATTATTTATTGTGACATCATCACAATGTCTGGCTGCAATTTTTAATCATATTTTTTAATCCATTTAATTTAAAATATATGCTCGCCACTTCAAATTAGTAGTGTCTTGCCCCTGTATGTAATACTTTCCCTGTTAGCAAGCCCTATACATCAACATATCATTCTTTTCCTGTTAGCAATAGTCATGCTGATCATCTATCTAACTCCTTTTAAGAGAAAATTTTTGAACTGAACTAACATGACTTCTGGTTTACATCAGAAGTTTGTATATATGACCTAGTTAATTGGGGCCTCCTAGTCCTAATCTTTTCATATCTGGTCTCGGCTTTTATCTATCTAACTCTGTTCTCAAGAGTAAGGAAGGACAGACGGACACGCAGAAGATGACAGTGGTAATTTATATTTGCAACCCAACAAAGCTATACCCTTGACTAATTTTTTTACTCTCAGTCACACATCGAATCACTGGACAGTAAGAATATAAACACTATGCAGTTACAAAAATTTTAAATGATCACATATTACAAAATTTACAACTTAATAACCAGCTTTAAAAAAATAATTTTTGTTTTAATATAAATTTCAACATTTACAAACTAATTTAATTCTATCATCAGAAGTTTAATTTAAATTTTACAAATTCAATTTGACAATTAAATTAGTATTTTTAAATATATAGTTATGGTGACTAAATTAAAATATTCCTAAAACGTTAAATCTTTAAAAACATATTAATTTTTTGTATTAAAGTTATTTATTAAGCTGTCAGTTAGCAAGAAAATAAATCGTACTTCGGAGGATTTAATATAATTTCATATTTCCAAAACATTAAAAATACACTATTAAACAAAGTTTTCTAAGTACTTCTCTTATTACATATTTAACTTTATAATTTACATTTTAATCTATGATTTAACGTCCGAAATCATATTGTGAAATTCTGATGATGATAAAAAAAAATGATTTTCTTTCTTTAAATTTTAAAATATCATTTTCTCTCAATTTAACTCATTAAAAATATATCTTTCATATTTGTAATGAATGATAATTGACTTCAGTCAGAAACTACATTCAAAAATAATACAAATATAACCCAATTTATCAAGAATGACACAAAATTCTGCAGATAAATTACATTTTTAAATTCTCATTAATCACTTTCTGACATGCATAGAATGACAAAATTGATTTTTCAATAACCTTTGTCTGAGGAAAATAGTTTTTGTCTGACTAGAAAAAGTAAAACTTAATAATACGAAAACAAAATATATATAATTGTATCAGGTTAAATTTAAGGAATACAATAAACTAAATGTCTTAAATTAACTGCAAAGAATTATTCTTATGTTCTTTCTTTACTTAAAAATACAAGTAAAATTAATACAATTTTCTCATAAAATGTTCTGCTACAAGAAAATATTGTGCCTATTTATAAAACCAGTGTCCTATTTTTCAATTCATAAATGTTTTTGGAGATTTGTTCTTCAATATAAAATTATGACAACATGCATATGTTTAAACATTTAAATGAAAGACGATGAACAAATCTCTAAAAAATTTACTAATTAAAAAATAAAATACATAGGAATTCTGTTTTATAAAAGGTAGTAAAATTTTATTTTTTATTTTTAAAGAAATAAATCAAATATTTGGATCAACTTATTCTTATGTTTAAACCATTAGTGAATACAACAGACTATGACTGTTTGCTTTACAATCCTCAACTTATACAGTTGATGTAAATTTTCTATGACGACTGTATGAAACAGTATTTTAGTATATCACATTTACTTGTTGCCTATCTTAGTGTGATATTTTACAGAACAACCAAATATACAGAGCTTGTGAGATATAGAACATGTGTTTGGCGATGCCATGAGTCAGGCTTTGCAATGCCATACACTAGTAAGGTAATAATTAAATACACATGGTTGGCTCATAACATTGCCAAACTTCTCCTGCTGTGGCTACTTTCGTTTGATCATCCAGTATTTTGTTCAAATTGTATTTCTAGGAATGTAATCTCCATTTACAATTCAGTCTGTGGAAAATACAAAGACTCACATAATGAGGATTTTTGAGGAACTAAATGGTTGTAAAAATGAAAATGTACTATATTTAAAAGTTATGATGACTATAAAAATATACATAAAATTATTAACACTAAACAGAACTTTTTCTCTTACATTATACAATGCTTTCTTTTTATTTTCCATAAGTTTCCAGATATTAATAAATTCATTTAATAATTCGACATCTTCGTCAAGAAATTCGTCTTTCTGAAAAATAAAATTGATCATAAAAAATTAATGTTTAATTTATGATATACCTACATATATTTTGTAACTTTGATATATAATTCCCACTTTCCCTGTGATGATAAAAGATGAAATAAAAGCCCCCAAAAGTATTTAACATTGACCAAAGATATCTTATATAACACTTTCAGTTCTTTAAGGCTACCTTCAGGCATTTAAACAAGAGATCTAGTTTAAAATATAAGTTTAATACAATGTAAAATTACTTCTTATAGATGTAATTTGCACCTTTGATAATGAATGATGTACTTATTTACAAATTTTTTAAAATTTATCTCAGAAATATTGATATTTTTATATTTTAAATTGAAAAATTTAAGTCACAGTCAACCATACAAGTATATAATTTAAGCTAATATAGATTCAAAATCAATTAGAATGATGCAGTGCAGTTTAGTTTCATTCTATTTTTTGTATTTAATCCAAAATTTTGTATTTTGGAACACATAATAAACTATTTGCTTGCTTTCTCATTTCCATTGCAACATGATCATTTGAACGTGTTACTATAGTAACGATATTCTATGATGATGCATCCTTTAGGCATTGTTGATAATGATCATTAGTCTAAAAAACTAGAACTTTTGATTTTTAAACTCCATTGAAATAATTATTATTCAATTTTTTAAAATTATGTACTTTTAAAGAAATGTTGATCCTATATTTAATTATACTTATTTTGTCATGTAATCATATAAAAGAATATATAAAATATTCTGAAATTCATGTCATAAACATGAGGGTAGTTCTGCAACGATTGCTTAAATATTCGGGCTGTAATATGGCACATTAAAACCCGAATATTTAGGCGATCGTTGGATGATTATATTAATTCATCGGGCTTTGAGATGTGTATTATACGAGGCTAGTTCAATTTCTGTCCAGAATTTCAGTAAAGGTGATAGAAATGTGTGTTACATAAACCCAATTCGTATTCCTTCACATGCTAATACGTCTTCCATCATTTTGGCAATGACGATATGCTTACAGAATAGTCTTTTGGCTGGTGTCAAAACCACTACATAATGAACTCTGTGACTTCAGCATTCTGGGTGAATCTCCTGCCTCCCAAGGCTGCCACTAGTCTTTTGAAGGACTAAACAGGTGATAATCGCACAGTAACAGATCTAGAGTGTAGGCCAGATGATCCAGAATTTCCTAACCAAGAAGTGCCTCCACCATGAGTAGGGTGTGTTACCATGGAGCAAAATGATGCGCTCTAAAAATCTGATCCATCAATTTATATAGCTTCTTTCAAATCATGGTGACTTTTGTTCTATCTGTTTTACTTTGAGTGTAGCAACAATACCAACTGCAAAATTTGTCACTGAAAATGGCAGTTTACACTACATTTTCATCCAGAAGTGTCCCATACAAGAAGATAACTGATCTGATCTGATCACTTAGATACAGTAGAAGGATATTTACTGTCCCTACAACCCTGAAGATTTTGATTTAGTTGCATGACAAATATGCAACCCTCAAATGACTAATAAAAATTACTTCAAACAGAACTGATGATGTACAGTACCTCAGTTTAGTTGAAACTGTTACCACTGCTGAATCCCCTCTGAATGCCAACACAGACTTCATAAAGCTTATCACCTTCTGCCCAAGATTACTAGATCATTTTATACATATGCTTCCAAGTACTCTATGTTTTATTAGCATTGCATTCCATACAGGAGTATTGTATTCTACTTTCTTTTATGTAGTCCACTATTTTTGTATACTGTATTTTATTTCATCCTGTACATTATATTTGTATATAACTTTCAACAAGATCATCTCTCTAATTGATTTACATTTTCTCTCATAAAATGATCAGGCAAACTATTAAAGAAAATGCTTTGAGCAGAGATTGGTCAAACCAAGGAAACTAGAAACTGACTGTGAAAATCCCACCAATGATTCGAGTCCTTATGAGGTCCCTTAATAAACTTCAGATAAGGCATTGCCCTTTCTGCCACAAAACTGTCTGCAATGCTGCTTGAGACTAATTCCAGTAATGCTTGTGGAACCGAGAATGCACTCTTATACTTTTCTGTAAACTTAAAATGAATGAATGAATGAATGAATGAATATGTAAAATGTAGGCCTACATGAAACATTGCTTTCTTTGGACTAAAATAAACAAGAACCAAGTAAAACATATTAGGGAATTATGTATTAAAAATTCCCAATTCTAGTCATTAATAACTGATATTATTGTAAAGATGGATAGATCTGGCCTACAGACTGTAATTAGTGCAATGCTGATTTGTACCATTTAATTTCAACATTATTTCAAGTAGTAAATTCTTTTTCTACATTTTATAAAAATCTAATGAAATTTGTAAAAATTGTGATAATTTATTTCTTATGGAATCATCCAGCCTCAAGTAATTTGTATCTTCTGTCCCTTCAGTTTGGTAAACCTATAAAAATAGCCTACGGCCTGACATCAGTAGAGTGCTAATGATAAAGATAATGTTATGTCAAAATTTTGCCCATTAGATTGATTCTATCCGTCCATGTCATGTCACTTTACCATTTTCCTCATATTTTGGATATTAATTATTAAAGAAATCAGTCATTGATTCAGTTAAAGTTGAAGATAAAAAATTTACATATGACCTTATGAACATCTTTATAATCAAAAAAATTTTTGTAGCTGTTTACGCATTCACCATAAATAATTTCTTCACCCAAAAACCTAATAACCGGTGCCAGTCCACTTAAATTATATGGCAAATGTTTTCGGACACTTCACTGTGCCCTTCCTCAAGCCTTCTAATCTTCTTACAACGAATTTTCGAACAAACGAACTCATATTTCCGTTATGCACGTGCCAACCGAATAAAATTTAAAAATTAAAAAATCGAACAACTCAAATTCAAACCGTTCAACTATCTTCCGTAAACGAAGCTTCCTCCGAACATTCTACTGTTTTGCTATTTACAAATTCCTACAACGCCCCGCCCTTCCTCTAAAGAGCGATGACGTAAGCAGCTCTACGTCATTGCTAAACGTCACACTTTTAACAAATTTCAAAAACGCTCCTCCACTCCTTCAATAAAAGATCGTCATCCCGTTTCCTTTCTTTTACTCCGTCTCGTCTTTTTGCAGCAGGGCCTGCCAAGCCATCGATAATTTCACCTCATCTTTTGCGTTAATAGGCTGTGATGAATGGAAGGCCTTATTTCTATTTGTTCCAGCCATCTAATTTGCTCAGCATGCTTAGTGGTAGCAAGCAACTTCGCTGCCTCGAAGTCCGGGACTATTTCCGGGTCGGACGCATAAATCGCTAATGAGGTGGTGGCTCTCCCATGTTCAATATCTTTCTGGTGTTCTCTCAATCTTACTTCCATCGCTCTTTTCGTGGATCCAATGTAGACCAATTCCTCATTGCACCTATTATCTGTTAGTGGGATAGCGTATACCCCAGGAAGTTTGCCACTATTCGTTCTGTCCTTATCATTCCGTAGTAGTTGCAGCATAGACGGGCATCTCCTGTAAGCTATGTCGAACCCTTGTCTTTTCGCAATTTTTCTATATAAAGGTGCCAATATCGGGTTGTATGAAAGGGGTACGATAATATTCGCTGTTCTTTGATTATTCTCATTCCCCGGAGAGTCAGGACCGTCGGGGAAGTAAGATTAAGAGAACACCAGAAAGATATTGAACATGGGAGAGCCACCACCTCATTAGTGATTTATGCGTCCGACCCGGAAATAGTCCCGGACTTCGGGGCAGCGAAGTTGCTTGCTACCACTAAGCATGCTGAACAAATTAGATGGCTGGAACAAATAGAAATTTATAAGGCCTTCCGTTCATCACAGCCTATTAACGCAAAAGATGAGGTGAAATTATCGATGGCTTGGCAGGCCCTGCTGCAAAAAGACGAGACGGAGTAAAAGAAAGGAAACGGGATGACGATCTTTTATTGAAGGAGTGGAGGAGCGTTTTTGAAATTTGTTAAAAGTGTGACGTTTAGCAATGACGTAGAGCTGCTTACGTCATCGCTCTTTAGAGGAAGGGCGGGGCGTTGTAGGAATTTGTAAATAGCAAAACAGTAGAATGTTCGGAGGAAGCTTCGTTTACGGAAGATAGTTGAACGGTTTGAATTTGAGTTGTTCGATTTTTTAATTTTTAAATATTTTATTCGGTTGGCACGTGCGTAACAGAAATATGAGTTCGTTTGTTCGAAAATTCGTTGTAAGAAGATTAGAAGGATTGAGGAAGGGCACAGTGAAGTGTCCGAAAACGTTTGCCATATAATTTAAGTGGACTGGCACCGGTTATTAGGTTTTTGGGTGAAGAATTATTTACAATCCGGTGTTTTAGTAGGAGTTTATGTATAAATAATTTCATTTAAACTCATACAACCTTAACTTTAACACATACTACATTATTATATTTACCCACTTATAGCCATCAAGTGTATTTGAGACGCTCGGTCGATCTCACGCTATTTGTACGACGATGCAAACGCATCGGGGCAGTCACATTGTTTAAACTCGATCAGAAATTGTTAGGATCCAAGCAAAGAGCAGCCGGGGATTTTTTGCATAATATTACCGTATATTTCGGTAGATAAGACAATAGTTGAATCGTAAAAAAAGGCCCCGAAAAGCCGGGGTCGTCTTATAGGACAGATACGAAAACATTCGATTGAAATTTATATAAATTAAAACCATTATAGCAAAACAGACAAATCGTAATTATTTACTAATAGAGAGTTGGGTATGTCCACAAAATAGAATAGTCCATACGACATTCTGAGAATAGTCATGATCATTACCCGAATGCCCAACGTTTGCAACAATCACAAGGCAGTGCTGCCAGATGCAAGAAAATAAAAATTGAAGTTCTTTCAAAAAATTACAAATAGGACATAATTCCATATATGCTATACAATGTTATTATCCAGATGACGATTGCCGATCTAAACTAAATTCATAGGCCGTCGATAGTTTAACAGTCATCTTACAGGTCAGACATATGCTAAAACTATAAAACTTCGAGGAAAATTTATACCTCGTCTTACCTGCAGAGATATACGGTACGTAACTTGACGAGACAAATGAATCGGTGGCCATCTCGGGAACACACGTGGTGCCACTTTGAACTTTTTGCACACCGAGACGGTGACGAGGCAAGCATTTCCATCTAGCTCACGCAAGCATGCCAGCTTAGAGTAATCCACTCGACCATCCGTACAATACTCAGACATTATATAGTCGAGGGCTCATCTCCGTCGGTGCACCGAGGTGCTTACCATTGCTCACACCTCGGTGCAAAACTACACGTAAGAGGTCGAGGTGACCTTGAACAACACGGAGCACAGAGAACGGGCGGCAGCAGCAGTTTGAGGTAAAATGTTTTGGAAACGACCTCCAGACCCGAATGGCCCCGAAACATCACATTTCACTCAATTATCCCTAAGCAATTAAAAAACGATAGACACTCCTTCTTTAACTTAACAAAGAAAGGTGGTGGTGTCACGTGACAATTCGTTTACGTTGCTACGAAACAGAGCACTCGGGACTACATCCGTTGCTTTCATAACAAAACGTATTGGACGAGTTTGATACGAAAGCAATCTTACTCACGTTCGAATTTCCGGGAAGAATGCCAATTCCGGCGGCTAGACCTAAAACATTTTCCGATATTTCACAAAATTCGTCGCTCACGTCTCTCTCGTAATACGAAACCAACGTATCGGTAGAACCGTCGTCGTCCTCCATCTTTGAATTTGCCGCCTCCTCCGAAGAATCATACGCGAACATCATTATCGAGCATAAATTATTAAATGATTTTAAAACAAAATTAATAGTTTAAAGATGAAAATAAAATTTATTCTTATTATTTTATATATTAAAAAAATATCGCCGTACAATATAACAATTAAAATTTTCCGTTAAATATTACACCTATCGATAATATAAAACATTCGAAAATAATAATATTTAATTAGAATAATTTTTAATGACGATGTAATTATTATTTTTAATTTATTCAAAAATAATAATCGAAATTTTACGAACAGCGCCTCTAGTGTTTGAAGCGTGGAATTAAACATTCCTGAATGAAAACATTGACACGAGTGTTTGTTTATTATTTGCATCTTGTAAATTAAGGGAAAATGTCTTTCAGAGAGCTTAGAAGTGGGTAAAATGGTCAAATTATTGTGTTAAAGATCTATTTAGATATTCTTTTACTTGTAATTTGTCGTAAACCTGATAAATAATCATTTTATTCGTAAACTTTTCTCGATTTTATTAAAAGTTTCAATTAAGCAAAATTATTTTCCAATATAATTAATTTGATATTATGAATTTCCTCTTCAAATATTCGTGAGGTGTGACCCGAACTATAAACTTGTTTTTTCTTTCAATGATGCATTTATAAATTAATTTAATAAAATTTTTTTTACAGGTTTTACAGAAATGATGCGTGCCTTGGGCTATCCTAGATTGATTTCTATGGAAAATTTCAGAAATCCGAATTTTTTGTTAGTTGCCGAAATCCTTCAGTGGTTGGTTAAAAGGTATCACCTGCTGTTTTTTTCGTAATCTCTTGTGTGATTTTAGTAATGTATTATCATTTATATTCCTTATATCATTCTTATAGCTTTGTTTATTGACTTATTCTGAAACTGTGTCTTTTAATTATTCTTTACTTCGCAACTGGGTGTGTAGGTAGACACTGGACGTTTTTAATTTCGCTCTTTATTCGGGAATATCTTACGCGCCGATATGCGTTTTGGGCATACGGCCCTCTTCTGTCGGCATTTTCTTTAAGATGTTTAGTAAACAGGTACTAACTAATGCAAATCCTTTTTTAAAATACGTGCGGTTAAAATTTCTTGACGGTGCGCCGAACGGCATTTAGCCTTTTTGCTCGGGCAGTGTGTATTATGTGTAAATTTAGCCAGGCATTTTCTCTAATGATGTGGAAAAAGAGAACGTGGATATACAGTAATTTATTACAATCAGTTCTATATAGAAGTTTTTTGGAACTAAAATTACCATATTTTGCATGTATAATGCATGTCTTTTTCTCAAGTTTGTGAGGGAAAAATAAGGATGCACATTTTACTCGGCAATAGTACTAATTCCATAGCTATATAAATGTTTTTAATTCTTTTATTTATGCTTATGCGTTAAAAAGTTACTATAGAAATAGATAACGACATCCACATACAAAGTAATACCCTGGAATATGACAATTAGTTTTGTTGAACTTATGAAAATCTTGCAACGAAAGCAATTTTGGCTAATTATTTAATGAAATGAAATGAAGAGTGGTGTATTAGTAAAATAAAAACGGGAATTAATAAAGGAAAATGTAAAAAGATGTTGGTAGATGCATCTAATTTTAAAAAAAGAAAAAATTATGGATGTTTAGCTACATTAATTCCTTTGTTGCTGGCTATTGATTAAGAATTTTATATAAATTACTTCATAAATCATAAAACAAGTATCTAAATATAAAGAAATAAAAATTTGAATTAAAAAATTAAAATGAAAGATTTTCCCAAAAGTTTGGGCCAAAAATGTGGGTGTGCACTATACACAGCAAAATATGATATACTATTAAATTTATTATTACAGGAAATGAGCTCAAAAACTTTCGTGACTGTACAGTTCTTTATTCTATATTCTTACAAAAGATAATGTTCGAAAGAACAAGAGATCACCTGTCCCCAACGAAACTTCCAAATAAAAAGTAAAACTTAACAAAAATGTTTAATTTTTATTGTTAATTAACAAAAATTAGAGAGGAAAAGAACCATAAAAAGTATACAGCAATGTACAGTTTTTAGTAACTTATAGACTACAAAAATATAATGCATGGTATTGCAAAGACTTACAGATATTGAAAACACTTGTTAATTATATTTTTCTATTATTATTAAGAAATTTTAAGTTACTGTTTTGAAAAAAGTTTGTTCAGATTAATGGGGTTTACTATAATTTTTGCTTGTAAATAAATAATTTAAGGTAACAATATCTTTCAACCTAATTACTGGTGTTAACGAACACGCTCGACGAACACTTTGTGTCCGATAAGGTTTAAAATTCGTGAAACGAACGTTTTTGGCCTTGCTCGAGGCCTGCTTCGGGTTAAATCGAGAAGGAATTCCAAACTTAGAATGCCTTGTATGGAACGATGTCAAATGTTAAATTTTAAAATAAATTGGAACTTGATTATTAACCGTATTATCATTTGCGAGAGCATGCCATCTATGTATAAATACATAGGGTATCCATGTAAGCCTATTAACTGTGGGACCGGTACTATTAATTTAGATATTTTTCTGAAATAAATTACCTATTGCTTCATTTCTATTGGTACCAAATTGTATTTTTTAACAAATAAATCCATAATCTGATGGAAATGTTTATAAATTTTGTTCTATGCAAAAAATAAATATTAAATTATTTTAATTTAAATTATAATTTATTTTTTAAAAATTGCATGTAAATATTTATTAATAGTAATCTTGGTTTATCATTGTGATTTTTAAAATAAGAATAAATTTATAATACAGTAGAGCATCAATTATCCGACCCCCGATCAACCGTCACATCGGTTAACCGACCACGTTGTAGTCGGCAAATTCAAACATCCGCTAGTGATGTGGCGCTACAATATTTGGCTACGTCTCGGCTACTTTAATATTATTTTTGTTAAATTTTTGCGTGTTTTAGCTGGCAATATGGCTCGACCACGAATGGGAGGACAGTATTTATTTTGTGCAAAATAAAGAAATAATTTTTAACGATACAATAGCGATGATTATTATTTTAAAAAAAGTTTTGTTTGGCTTAACATTGATGAAAATTCAATGCGAAGTAGCGATATACAGTACTAATATACAAATTACATGGGATATACTAATATACTATACTAATAATGTATTTTTTCATACTTTTCGGTTATCCGTTTTTTCAGTTATTCGACCAACCCCAGTCCCCAATTGAGTCAGATAATCGATGCTCTACTGTAATTCAATACATATTAGAATTATTTTTAAAAAATCTCTATATCTGGAATATGTTTATTAAAATTAATTTTTCAAATTTAATAATTAAAAATATTTTTTTATAGATATGATCCAAATATTGAAGTGCCTAGTGAGATTGATACAGAGCAGGATCGTGTAATTTTTATTAAGTCTATTGCCCAAATCATGGTATTTTATAATATTTATTTATAATAATATACAGGATATTCATATGAAAAGTTTACTTTTAAGAAATAGATTTGGTGATGTCATGAAATAGAAGTGCCAGTTACAGTCCTTCTATGCATTGCATTATACACTTAAATCTTGAGCATTTATTTCCTATGAACTTAAGGAATAACATTCAAAATTCTATAAGCATCACCAAGTCTACTCCTTTTGAGTAAACTTATTATTTGATTGTCCTATTTATATATATTTATCTTAAAAACATTCTAAAATTTGAGGTATTTATCCAAATTAAATAATTATTTATTTACTTAATTTTAAGGATTTTAAATGACAAATATACATGTTGTTAGAAAATTTCTGTAATTATATATCCTGTGAAATTTAACCTTTTTTCCAGGTAACAAAAGCAAATATTAAATTAAATACAAAAAAGTTATATATGGCTGATGGTTATGCTGTAAAAGAATTGCTTAAGATTTCTACTTTGTTATATGAAGCTATGAGGACCAAAGCTGGAAATGATTTGGACAGTAGTGGAGATGAAGGTTCTTTAAATGTTAACTTTGATTTATCAACAAAGGTATTAAATATTTTAAAATTATATTTTAATATATTTAAATACAGTAGAACCTCTATTATCTGGACTAATTGGGGATGAAGGTAGTCCGGATAAGGAAAAATCCGGATAATCGAAAAAAATAATTGACAGTGCATATAGTATGAATAATTTTTTTTGTCTAGATTTACATATAGCTTCAATATTAAATTATTTTTTATTAAGAAATTCAATTAACGATTTTTGTTTAAAGCTAGCTGTTCTTTTTGAAGCTGCTAAATTTCGAATACTTTTAAGACATGTAAGTTTTCCTGAGTTACATTCGTCTTAGCTCTCATACCACTTCATGGCGACATCTAAGCACCGAAAAGCTTCAGAATATGTAGGACCAATATCTCTTAATTCGCAAATCTCTTCGTCTTCTCGATCTTGTTCATCTGAGGCAGATATTTCTTTAATTATTTCCTCATCATTCAAAATTTGGAATCCAGGATCATTCGCATCGCAGTTTAACCACTCGGTTACATCTTCGTCACATTCAACACATATTGAAATTTGTGCTATTGCTTCCGCAATGTCTCCTATACCACTTTCTATTGTTGCTGGAATTTACTAATGGTCTTTTCAAAATTTTGTTTCATGCATTCCATCACGTACGTACATAAATAGTGTCGCAATTCGCCAAGTGCAAATCAGCAAATTCGTAGAATTTTTGTTTATTTTGAACAATCCGGATAATCGAGGTTCTACTGTATATAATTTAAGATGAGTAAAGAAGTATTGCAATTTTTTGACTGAGTATAAAAGCATGCCTATCATTTCATTTAATATCTTTATATTATTCATACATCTTTAGATTATCATTACAATACCAAAGAATACAAAGAGCCAAAATTTGTAATTATAAAATTCTTTTAGATATAATGGACCATAATTATGCATTTATGCATAAATTCCTATAGATATTTATTACTTGATGTTAATAAGGGTTACACCTTCAGTTGAAAGAATTGTAAAATACTAACAAGTTTACTTCTCCAATGATTTTAAATATGTACACTTTTCTTGGAAATGAAATGTAATATCTTTCTTGATGCTGAATATATTTAGGCCTCTCAGTCCATCATTAGAAGTATAAAAATTATTTGAATAGAAGTACAATACAAATTGTAATATGATATACTTCAAATTCCTATCCCTCTACATCATGTGCTAATTCACTTCTTACCCATTCTTTCTGTTGAACGTATTATGTGACTGAATCAACTCTCGCTACAAAATGCACATGCACTTCATAAACATCCTAAACTCCCTTTAGTTCTTGTTGAAGGGGCTTGTGCAGGGTCAAACCCTGCACAAGCCCCTTCAACACAAAAACATATTTTCTATTTCAATGAGGATTTTGCTATTTATATACTTGCAGGCACTAAGTGTAAAATATATTTTACTTTTTATAAATGTAAACTAATAATTAAAAATGTTTGTCTAAATTTTAAATATTAATTTTTACTTTCAATTTTACTTTAGCTTGCAGATTTGAAATTAACTCGTCAACTGGCATCAGATATTACTATTAAAGGTGCCTCGTTATATGATTTACTTGCCAAAGAAATTGATTTGAGGGTAAAGAATTTTGATTTATTATAAAATGTTTTATATCATAAATGAATAATAAAAATGAATGAGTTTTTGAATCTTTTTTTAAATAAGATTTCTGGAATCTTTCATTTATTAAAATGTATGTAGAAAGAAATTTAATATCATGAACTCATTATTTGGAAATAAATACATTAATTTAAAATTTTAATTTAATTTAATTAAACTAATATATGTTGTGTTGTGTTATTTATTGAAGTTTCATTTAAGTTATATGGTTTTGAGTAATTATTTCCCAAATATTATTCTAATTTTTGTCCCTAATTTTCTTATGAATATTTTTAGGATTGTAGATGGTACTTATAAAATATGCGCCATTTATTTTATGAAGATTGCTTCAAAAGTCATGACAACTACTTTTCTAATGAAAAGTGAAAGCTATTATGAGAAATTCAAACATTAAATATTTAAAAGTTTATAAAAACAACCCTCTTATGGTATGTACTGTACATAGATACTAACAGGAAGAAGTAATTAGGAAAAATGTACAATTTATTTCATCATTACTTTCCTTTTTTCTTATCTGGAAAAAGCAACATACAATAAAAAAATAAATAATGGTGAACTACAGTTTATAATATTACAATTCAAAATATTCAAATAATAGCCAAAATTTTCCATTTCATTTCATACCATTTGGGATGATGACAAACATCATTGCCATTACCATCTCGTAACTGTGTCACATTGAAAATATTCTCTACAGTTCAAAAGCATTTGTCTCTTATGGATTTTTTTCAATTCTGGAAAATAGATCCTAAATATACGGATGGAAATCAGGAGAATATCAGATATATTCTAACACTTTCCATCTTCAATATACTAAATCATTCTCAATAATATTTACTTTTTTCTATTACATATTCATTAACAATGATAGTATTACCAACTATTATCCTTAATGAATGCTGCTGTACTGTACTGTACAATGTCATTGAAACTATAAAAATGATCTGTAATAACTTACTTCACATTGTAATTTAACACCAAAGTATTTTGGACATCCAAAAGATCAATTTTATGGAGAATAGGTTTAAAAAGATTATAAATAGTATCATTTGGCAAATTGTTATTTGTCATCTGTTACTATTATTTTTGGCCCTAAGTAAGTCCATTTATGGCAATATCTGATATAAGATGTTTCTTTGAAGAGGACTATACATGTTTTATAGCATGCTACTTCTGAATGTTGCTT
The DNA here is from genome assembly GCF_030686945.1 of Centruroides vittatus. Taxonomy (NCBI): domain Eukaryota; kingdom Metazoa; phylum Arthropoda; class Arachnida; order Scorpiones; family Buthidae; genus Centruroides; species Centruroides vittatus. The sequence continues at coordinate 62,830 of NW_027122237.1, read as the reverse complement.
AATCCATTAAATCCACTTGGCTATACCTTGGAAAGATTTGGGGTCCTATCATAAAACTTTCAATACATAGATTCAGTAATCTTTATATGCCATACAATTTACTTCATAGTTAGTGCTGCCTTCTATACACATTGGCAGCTGTGATCACTGATACATCCATGGTCAAACAATGGAATAATTCTATAACAAATTATTAATATTAAGATATACAATAAATTTTAAATCTTATTATTCTAGTGATAATTTTAATATAAAATGGGTTCAGATGAAAATTAGATATTTAATTTAATTATTTCTAGATTTTTTTAAAATAATTTTTTAAGTTTAATAAGCATTTTTAAACAAAATTTTCAAATGATGTTTTATAAAATATTTCAAAAGATATCTAACATGTATAAATAAATGTATGATTATATATATATAATGTTACTTATTTTAAATTTTTTGAAAATTTTTAAGGATAAACGTTCATTAGTTCTGGCCAAACAACATGAAATAACAGAAATTGAGAAAGAATTACGGAATTGCATTAAAGCAGTTGAAGTAAGAAATATTAAAAATTTTATTATTATTACTATTACTATTATAGTAAATTCCAATAAGTCAAACTTAACTCAGAATTCTAAGTTGAATTTATTATTTTTGTCTTAACTCAATTCCTATAGACTCAATGCATTTCATGTTTCTATAAGTCAGTTTATTAACTCAAATTTAAGTTCTGGATACTTTATTTAATTTTGTGTGCTTTCTTTTGCATTTTCAAGGGATGATGATATCATAAAGTTGAAGATTGGTATTGTATAGAATTATGTCCTGCAATATAAGAGTAATATTGAAGGACATAAAATTCAAATGTTATTTTGTGCCTAAAGTAACAGCTTTATTCTTAAATGCAAATTGACCAATCAAATCTTAGTGCTTTTTAGATTTTAAAAATTTAAAATGTAACAAACACATCTGTGATTTGACAACTTACTTAGTTATTGATCAATTAAATTTATGAGTTTGTCTATGTATATTTCTGTATTTAGAACTAAACATTTATACTGTATAAATTTCACTGTAAAGTTTAAATTGCATGTTGACAGTTTGTTTACTGATAGTGACTAGTTAATCAGTGTATTGACCATTTAATTTTAAAGTAGATAGAAATAGCAAACACGAGAAACTAAAAATTTTGTTTATAGCAGAAAAGGTATAAAAATTTAAAAAACTAGAACTTGCAAAAGAACTTGACATGCCATTAAGTGTTTTCTCTGTATATGTGAAAAACAAGAAAAGGATTATAGAAAGTGTCATTGAAAAATAGAATTAGACAAAACAAAAAGCATAAATACAAGTATCCAGATGCTGAATAGCATCTAAAAAATAATAAAGTGTAATGTATTTAAATCTATTTGTATTGTTTATATTGTAATACTTATGATCTCATTAAAATAATGGTAGTTTCATAACTCAAAATTTCATTAACTCAAAAATCTCTCTCTTACCCTTCCACTTTGAGGTATTGAGAGAGTATTATAGATACTATAAATTGTTTTCTTTATTAATATGATATAAACTTTATATATATGATATAAACTTTATATTTTAGGAAGAAATACAGAAAACTCATCAATTGATAGAAAATGTAGCATCCGATGAAGCAAATTTGGAAGCTAAAATAGAGAAGAAAAAAATAGAACTAGAAAGAAACCAAAAAAGATTTCAAACATTAAAATCCGTTAGGTAAATAAATTTAATTTTTGCAATTTCTGATACTTAATTTAATAATTAAAATAAATCCATGAAGTAAAAGTTTATTTTTGCATACATTAAATAAATAAACTATTTTTTCACATCTTTCTTAGAAGAAACTTTAGTTACATATAGAATATAATCGTAAAAATTGCCTAAATGTAATGTTTAAACACTAAAGTTTACATTATTATATAGTAGTTTCAAATTGCTTTTTCCCCTTTACAAAATGATTTCTTAACTTCTATTAAGTCCAAAAAAATTTCTATTTTAGTTTTATTAAAAAAATTAATAAATTATTCTTGTTTAATATTTACTATTATATACAGATACTGTAAGTCCTGTAATCTGGCACCAAGTAATCCAGAAATGTCCCTTAATCTAGCATGTTTGAGGATCATTGAGTCTCTACTTAGGAATTGCAAATTATGCAAGATATGTGAGAGTTTATATTATGAAGGTAATTTTGGACATGGGAAGAGTGGGAAGGGATGGGTTAAAATAAAAGAAATCAGAGAAATTGAATTTACAGTGAGTGATCGGTTAACAAACATGGTCTTGGAATGGATTATGTTCGTTAACTGATTATCGATTTACCATAGATTTTTATGGGAATTTGATTAATTTGTTCTAGAGATCCCAAAAAATAAATAAATAAATTATATACTTTCTTACTACATTTACTTATATGTAATAATAATAATACATATATACATTGTCTTGCATTTTTATCAGTCATGTTTTTTTTCATTTTCACTGAGTTTCTTGGTGTTCTTCTGTCGTCAGATCAATTTCAGGTTCCATTATGAGCTCTTCAATGTCATCTTCATTTACCTCCAATTCGAGATATATAGTAGTAGCAGTAGTCATAATTTCATCCATAATTTCAGGGACATCATCTGTGTCTCTCTGAATGCAAGAGGGACACATATTTCACCAAGCAGAATTCAACTGTTGTTGAGTGACTTCTGACCATGCCCTTTTGAATGAACCAGATAGCTTCAAGAATATCAAATTTTTTTTCCAAAATGTTCTTAATGTTGCTGTCAAGGAGACCTGGCATGCTTCAAAACAGATGAAACAGTAACAAATCTACAATTTTTTGAAACCTGCAATAACCTCTTGATCCATTGGCTGAATCAATGAAATGGTATTTAGAGGCAGAAACTGAACTGTCAGCCAGGGAAAGTCTTCCAGCAAATTATCTTCAAGGTCTTTCGGATGTCCTGGTGCATAGTCCAATAGCAACAGTGTTTTCGATGGCAATTCGTCAGTCTTGGAGCTTGATGCTTAGAGCACAAACTTCAAACAGCCATTCTTTGAAAAGAGCCTGTGTGACCCAAGCCCTTTTATTCGATCTCCACATCACTGGCAGTCTTTCATTAATTATGGAATTTTTTTTGAATGCTGTAGGGTTCTTAGAGTAATAGACAAGAAGCAGGATAAGCTTCATATCACCACTAGCATTAGCTCCCAAAGGTAACAACCTTTGGGACTGAAGCTTTCAATCAGTCTTTTATGGGTTTATGCCCAGGAATATTTTTTTCATCTTTTGTGATAATAGATATGGTTTGGCACCTGCTTCCAAAATAAACCAGTTTCATCACAATCAAAATTTTGTCATGGATAATATCCTTCTTTTTAATGAATTCTTCAAATTTGAGACAAAACTTCTCAGCTTTTTTATCTGCATTAGCAGACTCATTATGGATTACTACATGTTTAATGCCAGATCTCCTCCTAAACTTTTCAAACCATACAGTGGTAGCCTTGAATTCTCTCTCCTCATTTGGAGTTTGTTTCTTTAGTTCTTCAAAAATTTCTCTAGCTTTCTCTTGAATGATAATCATACTAGTTACATCTTTTTTCATTTTCCTTTCTTTTATCCAAATTAAAACTAATCTCCATTTTTTTACAGATGGCACATCTTTGTTTCTCAGATGTGATTTTCATTACTCCTGTAGCTGCAAGAGTTTTCTTGATTATATCTTAGCTAAGATTGTCCCTACAGTAGACCTGTTCAAGCCATACTGCCTAGCAACATCAGACATCTTCTGCCCATTCTCTACCTTAGCTATTATCTCATGCTTGGTTTCTATGGTGAGCACAGTTCTTGACACTCCACTGTTTTTAGGCTCCATAATATTATAAGTTTCTTTTTTAAATAAAAAGTTCAGAAAAGCACTTACAAAAATTCAGAGAACAGACATCAACTAGTGCACAAAAAAATTATGTTAATTTGAGGTTCTGACGAAATTCAAAATTTGGTGTTAAAATGTTAACTAGTATCCAATAGGACAGTTAAACTCTCATCTTTCGAAAATAATAACCGGTGCAAAACTTAATGAGTGCCCAACAGTTTCACAAAGACTATAAAAAATTCTTTCTGTCAGAAAGTTAAACAAAAGGCTGGAATTACAAGGGAGAGTGTCAAAGTTCAGAGGAATACTATCTGATCGGTATCAGGTTGAGCATCATGTTGATGTATCCCATGCTCTGAAAGGTTTCGAATTGTCACCTGAAGACAAGGGAAGACCAATCAGTATTCATTATTTTATGTCTCTTCTTCTTGTGTTTGGTGTTCGAACATAAAAATCTTAATTTCACTGGACAACACTGGAATATAATCAATTACGTACCTCTAAAAGCCCGTTACCAGTGTGTAATTAACATCGTGTGATGTTAATTACACACCGGTAACAGGCTTTTAGAGATATGTAATTGATCATAAAAATCTTTCACAAAAGTGTTTGTTGTTCAATTTATTTACAGTCTGAATTGTTCATTAACTAATTACCCACTGTAGTAGAAAAATCAGATCATTATGCTTATGACTTACATGTGTGTATGTATACATACTTTGATTAGTGTATTGGGAGACCTGGATAAAGGAAAATAGTAGATGTGGGGACCTATATAAAATGAAAAAAATCACATATGCCTGTACCTTTATTTATTAATGACAAACATACAATGATGATATTTTTTTCACTGTTAAGTTCAGTCTGTACTGCTTCTTTTAAAAAATGTTAATGTTCATTTATTTAGTAGCAATGGGCCTTGCAAGCTCAACATATTGGATGAGAGAGTGTAGAACACTCCATCTTTGTGCACTAAATAGGTTAAATAGGATTTGTTCAGAATTTCTAGAAGTTGAAATGTTTTCAAGAAAACAATACATCCGGGAATGATAGATTGAGGTTTTTCACTGTACATTATGTTCTTTTTGTAACCCTATTAAGCTTATTTTAAAATAACATAAAAACAGTTTAATTAGACAAATTTAAAGATTACAAAACTTAACATCATAATCATTATGTTTAGCCCTATTTTTATCATTCTCTACATCTTTACTTATTATTCAAATGATAAATATAATTTCTTAAGCTGAGAATTACATTAAAAATGTCGAGTCAATTTATCTTAGGATATTTATGAATATAAATACAGTAGAGCATCGATTAACCGACCGCGTTCTAGTCGGCAAATTCAAATGTCCGCTAGTGATGTGGCGCTACAATATTTGGTTACGTCTTGGCTACTTTAATATTATTTTTGTTAAATTTTTGCATGTTTTAGCTGGCAGCACTGGCTCGACCACGAAAGGGAGGCTAGTATTTAAACCGGGTCTAATACACTATACCAATAATGTATTTTTTCATACTTTTTGGTTATCCGACTTTTCAGTTATCCGACCAACCCCAGTCCCCAATTAAGTCGGATAATCGATGCTCTACTGTATATCCATAATTTTTATGACAAGTTATAAAGAGTTTAATTATACATTGTTTCAGGCCAGCTTTTATGGATGAATATGAAAAATTAGAAAAAGAGCTGGAAGCTGTCTACGATCAATATCTTGTAAAATTTCGATGTTTAGCTTTTCTAGAACAACAGCTAGAGGAACTTGAAAAGGCTGAACAAGAACAAATGGAGGTAAAATAATATTTTAAATATAGTTGAAAGTATAACAATAAAAACTTTTTACTTAAAATGATAAATAAAGCCAATATTGTCACGTAATAAAAAATTACTATGATATAAAATAAGAACTGAATGATGAACATACAGAATTTAGAAACTAATTTACTGTAATTTAAACCATGTATTTTTCTGAAAATTCAACATTTTTAACTTAAATTATTTAAATATTTTGATTATCTCAATGCATTTGATAATATCATCACCTAAATATATTGATATTTTAAAATTAAGAATGTAAAAAAATTCTAAATAGGTTAATTAATATAAATGTATTTTTTACAAGTGGGTAATCAGAATTAAATTAGATTATAAGGAATTATAAATGATTATAAACAAAATATTGCTTTTTAGTATTATTAATATACTGTTAAAATGCTTTTATCATCTTATTTTACTTAATTCTTTATGTTATTTGGTATAATTTTGAATATAATATAATTATTTTTAGGAAAGAGAACAACAAATTAAAAAGATGGTTGAGAAACTCAGAGAAGAAGAATTACTTCGAAGTGATGGTACCAGCAATTTAGATGACATAACTATTGCAGAAGGAGATAATATTGACATTAATGAAAATATGAATAAAGAAAAACCAAAAAGGCCTCAACCTGGAGGTAAATTATGTTGGCTAAATACTATCTCAGTTCTTAAATAATTTTTATACCTGACATTCTTATTTTGTTCGAAAATAGTTGTCACATTTTTCATAAATAGAAATGTATGTTATAATTTAACTTTTGATCATAAAATATAGCTCAAGTACTATTAATATTATTTGTATACTCTTTAATCTTTAATCATTCTAAGAATTTTAGAATGATTATCTTATTAAAGTATAATTTATAATAAATATTTCATAAGTTATACAAAAGTGAAAATTTATTTTTCAGTTATTTACAGTGAAAAAACTATTATCACATTTTGAACTACATAAATTAATACTAAAACAAACAGATTGATATTAATTTGCTAAAAATTACTATTATATTTTTCTGTAGTTATTTTAAGGCAATTTTGATATCATAATGTATATATAACACACTAAAAGACACTTTGTTGTCATCATTTGTCAAATTATACTTATTTCTGGCTTTCAAACATAATATATTCCTTATAAGTTACATGATCTATAGACTACAACAATAATTTCATATGACTTTAAGCAGTATATAGAACAACATGACTATGTTAAAATGTGTATGACAGCATTGTATTAATTTTCAGAGTAAATAGCATCACAGAAATGCTAATGTAAATATTTAGTTACTAAATTATTCTTTATATGTAAAAGCTTTATAAGTCATATTTAATATTTGTTTCAGTTTTAAATATACATTTTATAAACCAAATTATTTTTAAAAAATTCAAATTATTGACAAAATAAAAATTTTATGTATGACAAAATAAAGTTTATTATATAAATATCAACATTGACAGTTATCTTATAATTTGCGATGGGTTGATGATGATGATGATAATGATAATAATAATAATAATAATAAGTGCAGAGTCCAAAACAGTTAGGAGTTGAAAGTTGAAATTTGGTACACAGTTAGGGTACATCATGAGAACATACACTAAGAAGGGATTTTTTGAAATTTCACTCCATGAGGAGAGGAACAGGATTAAGGCTTACCATGAGGAACTCGGCTTCTATTAGGCTATTTTAGATGTGTTTTTGGTTGCGTTTTAATAGGGTACGTCAAGAGAATGTACACTAAAAAGGGATTTTTCGAAATTTTCCCCCAGGGGAAAGGATTACGGCTTATCCTAAAGAACTCAGCTTCTGCTGTACTATTTTAGATGCAATTTTTTATTTTTAACTGCGTATTAGTAGGGTGCCACATGGGGATGAAAGAAGTGTATTCCTTAACAATGGAAGTGTTAAGAGAAAGCGGTGTGCAAGATTTACAGGCGCAGATGCAGCTTTTTGCGGGAAATCGATCATATTTTTAGACCCATCTAAAAATTCTCTAATTAGTCTGGAAACAGAGGGACCTAATTCTTGCATTCTGTGAAAACGGGTAAGATTGGCTATAATGTAATAATCTTAATCTTCGCTATCGTTACTTTTTGCCCGAGCAACACCGGGCTTATCTGCTAGTAGTCAATATTTTGTGTAAAAAATGATTATTATTTATTTCCAAATATGTTCAATATATCCATTAATACAAAGTTAATAATCATGCTTGCTCATGAAATTTAGCATGAGTATTATTGATAAAAAGTTTCAATAATAATAAATTGACTTATTAGATAGTTCAAATACAATAAAATCTGTGTAAACTGGAATCACACAGTACTGAATATTTTTTCTGGTTCAATAGGTTCTATTTTGGACAGGTTTTTACTATAAATCAATTAATTATTACATATTCATAATTTATAATAATATATAGTTACCAATAATACAGAAATAATATCAATTTTATCAATAAAGTATAATTACCAAAAGTTATAATTGTCTCTTAGTTTTTTCATACTGTACCAAAAATTATAGAATATATATCTCAAATAATTATTATTTCCTTAGCATCTGGATTAAGGAGAGATGTAGGAAGAAGAGTTTTCGGGTCTATGACCGGAGCCGATAAAGATGTAAGACATTTATTTATTATTTATTTTCTTTACTAAAATAATTAAATTTACAATATTTTCTCTCATTATTATTTGTAATATCTTTCTATTGATATAGTATTTTCTCATAAATAGTTTTATTCTAGCACAATCAAGAAGGTATGGTCAAAACATTTTTTCATTTGCGTGTATTTTGTTGCAATCAGTCATACGTCAAAATAGAATTTTCAAAATACATACTGTACGTACGTGCATAACTATACACACACCATACAAGGATATGCACTAAATAAATAATAAATATCAATCAAGCATGTTTGGAAACTGATTAATGATTATTTTCAATTTTTTAACAAGAGATCATATTTTTGTAATTTATTTTTCAAGTTAAGGATCAATTTTCACATTTTCAATTTTGCCATTTGAATGTAAAGTTCTACATTAAAATTAGATAAATGGATTTTGGAAATTTTAAGTTGGAAAATAACAAAAGTTGTTGTAAAAGTGCTACAATTTCTTAAATTGTTAAAATGGTTAAAACACTCCTAACAATGAATTATCGAGTATTTCTCTACTGAAATGATTTTTTTTCTTAATTTGTATCATTTTTTATTTTTGTACAAAATTTATTTTATAACCAAATTTGTTAGAAAAAAAATTGATTAAAATTGAATATTTTTGTTATTAAAATCATGGGTTTATGATTTAGAAACTAAGTTTATTTCTTTAATACAGAGGATGATCAGATATTACTTAGTGAAATGTAAAGAATTGTCAGATATGTAATCATTTTGTGTACTTAATCTCTTTTCTCTGGATTTCGGTTATAATTTTGCATTGCCGTTTCCAGTCTTGAAATCTTTGTTTGATAAAATCTTAATGATTCTTGTTCTAAATTTCTTTTGCTTTTTTGTATAGAATAGTTATAGGATACATCATGGTATAGATTTCTGTTAAACTTAGAAGGCATTTTGATGAGTATTAAGATGCCATGCACACTGATTATTTCAACTATCATAAAGCCCACAGGCCATCTTTCAATGCAGAATTTCAAACAACTTACAAGTAATATTTTCAAAGGTTTAATGTAACAAATTCTCTTCACATTGTAGTAATTTAGATACAGCCATTCCTCATTCAATGTGAGATTTTTTTCATTCAAGTTTCTGCAATTAAGCTGGGTAATCATGAGTGATTTCTCTACACAATTTGAACACTTTTGGCAGTGTGCAGGCGTGACTTATAAAAAAGAAATGGGAATATAAATTACACAGTTTGGCATGAATTAGATGCATGAGCTGAATGTACTTTTTCATTGCATGAATCAGACACATTCATTCAGCTGTGAGTAAATATCATCAGATAGTTTGACATCATTTTCTACAAAATAGCTTGGTAGACATTTCAACTGCTTGTTTTAATGTACTGAAATGCTTCTGGTGGTATTAATTCCTATTACTGATGGTGTTACATCTATTTTACATTGATAAATACTCATATCCCTGATGAAGGGGCTTCAGTATTTGAAAACTGACACGATGTGACATTTTCTTGCTGATTTTTGAAATGCAGGCATTGGAATCAATAAGAAACTACTGTTATTCTCAGAGATAAAAATTATGTTGATAGTGCTGTTATATAACTACCATATACTACTAAAAATGGCCATTTTAATAGATGCTTACAGTATGGAAGGACAACAATCTGTATACTTTTTTCAAGAACACAGTCTACAGCTAAAAATTTTAATGTCAAAACAATTGAACAGTAATTTTTTAAAGACAAATTTATGGACATATTACAAAATTGCTGGAATTTTCATTAAAACGTATATGAAATACTTTTCAAGTTTGTTGAACACTAAAAAAATGTATTAAAATTATTACAATGTCAAATAATAGTGATTGTTTTGTGTGCTTATGATGTTACTTTTTTAAGATAAGATTCATTTTTCTTTTAAAATCATTTTTACTTTCATTTAATTAATTACATAATCAATATTTGTACCAAATTTTATTTATTCTATGCTTTTGTATTATATTTTAACAGGATAGTTTAGAAAGTGATTCAGATCTAGATTTAGAGGGTGAGGATGATGATGGATCTGATGTGAGTGACGAAGAACTCGATCTCGTGACTCTTGGGGAAAGAAAACCGGTGATACCTCAGCATAGCCTTCCAGATAGTGATAATGATTTTTAACACACAAATTGTTTTATAAGTTGTTATTTATTTTGTTTGAAAATTAGTTTAATAAATTAATATTTGTTTTAGTGTTATATTAATTTTGTATTATGTTTTGAAAATAATCTATAAATGTATATTTGTATAAATAAATTTTTATTTGAAGTTAATGCAGATTTTGCAAGAAATATGCATATCATTTTAACTCTATCACATTTATTAATATAGGACATCTTGTACATTAATATAATTATGTAATGCAACATGTCTATAAAAATGCCATTATGTAAGTTAATCAAACTTGAAGGTTGGATTTCACATCAATATTTAATGTAAGAAACATTTCACATCAAACTAATGTAAGAAAGAAATTTTCACAAAGAAGGCACAAGTGCTAGCAGCAAAATAGAATGTTCTCTAAATGTATTTAACACTCTTTTGTGAAAATTTCTTTTTTATTTTAGTAAACAAAGCTATTATTTTTGTCTTAAAAATTAAAAATTTTATATAAAAATTATATATACAGTATATATAAACAATCCACAAACCCAATATTTTAATTAAAGCCAAATAATCTGCCATGTTATCAGGCTAAATGAGATTAAATTAATAATTACTTATAATTTGACTAGAGATGGGCAGTTAATCCACCATGTTGTTGTAATTTTAATAATTATGATAAATTAATTTTTAATATTTAATGTAAGTTTCTGGGAAAAAAGAATTGTCTGGAGCAGACTCAAACTCATAACTCCTGCTTATTGTACGGATGCATTGCCGATTATGCTACCTACTGTATAACTCTGCTTGATCTCCACTTCCAGAGCTAATTTAGATATAACCAAACTGGTCGCTTGGCGTGATGACTGGGGATGACTTCAGTACCAACAGCTTGTAACTTCTTCCATAGCAGTCAGACAGCTATCACTTTTACTTTGGCATGCCAGATATACTGTATATTGACATCTCTAAATCCAATTTATTAGTTAAACTAAATGAAGTGCCAAATTATTGGGCTATTATATTACTAAGTTAATGATCAGAAACTAATTAATTTGTATAGAGGCATGCAGAGGTCCAGGTAGTGTAACTTGCATCTGCACAGCAAGTGGGAATTGCGGGATCAAGTCCCGCTTTGGGCCGATTCTTTTTTCCAGAAAATTCTACATTAAAAATTAATTTATCATAATTATTAAACTTAACATGAGATGGTGGCATAAATGCCTACCTGTAGACATTAATTAGTTTCTAATTATTAACTTAGCCTGATAATTTGGCACTTCATTTAGTTTAACTAATTATTAACTTCTGATAAATTTCTCGTTAAACAAAAATTTGCTTCTATTGTAATCACGTTATTTTTCTTTTCACTTATGTAGTTATATGGACTTTCTGATATAAACACAGCACAAACTGTTACCTGTAGATTAGTTAAGGCAGATTTGCCACACCATCCATTGTGAAAATTGTCCCTCACCATGGTTCCGTGTCACGAAAGATTGCGGTGGTGTCATAACAGAGTTACTTGGCATGACAAGTGGAACAGAGTTGTATTTAGTGATGAGTTTGCTTTTGCTTGAGCACTGATGATTGCTAATTGAAAGTCTGAAGATATGGTCATAGCTAATCTTGCTGTCATTCAGGAGTGTCACGCATCTTGTCAGTGTAGTATGATGGTTTGGGATGCCATCAGCATCAACTACAGATCACCTTTGGTACAATGAATACAATGATGGCACACTGAAACGTTGATGAGTTGCTACAGTTTATCTTGTTACCATGTTTTCAAGATATACCAAGTGACATTTTTCAGAACAATAATGCAGTCACACAGAGTTAACATTAGCAATCCCTGCAAGATGTCCAAGTACTTCTTGGCCAGCATGATTCCTAGATATATCTCCAATCGAGAAGTTGTGGAAACGATTTCAACTGTTGAATGAATACCTCTGTCAATGCTCTTAAAATAAAGATGAATTATGTCAATACCTCATGGTCAACAGTTCCTCAGGACTTATTCACCTCTGTAAAACAACAAAGCACAAAGTGGCAGAGTTGGAACCTCTGTCACTTCTGGCTAACTATGCACATGTGTAATTCTACGAAAAACACCTTGCTTGTTTAACATGTTGAAATCATCTTAACATTTTAAACACCAAAGCAGTTATAAAATAAAAAAAATAATTACAAATGATTATTATTGTAATTTAGATGATTAGGCTAAAGCTCAGTATAAAAAAAGCTTAAGCAAAAAAGTTTCTTTCTATTTGAATGACAACTAGCAACCTCTCCTTTTTACATCAAACTAAGTGAATATACTCAATGCTATGCCACATTGCCAAATATATCAATTAATATAGCCTATAAATATACAGGCTGAGTTACCCTGTATATTTGGTCACTAGACTTATATATAAAATCTCAAAATTAAAATAAATATACAGACAAGTAGATTGTGAAGTTTCATCTCATTTTAAGCATTCCTTCAAAGTTTTTTCTGTCAAGTAGGATACAACTTATACAACAAATATGAATATTATGGAGTAAGCCAAATAAGGTTTATCAAGCTAAACAAAAATTAGAGGTTCAATTTGAATTATTCAATTAAATGTTCTTTCTTCAGAATTATAAAATAATTGATGATATATTAACTATTACTTAGTAAATAGAAAAAAATTCATAAATACTTTTTTATATCCAAGACAATGTTTACAAAAATTCAGACTTCCATAACTATCAAAAATGAGGAGCTATGGCAAAGTTTCCCAATGGGGTCAATAAAACTTTGCAAATATAAAAAATTTATTTAAAAATATTAAAAATTTTACAATTTTCTGTTTTCAAATAAATGTGGAAGATGCCTTTTAAAAGTTATGTAGGAAGCTTTTATATATAATATAATATTGTTTAATTTATAGTATATAATATTAAAGGGGTTGATGGTAAAAAATTCTTTCTTAAAAGGGATTGATACATGAGAAAGGTTGGGAACCTCTGAGCTACAGGATGAGCAGTCTGACTGAAAGTCCAATATGACTGTTAGTTCAAATCTTTAATCTGAAATAGAAAAATCATCTTTGACCATTTTGTGGCTAAGAGATACTTTTTCTTCGTGCATCACTAATGATGAGGAACGCATAGCCCCGTGGATAGTCACTTCATTCCATTTAACCACATTCCATTAATGCACCCACTTATAATCGAAACATCGAGAACATCGCGAAACAAGTATCGGACAGAAAACACTCGAAAACAGTTTCCAGTTTCTAATTTATACAGCATTTTAAGAAATGATAAAGACATGATTAAAAAAACAGAAAAAGCAGGCATATATAAAATTATATTTGAAAATCAGGAATTAGGAATTAAGGACTATATTGGGGTCACAAGAAGGAATTTAGCTACTAGACTTGAGGACAAATATGACATTAACAAAGGGCACTGCAACACAGTATTATCTTGTATGGCACAAGTAGAGGAATCTGTGGTTAAATGGAATGAAGCAACTATCCACAGGGCTATGCGTTCCCCATCGTTAACGATGCACGAAGAAAAAATCGAAATCTATAAAAGTAAATTAAAGTATGGTCGTATTAACGCCAGAGATGCGGATGGACTAGCTTCCGTGTGGAAATTCTACATAAAAAAAAAAAACTAAAACACAAAAATTCTTAGCCCACACCTACCCTTTTACTTAGAGGCATTTTTTGTGTATTCATTTTATTTTTTATTATTATTTACATTGTTATTGTATTAGTTCATTTAGTATATTTTGTTTATTATTATTTATTTATTAATTTATCAGGTATTTTGTTTTAAATTTAAATGTAAAAGTGTTCGAACGTTCTGTCATTTAAATATTAAGTTAAAATACATTCGAATATCGGTGCATCTGAAGATGGCCTATAGTAGTAAGTCAAAAATGTTAATGTTCATTTAATAAATGTTTCTCAGTATCAGGTATTTAAGGATTCTTTTAATATTTAAAGAGCTGAGTAGGATATCTGATCATTATATTATTATATGCCATTCTATATTCATGGAATTAAGTAGAATATAATTCTAGAATTTTAGTTCTACAATTCTTTGATGTTATACCAAAATAATTTGTTTATTAAGTAATTACAGAGTTTATATATATATATACATATTATATATATATACATATACCATTAGTAAAAGTCAAATTATAATTTCAACCAGACATATAAAAAGTATCCATTAAAATTTGATTAATTACATAATGAAAATATTTGGTGTTTTAGTTAAAATGTATAAAACACAATAACAAATATGTTTTATTAAAACTATTTGATTTGATATGAAAATATTCAAATAAAACACACAATTTTAATTTGAAATGTAAATGAATTATATTAAAAAATTGGATCCAAACGTCGATAGGTGATTTTCATGTATGGAATGTGAAAAAGAATTAGAAATCTTCATAGCCAGGAAGAGGAAATTTCATTGCAAAATTCTCAACTTCTTCTCTTAACACTTTCAATTTCTCTTGAAATTTATTTTCCTCGAGTTTTGCTTTAAATTCTTTCAGCGTAGGACCACTTGCGGCTTTTACTTCGACAGCTATATTTAAACCTAAATAAATGATCAATGTTAAATTTTGTATGGCAATTACTATAAAATAACAATTATAATATATTTTATTAAACTAATAAATAATCTATTTTTTTTACTTAGGGAAATGAGAATTAAATTTGTATATCAAATATTCAAAAATCAACTTTTGCAAGAAAAAATGTATTATATTTGCTTTTTCAATTTTTCATTGTCAAAAATACTTATCAGATTAGAATCAGTGCCATTTGTAAGAAATTACAGAGCAAATCATATCAATTACTGAGCAAGCATTTACAATATATTTTAATGTGAGAATTTAGAATAAAGTCTGCATGTATAACAAAATGGATTTTCTGGATTGTTCAACCCAATGGAAGACTTAAAACGTAGTCACAATCACAACAATAAATGGCTGAAATGATAGATACTTAACCCAAACACACATATATAAACAAGCAAATTTATTTTAGACATTAAATACTATTATTAAATTTAATATGAGACTGCAGTATTGTCTATCTCTAGTTTTAATTTATAAGAACAATCAAATGAAAAATTGTCGAATTATAGCCATAAAAAATCCAGGGATTTTTTGGCTTGTATATTAATCAGAATTTTGTGCTAGTAGATAAGCAAAGGCATGCAACATCATTCATTTTGCATCTTTTCATCATTCAGGAGAATGGATAACAACAAATTTGCAGGGTAAGAAAGAAAGTTACTTAACACCCCTGCTACAGAATATAGAATGCACCCAAAGTTAATTCGTGTTGGGAACATATTAGACCAAAGGCGAAACAGATTGTTGTGTTGCACACACAGCCGCCATCCATATGGCCATGAGTCAAGATGGCAGCCATATTGAATGCAACTCTGAAACTGTAAATGGGTAAGGGGCCATGTGACTAGTGTTGCCACCAGGCCGGTTTTTAAATTCATGGTCTGGATTAATTATTAATTTGTCCGGTTTTTGTAGAAATTGTGATAAAACAAATTAAATTTATAAAAATATTTGCGGTATTTTATTTTAACGGTTAAAGGCTAACTTCACACCACCACCCAAAGTTATCTCCATCTTATCCCTAGGATGAATGACAGAAAATGTACTTTTAAAATTCTAACTTGCAAATATCTCTGGCAAATATTAGGTTTGTTCCAACACAAGTCCCTAACTGGTTTAAAACTGGCATGCGCATTGTTCAGTTCCTGGATGTATAATGACATTGCGCATGCCTCGTACGGTTTCAAATTCAAACCAGTTAGGGGCTTGTGTTAGAACAGACCTATTGTAAAGCAAATGTGACAGTTTCAGTTTAAAAGCTTATAATTTCTATTTTAATTATTTAATATGACAACTCGAGAAATTGAAAGGCCAAAAAAAGAGGAAGCAAACTTGTAAATTTAATAAAGATTGGCTGATACAAAATGAATTTCAAAAATGGTTATGACCTATTTGAGACAGTGTTGCCAATTTTTATAAATTGCTGACTGTGTCCTGGTCAGCAATTTTGAAAAGGTGGCAACACTACATGTGACTCATCACTTAGGATCAGAATTTCACAAGGAATTGATTGCTGAAAGATTTTATTGACCTACCTCAAACAGTTACAGAGTTATGCATGTTACATGATGTGCTCAATGTATACTCTTTGGGTACATTCTATATTCTGTAGCAGGGATGTTAAATAACTTTCTTTCCCAAGCTGTATAATGCTACAATATGCATCAACTATATAAACAACAAAATGCAGAATGATTAGCTTTATACAGGATGATCAAGACCGTGTGTTTTAGGAATCAATTTTATTTTGTGTGAAAATATAGCAGGTAGTAAAAACAAATTTGTAATCTGGTTTTTAAGAAAAGTAAAATCAAATTATAGTATTACAACATATGTTCAAAAATGGCCTTCTTGTTCTGAAGTGCAAATTCAAGCTGTTTTTATCATGTTTGATGCTGCCTTGTGAAGCATACAAAATCACCACTATAATGTTCATCTATTGTATGTGGATTATTTTTAAACATAGCTCTTTTCAGATACTCTGAAGAAAATATCTTGGGGTGACAAATCTGGCAATTGTGAGGGCAACAATCCTTTAGCAATAAGACAATTCTTATCAATTTTCACAAGAACTCAAAATCTGGATGTTTCTGATGAAATTCATCTGCAACATGTGTATAAGAGTGACTGGTGAAATAATGCTCAACAATGAAAATCCGAATAACCCGACTTCCGGTTTGCACCGAAAGTTTGTATATAGTTAATTGCGGCCTTCTGCTCCTAAGCTTTCCACATCTGGTCTTGACTTTCATCTAACACAGTTCTCGAGATTAAGGAAAGACAGAGACAGTGGAAATTTTTAGGTCTACAAGTTTGTCAAATTGTAACCCAATAATATTCTGTAAGATATTAAATTGTAGATATTATTTAAGTTGTAAACATATTAACTTTAATTTTTTAAAGTAAGTGTAAGAAATACCAATAAACTTTTAAAATGCACATATACACACACTGTGTTCATGATTCATACATTTTGGGTTGTGTTCTTGGAATGCATGTTTAAACACAGATTTGTAGAAAATAAGACAAATCATTCAATAACAGTATATTAAAATTTAGAATTTGTTTTGTAAATGCTACAGTGGTCATCAATATATAGCAATTTAAGTTGATAAATATATATATATATATATTGTATATGGAAAAATTTTCACATAAAAATTCTGTTTAAATTTAGTAGTATAGTACAATTAAAAAATATAACCTGTAAATATTATTCAAAGCTTTTTTTACAGTATGAACATAAAACATGTTACTTTAATCTTTATGCATATAAGAAAGAATATATATTATTTATATTATACGATATATATTATCTTAAACTGTGCAATATAAGACAATGTAAATCATGATCAAACTGTATATATAAAAATCTTTAAAATGATATAAATTTAATTTACCTCTATCAATGAAATCAACCACTTGTTCAATATCAGATTCGTTTAAGCCTCTAGTGGTAAGAGCAGGTGTTCCCAATCTAATTCCACTGGGATTAAAAGCATTCTTATCCCCAGGTACAGTATTTTTATTGCAAGCAATGGATATGTCTTCCAAAACTCTTTCTGCACGTGAACCATTTATTCCCTTTGATCGAAGATCAACCCAAACTATATGATTATCTGTGCCACCTAAAATACAATAAAATTGTTACTTTTATATTTTAGAAGTAAATAAGATTTATATTGATGTTATCTTGCTTTTGAGTTTTTATTTGTAATTATTTTTTACTAAATAAAAATGTACCTGAGATGCATTTGTAGCCTTTTTCTTGTAAAAGTCGAGCAAGTGTTTTTGCATTTGCTACAACTTGTTTCTGATAAGAATAGAATTCGGGCATCCGAACTTGTTTGAGAGCAGTAGCAATACCTGAAAGCAGAATTAAAATTTTAAAAATTAAATAAGAAATTCTTTTATATAAGTTAAGGTCCCCAAACTTTTTGAATGTTGAACCCTTCAAGGATTCCTCGACCTTTTATCAATCCCCTCTTTTATTGCTAATAATAATAACCAACTTCTGAAGATTATACAGACTTTCCTCAGGATACCTAGATAAAATTTAGCATTGAAAAAAGAGCTTTAAGGGGATCCCATCAAACTTGACAGCAGAGATTACATAACCACAAAGGAAGGAGAAACCTATAGATATCTGGGGTTTCACCAAGTCAAACTAATTGAACACAAAACAATAAAAACAGAACTTACGAAATCACTACACTATACATTTATGCAGGCTGATGATGATTATATACCATTAAACCTAAGAACACCCAAAGTACAAAGAACAAATGATCCTGTGAACACAAAACAGTAAACATGGATGGTAAAACACTCCACAGCAGATACCCAACTGATCTTGCACATGTTGATAAAGCAGCATCAAACCATTGGCTGAGAGATGGGAATCTCTATGGGCTTTATGAGTGCAATACAGGACCAAGTCATTAGTACAGGAAGGGAAGCACATAATCAAAGTTACCATGGATGACACATACAGGAAATGTCATGCTGTACAAGAAACTATAGCATATCAAGTAGCTATAAAAACCTGTCCAAACAGACTATTTATACAGACATAACCAGGTAGCTAGAATAATTCACCAGTATATAGCAAAGACATATTTACTAGCCACTATAAAAATACCATATTATAAATATATTCCAAATACTGAAATATCTGCAGAAACCAGGTTAGTAGGAATTTCAAGAAGGAAACAGAAAAACTAATGATTGTGAAATAAATGTCTATTATAAGGATGTGCTAAAAATTCAAGAAATGACAAATTTCAGCACACAACTATATATATATATATATATATATATATATATATAAAAATCATGGTTAATTCTGAGCTTGTGAGGGCTGCTCCTGCCTGGAACGATAATTTCATGGCACTCCTCAATTGGGAACAAAATGAATATAGACAGCATTATAGTAAGTATATTATCATATTTTCACGCTTATAATCCACAGGTTATCTGTGTTTGAAATGCACTTTGAAAATGAGTGCAGGTTGTACAATAAGGCAGGCAATATGCCAATTTCAATTCAATTATAAACTTGTCTAAAGCTACTAAGAGTAGTAATGAATATCAAGTATTCAAGTACCTGTTTTGAAGATTATGTATGTACCTGAAAAAAATCATAAAGATGCACTATGTTAAATAAATAAAATTCTATTTATAAATGCAAACAACATAAAAGATACTTTATGCAATTACAATTTTATATTTAGATTATTAAATACATTAAAATAAAAATTTACCAGCAATAGTATTGTTGTGTGGTCCGCCTTGCAGTCCAGGAAATACAGCTTGATTAATTTTTTCTTCCAAATTATACATTTCTTTTTCACCAAGTTTATTTACAGACCGAACACCTTCACAAAAGAAAAAATATTATTTAATTATCAAAAAGCTATTATTTTCACTTTACATCAAATATTATACAAATATATAATGTCATTTTTAGTAGTTACAGGTCCAATAGTTACATTTCCAATCTTGTACAAAAGATATTTACATTATTGAAAATTTTTGCCCTGAAGTATTCCTGAATACACGTTAGATATAATAAAATAAAAGTATTTAAAAATTATCTGGTTTTAACTGAATTTTAACACTTACAATAAGATAAAATACAATGTACTAATTTTCTTCTCATTATATCTATTTGTTTACGATCCATCTCACTATGAGATGCTCAATTATTTTTTCACTGTTGCCTCAATTGTTTAACTTATGTAAGTGATTCTGAACATTGGCACATACCTAAAAACATTTGTAATTCCAAATAAAACGAAATGTTTGATTTGGTTTATACATCTAATAAAGTAGTTATTCCGGATTTATTTTTTATATGGCAACTGTGATATTTAAAATACTGATTTATATTTATTTTTTAAATTTTAAGAATTTCTTAATTTACTTATTATTGTCCTTACTTGAATTTTTTAATAAAACATACTTTCTTAAATTTTACCAATGTACAGAATGATTAACTTAACATTGTTTATGCAATGTTAAGTTAATCATTCAATATTATATTTGAAATATCAAAATAATTGCTGCATAGTTTTGCAAGAAAAAATTCACTATCATTCTAAAAATTAAGCATGGCATTCTATAAACTTTCATAATTTCATAATTTTTTGATGAAGTATTTCACAGATCGAGAATAATACACGTTTTGTGTGTTCTCCTCGATCCTCGATTTGTCAATCTGTAAATGTAATGTATCGGTAAATTAATAAATATAATAAAATAGTTAATTATCAATATAAATTGAAATAATGAATAAACTGAAAGGAATTGTGACTTATCATATTATTGAATTTACCTTTTCTGTAAAATATTATTCCTGCTCTTGGTCCACGTAATGTTTTGTGCGTTGTCGTCGTCACAACGTCACAATATTCAAACGGACTGGGTGCCAACTTTGTGGCTACCAGACCGCTAACGTGAGCCATGTCGGCCATGAGATAAGCACCGACTTCATCTGCTATTTTTCTAAATCGCTTATAATCTAAATCTCGAGGATAACAGCTTACTCCTATAGAATTAAATATACATTGTTAATATCAAAAATTAAGTGCGATACTTGAAATAAAGTTTTATTATTGAGCATAAAACTAAAAATATTTACAAAGTATCACATATAATAAAATTTAAGCTAAAATTTTTTAAATGAATTTAATTCTTTTCTAAAAGTTATATAGAAATAAATATATTCCCAAAAACAGAATTTGTAATAAACTAGCCATTAGATATATATAATATTTTGAAATGCATGTTATCTCAAATCATAAACAATGGATGTACATCATGCATTTATCATTAAGTCAGACTAAATTAAATAAACTAAAGCATACAGGTGGCTAGTCAAATAGCTAAGACAGCAGCATAAGACTACAATTACTCTGCAAGCCCAACTCTGATTTAAATACAGGTTGAAACCTCAAAAGTTTAAGAGATCATGCTACCCTATTTCAAGCCCTATCCTCATCACATTTCCATTATGGGTCAGGATAAGCTCATGACAGGTATGAAAAATGATAAAAAAAAGCATAAATATAGAATATAATCTTTATGTTACAGCTTTATTACTATCAAAACTACTTTCATTTACCTTATATCAAATTGAATTAATAAAATAATTTATTTTAGTAAAATGCATGAATAACTAAAACATACAGACTCATTAGATAGACTTAATTAGGAAAAAGACTTATACAATAAACTGTAAAAATAGTAAATATACTTATCTGTTTTTGCAATAGCAATAACATACCTGCAATAATTAATTTTGGCTTAAAGAGTTTTGAATTTAATTGTAATTTGTCATAATCAATCAGACCGGTTGCCGGATCGACTTTATACGGCATCGATTCAAAAAAAATCGAAGTGGCAGATATACGTTTCTTTTCGGTCATATAGCCGTGCGTTAAATGACCGCCATCCGGAAGATCTAATCCCATAATTCTTCCGTGAGGTTCGACAATTCCGGTATAGACGGCAAAGTTTGCAGGCGACCCCGAATACGGCTGAACGTTAACTCCCCATAACGACGGATCTAGATCAAAGGCTTCGAGAGCTCTTTTCTGACACAATCTTTCTACTTCATCAATAAACTCATTTCCACCGTAATACCTGAAATAAACAATTACAACAAAAATATAACTGTGAATTTGAATTTTCCAAAACTGACTTGTGCAAATACCACAGAACAGAAAAATAATATATCAATGAAAACATTTCTGGAAATATACACCATAATATATTAAAATAGAAAAATATTATTTTAATTTTTAAAATTTTACTGACTATTAATGAATCTGAATTTCCTACTGACTAATACTGGAAACAGTAAATTTTATAATATGATTGTAAAATAATTTTTTTTATAAATATTCGGACTAACATTATTTCCTCGATGCTAAGACATACCATAAACTTGGAATCTAATTTTAAGATGGTTTTGTAGAGAAAAAGTTTAAAAATGGTCGATTCTGTTAAGTTTTATTAAGTAACAAACCACCCTGCTGCCCCACAATTGAGGGGGTGAGGATCGGGGCCCAATATATCTGGAGCGAACTGCTCACAAAACTTCCTAGGATTGCTTGCTCAGATTCAATTCTGGGGTCCCAATGAGTAAGCAGACACTGCCTCAGCCATTTGGCTGTCTCATTATCATCATCAAAGGAAGGAAAAATAATGTTTCCAAGTTTGTTTGTAGATTTTCTTCCACTCTTCACTTTTTTCAAATTGGTATTTTTTCACAATGTGTTCAGAATTTATTATTCTGAAAGTTGGCAATCTTAGATCCAGGTTTAAGTCTGGACCTGATTCAGAAATTTTTAGAGTGGATTGATCCAATCTGCTCGGGCCCCAAACCTTAAGCATCGAAGGCCTGGATTAATCCATGACGAATATAATCAAAAGCCTTCTTAGTGCCCACAGACAGAAAAACTAAAGAAAACTTATTATAGAAAAAGAAAATGATCAATTTTTTGGAACTAAAAAATTATAAATTAGATGATTAGAATATTTTTGGATTTAAACTAACCACCTTCAAGAATCTAACTAGAAAAAGAACAATTGAGGGAATTCAAAGTTTATTCTTCAATTTATACTTCTAAGAGTAATGAATATGAAAAAGTTTAAGTAAACAAATTTATTTTTTTGTACAAAAAGATATTTTGATCAAATTAAATGAGTGAGAAATTTTCTTGAGAAAGATCTGTAAATATCAAAAATATATTAATGTTTTTTTATATTCTAAAATTAAGCAGGATAACATAAAATAAAGGATCTAAAGCAAACTGTAATTAAAATATATATGAGATAATTGTAGTCAATGTTATTTCTAAGACTGTTTTATGATAAACTGTAAATTATAAATAAGTTTAAATGAAAAAACTTCCGATATTTACCGAAAACCGGGATAACCTTCGGAATATTTGTTATGCAAACAAGTACTGAGAGAATGAAGGACGGCTCTACTGGTAAAGTTTTCGGATGCAATCATCTCTAAGCCTCTCGTTTGCCTTTTCTTCTCCTTCTGGATAATTTCGAACAATTCTGGATCACATTCATCTAATGTTTGGTTCAAATAACCAATTTCAGGCTTTATATCTGTGGCCATTTTCTGTAAATATGTAATTTTATATAAAACAAATTATAAATTATAATAAATTGCATGTAATATATTTTTTAGTTATCTTATCATATTAAAATATAAAAATCGTATTCTAATCAATATAATAAATCAATAGGATCCACTAAAAAGAGAAAATCAACATCACTTCAATTTAATGGATCACCATTTAATACATCCTGAATAAAATAATCTAACTTGGAATGTTAAATTATCACTGAATTAGATAATATAAAATGGATGCTCTTACATTTCTGTAGCAGTCTGACAGAGAGAGCTTCAAAAGTCTGTTTAAGAAAAATATGAAAATGAATAGAAAAAACTTCATGTTTTAAAATAAATTTACTATCAATTTATCTTTATCAATTTAAAAACCAAATAGATAACATCAAGTTAATACTGCAGTGTGTAAAATTTTTTGTTAAATTATTGTTAGTTATTAACTAACAATAATTTGAAAAATATTCGAAATCTTTCTTGTTTGCATCGATTGGTTTTATAGTTTTTCAAATACATTTTCTCAATTATCAAATACAAAAGAAATTTGTTATATTTCATGTGCCCTATAATCCAAAATGTCCAGTAATCTAGCACCCTTTGAAAAGTAGCTGATAATCCAGAATTATCTAATGATAATCTGGAACGCTAGTATTCTGTAAACTAAAATTTGTTTGGCTACGTTACACATTAAAGACCCGGACAAAAATAAAGGAAAAGATGTGGGTGCCGTCAAACACATTGTTACATGTCAGGTCAAAAGAAGTTGGTGAAAACTTCTTTTACCATCAAACTTAAATCATCATCTAATATTTGCAGTTACTACTCCCTTGTTTCAGTTTTAGATTCAAATCTGAAGATGGCCTATAAAAATGTGTTGAAAGCATTTGTAAAAGCAGTTTAATAAATAATTTTTCTCAGCAAACATTAGATGCTGTAGTATGATTGTTATATCTTTTTGCTTATATCTTTAGAATTTGTGTTTACTTTGTCATTTTATGTATATATATATATATAATACAAAAATGCACAATATATAGCTATACACCAACCAAAGCCAAATATAATCGGGCGAGAAATGGCTATAATACTAATAAATTATTAGTATTGTAGCCATTTCTCGCCCGATTATATTCGGCTTTGGTCGGCGTGTAGCTTTACACGTTTCGGGCATAGTAAAGATGTTTGATTATTTATATACGTACAATATATAATAAAACCATTCTAAATAGTTTTCTGTTTGACTTTACTTAAAGCTTATTCAAGACTTCTTGTTATATTTTTACTTATTTTAATCTTTAATTAGCTAATCAAATTTAAACAGAAAGGAAACTGTTATTTTATAACAGATGAATTACTTAAAAATATATTCTTCATATTAATTTATTTAAAGTTTTTCAAAAATAAGTTTTTACTTCACATTTGGTTTATGGTTACCTTAACACCTAAACAACAACATATTTACAGATCAGTTAATTTTAATGAGAAGTTTGAAAACCCAGATGGTCTCAAACTTTTTACCGGACTGTATAATGTTCACAGTTTATATTAATTAATCTCTTAAGTAGAGATTTAGTTCATTCAATCGTTTCTGTAAGTTAGATTATCGGTTAGTTATTTCAAAAGCACAAAATAAGTCTCCCAGCGAAGGGACGAAAGAATATACTATTTACAGCCGTTATCGATTTATACAGTTCTCATAAAGTGGCATATTTATCAATAACTAATAATTAATATATTCACAAAAGACAATATCTTTTATACGCAGGTAGATATAATAAATAATTCCCAATGTTCTCTCTTTAATTACATTCTAACAAGCTAAAATCAACAGGGTGATTTTAAGTTTTAAATCAATTCGACGCGATTTACTTTTTACGACGGAGAGTTTCTAATAATCAAATTTACCGTTTGAATTTTATTCTTAAACCAACATAACTTAAGATTTTTGGTAATATGGGTATAAATATTTAAAAAGATTGCTTTTTACATTTGAAAACACAAAATATAATAATGTTAGTTACTATGAAACTGTAAACCAAATTGATCAAAACTTAAAATAGTTCAAAATACCTTTTATTCCACAATATTTCTGTAATTAAACTGGAACAAAAGTGAAATTAATCATCTTAACCAATTAACTCATTTTGCTACTTACATTTTTTAAGCCATTTCATTTGTTTATACGGTTTAGTTTTATCTTTTATTAATTATGAAATATATAGTCTATAAAGTTCAGAATTTTAATTACAAAACTAAAAAGAAATTTAATTTTTACTTCGCTATAACTGTAAACTCTTTAGTTCCGTTCTAACCCACTCCGTAATAACCTTGAAAAGTGATAATCGTAAACATTAAAAAGATGTCGCGTGATTCTTTTATAATAAACATATTTAGGACATAAATACCTTTCAATTCAGCATAATAAGCAATTGTGTAACCGATAAAAATACCACGTGGTCACCGTTAACGCGTAAAAGTTGTCGTTTACACTTTTCAAAACTTTTCGTACTCGTGTTAGCCAATGAAATAACCAATCAAAAAAATTTAGAGCATGCGCAAAATTAGGACATAGACACCTGCTAGCATTGGAAAAAAGATTACCCATAAATTACGAGAATACCTCGTTGGGTACTAATGGATTTGTCTACGGATGGAGTATTTACAGTATATAAAATGTGGTAGAATCTTTTGTGCAGTCAGTGACTACAGGTATATGTACTGTATAATTTACAGTATAGTGGGTGATCGGTTAACGAACACTTTCTCGAAAGATTTTTATGTTCGGACAACGAACACCTCACAGATCAAACACAAGTAAAAGCGACGTAAAAACATGAATACCGATTGGTCTTCCCTCGTCTTCGGGTAACAATTCGAAACTTTTCGGAGTGCGGGAGACGTCGACATCGATTCTCAACCCGTTATATAATGATCGGATAGTATTCCTCCAACTTTGAGACACTTCTTTTATAGTGTTCGCGAGATGTCGGGCGGGCACTGGTTAATTTTGCCTGCATTTTTTAATTCTTAATTATATATATTTTTTAATTAATTGTAACTCTTTTTTTTTTTGTTTTTGCAACATAACTACAGAGACGGCCGGATGGCCGAGCGGTAAAGGTGGCAGCCTACCGCTCTGGGGGACCCGGGATCGAATCCGAACGGGTCGAATAATCCCAGGAATTTTTCGGGGGGTGGTCCGTTCGGATACGTCGGGCCCCGTCCCTCACCACCCGGTCGCCCCATTGTGGGCCTGGCCGAACCCATAATGGGCCTACTAAAAGAGGCCCTCTTAGTGCCCACAGGGCGAAAAGAGTTAAAAAGAAAAAAAAAAAAAAAAAAAAACATAACTACAGAAATTGTTTTAGTGTTGTTTTGCACAAAAGATAATCAAATCTCAATTTATTTTAATTTTTTTGTAATTTCGTTAATTTTTGTTTTATAATTTTGTCTGTTTTCTAAAAAAAAATTTTAAATTTTAATTTTGAGTGAGTTAAGATTAATTGAATTATCGGGCTAACTAGTATTGAACTATTTAAAAATAACAATAACATTTTACTGAAAGTAATTTATATCAATTTTAGCACGTTACATTTTTACTATAGTGCTTAGTGTTTTACATTGCTTACCGCAACTGCATAATTGGGAAGCTATTGTGTATAACTTCTCGAAGGTTTCATCTGAAATGTTTACGTATTTGAGTGCACATTTACAGTGTTCATTTTAGTTTTTATGTAACCCCACGAGAAAAAACTCACGTTTATCAGATTCATCAAAGACATAGTACATCACCTAAACGAGAAAATGCCCGCTACGAAAACAAACAGCAAAGAGCAACCATGTTAAAGGCCATAACATTGTCTTATTGAAACTAAAAGTTATAAAGATTTGGGGCTAGAAATTTATTGATTACAGCATCGTTCCGATAATAACGTTCCGATATAACTAATGGCTAGTCCATTTTCATTCTCAAAGAAGCGGGTTTTTTTTAAATTTTGCCTCGAGGGCACGAATAAGATAATGGTCCGTTTAATTACTATTGTTGTGGGTTCGGCCAGGCCCTCGATTGGGTAGCCGGTGGTAAAGGATGGACCCCCGAAAAATTCTTGGAGGTTTTTCACCTGTCCAGATTCGACTCAAAACGGCAGGCTATCACCATAATTGCTCAACCATCCGGCCAACCCAAGATGGTGATGATGAAAAATGCTCTCTTAATGCTCGCAGGCGGTGGCGTTCTCGGGATTTAGTTTTGGGGAGCCGAGTTGAACGGATAAAAAAAAAATTTAATGCAAATTTAATAAAATTCCCACTTCGTGTGACTGCTAATTCGTAAGTAATATTGAAATAGAAGACACGACACAATATAAATTTTAAAAAATGAATTTTAATTGAATATAGATTTTTAGAAAATTTTCTAGTGTTTGTTTTCCTTTTTCTTTGGCGGGTTCCAGGGTCGCTTGGTTCCTCTCTGGGTGCACCACTGCTCACGGGATAAGAACAAAATTATAACCTAGCATAAAAGTATGCAACTAAAATTTTAAAATGTTTTACTAAGATATGTATGCTGAATTAACACAACCTATTATACAACGCGTGACCTTGTAAGATTCCTCTAAACGTAAAGCGGCCCTAATAATTTATTTAAAAAAAAAAAAAAAAAAAAAACAATTTAACTATCTCTTTGCAATAATATTTATGCAGGGGTGAATTCTGACCAAAATTTTTGGGCATGCTGAAAGTTATAATAAGAATAACAGGCCTATCTCGAGCACTAAACAATAGGCAGAAACGTTATTTGGTGTGAATAAAAAAGTATGGACTATTATAAAGCCCATTATATCTACACGAGTTTAGTGCACTTGATCTTGGTAAGTTGTTGCAAAAATAACTTCTGTGTGCCCATAGAATTGCGTACAAGGCTATAGCCTAGTCAACCTGTTCGGTAATCAGGCACTGATAAGGCGTCTAAGTTGGTAAAAACGAACACAGCTCTGAAAGCTCTCTCACCTATGATATCAAGCTATTCTGTATGTAAAGCATTGAACGCATTAAACTCTACTGATTAAATGCCTTTGATAATGGTTTATCTTCTAGTCTCGCACCCATCCGGTTCACTCAGCATTCACGCGCGTGGCGCCACATTTTCCCTATCGGTGAGTATTGCACTATTCTTGTATTGCCAACAACTCTCACGTGATCTGAAAAGTGTACTTCTCAGACACGGAAGAGATACGCCATCATACCTAGTGCTGCTTTTGATAAAAATACTTAAGTTTGAATTATCCTATATATTGAAAATTAAAATAATATATTCTAATCTAACAATTGGTTATAAATAATTAATTAATGCTCCAGTTGTAATAAAATACGAAAACTAATGTTATATAGTAACACTGTTATAATTACTTTCTACAGGTTATAAACACGTAAAAATAATTACATTAAAACAAATCATAATTATTTTAATATAATTTTAACTAATTAAATTGTGTTTTATTGTCACCATTTTATGTAACATGTAATATAAAAATAATATTTCATAGTTATTAAATCATTGTATTGCATTTTCAGATTTTAAATAATGATAATGCTTTATAAATTTTAATTTGTCACTTTTTACGTAAAAACTGGCGTAATTTTTTAAAAGTAATATATAAAATATAGGTCATCTAACAATATCTTTGTGTCTTATCTAGGAAGGTGTGTCTTTATTAAGTGACTGATATTGATAATCATTTATAATGACGACAAACGACTCGTTATCTAAAATTACAAATGATTATGCTTTAGCCACGGTCATTTCTTTAATGACATTGGAATAAAATGGAATTTTACTGTGAAGAACAGTATATTTTATTGAAATATAGACTTCACTTCCAGCCTCATTTAATTCACTTCATTAAATTTTAAATAATGTCAATCATTGTTACGTATAGAAATATTATTTTCTATTCCTCTCTCTCTTAAGTAGCCTATATGCAGTCTCATATGGCATCCTTTTGCATCATGTCCACGTCATGTACTGTTTATCTCTTACATCTTATTTGAAGTTATTGGGCATAGGTTATCTCATACAGTGATAAATATGAAGGACGTTTCCTTCATATTAACATTCACGTTATTGTTGTATGAGGGAAATAGCCTTTATATAGTGAAAACAATCAAACGGGGTATTTTAGTTACGTAATGGTTAAAATTTAGTTTCCTAATCTTTGAATTCATTCTGAATTGAAGCTGATTTTAAAATTTTTTTCGGGTTTTCTTCACGTGTCTAACACCTAAAATATAGACTAGTGTCGCTTAGAAAGTCCCCTCGGAAGGATCCCACTTGGCAGGTCTGTGTTACATTGCCTTATTTATCAAACCAAACCATTTTTAAATATACAAGAAAATATAAATAAAAATAATTAATTGTTTTTATTAATATATTCTAAAACCAAGTCATAATTACTTAAAGTAATTTCAAATATTGAAAGTTGAGCGCAAACGATAGAATAAAAATATGGATAAATGCTATTTTATTTATTGGATAATTCTATAAATCAGACGAGATTATCCCATAATATCACAAAATTCTTTTTGGCATTATTCACGAATAAGAATCACAGCCTAAAGAATTATGGAAACTGTAATGGTTGAGCTCTATTGCAGGGGTGCTCAAAAATTGGTTTATAGACATAAAGATAAAAACTTGTTTGACGTACGAAGCATCAAGGTATAAATGAGTTTAAGTTTGCCTCTTAATGAAGAAAGACCCTACTCACAATAAGGTCAATCCGATAGAAAGGGATGGAGGAAAATGCCCTGATCCAAATTATGGAGTGCCAATGAAATCTCGCCTTGATATGGAGCTTCGAGTCCAGAATATTTAAAGTCGTTTTTCACGGATACACGAAATATGGACAGTTAGATTTAGATTTTTAGCTGTAAGTCGTGTGAACAAGAGACTTTTCCCCTCTACTAGTTAGTAATAACTTTAAAAGCATACTCGTAGCATGAAGCTCTAAGCAAAGTGTATACATTTTTTACTGTGTGTGTAAATTCGGTCTCGATTGGATTTTCGAGTTGAGGAACCTTAAATATATTACACATTACGAAGAAAGTAAAAATACAACATTAAGATATAAATTTCAGTAATAAAATGTTATATAGTAAAACGTTTTAATTGTTAACTACTTCATGGATTAATTTTATAATATATAATACTCTGTAACAAAAAGAATGGCAAACACATAAATGCTAATTCCCTATATGAAATGTTTTCATTCATAAATAATACATCCCAAATTTTAAATTATATAATGATTAGTGGAAAAATTCTAAACTATAATATAATTTAAAGAGAAAAAATATTTAAATTTTACCTTATGAATTCTCCTTTAATCGAATTTATAAAATGAAAGAGATATAAAATTTCTTAAGCACAATTTATCTGCAAAATGATTATTTTATCAGTCATGTGATATTTTTATAAACTTAGAAACTGCTTACAGACGTATTAAAGTGATAAATTCAACTCTAAAATATTCATCTGAATGTATTTTTTAGATAGTAAAATTTTTTAAATGGAATACGAATGCTTACAATTAATTTTGGCTCTGTAAGCGCCAATCTTTCTTCTTTTTTTAATGTTTATCATGGAGTATGCCAGATCCACAATGTAGGAGTAAGATTAATGACAGTTCTAATTTTTCGGCTTTTAACCCAATTTCATACCTGTATTCTCTCAAATAAAAGATAAAAATGATTATTTTTAATGATGCTTAGAATAAAATATACATAATGGTCAAGTGTCAATGAACTGTTGTAACGACTAAATCTTTATTAAATACTTAGTCACATTTTTTACCGTCTTCATCGATTTTATAAAAGAAAAACACTCAGTTTATAATTCAAATTAAAAACAAAAACATGGTTTATTGACTTTGGACCAACCTGTATACAATTCGATTCAAAAAGACTTCCATATAATTTGTTAAACATTGAAAATCATAAATTATATAAAGAAAATTCTTCAAAACAAAATATTATTTCAAAATGTAAAGCCAGCGATAATGTCACAGGAAAAAAATTTAAATACATTTTCGAAAATATGCGAAGAAAAATCCAGCAACGAGTTGCTTAACTTTTCCGGCAACATTTGGTGGCTTCGTATGTTATTATATTTTATTAAAAAACAACTTTTATATTAAGCTTTAAAATTAAGCTTTTTGCTATTTTCTAATAATTAAGTATTATAAAAAGCTTAATTTTGAGAGTAGGGATTGGTTTTATAAAAAATCGTAAATGCTAATAACGAGTAAAATTGTCATTAAGTCCAACGTTGGTCGAGATACGACACACGATTCCCTTTAGCTCCCCACCCCTTCGATCTTTAACCACCAAAATTTAATAGTATCGATGCCTCTAATACACAAACCTCCCTGCAAAATTTCAGAAATTTTTTACAAAAAGCGAGGGAGTTATTAAGGTTCAAAGAGGGTGAACAAATTCGTGCTACACAAATACACACTAACAAATACATACAGGAAAAAAACTCCGAATTTTCTCGCATTTCTCGGCCTTTGAAGGTTCCCCGAGTCCAATAATGTAAAAATCTAGGGGGGGGATACTTTTTGACCAATTACAATACTTTCCCTCTGTTATATATAACAGCCGGAAAAGTAAAAATTATGAGAATCCAGAATTAATTAAATTTACTTCTAATTATGATGATTTTTCATTGGAAGCAGGTCAAATGCTGTTTTTCTTTTCACTTTCTATTCTTTTTGTCCAGTGGGCGTGAGAGGGTGTTTTTAATTATACCCATTATAGATTCGGCCAGGCCCTTAATGGGGCAGTCGAGTGGTAAGAGACAGATAACCAATGAAATATTATTGAATTTCCAACACGGATTCGATCCCGAGTCCCTCAGAGTATTGCCTTTATAGGAAATTTTGCGCATCAATAGAAGTAATAAAATGGCCCTCTATTTCAGAAACAATACAAATTTAAACAATTATAAAGAGTGAGTGATTGAAAGATTGATACAAAGGTATTGCAACGTATGGATATGGATTTCGTCATCGGAACATGTAGTAAACACTTCGTTTACTACATGTTCGTCTTCGTCACACGGTAACATATCCGCTTACCGTCGAAGAATCCGAGTTCGAATTTATAGAATATAAATACGAGTATGAAAAATTATATAATCTCGTGTACTTCTAATATAATATTAATATAATGTGCATTATATTAATAA
The DNA here is from genome assembly GCF_030686945.1 of Centruroides vittatus. NCBI lineage: Eukaryota > Metazoa > Arthropoda > Arachnida > Scorpiones > Buthidae > Centruroides > Centruroides vittatus. The sequence goes on along the minus strand of NW_027122237.1, from coordinate 29,809 downwards.
CAAGTGTTTTTTATGATTTTTATAAATTTGCAACAGACTAATAGAAGGGTTATTCAAAAGGCGCTATGTTTAAGTTTGCCCCTGGTGCCGAATGCTTTAGCTACGGCTCAGTACCACATAATACTACTATAGGCCCTATAGTCATAAAAATGTCTTGTTATCCGTTCTTCTCTATATTTTCCACATGTAAAAAGGGTAAAAAGTATGTTCACTTAATTTAAATGAATTTAATTTTTAACTATTGTATTAATTTATCGAATTAATTAATTTTTTAATTTTAAATTCTCTTTTTAATCACAATAGAGTGTATAGAAGAAATCTCTGTTTACTATTATAAAGTAAATCATTGATTTTTATATATTATTTAAATTGTTTTCTCTTCGAAATAATTACGAAAATCCTGTAGTTCGAGTATCTGTAGATAAAATTCGTACTAAACGAAAATCACATGGTTTTCATTTAATGTAAACCATGTTTACAGATTCGCTTGCAATTTGATGAATCATTCATAAAATTAATATATTTAAGTTAGTTGTGTTCATATTCGCGCAACGAATGTGAATATTTAATGTTTTTAATTATTTAAAATCGAGAAAATATCTGTAAATAGATTTACTTCATGAGCGCTATAAGAAGCGTGGATGCAAATACATGCATTTATCATTAAATACTTAATAGTATATTAGCGAATAACGAGAGAGAGTAATATCTCGTTTTTAAATATTGTAGCTTTTTTAAAAAAATCCGGAATAACGTGCATCATAATGATTAACAAGCGTAATTGTATTCGCTGTGTTGCTACAATTAACAGAAAATAAACTGATGGCGCCATCTGTCGTTAAAGAATTTTATATATACTTTTTATTTTGTTAATTGAAGTATTTATAGATATAAAGAGAATGATGTTTATCTAGAATGATATGAAAACAATTAACGTGAAGTACGAACAAGTTTGCATACCTTTACGAAATAATAGGTCTACTTTTAATACAGGTTAATCCAGATGCTGTATAATTTATTTTTCCACAGCTTTTAGAATGGATTTTTTTATTTTATAGTAAAGTTTTATTGTTAAAATTGCCTTAGGCTTTTGTTAACGGTTGATAGTTTCTCAAAACCGTCCTTGTATTCATAGAATTCGTGGTAATATCATATCAAACGGTTCATTGAGCAGCTTAATTTAGAATACACGAAACAACTAATTTATACTTAATTAGTCTAAGTTATATATATACTGTGTATATATTGTGCTTTCACAGCGTGGTGTAAGAATACAGGTGACATCACTCCTATTATTTGACTGTCAGGAATGTGGTCGTACTTCAGACGTTTGCTACCAGGTGCCGTCTTATCGGGAAGTCCATTTTGTATCTATTTATTATCGCTTCATTCAGCAGTGTTTTTTAAGAAATTCTTACAAAGTCATGTATTTTAAATGATGTGCGCACAATTGCAAAGGCAATTATTATTCAAAGAAACAAATAGTAAATGTATTTAAGGCGCCGAAACATGTGGAATTGTTTAAATGCTCACCAGTGGCCGAGTGAACTCCGTCTCAGCTCGTTCGGCGGAGACCAGACCCGAAACACTGGGAGTTCGGTCGTGAGTTCACGCCTCGCTCGGACGGGCTGGCAGCATAGAGTCTTCCGGGTTTTCTCCATGTCGATAACGTTTGAATAGGAGCCAGTTTCCCATAAAAGTCCTCTCGGAAGGCATTCATTCCCCGCCCGCGATTAGGCCATTCAATAAGGCCGGCTCTTCGGTCGCCTAGCGATCAACCACAAGTCTCTCGGAGTAAAAGGCGAATAGCCACAAAACTCCATATGAACCACTACCTACGAAAGAAAGAAAGGAATTGTTTAAAAAATGGAAACGATCGATACCGCGTGCAGATCGAGAACTGACTGAACGCTACGATGTTGGTGAAAAGCACTTTGCTCCGCATGAAATTCTTCGTTCGTGGAGATTATTTAAAGATGGAAAGGAAATCATCAACGTTTCTTATGAAACTCCTTTACAAAGCGGCCGGATGGCCGAGCAGTCAAGGTGGCAGCCTACCGCTTTGGGGGACCAGGATTCAAATCCGGACGGGTCGAAATATCTCCAAGAATTTTTCGGGGTGTCTATTCGGATATGTCGGGCCCCTTCTCTCACCACCCGGCCGCACCGTTGTGGGCCTGGCCGAACCCATAATGAGCTTGCTAAAAGAGATCCTCTTAGTGACTTACAGGGTGGAATTAATATATATATAATATAAAGCATATAAAAATGAAATGTAAAATATTATGTACTTCTTTAAGGTAATTTGCCAGACACATAACATGAAATTGCAAAGCATTTCGAAAGAGAAATGAAATGAAAATATTTCAGATTTATTTGTATATACTGTATTTCATATGGCTGATATATATATTATATATATATATTTTCATTTTTTAAAACTCTTTCCGTCTTTTGGGCACTAAGAGGACCTTTTTTAGCCAGTCCATTATGAGTTTGGCCAGGCCCACAATAAAGCGACCGGGTGGTGAGGGACAGGGCCCGACACATCCGGACGGACCGCCCCCGAAAAATTCCTGGGAATTTTCGACCCTTCCGGAGTAGATTACGGGTCCCCTAGAGCGGTAGGCTGCCACCTCGACCGCTCGGTCATCCGGCCGTCATATAATGGGCCTGCTAAAAAGGTCCTAGTTTTCAAAAGGCCGAGAGCATTGTGAAAAAACAACTATTCATTTCTGTAAAAAATGAATAGTTGTATATTAAATCGCCTTTTTATAATTTTATTATTACACAATAAATTATACAATAATTTATACATATAATTATACATAAAATTATACATATAATTATAAATACGTCGAAATATAGTACATACACAATTACAAACACAAAATTGTACAAATTTAAATGTCTAATTTAATGGTAAACATTAAATTACAAAATAACAACTTTTAAATTAATTTAAGTGTATTAATAATCAGTTCGTTTATTCTTATATTAAAATGAAATAATTTATAGCTTAATTGCGAAATTGTTGACCAAAACAATTTTTTGTTTGTTTATATTATATCCCCCCGTCGCTTGGCGAGCATGAGCAGTAGATTCTAGTTAGAGCAGCTGACAGATTCTTTAACTCAGATGGTTTGAACAAGAGAATATTGCTGTATTTGAATGATTTAATTTATGTCGTTTTTAAAATATATTTCTAATACTCCTAATGAATCTAGCAAGCGAAGGTGGTGATCCGTCAAGTGGAGTTTTCTTTGTCAATTTTAATCAGAATGTAACGTAAGTTAAGCCTATTTGTTTACGTATTTTTCATACGAAAATTCAATTAATACACATTTCAAAACGAATTTTTAATGCAAAACCAAAGCGTAGATCATTGTACGATTTTTTAAATCCTTTTAAATTCCACATTATTAATACAGTACTTTTACATTTTGTTATTTAATCAACAACTTTTTCATACGCAATCAAAAATTATTCTTATAATTATTTTTATTGCGTATTTTGAGGTATTTTAATCAAAAATACAATATTGTTATCAGTTATTCATTACATAAAACATTGTAAAATATACAAAAATGTCAAAAATATGCAATGTCAGGTTTACACTAAGCCATTGCTTTCCATTGAAAAATCGTTATAATGCAATCATTTTTTATATCATATAGACACTTCTTACAAAAATATTACTTGGTTTTCAACGTAGGCTTGAATTTATATGAAATCTTTGCAAAAAATTAACTATTTCAATAGGAAGAATTTACTAGTCAAACTTTGGAGATGTGCTGCCCTCTGGTGTTCGATATTATAATGTTACAAATGTGAAGAATTTAAATTTATATATCAGTATGATCGAAAGTAATTTTTAGTACTGATTGTATTGAGCTGAAACTATGCAATTTTACTATGATAAATGATCATTAATGTTGTTACTGTCTCCAAATCGCTTTTGATTATCATAGACTTTTGTTTATCTGAATGAAGTTGTTTTCATTACTGTTTACACATTTGAAATCTGGAAACTTAAATTAATATTTATATGAACGTTTATTAAATGATGCAATAATTGTTTACAGGAAAAGTGCATATGTTTTAGAACTATAGCAATTTCTTTGACCTATATCTTAATATTATTTTATTTTGATCTAAGTGGTGTTATAGGTACAGTTATGTTAAAGCACTATTTATTTTAGCATATATGATGCAAATTGTATACAAAATAAATGCTACCTATTTATATGAAACATTACACACTGATTAAATGGGAGAAAAAACAATCCCCAGCAACAAAAATATACCCTGACATATAAAAATAAATGTTTTTCCATTTAATTTACATGAAGCATGTTTCTGTTTTGGGTATTATTGTTAAATAATTTATGTTAAAACTCTTTTGAGAAAATAATGATAAAAATTATTTACTAAGCTTAACTGAAAGGAAGAAATTACTTTTTTGAAAGAAAGGAAAATAATTTTTCTGTTGTGTACAAATTTATTTATTTATTAATAATGTGAATTTACTGTTTCTTATTGTTTAGTTTGTTTACTTTTTACTTTTTCTCCTTCTTATGAACAAATTATTATTTTACTTTACTTAAACAATAGTTTCATAACACACAGAATTGCATTTATATGTAATGTTTAATAATGATAGTAATTTTATTGCTATAAAATATATTATTAGTTTATTAGATGTTAAGAATGAATTGTAAAATTCAATGCAAACTTTATGCCATTGATTACATCAGAATTTAAATTACATATTTGAACTCTCTTAATTTAAACACATTTTGATTTTCTATTAGTTTGGATTAGTGATATTTTATTTATTTGAATAATGTGCTAAATAAACTTTACAAATAAAGGTAAAAGATTTGTTTTGTGTATAATAATTTAAAATGTTCAAAAATTTTTAAAGAAATTTGAGTATTTAGGATATTTGTGAATTTTCTAATATAAATGAAATGATAATATAAAATGTAGATATTTTGACCCACTCTTGTTTTAATAATTTTTCTTCTTTATTAATATATGGTCATCTAGTACAGTTTGGTATTGAGACCATAATACAGTAAAAACTTAATAATTCAAAACTCCATGTTACCCAAAACAGTTTAAGAAAAACTAGAACAAGTAGAGTTTTACATACTGTACTACAGAGTATAATACTCATAGACCAAACTTTCTATATAAATAGAAATTACTACATCATCTCTTGATTATAGTGTAGTGAAACTAGGTCATACATACATGTAATATTATGCTAGATTTTGAGTAAATTAATTTACTTTCAAGTACAGTAATTATATTACAGTATTTATAGTTAATGAAACTTTAAATGCACAATGCGTGATTGTACTCAAAACACAGAAACAAGTTTCTGGGTTATCCAAAAGACTCCTGGTTTCATCAAATTTGGATAATTGAGATTCCACTATAATTAATTTTTATTAGGTAACTTATGTATTCAATATAGAAACGTTTAGTTTAAATAATTTGTGCAAATTAGCAGATTTATGAAACATTCTACTCATTATATAGAAATAAAACTGTTTAACTTAGTATTCAAAAAATAATTTATTGTTAATGTTTATATTTACAAAACAACAATTTACTTATATTGCAGTGTCTGATGTAAGGAATTTTCAACACATGCAGTATGATAAATCTTTAAAAGAAAAACTTTAAAAATGCAGTAATAAATTAATTTGCTGTTGAGTTTTAAAGAATTTTTTAAACATTTATTTAACTGTAGATTTAATAATTATTTTAAAGAGAGTTATGGTATTAGTCACGTTAATCATCTGTTTTAGATAACCCAGATTCTGTCCAACTACTTAGTTTATTTTTTAAATAAGTTTTTTAACTTATTAAAAAAATATTTTTGTTTTTTGCATGTAAATTATTTCTTCATTCTGGTGAGAACTTATCCATACTGCTTTAATCACATCTTTCTCCTTATTGCAGTAGCTAGCTAAAAATTGGTTACAAATTTATAGACAAAATGATCTAAAATTTTCACCAGGACAAAACTTTTCTCAAATAATTGTTTGCAATAAAACATATGAAACTATTTTTATTATTAAAGCCAATCAATTGTCAAGTTTGAGCTATATTACTAATACTGTTATTAATTAGATATTAAGTAATTAGGCACTAGAGGCAGGAGATAGGCACCATTTCTTGCTAAATGTAATAATTATAATTAAATTAATATTTTAATAATAGTAGTAGTACTATAGCCCAATATAATTCAGCAGTTGTTTGGCTTCAATATATAATTATTGGGTTTGAATGTTTATGTTTATTTTTATCATTTTTCCTTTAATTTTTCCTTTTTTTCCTTTTTTTCCTTTAATATTAAAGAGTTTAGAGTGTTATCAGACATTATGATTGTGATAAAACTGGAATTAGATTATTGCTTTATGTGTGTTATTGTTAGATATATTAAATAATTTATTTTATAAATTAAAAATTTGTCTTGAAGCTGTGAGACTATAGAAATAAAAACACAAAAATGATGTTTTGCTATTAATCCTAAAATGAGAGTGACAATTATATTTTAGTTCAAAGTCTGATAGTTAATACAATAAACTTTTTGAATTTTCTTAAATGACTTCCATTATTTTAAACTTTTAAAAATATAATTACATTCTGGTTTTATTTATTTTGAGAAGTAAGAGAGTAAATTTCTTGTTTTTACTTCAGATATATGGATTTATCAGAAAACTTCAGCATTCAGATAAATGAAAAATCTTTAAAAAGTTTAAGAATGTTATTTAGGTTTAAAGAAACATAGAAAGCATTTGTAAAATTAGAAGTAAGCTTTTATTCAATCATTTTCCTATTCATTAGTATTAGTAATTTTGTAATGTTTTTATTATTATTAGTTTATTTTTCTTATGTTGTAATAAAGTGCTGATTGAGAGTAATTGTCTAGATAGTGCAATATTTAATCTTTATTGCATCATTTATGAATCCTTAAAGTTTTTTCTATCTGTGGCTTTTACATCATTCCTATTTGTTTATCTGGCTTTTAAATTTATTCTTTAATATTTAATAGATTCAACTTTTTCTATCTTTATCTGTTATATTTTATAAGTAGGAATATAAATTAATGTTTTCATTTTTTCCAAAAAGAAATTAAGTAAAATTTTTTTTATTTGCTATATTATCTCATGCAAATATATTAAATTATATTTATGTTTTTGTTCATATTATTACAATAGGACATTGCCACAGTCAACCAACACATTATAAAACCCTTTGCATAAGCAGAAATTCACATAAAATAGCAAACCCCATTAATTATTAAATCTTTTTTTTTAAACTAACAATTTTTTATACATTTTTTAAATATAAATAAGGCAAATAAACATTATATTAACAATAAATAGCATGATACTGTAAAACAGTGTTTTCACCTTTTTGGCTTAGTGACACACTTTGAATTTAATAAGATTCCTGCAACACACCATAATTTTTAGAAGAAACCTGTCTAAAATTTAAAATAAATTACAGTTGATTTTAAAAAAATTTGATAATGTGGATGCTAAACTTACCAAGACAAAAACCCACAATTTTATAAATATACTATAAAAGTAAAAAGACTATTTAAATCAATGCATATTGATTCAAATAGTCAAATAGAGTTAGTATTGGTCTTCAAGCTCGTAAGCCCAGGGCTGGTTTTGGTAGGTATGCAGTGTGTGCATTCATGCTGGCAGCCAAATTCTTAGGGTGGCTGTTAGTCCACTAAAAAATGTAACAGATTTATGATAGGACTTGGCTGGTGAAGCCATATTCCATATCTCTGCGTGCATTGTATGTTTATAGAAAACTGGGTTTGTATAAACATACAACACACAAAACCAAAACCAGCTCTGTGAAAATAAAAAATTTACAAACATTTTTGTCTATATAGAAATAGACATTGTCAGGTAAACAATATTGAATAAAATGGCTAACAAAAATCGAATGCTTTTTTCGTTATATAATTTTGTATACTGTGAATAACAATTGTAGAATTTTGTCGGATTATGTAAAAATAATTTTTTGCAAAGATTCGTCACTAGGGGACAGCTAAGAATCTACATTTACCAGCACCTATTCTTCAGTAGATATAAAGCTCAAACATCCCCAAGTAGTAAGGATGGAAAGAAAGATGTCTGTAATGTCTCCAGTTCTGATTTTTAAATTTTGTATTTATAGTTGGATATTTTTTCTGTTTTTTAAAGGACTTTAATTTTGATGGCCAAGTAGCCTACAAAGAAAGATCAGTCATCAAAAAAGTTTGTATCCTGGAACACAAAGTGAATAAATGGTGGTTCCTTTTGGACAGACTCTGTCTTTAAATTTATTTTTACTGTAAATATAATCAACAGACTCTTGCTGTTCATTATCTAACTCCTTTCAGGGGAAAACTTTTTGAATTGTGTATAGTTAATCGGGACATCCTGCCCCTAAGATTTCTATATTTGGTCTTGATTTTCATGTATCTAACTTTATTCTCGAGATTAAGGAAGGACAGACAAACAGATGGATGACAGTGGGAATTTATAGGTCTACAATTTTTTTCAAATTTTTGAATAAACAAAGCTATGCACACCAATGTTATTAATTTAAATATTCATATTTAAATACATTTTTATTGGTTTGTTTGGAAAGGTCATAGTGATTTTTAAAAGAAATAAATGAAATTGTTTTAAAACTAAAAATATACTTTTATTCCATTATGTATGCACCATTGTTTTTAATGATGTGTTGCCATCTATGGGGGAGCTTCATGATACCCTCTTCGTAGAACTTTCCAGTTTTTCTCGCGAAAAACTGATCCACGTGATTTTTGCAAGCTTCCAAAGTATCAAAGTTTTTATCATGAAGGAAATTTTGCAGAGAACAGAACAAATGGTAGTCTGATGGGGCAAGGTCAGGTGAGTAAGGGGGGTGGGGTAAAACATCCCAGCCTAGTTCCAATAATTTTTGGCGTGTTTGTAAAGACATGTGTGGTCTGGCATTATCTTGGTGAAACACAATGCCTTTTCTATTGGTCAGTTCTGGACATTTTTCTTTAATTGCCATGTTCAGCTTATCCAATTGGGAACAATACTTATCAGAATCAATTGTTTGATTCTGTGGAAGCAGCTCGTAGTACAGGATTCCTTTCCAATCCCACCAGACAGTGAGCATGACCTTTGGATGAAGACTGGCCTTTGGAGTTTTTAATGATGGTTCATTTTTCTTACCCTATGATCGTTTTCGGCTGATGTTGTTATAAATGATCCACTTTTCATCACCTGTCACTAAACGCTTCAGAAAAGGTCATTTTCATTTCATCTTCCAAGAGAATCACAAATAGACATGCAATCCGGTATGTTCTTTTCCGTTAAGTCATGAGGTATCCAAATGTAACGATTCATGTATCCGAGCTTCTTTAGATGTTGAAATACAGTACTGTTTGATGACTTTACTATGTCTATAATCTCTCGAGTTGTGTAATGAGGGTTTTCATTCAATAATGCTTTGATCTGGTCTTCTTCAATAACTGAGCGAAGAGCATCTTCAAGGCTGAAATTACCCGTTTTAAATTTTGCAAACCACTTTCGAACAGTTGATTCTGCTACAGCACTTCCACCATAAACATCACATATCTTTTTTGCTGTTTGTACAGCATTTTTGCCTTTACGACAAACGAAAAGAAACAAGTGTTGATAATGCATGTCGTTCACATCCATTTTTGCAATGAGACAAATTAAACACTATTTGAATAATCTTAATGGTTTTTTGTAACGGAGGTGTCTCAAGGTCATTTATCATAATATTCATTGGTTTGTACAATTCTAATTATTCTTTCGTGTCACTCAACTGTCGGCTATCAAAAATCGCTATGAAGTTTCTGAACAATCCAATATATACACATACATATGTATTATATTTATATATTAAATAAGAAAAATTTCATTAAATTAATTTCATTTTAATTTGCAATTTCTGTAAAATTAATGTTGAACAAAGGCTCGTATTATCTAAATTAAAATAAATATATATCAAATATTTTTATGGAATTTTTTTACCCCACTCAACATACTAGTAAGCTCTCATGTGTTGGCTTAGATTTTGAATTTAATTGCGATTAGCATTGATAGGGGCAGCCAAATATCTCTAGCACACAGGTCACTAACAGTCCAAAACCGGCCCTGGGTAAGCCACAACATTTATAGAAGCTCCAAAGAGTTTGTATGTCTGCATACACATAGACTCATGCAACTTTTGCTGGGCTAGTATGCTGATGCCTCATATTTTGCAATAGTCGGTATTTTAATCAATACCTCCTTCTCCCTTTGGTCAGATGGTGGTAAAAAGATAAAAGATAAATGAAATTTAAAAAAAAATAAGTGATTCAAAATTCTAAAAAATATTAAATATTTCCACAACACACTTGAGAGACTTTTGTGACACACGGGTTGGAAACACTGCTGTAAATCAGAAAAACAACTTTAAAAATTTTTTGGAAGCAGACTTTCTTTTCTCACTAAATTTAAAATCTTAATTTTCTAAAAATAGGCACTTTACAACTTTTCTTTGGCTCATCAGAGCTGACAGCATCAGTATCCTTGCAGTTTGAGTGATCCTTGCAAAGTAATTAGAATAAATGAAATTAAGAGAATCACTGATATTACAAAGATAATGTGTTGCATCAATCTTTTAAAGTTCTCACTTGTAAGTGTTTAGAACAAAACAAAGAAATGAGTCATAGTCATGCTTTTCTAAGATGAGAGTAAGTGAGAAGATATGAGACTTCTTACACATTAAAAAATGGCATGGATTTAGACCATAATTAAGAATTTTTGTTATACTTTCCATTTGTTTTCGTTGCCAATAGCATTACATGTGATGAGTCAATGCATGTTGGGTCCTATTGTATTTCAATGCAATTTAATTGTTTTCATCAGACTATTTTAAATGATTAAAATATACATCTTTCCATTTAATTCTCTACGGATTGAAACTTTTATCCTGAAACCATATATTCAATAATACAGTGGGTGATCGGTTAATGAACAAATTGAATAATGAACACTTTCACGAAAGACTTTTATGTTCAGATAACGAACACCTCACAGAACAAACACAAGAAGAAGCGACATAAAATAATGAACACAGATTGGTCTTCACTTATCTTCAGGCAATAATTCAAAACTTTTCGGAGCGCGGGAGATGTTGACTCGACACTCAACCCAGTATATATTGATCGAATAGTATTCCTCCAAACTTAAACTCTCCCTTGTAATTCCAGCCTTTTATTTTTCTGACAAAAACAATCCTTTTATAGTATTTGCGAGACTGTTGGGCGGGCACTCATTAAGTTTTGCGTCGGTTTTTATTTTTGGAGTGAGAGTATAATAACAAAGACAGAGAGTAGGCAGAAGATGTCTGATGTTACTGGGCAGTATGGCTTATATAGGTATACAGTAGGCTGCAGTTCAATCTTATGTAAGAAAGATACAGTATAATTAAGAAGACTCAAGCAGCTAAAGGAGTAACAAAAATCATATCTGAGAAATAAAGAACATTGAAGAGCTCGTAATGGAACCTGAAACTGATCTGACGACAGAAGAACACCAAGAAACTCGGCGAGATATGTTTTCTTCTGAAAAAGAGGATTAATGCCAATATCTGCTATTAAAGATCTTCTGAAGAAGTGGGAGGATGTCAGAACAGCATCTTAGAATGGCATCCAACCAGGTTGAGGTTTATAGGCTTAGAGATCTCTACAATTACAATGCTATTAATTACTTCTGAAAAATCCTGAAGAAGAGAGAAAAGCAATCGACATTAGACAGATTCTTTAAAGACGGGAGGAAGAAGAAAGGAGTTTCTATTCTATATACAATTATACAATACAAACATGGTGGGCAGAAGTGTAATTTAATTAATATTTCACACAAAATCAATACTGTGATCTGGCAACATTCATCTGTTTGACTGCATACTTTAACTGTTACATTATCGCGACTTGTCTAACATAAAGGGGTTTAATTGAGCATTTAGAGAATGTCTAAGACACAAGAAAGAGGAATGTTCAACATATAGAGGATGCTGTACATGTATTTTAATAGGATTTTTGTCCATTTTTATGAATAATATCCATTATACAGGGGTATCAAGTTTGAGGGATTCACTGTATTTGTTAGTTTTTAATAATTCTGCAAATTTTTTATGATACTTTTAATTTCATTAAGTACAGGTTTTTCAATTGAATAATCACCAGTGTGATAAGCCCTCATGTATATACGTGTATAATTAATAGAGACTTTAAATAAAAATACAGTTTTTTTTTATTGATTTTTGTTGTATATTAAAATATTATTTGTTGACTAACAACTTTATTATAATAATAACTATTGAGTAAAAACAAAATTAAATAGTAAATACTTCTAGATAAGAATAAAAAATTTAAGTTAAATTTCCTTATTTTGATTTGATATTGAAAAATTTACTAATATAACAAAACAAAAAAATAAGTAAATAAAAAATGTTCAGTTTAGACAAATGTTTTTGGTCATTTTCAAGGTTACTGTTATCAGCTTTAAAGCAAGTATTGAAAAACAATAGAACAAGTTTCTATGAATCATAAACTGTCATAAAATTGTATAATATTTCTAGTTTTGAATTGAGAAAATATACAAAAATAGGAATGAAATAATGATTTGGATGAATATTAAATATTCAAATATAATTTAAGTTGAATTGTTTAGTTTTTTAAGAGCTAAATTATCAAACTTTTAAGAGAATTTTATTTTAAAAAATCTATGTAAATTTTTGAATATAAGGCTAAACAAAAGGATCATTTGATGTCCAATGTCATTGTGTTTAAGTACATATCAAAGTTCTTTACTTTTGATAAATTTTAGCATTTAATTAATCAGTAATCTCTAACTGTTAATTAAACTAATCAGTTCTCCACCAATTGATTGTCAAATGTTTAATTTACCAATAATTTGTAATCTAATCTACTTTCTAATCCTTTTAATACCCCGGGATGCTAAATCAACGCAATCTCTAACCTATTGACTGGAGTAAAAATTTTGTTCTAAAAATTCGCTAACGTTTTCGTCGCCTCTTCCGGGCACTTCCTCAGGCTTTCGATAAAAGACTGTTGTGAGCTATATGCCAACCTTCAAAGCTCCTATTTGGAGGTGTTTGATTACCTTCTTGCCCAGTTGCATGCGTTACCCCATACTATAAATCTTCCACCCATATAATTGCTTGTCCTCCTACCGGTAAACATTGCAGACGATAATTAAATAAAATCACCCGCTGTCCTCCATTAAGAATTGCCACGCCTTAGAAAGGGACATTTCTTCCTTAAAGTTGATGCTCTTATTTTTGCGCTGCACTTTAAAAATTTCCATGGCCTCTAAAATTTTAAGGTGGTCCTGATTCGGGGTGGAAAGAATGATACGCTCCCTATCAAACTCAGCTGTGATGTCAGGGTCTGTTGCATAAGTCGACAGTGCTGTCGTGAATTTATTCTGTACTATGTCTGATTTATGCTCCTTTAACCATATTTCCAAGGATTGTTTTGTTGCACCCACATACACCATCTCCTTGTTAAGTCTTTCATCTATAACCAGGACTTTATATACGCCTGGTAACCTGTTAGGGTTCGGACAATCTTTCCCATTTCTCAGTATGCTAAACACGGTCGGACACCTCCTGTACGCGACCCTAATCTCCCATTTCCTAGCAACGGTGCTGTATACCGCCTTTAACATTGGGTTAAAAGTTACCGGGACAATCATGTTGTTCTCTTGCCTTCCCTTTTCCCTCCTAACAACCCTGTCCCCCTCTCGTGGGTGTTGCTGCTTATACTTCCTGACGAGGTTACGTTTAAGGTTGGTGTAGCCATACCCTTTTGCTACCTTTTCTATATAACCTATTTCTTGTCTTAATGCCTGTGTAGTTTTGTCCATTTTTATGAATAATATCCATTATACAGGGGGGCATTAAGACAAGAAATAGGTTATATAGAAAAGGTAGCAAAAGGGTATGGCTACACCAACCTTATACGTAACATTGTCAGGAAGTATAAGCAGCAACACCCACGAGAGGGGGACAGGGTTGTTAGGAGGGATAAGGGGAGGCAAGAGAACATCATCATTGTCCTGGTAACTTTTAACCTAATGTTAAAGGCATATACAATGCTGTTGCTAAGAAACGGGAGATTAGGGTCGCGTACAGGAGGTGTCTGACCGTGTTTAGCATACTGAGAAATGGGAAAGATCGTCCGAACCCTAACAGGTTACCAGGCGTATATAAAGTCCTGGTTATAGATGAAAGACTTAACAAGGGGATGGTGTATGTGAGTGCAACAAAACGATCCTTGGAAATACGAGCATAAATCAGACATAAGTACAGAATAAATTCACGACAGCGCTGTCGACTTACGCAACAGACCCTGACATCACAGATGTAATTAAAGGATGTAAAATTAAAGGAAATGCATAGTAAGATCATTTCTCTCTTTTTTTTTTCTTTTTTTGCCCATACACTTGCACTTGTAATAAAACTTTTTGGTGGGGGGTCAATGTGAGGTTTCAGAAAGTTGTTGGGGGTTGACAATTAAAAAAGTTTGGTGGCCCCTGATTTTCATAGTTTAAAATACCTGTTTCATATTAAACAGCTTAATACTATTCATTATTTTCACTTCCAAAGTTTAATCTTTAGGACCAGTTGCATGAGTTACTATTTAAACTAAAGAATCTGTAGAATAAAAGTTAACTTTGTCATTACTGTTAATCTAAAGAATAAGCTATTTTTCTTAAAAAAGTTACTTTTGGAGCACAGACAAAAATATTTATTAGCAGATTTTCTAGATAATATCAATGGTATTTTAATATATGTATTTCACAATGAGAAATGATTAATTATTATGTTAGAGCTAACAGAGTCTTACTTTATATAACAATTACTCTGACAGCAAAACTAGCTTTTTAAATAAAAATTGATTCTTGAAGTTTACAATTGCTATTGGCCTATAACATTATAAAACCTGATCTTTTTAAAATTATTCTATCAATATTAAGATAAATTTCATTTAAATAATCTAAAAAAAAATTGAGGTAAATAAATTGGAATTAGAGCTGATCAGCTATCTTGTTTCTCTGCTGATCTACATAATAAAGGACCCTACACAAACCTTATGGAGTTTGGCTTTCAGTGAAATTGGCTGAAATTTTAGTATGTTATAGTTCTTGTCTAACAGCTCAAAAATATAAGTGGACACAAAGCTTGAAGATGCCCACAATTGCCATAAATAATCAGGCTATATTTTGGAAATATTATGAAGATGGCTAGTGTTTTTGCTAGAGCTGTTTGAAATGAGTATTTTTATTATTTGGGTAATTATTAGTGATGTAATGAATAGTATATTCGGCCTCAGCCAAATACCGAATATTTGGCCAGGAGCGTGGCCGAATGGCCGAATATTTGGCTAAATTATTTGGCTTGATTAACGCACGTATGAAAATTGGCGTGCAAACCGCATTATGGCAAGGATCACGCACCCTGCTCTCTATTGGCCCGCTGTCACTACGATTTTTTCTTCCTGTAGGTCTAAATTATTTAAATTAATTAATTAAATTATAATTATTAAAGTTAATACGAGATGGAGCCTAACGTGTACCTCTAGTGCCAAATTGGTTTATAATTTATGTAATAGCCGTAAATAGCCGGATATGATTCGGCAGTTGTTGGTATTTAGATGTAAGTTATAACTTATAAGTTATTTTATTTGCAATCGATCTTTTTAACTCTTTAATTAAGCACTAAAATTTTGTTTTTACTATGTATTTGTAGACTGAAGGACATACCCTAAGGATATACTTTAGTGGGGACATATGGTCTAGTTTCTCCCTGGTTGTGGAACAGTTCAAATATATTATTTGGGGTTTCTATTTGTAAAGTTTTGTGATATTTTGTTGCTATTATTTTTGTTAATATTTTTAAAATTAACACGATTTCAAATGTTATCTTTTGCATATAATGAGAAATGCTCATTCTTTGCTTTATATATAAAATAAATTATATATTAGTTACTCATCTTCTAGAAATAGATAAATAATTCTTTCATTAAATATGATAAGTTTCAATAAAACGTTTCGTACATCATTTTAAAATATTGTAAAAAATATTAAAATATACGTGAATACGAATATAACATAATTAACCAAACAATAACATTGATGCCTGATACATTCTAACCTACACGCCATCAATGCCATAAGATATCGGGCTAGATAAAGGCTATAATATTATTTAATTACGAAATAATTTAATACTAGAGTTAGACGCTATTTCTTATTAACTTTAATAATTATAGTTTAATGTTCGGCATTAATAAAAGTTACCAAAATGATTAATTTACTGTGTTTTTGTTATTTCTTACTCCTGTTTTTAGGTATTCGGTATTCGGCCGAATACTGGGTAGTAACCGAATATTCGTTACATCACTAGTAATTATTTAATGTCAAAGTCAAAAACATTGAAAGATTTTAAATAAAAAATATTTGATTTACTCATACAAATATTATTTTAATTAGTATAAAATTGATTTCTACAATATATTGTACAGTGTAAAAAGTGAACTAAGTAAACCAAAGTTGTAATGATGTCATTAATTTTGATTTTTAATAAAATATCAGAAAATAGTGCTATTGTGTGTAAATAGAAACATTGCACAGTTAAGCTAAGGCAATCATTTTGGATGTATTGTAAATCAGGAGCAGATCCATGGGATTTAAGCCCTCATCATGACAAAAAAAAATTAAAATTTATTTCTTTGAACTTCAAAATATTTTAACATTTATGATGGCAAATATGATTGATCAGACTATTTACAACACAATTGTCTTGCACATGTTAATGAAAGATACTTATAATTGAGCAGAGCTATGTATAAATCAGAAAGTGTTTTTTTCTATGATCAAAGTTTAAAGCAACCCTATGACCACTAGACATGATGTTTTGCAAATATATACAGTACAACTTGGCAAAGACCAATGTTGTGACAAATCTGGAAATTTGATCTATATTCTGGCTAGACATATTCAAGGTCAAAATTCACCATGTAAAGCCTATGGGCTAATTGTTGGTTGTAACTTGGTTGCATGCTACATTCTAATTGAGTTTCTGATTGCTATCAATTTACACTGGTCTCCATGACAATACATATATAAACATCTCAAAGCCTGATTGCCAGATTAAATCAGTCTACTTTACCACAATTATTTTAAATTAAATTCTAAATAATTTGGTACTAGAAGTAGGCATTAGACACCATCCATCTCTTATTAAATTTAATAATAATTATTAAATTAATATTTAATAAATAATTCAGAATATTCTGGTAGAAAAGAATTGACCCAGAGTAGGATTCAAACCAAGAACTCTCGCTTACCATGCTGATGGGTTGCAAGCCAGGTAAATGGGAGTTGCAGGTTTGAGTCCCACTCCAGGTCAATTCTTTTCCTAAGGAATATTCTAAATTATTTATTAAATATGAATTTAATCATAATTATTAAATTTAATAAAAGATGGTGCCTAATGCCTACCTCTAGTACGAAATTATTTAGAATTTAATTTAAAATAATAGTGGCAAATTAGACTGATTTAATCCTGCAATTGTTTGGCATATCTCTAAGACAGTTTATTTTGATCTTTACAGTGAGCACTTAACATGCATGGCCTATGGATGCACATGTGTCTGCAAGCTTTTTGTTTTCATTAAAATGATTTTATTTTTGGGATAGTTATTGGTATCTTTGTTAGAGTATTTAAAGTAGATCAATGAAATTTGACACAATTTTCAATAAAAATGAATAACGAACCTACTGGAACTGGTATAATAAAGAGAAAACAACACCTTTCTTAAATTCCAGCAAAAGTTTAACTATATAAAAACGTTTTCAACTGATTTCATCAGTCTTCTTCAGTTACTCGAACAAAAAAAAAAACAAAAAGAACGAACCAAATTCAAATTTACAAAATCACGAGAATGGAAAGAATTCTCGTGATTGCGCAGACTATGGCAAAAACGATGTACCGAAAAAACGGTAAAAAATGCAAATTCTTGACAAAAAATATTCAATTCTTCAATATTAGATTTTTTGGCTGCAATTTGAAAAAATTGTAGACCTATAAATTCCTACTATTGTCAGCCTGTCTGTCCTTCCGTAATTTTGAGAATAGAGATAGATAGATAGATAGATGAAAGTTGAGACCAGATATGGAAAACCTAAGAGCTGGATGGTCTGATTAACTATATATGAACTTCCAGTTTGTACCAGTAGTTATGTTATTTCAATTTAAAAATTTTTCCTTGAAAGGAGTTATATAGCACAATTCTATTGCAGTGGCGTAGCAAGGGGGTGCAAGGGGGTGTATCATGCACCGGGCGCCACTTGCAGAGGGGTGTTCAAATGGTTTCCAAGACAAACTATATGTGTTTCTGGAGGGGGGAGAGGGGTGCCAATAAAGTGTCGGGTGCCAGTTATGTTCACTACGCCACTGCTCTATTGGTAGCAGGAAAGTATGATGTACAGGGGCAAGACACTACTAATTTAAGGTGGAGAGCATATATTTTAAATTAAATCAATTTAAAAAATATTATTAAAAATTTCAGCCTGGCATTGTGACAATACCACAATAAATAATTGTTCATTTGGATATTATTGTGGAAAACAAAGTGATTAATGTGTTTGCTTGACTTATCCAGTTTATTTGGGGCAAATGACAGGATTCCCTATTGCATTGAGGTTTGGGGAAACTCAGAACCAAGATAGACCTAAGAGAGAGTTAAGCAGGGGGATACCATTTTGTCAGTATTGATCAGGCTGAATCCCATATATTTGGGGACCACTTGAGGCGGGAAAAGGAAAGTGTTGTGGACCCAAACTTGGATAGTCTAGCTTTCGAAAATCCTACCACAAGCTACGCATGACCAGCAGAAGCCTTGTCCAAGAAAGATTTATAGTCAAATCTATGTACAGTTGTAAATAAGACTTTTTATATGGGTGTACTTCTTTTAGATGTATGTGGCTTTATGAATTTTATTTTTCATTTTAAAAATAAGAGGAAAGTGGGAAACAACAAACTTTACTATTTTAATACAGTGGAACAAGCATAATTCATTCCAGAATGTTACTCATTAAGCAAAACAGTTTTTTCCATATAAATTAATGTAAAATACAATAATGCATTCCATGCCGAAAAAGATACTCAAATATTTTATGTATAATGCTTATTCAAATAAAATTATACAATATACATTGTTAAAGAGCGTAAATCATCATCTTTTCTTCTAGCACGGAATGAACCAACTTGGAATGTGAATTCAGTTTGCAGAAAACAAAAAAAATCGAAATACAGTAATTTCTAATATTTAATTATAGCCCAAGAATTTGGCATATCATCTGGCATATTTATTATATAATGGTCTATGGTTGTTGATGTTTATATGTAATATGTCTGAACACAAGTTACACAAATTTGGAAAAATGTGTGATCATAAGCACACGAAGCAGAACGAGTGCTAAACACAGACTGATGTAGCATGCACACAATCCGTGACTTTTCCTCTCCTTGTTGCTTGTTATGCGAAACATCACTCATTAAGCGAGTCATTTTTTTACAGTTTGCTTTGCTCATTATGTGAGTTACTCATTATGAGAGGTGCTTGTTAAGCAAGGTTCACTGTACTTTATAAAACTTATAATTGAAAAACTAATTGGTTTCATCATATTTTTAACCTATTAAGACAGTTTTTAAAATTTCTGTTGTATATTTGAAATCTTTTTTAATTTTGATGATAATCAAAAAGTACTCAGCTTAAATTGAACATTATTGTAGTGTTTTGAGAAGCAAATTAGTTTTAAGAACAAATTAATTTTTGAAATATTTAATATAAGCTAGGAAAATGACGAATATTAATAATTTCAGATTTGTAAAACTTACATATATATATATATATATATATATATATATATAAATTAGTAATTAAAATTTATCAAATTAATATTTGTATTATTACATTTGCAGATCATTAGCAGTAGGTACTAAAAGTGGATATAAGCTTTATTCACTTGGTCATGTTGAACAGTTAGACCAGATTTATATTAATGGTAAGTGAATTATGAATATTGAATTTTACAATAATTTCTGTAATCTGTAATACTAAAAATGTATTTTCAAATTAATGTAATGTATAAATTAATGTAATTTCTGATAAAAAAAAAAGCAGTTTTCTGATAAAATCTAAAAAAAATGAAATGTGCTTATTCTGAAAATGTTTAAGCAATAAAATCAAATAACTTCTAGCAGGAGTTAACTACTAAACTTTTAATAGTAGAAATGCCATGAAATCGTTGGTTATTATGACTGGCATAAAAATATCCCATTTAAAAAAAAAATTATCCCATACTCTATTAGATACCTTTCTGTGTGATAAGGAGCTGCCCATAAATTATGTCTACATTTTTCTTGACATTTTTACCCTTTCTCCCTCTCTTGTCCCAGTTTGTCCAAGTTTCTGTAATCCCTCCCATCTTTGGATGTCCAACAAATCTTGACCCCTCTTAAAATCTTTATCACTTTATGAATGACAGATACCATAAGTATAAATGAAACATACAAGAAATTTTGAAATAAATATAATAAAATGCATAAACTGTATAAAATTTAATGAAATAAACGGACTAAACGGAATAAATGGACTGAATGGAATAAACGGAAATTCCCCTTGTCTGACTTTTGTCTGACTTAACCTCCATACATCCCTTCCAGTGTGGATGTCATTTACAGACAGTCTTAAGTCCTGATTTTATAAAATAGTGTGATTTAAGAAATATGATGATTGATAGGACAAAAAGCTAGGAGCACATAATATTGTTATGAATATTTATATATTTATTATTTACTTGTGATATTATAATGAGAAAAAATAATTTCTACTTGCCATTACATGATTTTATTTGAATTTGAATTAATATTTATTATATTATTTCCAGTGAAAAATAAATTAATTTAATGAGTTTTTCAACTAATACATTTTTAAAAAGTCATTTTGTACATAGTTTGGAATTTTTTTTATGGTTTTGCAGCACAAAAAATGAGCTTTTGGTATTTACTATTTGATTCAGAATTTTACAGTAGAATTAAAATTAAATTCTACTGTAAAATTTCAAATTGGATAGCAACATTAAAGTTGAATTTTTATGTTATAAGACATCATAAAAAATTCTAAATTGTAATTATTTCTTTTGGAAAATATTAAGTGTAGAAAATGTCTGATTGCATGAACAAGGTTCAGGGAAGTTAAAACAGATCTGGGGAAATTTGTGGTATAAAAAATAATAATGTGGCAATAGCTGCAAAAAATGGAATAGCATTTTGGCTATGCCTATAGACATTAATTGAGGAAATTAGCCAAAATACGGGGATCTTGTATTTTAAAAGTGAAATTAGAATGTTGTTTACTTTATTTCTAATTCATTCAGTCACTTGTTACATTTCTTTGTACTTAGAATGTTATGTGCTTGTAGTAAGGATGTCTGTCTTGGTTACTGAAGCACAGTTTTGATTTTTATAAAAAACTGAAACTGAGAACTTTAAAAAGAACCAAAAAAATAAAAATAAATAAATAAATCCATTTTTATTTCAAAACTTTTTTAGACACTAATGGATAAAATTTTGTGTAGGCTTGAATTAAAATAAAATATTTTCTCATTCTCCAAACAGAAAATTTGCAAATTAATAAACTGCATTTAAAAACTTCTTTGGGATTGATTTAAACTTCTATTTAGCTATTTAATTATCATAATTTTATAAATTGTTATTTTTCTTCATTTTTTCTTATTTTTTGTATATTTATTATAAAGTAAAAAGTATTAACAGTGAAATATATTTAAAAAATATGATTTTATTTTCAAAATAATAATAATAATAATAATAATAATAATAATAATAATCTACAGGTGTCATACCACACACACTACACAAAAGCCTGGGCACATTAGAATTGAATAGAAACACATACATCACTCTACAGAAGGCCACTATATTGAATACATGTCATATTGTGAGAAAATTCCTGAATACAGACACACACACTGATACACTTCTTTAATTTCTGTTTTGGTTACTATGCCTTGAATTTGGTCCGGCATAGTACTTAGCCACCGGTGTTAACCGAGTATATCTAACTTAACACAACATAATAATAATAATAATAATAACTCTCCCGTGGTCACCACCTGGTCGTGGTGGGAGAGCCCAGTAATTTTACTGATCCATAGGGCAATGCAGGCTGGAGCATAAGCTCCTGGTAGGGACACCCATGCCAGTAAGGTCTATGGGGAGAAATGAAGCTAAGAGTGACCACACCCACATTCTGTGGAGATATTTATTATGGTAATAACTAGATCAAAGTGTGATACCGGCTCGGACGTCGCCCGGGTTAACAAGGTCCGCGTTCGTGGGTTAGGCAGAGGCTCACGTTCGAAAAATAGGTCACAGTCTCCCTTGGTTACCGGTGGCGAAAGCAGCACCGGCCCAAGCATGGCTACTGCAATGCCCTCAACAGATGTGAGGAACCAACCCAGCCTTGGTGTTTCTGTGGCAATGCATCCACAGACCACAAAGGCTGGAAAACCACGCCAACGGATGAAATGGACAGTAGAAATGAACGAGTTTATCATTCGTACTTATTACACCATCACAAAACTCGAAACAAACATGACAGCATACAGACAACAACTACACCATAGATTCACACAACAGTATCCTCATCTCACTGTCACCGAACAAAGGGTTGTTGATCAAAAAAGAACAATTATACACAACAACCTTATTCCACAAACAACACTTGAACTTATCAAACAACAGGTTGCTGATCAAATACATCAACAGACAGAAACATCTAACATTAATGAAGATCATGTAACCTGTCAGGATAATCCAGCAACAAGCATTGATAATAACACACATACAACAATTACCACTAATGATACTACAGACACTTCCTCATCCATCACTGATAACATAGACTTGGATTTAGTTAATACGCTCTCACTTATATTTCAGGAAACACTCACTAAATATACAGGTACAGATCCCACACAACGACCACGAATACCAAAAAATCAACACGTCAAAGGAAGTAGGAAAAACACTAAATTATGTAAACACTCACTTACTACCACACTACATTCATTCAATTTCTACACTCGCAGACATTCATACATTAGTTTATGCTGGGGCAGTCACAGTAGTGACACACCATGGACTGAAAGTACAATCACAGACAAATACACAGAAAACACAATTCTATCACAAACCTGCCTGGCAGAGAAGAATAGAAACACAAATAAATGACATTAGACAGCAATTAGGCAGGCTGACACAATACACTAAAAACAACATAACACCCAAATTAAGGAAACAGCTCAAAAACATTTTCAAGAAAATAAAAACACACACAAAACATGAACATCACAACACACGCATTACAGAATACATTGATACACTAAAACAAAAACTTGCTGCCAAAGCACGTAGACTCAAACGATACAAAACATGTACACTACGAAAACAACAAAATAAATTATTTACAAACAATGAAAAACTCTTTTACAGACAAATTAATAACAAAGCAAACACTGATACACAGCACAGTGGCACACCAACAGAAGAAGAACTCACAACATATTGGTCTTCTCTTTGGTCCAGTGCTGTCACGCACAATGCTGATGCAGGCTGGATCGAGGAGGAGAACAGAAACTTGCACAACATACCAACTATGCCCTGTGTTGAAATAAACATACATGATTTCCAATACACTGTTAACAGAACACACAACTGGAAGACACCTGGTGTAGACAACATTCACAATTTCTGGTACAAAAAGTTTACATCACTGCACCAGGAACTAGCTAAACATCTAACACACATCATCATCAATCCACAAGACATGCCAAATTTTCTTACTCAGGGCATCACCTACATGAAACCCAAAAACAACAATACCACAGACCCCACACAATACAGACCAATTACCTGTCTTCCAACACTCTACAAATTATTGACATCCTGTATCGCAAACAAAATATACAAACATATTGAAGAACACGACATTCTAACGGAACAACAAAAAGGTTTCTGTAGAAATCACAGGGGATGCAAAGAACAGTTACTCATAGATTCAGTCATTCTACGGCAAGCGCACAAACAACACAGAAACATACACATGGCATATATAGACTACAGAAAAGCATTCGACAGTGTTCCACACAGTTGGCTGCTACATATCCTACACATGTACAAAATACATCCATCACTCATTGCATTCTTTCAAAACACTATGCAGCACTGGAGAACAACACTACATCTCAGGGTTAGTAACACTTCCATACAAACAAAGCAAATTTTTATTAGGCGAGGAATTTTTCAAGGAGATTCCTTGAGTCCTCTCTGGTTCTGCCTTAGCCCTGAACCCATTATCCAACATGTTAAACAACACGCAATATGGTTACAATATCAGACACGAAAAAACAACACAGTTTACACTGTCACATCTCATGTACATGGATGACATAAAACTTTATGCATCCACACAAAAACAACTTCATCAACTCCTACAAATCACACATTCATACACCAAGGACATACAAATGGAATTTGGCCTAGATAAATGCAAAACACTTCACATAGAAAAAGGAATCCTGAAGAAAGAAGATTTTGCACTTGGAAATGGACACATTATTGAATCTATGGAAGAGGGCGAGTTCTACAAGTATTTAGGATTCCAACAGGCCAAACTAACAGAACATGCACAAATAAAGCAAAGATTAATTAAAGAATACCAAAGTAGGTTAAATGCTATTCTCAGAACACAGTTAAATGCAAAACACACAGTTAAAGCAATAAACACATATGTCATTCCAGTACTCACATATTCTTTTGGAGTTATACATTGGACTCACACAGATCTTGAGCAACTCCAAAGGAAAACAAGAACTACACTTACTAAGCATAAACAACATCATCCTAAATCCGCCACAGAAAGATTAACCCTTCCACGTAAAGATGGCGGACGTGGCCTGATTGACATAGTTAACCTTCACTACAAACAAATACAGTCACTGCGAGAGTTTTTCTACAAAAAACAAGAAACATCACAATTACATAAAGCAGTAACTCTAGCAGACTCGAATAACACACCATTAAACTTACACTCACATCATATGGACACAACGCAACATATAAAAAGCATAGACACCATTAAGCAATCGTGGGCTCGAAAGGCACTCCATGGCAGGCATCCTTACGATCTGGCCCAGGATTTTGTTGACAAAACTGCGTCAAACAGCTGGTTAGCTCGGGGATGCCTCTTTGGGGAGACGGAAGGATTCATGATTGCCATACAGGATCAGGTCATAAATACTAAAAACTACAGAAAACACATACTCAAAGATGCAACACTCACAAATGACACATGCAGAAAATGTCACATCATGCCAGAAACTATACAACACATCACCTCTGGTTGCAAGCTCTTGGCACAGACAGATTATTTACACAGACATAATCAAGTAGCAAATATAATACACCAAGAGCTTGCAAAGAAACACAAATTAGTAGACATCCACGAACCATACTACAAATACATTCCACAGACAGTATTGGAAAACAACACGCACAAAATGTACTACGACAGAGCCATAATCACAGATAAAACAATTTACCACAACAGACCAGACATCACACTCATTGACAAACACAATAAAATCACATACATTATAGACATATCCATTCCAAACACTCACAATATACAAAACGCATGCACTGAAAAAATTAGCAAGTACACAGAACTCGCCCAGGAAATAAGGCATCTGTGGAGGATGGATAGGGTGCTTATTGTACCTGTAGTTCTCTCCTCTACAGGTGTCATACCACACACACTACACAAAAGCCTGGGCACATTACAATTGAATAGAAACACATACATCACACTACAGAAGGCCACTATATTGAATACATGTCATATTGTGAGAAAATTCCTGAATACAGACACACACACTGATACACTTCTTTAATTTCTGTTTTGGTTACTATGCCTTGACTTTGGTCCGGCATAGTACACAGCCACCGGTGTTAACCGAGTATATCTCACTTAACCCAACATAATAATAATAATAACTCTCCCGTGGTCACCACCTGGTCGTGGTGGGAGAGCCCAGTAATTTTACTGATCCATAGGGCAATGCAGGCTGGAGCATAAGCTCCTGGTAGGGACACCCATGCCAGTAAGGTCTATGGGGAGAAATGAAGCTAAGAGTGACCACACCCACATTCTGTGGAGATATTCATTATGGTAATAACTAGATCAAAGTGTGATACCGGCTCGGACGTCGCCCGGGTTAACAAGGTCCGCGTTCGTGGGTTAGGCAGAGGCTCACGTTCGAAAAATAGGCCACAGTCTCCCTTGGTTACCGGTGGCGAAAGCAGCACCGGCCCAAGCATGGCTACTGCAATGCCCTCAACAGATGTGAGGAACCAACCCAGCCTTGGTGTTTCTGTGGCAATGCATCCACAGACCACAAAGGCTGGAAAACCACGCCAACGGATGAAATGGACAGTAGAAATGAACGAGTTTATCATCCGTACTTACTACACCATCACAAAACTCGAAACAAACATGACAGCATACAGACAACAACTACACCATAGATTCACACAACAGTATCCTCACCTCACTGTCACCGAACAAAGGGTTGTTGATCAAAAAAGAACAATTATACACAACAACCTTATTCCACAAACAACACTTGAACTTATCAAACAACAGGTTGCTGATCAAATACATCAACAGACAGAAACATCTAACATTAATGAAGATCATGTAACCTGTCAGGATAATCCAGCAACAAGCATTGATAATAACACACATACAACAATTACCACTAATGATACTACAGACATTTCCTCATCCATCACTGATAACATAGACATGGATTTAGTTAATACACTCTCACATATATTTCAGGAAACACTCACTAAATATACAGGCACAGATCCCACACAACGACCACGAATACCAAAAATCAACACGTCAAAGGAAGTAGGAAAAACACTAAATTACGTAAACACTCACTTACTACCACACTACATTCATTCAATTTCTACACTCGCAGACATTCATACATTAGTTTATGCTGGAGCAGTCACAGTAGTGACACACCATGGGCTGAAAGTACAATCACAGACAAACACACAGAAAACAAAATTCTATCACAAGCCTGCCTGGCAGAGAAGAATAGAAATACAAATAAATGACATTAGACAGCAATTAGGCAAGCTGACACAATACGCTAAAAACAACATAACACCCAAATTAAGGAAACAGCTCAAAAACATTTTCAAGAAAATAAAAACACACACAAAACATGAACATCACAACACACACATTACAGAATACATTGATACACTAAAACAAAAACTTGCTGCCAAAGCACGTAGACTCAAACGATACAAAACATGTACACTACGAAAACAACAAAATAAATTATTTACAAACAATGAAAAACTCTTTTACAGACAAATCAATAACAAAGCAAACACTGTTACACAGCACAGTGGCACACCAACAGAAGAAGAACTCACAACATATTGGTCTTCTCTTTGGTCCAGTGCTGTCACGCATAATGCTGATGCAGGCTGGATCGAGGAGGAGAACAGAAACTTGCACAACATACCAACTATGCCCTGTGTTGAAATAAACATACATGATTTCCAATACACTGTTAACAGAACACACAACTGGAAGACACCTGGTGTAGACAACATTCACAATTTCTGGTACAAAAAGTTTACATCACTGCACCAGGAACTAGCTAAACATCTAACACACATCATCATCAATCCACAAGACATGCCAAATTTTCTTACCCAGGGCATCACCTACATGAAACCTAAAAACAACAATACCACAGACCCCACACAATACAGACCAATTACATGTCTTCCAACACTCTACAAATTATTGACATCCTGTATCGCAAACAAAATATACAAACACGTTGAAGAACACAACATTCTAACAGAACAGCAAAAAGGTTGTCGTAGAAACCACAGGGGATGCAAAGAACAGTTACTCATAGATTCAGTCATTCTACGGCAAGCACACAGACAACACAGAAACATACACATGGCATATATAGACTACAGAAAAGCATTCGACAGTGTTCCACACAGTTGGCTGCTACATATTCTACACATGTACAAAATACATCCATCACTCATTGCATTCTTTCAAAACACTATGCAGCACTGGAGAACAACACTACATCTCAGGGTTAGTAACACTTCCATACAAACAAACCAAATTTTTATTAGGCGAGGAATATTTCAAGGAGATTCCTTGAGTCCTCTCTGGTTCTGCTTAGCCCTGAACCCATTATCCAACATGTTAAACAACACGCAATATGGTTACAATATCAGACACGAAAAAACAACACAGTTTACACTGTCACATCTCATGTACATGGATGACATAAAACTTTATGCATCCACACAAAAACAACTTCATCAACTCCTACAAATCACACATTCATACACCAAGGACATACAAATGAAATTTGGCCTAGATAAATGCAAAACACTTCACATAGAAAAAGGAATCCTGAAGAAAGAAGATTTTGCACTTGGAAATGGAGACGTTATTGAATCCATGGAAGAGGGCGAGTTCTACAAGTATTTAGGATTCCAACAGGCCAAACTAACAGAACATACACAAATAAAGCAAAGATTAATTAAAGAATACCAAAGTAGGTTAAATGCTATTCTCAGAACACAATTAAATGCAAAACACACAGTTAAAGCAATAAACACATATGTCATCCCAGTACTCACATATTCTTTTGGAGTTATACATTGGACTCACACTGATCTTGAGCAACTCCAAAGGAAAACAAGAACAACACTTACTAAGCATAAACAACATCATCCTAAATCCGCCACAGAAAGATTAACCCTTCCACGTAAAGATGGCGGACGTGGCCTGATTGACATAGTTAACCTTCACTACAAACAAATACAGTCACTGCGAGAGTTTTTCTACAAAAAACAAGAAACATCACAATTACATAAAGCAGTAACTCTAGCAGACTCGAATAACACACCATTAAACTTACACTCACATCATATGGACACAACACAACATATAAAAAGCATAGACACCATTAAGCAATCGTGGGCTCGAAAGGCACTCCATGGCAGGCATCCTTACGATCTGGCCCAGGATTTTGTTGACAAAAACTGCGTCAAACAGCTGGTTAGCTCGGGGATGCCTCTTTGGGGAGACGGAAGGATTCATGATTGCCATACAGGATCAGGTCATAAATACTAAAAACTACAGAAAACACATACTCAAAGATGCAACACTCACAAATGACACATGCAGAAAATGTCACATCATGCCAGAAACTATACAACACATCACCTCTGGTTGCAAGCTCTTGGCACAGACAGATTATTTACACAGACATAACCAAGTAGCAAATATAATACACCAAGAGCTTGCAAAGAAACACAAATTAGCAGACATCCACGAACCATACTACAAATACATTCCACAGACAGTATTGGAAAACAACACGCACAAAATGTACTACGACAGAGCCATAATCACAGATAAAACAATTTACCACAACAGACCAGACATCACACTCATTGACAAACACAA